>NC_045648.1:20926371-21528746 GCF_009829145.1 Chiroxiphia lanceolata
CCGGTAAGTGTTGTCTTTATTCTGTTGCTGTTCTTGATCATTGTACAATATTAATCTTAAAGTTGTGTTTGCCAATGAACAGAGTTCTGTGTAGCATTAATAAGATATTTCTACAGAATAACACTAACCTGTTGTTTCTTTTGTGTTTCTTTCCCCATATCAGTTATGGTCCTGGAATCACCCTAACGGGAGTGCCCTTGTAAGAATGGCCAACATTAAAGATGTATTGCAGCAACGAAGGATTGATCAAAGGTAAGTGATTAGTTGAGTTATTCCCTAATCAGAGGGTCAGGATAACACAAGTGGTGACTGTAACATAGAGCAGGGATGGGTCATGGAGAGGATATTTGCTTCATAGTGTTGTAGTGTGGGGACTTCTGAGAGACTGTTCTCTGGATATAGTTCTGGCACAATTTCTGTTCAAGGTCCACCTCAGTTTCCAATACTGAATAACTTCTCAGATTTTAGGGTATGTTTATTTTTTAGGCGGCTCATCATTAGGTGGCAGAATTTACTGATAAAGGATCAGATTTACTGTAACACAGCCTACACTGGTGGAGATTTTCTTACCTGCCTCGGCAAGACAGTGGGAACACTGGGAAATACAGTTCTGTAGATTTAGTGCCACAATGCACTTGGTATTTCTGTGAAACATTTGTCATTTGCTGTCCTTGATGAAAGATTGAAGGCATTTAGAGCCTTGCATAAGTACTTTACTAACTTGTTATTTTTTGTTCTTTGGTTTAATTTGTAGAGTGACTTTCTGTAGTAGTGCAAACACCTGCATTGTGCGAACTGGAGCTCTGAGTTTTATTTGAAACCTTGTCAGATTTCCTGACTTCACAAGCTTTATATATGTTCTGTTTATTTAGCATAGATAAGTCTTATTACAAATGATGGAAAATAAAAAATTGAATAGCACTATTTAACTGTCAGTCAGCCTCAGATTTTCATTTCCCAAATGCATTGTTTTCATGTTCCAGCATTTCCATTTCTTTGTTTTGTAACTAGCAGATACCAAAAATCTCTGGGTCATTAGGTTTATGGCAGGAGCAATATATCTCCCGCATATAAACTAGGACACTTTTTTTTTCTGAGAATAAGGTGCATGTTTTACGTGGTTCTAGTTTGCAGTTAAAGACTGTGGCACATTTCTTGAAAGACTGTTTCTTTCCTCTGCAATAACAAACCTGCTGATTCTTTTCCTGACATAGGATTTGCAATGCAATAACTCGGAGCCATCCCCTGAGAAGTGATGTTTACAAGTCTGACCTGGACAAGTGTCTCCCCAACATCCAGGAAATCCAGGCTGCACACATCAAACTCAAACAGCTCTGTGTCAATGGTAGGCTGGTCTGGCCTTCTCTCACGGTGGTTATTTTCTTGAAATGCAGTGAATTTTAATAGATCTGGCTAACAGGGATAGTTATTTGAAGTTGTTCTGCAATGTCATTACTTTCCCTGTTGCAGAGCCTTTTGAAGAAACTGAGGAGAAGTGGCTGTCCTCACTGGAGAATACTCGCTGGTTAGAGTACATTAGGTTTGTACCACTAATGAGATGGTTTTAATGAGCTATGGAAAGTTTTCAGCAGTGTAAATAAGCAATCCATCATTTGGAAGATTCTCTCTTTTAATATATGAGTTATACAGAGAGATATATAGATATCCCAAATATTTTTTCTTGTCGAATGTGAACCTGTTATATTAACTGTTAAATCATTTTCCTTTCCTGTCTAGATCATTTCTTAGGCATTCTGCAGAGCTTGTCTATATGATGGAGTGCAAGCACGTCTCTGTAGTTCTGCAAGGTAATGCAACACAGAGCATCCTGTAATTCTGAGCATTACTGTGATAATGGAGATAAACAGATTTGGATAAAATCAACTGTAATCTTTAAACATAAACCCCATCACTTCCTAAATATGTTAGTAATTTGGGGAACTAGAAAGGAAAATAATTTTGTTATGTGTCTGAACTGTAGTATAGTCCTTAGCATCAAAGGAATATTTTGTTCCTGATGAATGCACTGTTGTGCTGAGTACTGCAGGAACCCTTTCTATACTATGAGTCTCAGTTTAAGAAAAAAGAGGTGTGTTTTTCTTCTGGGTTTTTTTTTAACTAGGAGAACAATTACAGCAACAAAAAGAATCTTTTAAAAGAAATTAGAATAAAAACACTAGACCTAGGTGCCTCTTTTTTCTCTTAGAGATCCAATTCTGTACATGTGCATATATACCTTATGTGTTGTATTCATTCTGTATGTTATTCACAGAGGAAGAGGGACGGGACCTGAGCTGTCTTGCTGCTTCTCTCATCCAAGTCATGCTGGATCCCTATTTTCGAACAATTGTTGGATTTCAAAGCTTAATACAGAAGGAATGGGTCATGGCAGGGTATCAGTTTTTAGATAGATGCAACCACTTAAAGAGATCTGACAAAGAGGTAAAAATGAGTTGTATTTGCATGTGATAACAGTATCTGGTAGATACTGGACATTTATTTGTACAGAAATCTAAAAGTAAAAATACGTTTTAATACTTTGAAATCTCATTAAAATAATGTCAGAGAAAATAAGTCTTCGTCCGGGGTAGAGATACCTTTTCTTTATCCCCTGTAGCCATGTGAGAATCAATGAAACACCAGGTGCAATCAAGTGGATTTTTATTTTGCTTCAGTGTTCCACATGAAAAGGTCCCATTGTTACAAACACCAGCACAGCTCACATTTAAAATTAAAATAAAAGGAGGTGAGGAGTGGGTTTACAGGGGTTAGTTTTGCTGTTTGTTTTACCAGCGATCTCTGCTCTCATCCCTGGTGTTCTGGATGCAAAGTCTGATCCCTGTGCGGTGCCCTGAAAGCTTTGGGCTGGTGCAGAGGCACCGCAGGCTCAGAGCTGGCACAGCTCCAGGGGGATCTGCAGAGGGTAGTGCAGGGCTTCATTCCCAGCATTTCCAGCCAGTCTTATTTGGCCTCTTCATTGCAAAGGAGAGACTTGTAACTGCGGTTGGAAAAACAGAGGACCCAGGTTAGCAACCTTTTTCAGGGACAGTGCCCTGAATATAATATAAAAGCAATATCCTCAGAGTGTGGAGCCGACACAGACAAACCGAGGACGCTGAGCACTGAGAGGAGAAAATGGAGGAACGGATAAAGAAACTATTGCCCAGAGGGAAATAGTGAGAAAGCTGATATTTGACTCTTGCAAGGGATATACTGAAGATTGAAACTGTGAAGAGGAAAATGTTTCTAAAGCTTTACATAAATGATGGTTTATGCTTTTGCCATTCATGGGCTGCTATGGAAAGAGCTCGAAAATGTAGTGAGAAGTTAACATGGCTGAATCATAAGCTCTCTGGTCATTTTAAACAAGAAGGAATTATATAAATTGTAAATACAAAGCCAAGAGGTAAGGAAGGCTCATACAAGCACTAATTTGGAAATGATGAGGGACATCCAGGTGGCAGGAAGTATTTTACAGCTACATAAGTATGAAGGAAAGAAGAGGGAAGGGAAAGCTGTGCAAAGGTAGTTCTGATAAAGCAAGTGGCTAAACAGGAATACAGGATGTTATAGTTGCATAGAACCATAAAAAATACAAGACTTTAAATAGTTTACCCTGTTGAGTAATGTACCAGAGATGCAGCTAAATACCCTAATGGAGCAATAACTGCAAACAAATTAGTATGGTCTGAGAGAAGCCTTTGTTAAATCTAATAATCCCCTGCTTCTTTTCCCAGTCTCCTTTGTTCCTGATGTTTCTTGACTGCGTGTGGCAGCTGCTAGAGCAGTACCCAGCAGCCTTCGAGTTCTCCGAGGTGTACCTGACTCTGCTGCATGACAGCGCCCGCATCTCGCTCTTTGGCACCTTCCTCTTTAACTGCCCCCACCAGCGCGTGAAGGAGAGCACTGTGAGTGAGTGGGAGCTCTGCCACCTGCCCTGTGCCCCTCTGGAAACAACAGCGCCCCAGCTCAGTTGCTCCTGTGTGCTTTGTAAAATGTCACACGCTGTTTGGGCAAAACAGTCAGGTCCCCAGATGAAGATGATCAGAATGTCCTTTCAGGTGATCTTTGCAGAGACAGGAACTGTTCAAGAAGAAAGTCTATTGAATTTCGGTTTTGTTTTTTCCTAGGAAAGCATTGCTATTGTACATTATTGTTTGTATTCCTCTAGGAAGCAAATCTATATCTGGAACTGATAAAGCAGAATGACAGGCAATAAATAGAATTTCGCGCTTCAGGCAAACTTTGAAATCTCTTGACGTAATTGTTTAAATAGTTGAAAAAGTTGGAAATACTGCATAAAGTTCAGATAGCAATGCACTAGGAAAGCACTTAGAAGACTGAACACTTAATTTGTTTTTGAAAACTGAACAGAACCTTGTGTAGAAAACATTTGATGGCTGATAAAAGTGAAACATACTTATTTTGTTAAATATTTTCCCTTTAAAATTTTAGGTAGCCACCTTACAAAGAATTAGAGCATTGAGAGACTGTTGGTATATTCTCAAAATCACAGTTTGGGGATCAAGAGTAAGAAAACAATATCATTGAAAAGTAACTGCCCAAATGAGAACAGGGCACAGCTGTTTTCTCCAACTGTCTCGCTGCTCTGTTGTGCTGCCTCTAAATGACATCCCTGCATGTTAACTTCTTACAGGAATTCGCTATAAGCAAAAACATTCAGCTGGGTGGTGAGAAAGGCCTCAGATTCCCTTGTGTTTGGGACTGGTCTCTTCAGTTCTCCAGCCGGGACCGCCTGGTGTTCCACAACCCGCTGTACGTGGGGAAGAGCGTGCCGTGTGTGCACAACGGGGCCATGAAATCCTTCAAACGCTCCAAGGTAACTGAGCTCTCTGGGCAGGGCAGGGCAGGGCTGGGCCTGTGCCCACCCACAGGGGCTCCTGCTGGGAGAGCTGCAGGTACAGCATGTGTTACACCTGTGGTTTAACAGGAGGAGCCTCAATTTCCTTGGCTTCCCAGCCAAAAGAAATGATTTTCTGTAGAAGCAAAGATGTAAATTGTTGAGCCTTGTGTTCTGGGACATCTTCTGATGTGACTGAGCTCACTGCCAACATTTGCATAATCTCACCCATGGAAAAGTGATGGCATGCCACTTTCCCCCCCCAGGGTTGTCAGTATGTTCAGTAAATACCGATTATAAGTCAATAATTTGTTGCTACAAAACATATTTATTTCTTTTGAAGGGCCCAAGCAGCCACAGTTTGCCCTGTGAGCCCTGCAGTAGTGACTCACAAGCTCAGAAGTGTTTAAAGGTCACAGCGTTTCTCTGGATGATGCACTCTGGCAGCTCGGGGAAATCTGCTATTCAAATGAATGTAAAACTGGAAAATTACCAGTATTTCTTTTCTGCAGAAAAACTACAGCTCCACACTGCGAGGTGCTCCTCCAGCATTAAAGAACGGGATCATCGGGGAGCAGGAGTTCCTTCCAAGGAGAAACTCTCTGATACTAAAACTGAAGCCAGACCTTTTCCAGCCAGCGGAGAGCCCGAGCCACAGCAGGGAGCAGTTCTTCAGGGACTGGTTTGCAAAGCCTGTGGACCTGCACGGCCTGATCCTGCCCCACCTCTCTGCAACACAAATCAAACTGTGGAAACTGTGCTACTTCCGCTGGGTTCCCGAGGCCCAGATCAGCCACGGTGGCTCCGTCACCGCCTTCCACAGGGTGTCTGTGCTGGCGGATGAAGTGGACATGTTGAACCGGAACCTTCGGCACTACAAAAGCAACTCTTCCTTGCAAGGCCACTGCACAGAACTGGATCAAAGCAGGATGTACTTCAGAGCCAGTGGTTTCAATGACACCTCGGGTGCCCCAGACTTTCTCTCCTCCTCATTCCCCTTTTCTCCTGTAGGGAACCTCTGCAGACGGAGCATTTTGGGAACACCGTTAAGCAAATTTTTAAGTGGTGCCAAAATCTGGCTGTCCACTGAGACGCTGGCAAATGAAGACTGAGGTGGTGTGATTTAAAGGTTTGAGGAGAATACAGCATATCATTTTGTCTTTTCTAAGTTAACACTGCTAAATGCGGCATTGAAAGCTGTAATAATTTTTATATACAAACCTTACGTAAGTTTTGCACAAATATTTAAAAGCAACGCAAGTCATGCTTCAAATCGCACAATTTTGTCTTCAGGAGTTCTCGTCTGCTGGGGCTTCTGGTCCCTAACTCCCCCTGCCCTTTGGGGTTTGGCTCATTACATGCGATGGAGCGCTTCATTAGCTAATTGGGAGGCTTGGTGTGGTCATTAATGTGGGTTCTGCTTGAAATATCCTTTTTTCCCAGACAGTGACTGACATGACCCTTTGATAAAACAGCTTGGAAAGCCAAAGCAGTGCAGTGGACATGAAATGACAGCTGAAATCTGGGAACATACTATTTTGTCAGACAGCCTCTTCAGGAAGAATACGTTCATGCATAGATACAACACACTAATGTTCTGTGACTTATCACCCTACACATCTGCTAATGCAGTGTGTATCCATGAGAGGGATTGTTCCTTTTTCTTTCTCTCCACAAAATGTGTTCATGAACAATTAGTCGGATTTGTGCTCTTTGTCATGAGCTTGACTTCAGACTGTAGAAATCCAGGTCAGGACAATACACTGTTAACCTTAAAACATTTTACTGTAGATATGGTATTGTAGTAGCTTTAGAAGTGCCTTTAATTGGGAGGACACAGTAGCAAGATTACTCTAATGCAGCTGACAGCCCCCAACTTTTCACAATAGATTGTTGTGGCAAGTTCTTGTTCCATCTCCTGCCTCCTCCTCTCAATTTCTGGAAACAACAGGCATGCAGATGAGATTCTCGCTTTTTTATATAGGCATCTCAAATCCTCAGCATTATATCCCTGCCTAGATTCCCATCCCTGCCAACCATCTCATTTTTTTGTAGGATGAAGTAGCTGTCAGCAGAACTCTCCCCTGAGCCAAGCTGGGCTCCAGAAAGGAAGGCTCAGTCGGTATTGGGAGCCCCACGAGGGGTGGTGGTGCTGCAGTCACTGTGGGCAGGGGCTGGAAGAGCAGGAAGTGGTGCCTTCTTTTTGCATTTCTACACAGCCACACGGACAGTGCAGTGGACAAGCACTGCTTGAGGGATTTAAATCCAACAGCCTCCCTCTGCTTAATGCAGCAGCCTACTTGCTGTGCTAAAACCTTTTAAATGATACCTCTCCCTGGATGCTGTGCCAGAAAAGGACTCAAGTTTCCCAGGGAGAAAGGCAGGAGTGTAAAGAATATTGGGAGGGTGGAGGAATAGTGATGGTCATTGTCAGAGGTTGAAGCTTCTGTCATCTGCCTTCCCAGCAAGGCTGTATTTCGCAGTAAACCATGTCTGTGTAAAACACAAATGCTGTTGAACTCACACTGAGCCCCTGCTCGCAAGTGAAAGCACCAAAGGCCTTACTTACATGATGGACTAAAAGCTGTTCTCAGTTTTTGTGGGGAAAGAAGAAAGCTGCATGATGGTAATACACAGTATAGTAGAGCTTAAAAAAGGTGGAGAGGGATAGGATTTGGAGACCTTTTTTGTTTGTCTGACTGAACTGGTGTTCAGCGCAGCCTGAGTCACAGAGCACAGGTGGGATGTCTGATGTCGCTCAAGGATTTGTTTCAGAGAACTTGCATCTGGAGTGGCCTCGCAGGTGCTTTGTGCTGGAAGAGCCCAGCACACACAGCACCGAGTGTCCCAGGCTGTTCCTGCGCTCCGGGGCTGTGCTGGCACTGCTGGGGCTGCAGAGGGATGGGCAGTGCCATGGCCAGGGTGAGCTGTGAGTGGGGTGGGCTCCTTTGGGAACTCCCAACCTCCCAACCCCGTATTTGTGAAAGCTCTGTGTGCACACACAGTCGTGTCTGCACGTGGGTGCAGGGCTGTTAGCAGACAAAGCCAGATCCTTCTGGTCAGCTGTTTGTGAGGAAAAAACATGTATTCACCTCAATTGCCTAATTCTGCTGCAAGATGGGCTGAACATGTTACATGGTCCACAAACCAGTTGAGTTTATTTCCAAGCTTGCTGGAGCAGTCATCTCACTTGGTCAGTTCATTATTCAAACATTTGTATTAGTTTGCTTTTGTGATTTCCTTTTTCCCATTAGCTTACTGCTTTCCCTGGCCTGATACTTGACATAACAGACCTCAACCTGTGTGCTTAGTGTCTTTTGGTACCAATTCTTTTTCTTTTAAAATGACAGTTGACTATATATATTTTTTTGTCTTTAAAAGTATAACTTCTTTGGTTTAAAGGTACCAAAAATGTGTAAATAAATACCCCACAAAAGCAGCTGGTGGAATTAAAAAAAAAAGTTAAGGCTACTACCCTTTGGGGGAAAAAATGGGTACTATATTTAAACAGAATTGTCTTTTATAAGGAAATTACAGACATTTTTACATTTCAGTTCTAAGATGTGTACAGATGCTGCAGAGGGTCTTTGTATTTTATATATATAGCATGGGAGGGGGCTAAAAATAATATGCCTTTAAAATAAACAAAACCTGTTGAAATATGTATTTGCCAAACAGATTTAAAAAGACATTTTATACCATTCAAAAAGGGGAGTCAGGTAAGCAGAGGTTGAGAGGGGGCACCTCCTGCAGAGAGGAGGGGAAGGGATCCACCTTTCCCTGGACACGTGGGCAAGGTTCTGCTTCTGGTGTCCACGGCCTTGCCTTCCAAGGAACCTGAGCAACTGCTGTGTCTGTGTGAGTGAGCGTGTGCCTGTGGGTGTTGGATCTTCCTCTTAAGTTACACATCTTAACACTTTAATTTACTTTTGGAAGACAGGTACTAGATAGTAATTTTGAAATATCCTCCACTGCACAGTTGCCTTATCAAGTCAGCAGGGACTGCTCTAATAACTTTCAAAAGCAATTTTGGGGTTTGAGTAGGTATCTTTAATGTCTGTGTACAGAATACTGACATGCAAGTGTGTGTATATATATATATGTGTGTGTGCATATATATATATACGTACACATTTTCAATTTCTGTTCACCATTTAAAACAAAATACTGTTAATGCCATTTTGGTGTTGCAAGAATAGAAAAGCTACCAAGAAGCTCATCTTTTTTTGTCTGTTGGTAGAAAAGCTGGGTTATTCCAGCTGTTCCTGGCTGTGCCATGGCTTTGCACCACCCTGTAACCCCTGGAGGGAGCTCAGAAGCTGAGGGGCTTTAGTGACCCTCAGCTCCTGTGAGGTGGAGCTGACTGTGGTGGTACCTTCGCCCTCCCTTCACTGCTGGATCAGAGATGTGGCTTTCCTTCCAGAAATGCAGGGAGAAGGGGGAGAGGTGTCTGCCCAGGCCTGCAGTACCACTCTGATATAACTGCCTTGTATTCTTATGAAAATGTAGCAAGTTGGGCAAATATTTTGGTTACTCTCAGAGGGAAAAACATTAAAACCAAAAAAAATTTAACATATATTTAAGCAAAGGATGAAATCTTAAATTTGCCTCTAACAAAGAGACAGAAATCTGTACCTCAAATTGCTGTAGGCATTAGGTTTCTAATGCTGTTGCTGTGATGGTTTAGAGTTCACCACGTCAACTGAAACTAAAACCTTTGTGCCTGATAATGATTTACTGAGTAAAAAAAAGCAGTGGCAGGAGGATGATAAAATCCTGATGCTGAGTTGTGAATGTGAAGTAAATTAGAGTCAATAAAAGTTCATACCTTTCCACAGTGAACTTCAGGCAGTTTTCTTTCACTTCCTCTAACAATAAACTGGGGGGGGGGGGGGGGGGTGTTTGTTTTTTCCAAGAAAAGCAGGGACACTCTGCTGAAGAAAGATGATTAATAAAAATAATGTGCAAATTATCTTTATTCCTTGCTATATTCTATACAGTGTCTGCTGTTTGCATGGTAAGCAGAATTTCTAAAAGCAGTATGAGAATGAAACTCCAGAGAAAAGATGTCGGCTGCGTGTTAAAATTGAGAGAAAACCTGCAGGATTCTGGTGTCCTAAAAGGGAAATAATCTTTTTAATTCTATTCCAAGCGACTGACATATTTCTGAGTGAGCAAACACATCAATTAATGTGGGGTAAAACTGACTGTAATGAGTGACATGCTGCAAATGAGTGTGGTCACGGTGGCACTGACCAACTCCCATCTCTACCAGAAACATTTCCCTTTACACAGGTAATACAGATATTCACAACAGAAGGGCCTGTTAAATAAACTGTCCTTTCATACAGAGCAGTGCATTAAAAGAACATTGAAGTTTTATGCCTTGCTCTCTGCCATCACTGAGCACCTGTATTTTTTACATTCAAGTGCAAAATTCAAACACATAGTACTAAGTGGGGGCAAGGAGAGAACCTGACACTCCTGTAAAGGTGCTGTGCTTGCCTTGCAAGGAAATTTGCACACTATGATGAATTTGAGCTACACAGGCAACACAGAAACGACCAGGACTTGATGCCCCAGATTTTATATTGAACAGGATGTTCTCAGGAGGTACAAGTGTGATGGCAGCTGTTTCTCTTCACTGGGCAAACCCCCTGGATTACCTCTTATAGAATAAGTTATGAACTGTGGATGGAAGAGAAAGGCTCTGCTCTTCTGAACCCAAAGTGACATGCAGTAAATCAGTCTTCTCAAAGTGCACCGTAGTATGCTTTGTGCTAAAAAGAACACAGTAATGTTCCAAGGAGCCAGAATTTTAGAAGAAACTATTTTTAATAAGCAGCAGGCAGTGGTGTGTTACCCCCCTGGTCAAACCTGTGTGTCAGCTGAGGCGTTGGCTCTTGCCCCCCACGGCCTGCACGTGACACACCTCCACAGCCGCTCCCAGGTGCTGCAGCTCGCTCAGCCACAGCATCTGCTTGGGTGACAGCCGGTCCTTGGGGCCCTTCACCTCCACCAGCTGTGAGCAAATGGCCATGGTTACTAGTGTGCCTGTGCAGGAACTGCAGCATCATTCCCACAGAATAAGTATTATTTTATGGCTGTTACATAGTAAATAGCCACCAAAACACAGAGGCCCTGGTGAATGAAGATCTCTCATACTCAAAAATCAAGCACCTGCAACCTCACCTGTTCCAGCTGAGACTGACACAACTTACTCAGGTGTTCCAGAGAACTAATTTCTGCTATTCAGCTCTCTTTTATAAAAACAAGTTGCTTCAGCAGGTGAGATGTCCAGTAGTCTTCTAGTACCTATTCCTCTACCATGCAAAACACCAACCATGACTGTTTACTCAGTTTTTGTGGCAGACCCTGACATAGTTCTCAAAGACTCAGTCAAGTTTTAAGTGGTGCCAGTTAAACTCCTTGCTACCCACAGTCAGTGGGTATGACTGATTGCTAACACTGCTTTACATTAATTTTAATCAAAGATCTATTCCACACCAACATAGCCAGTGTTTATTCCTGCTGATTCTGATTATGCCCGTTAAAGTTACAGCACAGTGTGATGAAATAGCAGAGAACCACACACTGCTAGCCGTGGCTTCTGGCAGCCCAGCGGCAGCCTTACCTGCACCACGACAGGAGGGCACAGTTTGGATGGGCTGACAGCTGACAGTTCCCAGCTGAGCACTGAGTATTTCCATGCCCTCCCAAGGTACCTTGAAGTGCTGGGTGTGTGTGCTCCACACGACCAGGTCAGGCAGACCTCCCCGGCAGTGGCGCAGGTCTTTGGACAGTCGCCTGAAAACACCACTCAGGAACATTCCTCCAAGGCAGGAGACAAGGCTCTGCAAGAGAGGCTTTGGTGGTTGGTTGGATTTGTCTTTAATTTCCTGTAGAGCCGTTTCCCGACCCTCATGAGACTAGTGTATGGCCCAGCTCAGCTTTTTGTTTAGGCTGGTGTAACAGGAAGCATAAGTAGATGTTTTCTACAGCAATTTCCTGCTATGTTCCCAACTGCTGTTGCAGGAAAAGTGACCATATCAGAAAATTGTAACAGTACTTGTGCAAGGACTTCCGCCCAAGTCTCCCTATTCCCAACTCCTCCCTCCCACCACTCTCCCTCCCGCAGTGCCTCAGTACAACCTGTGACACACCATGGCCATGTGTGATCGAATGACAACCCTAATCAGAGGCCCCATGCTGGGTAACAGTTACTTACCTGGGCTTGCTGGAGGGAAATAAAACGTCCCCAGCTCACTAGTGCTGCTGCTTTTCCCTCCTGAGTGGTCCAGACATCAGCAATCAACTTTGCCAGTGTCTCTGGGGAGGCTGAGTGCAGCTGCTGCAGTCTGGCCTCGATGACATCCCTCCTGCTCTCATAGAAGCTGTCAGTGTACAAATCCAGAGGGGACGTCTGTGTAAAAACGTAAATGCAGCTCTGAGGAGCTGCCAGCACAGCTGGCAGAAAGACAGTGCCCTATTTCATACTTTTCTTAACTACAAATTCACTCAAACACTGATCTAACTTGAACATGTCCACCAGATAAACATTTATTAAATTACACTTTTACACCCAGCTCTGAACATCCCAGTGTGTAAAGCCCTTGCAGCAGTTCATGTTTGAACGCTGCTGGAACAGGCAGTACCCGAGTGCTGGGCCAGCTTTTCAACAGCAAATGCAGAGTGCTTAGCAAATGGCACATTTCAGCCTTACACAACCTGCTGCCACAGATAATCCCACAAAAATACAGCCTGGTAATGACTGAATGAGGGGTGAGCTATCAGCTCATCCTTGTTTATGCCTGATGCTCATGATAGCTTTGCTCTGAATTAATAAGGAAAAACTAGTTTAAAAAATAAATTTGCAAGTGATCTGTAAATACTGGGTTTGTAATAAACACATAAACACACAAGTTTGGGGGTTTGGCTTTTCATTTTTTTTTAAGTAAGTATAATATACATACAGATTGTATGAAAGAACATCTGCTTTAACACAACATTCATAGAGCTTCAGCATCTAACAAGACCAGCAGATACTCCACAGAAGGAGCCACTGGTACGAATTCTATGGCACAGTTTTTGTAAGGTCTTTGAGGCTACAGCAGTGCCCTTCCTGCCTGTCTATGAACCTGGGGGGTTTCAGCTCAGCCACAAGGATTTCTACTCCTACCTCAGACTGCTGAAGAAACAAAAGAATAACCCATACACTTCACCTCTAAAATAAGAATTTTCTACTTAAGGTATCTCATACTGATATAAAATTAGAATTTCTTCCACTACAAATAAATCCAGTTAAGGAAGAGAACAGCATTGTCTGGTCTCCCTCTTGGCCAGGAATTCAACTAGAAGCAATGAGTTAAGGTGGAAGAAAGAAGACAATTATCTAGCCTTTTTTCATTCTGTAACATTTGAGATGGATTTTTAGGGTTTTCTTAGAAAATGTGATCAAGTTTTCTAATCACAGTATTGTTTTCTTGTTTGTTGCTTTGTCAAAAAGGAGGGATGGTCCCAAAAGCATAAACATGGTGGGGTGGGGTGAGTGGGGGTGTTAACAAACCTAAGTTTAAAAATGTGACAACCATTAAAAGGCTACTAAAAAGAAACAGACTTTTCTTTTTTTTTCTTTTCTCTTTCTCTTTTTTTAAATGGAATGTGTCATCTTCAAAGGAGATGAACGAGGCTATGGTATAGCAGTGTTCTACTAACTATAATGGAAATTTTGCCCGGTGAGCTCAGCTGTAGGACACATGCATTTAACCAGATGAATCTCACCCTATTAGACTGTGAATCCAGACTGACATAGCAATTAGGTTACTGAGGATTACTTAGTAATAAACCCAATATAACAAATAATAAAATGAAGGAAAAACCAAGATCTGTCTGGAAATTCCCTCAGAATAAATGCTAATCCAATCCCAAATAAGATTTTAACGTGGTTACTGAGTCTACAGCAATGGGTAAATACAGTAACTAAAGAAAGCCTTTCAAAGTTACCTGATAGGAATTTCTGAAAACATCGGGTATGTCATCCATGAAAATGATATCCCACATTAGAATCCCATACAGTGTAAGAAACGTTGAGCCTTCCCCATGAATACCTAAAGGGCAAAATTCAATAAAAATGGAAACATCAAATTCTACAGCAACCTGAGGAAGAATGAAACCACCCCAACCCAAAGCAGGACACCACACTCAGGTTCCTGCCCAGCTGAAGTCAGCACATGTTCCCATTACAGCAGAACACTGGAAATCCACTTTATTCCTGACCCCTCTGCCAGCACCTGCTGCTGCCTGGCCAGGGGCCTTCAGTCACAGCCCAGGGCTGGATCACTGCCCTTCCACAACAAGGTTTACTTGGACAATTTTTAAACACACAACTTTTGTAACATTAAAAAGCAATATCTTCACACCAAAAAGTTTATATGGATAGAAATGCTATATATTATACACATAGACATACATGTATGCATACACACACACATATGGTATGGAGCTGTACACACCCAAGTATGTATCCATACGTATACACACATGTGCTGGAAAAAGCACTCACCAGCTGAGCAATGCCCAGCCAGTGAACACACAATGAAAACCCAAATGTTTGGATATATAAAACTGGTTTTATTACATTTATATAAATATACATATATATACATAAATGTATCTGTATATTTGTATGTGTATATGTGTATGTACACATATATGTGTGTATACATGTGTGTATATATGTAATATACCCCATTTTTATATAACTTTTTTTCTCAATATATAACATTTTTGAGGAATACTGGTTCAGCATTAGTCTGGTAGAGCTGACTGCTTTTCCATCATCTTTTTTTTTTTTTCATCCCTGTCACTTACTAAACACAGGGAGACACATATATGTAAGAATATATATATATATAACACACAGGGATACATATATATATATAAACATAAGAAAACAATTTTTCACTGTGAAGGTAACAAAACACTGGCACAGGTTGCCAAGAGAGCCTGTGGAGTCACCATCCTTGGGGATACTCAGAAGCTGGCCATGGTCCAGGACAGCTGGCTATTGAGCAGAGGGTTGGACCAGGTGGCTCCCAGAGCTCCCACCAACCTCAACTTCAGGTCTTGAGGTATGTTCTGTTCTTAGTCTATTAGTACAACATATTATCTATGATATTATATTTAATGTTACATGTCATACCTATAGATCACAGGATATCTGTGCTGTCTGTACTATATAATATATAGTGTCTGTGTATTATACATGTATGACACATCACACAGATGAGAGAGAGGAGACCATGTGTGCTCTGGGCTGTGTTTAGTGCTGGACTGGGAATTCTGGTTCCTCAGGCCCAGCCCTACATCATACATGGCCATTGTGTGCTCAAAACTGCTGAGCCATGAAGATCGATGGTGAGAGGGTGGGAGTGAGGAACTGAGAGGGGATTTCAGCACAGTTCTTCTAAATTCTAAATACTGTCAACCTTCTCATTTACCCTTTTCTGATACAGCCACTTTTCCTGCAATGGTATTCTGGAACATATCAATAATATAAAACTATATTAAAATATCTATTTTATATAAAGATACAAATTTTATCTTAAAAAACAACCCTGCCTATCTGTTTGCATATTGCTTTTTTTCCTGTAAACAGATCTATATATTCTTACTTGCCCATGGCTTTTCACAGCTCCTAAGTTGTAAAAATATAGGAACAACTACTAATAGAGCCTTCAAAAAAATTGCCAAGTGTCTTGCTAGTGGTATATACTGTTTTTATCTTCATCTAGTAGCAAAAATCAGTTTTCCTTGCTGACATTTCCTTAAATGACAATGCTAGCATTTTACCCTTAAGAAATAAAATAGCTGTTCACGGGTAAGAAAGGTAAAGTAAGCGATTTTCTATGAAGATAAAGAAGAAATACAAATTTCAAAAACACCTTTGGTACGTGAAGGCAGCAAATAATTAAAGGCCAGGAAGCAGGTCAGTTTGAAAATACATGTTAGAGCATTTTGGTAAGGAAATGATGTATTAGAGGCATTTGGGAAAGAAACAGAATCAGACTAAAAACTGGTCTAACGAAATCAGCTAAAACTGGTCTGTTAACTAAACTGATTAGTAAATAGGTTCTTTACTCCCCCAGTTATTTTACTGTAAAATGCCCAAATAAATGGTACTGTTACCCTGATCAAAACCATTCCTCCTGTAATGAGTTAATGCCAGCTCCTCAACTGAGCACATGACTGTGGATACACTGCAGCCTTCGCCTCCTTCTTCATCAACAACATCCTCCATGAGAAATACGGATTTTCCCATTCCCGTCTGAGGACACATCTTTCCATTGATTGTAACCTGAACATAATAAAACATCTGGTTACTTTCCAGCATCACATTTAAAAAGCTTTAGCCTAAGTATTTGGATCTTGCCTAAAACACATATTCCTCCTTTTTAGTTTTCTTAAAATCAGAACTAGACTTGTTTCCAAAAATCAACTGAATAAAATTTACCCTGCCATAATTTGTGAAATCATTCAGTTTAGCTTTCATAAAATGGCAAATTTTTCAGAAAAAAAAATGTCTAGCAAAAATCCTGGGCAGGTGGCAAGTAGCCTCTCTATATGCAGGACCAGGAGGAAAGAATACAGAAGGCTGAGGAGACTGATTCTGGACTGACACAAAGAAGGGCTGTAGGGAGAGACGTGGTGATGAGAGAGAACAAGTGAGGCTCTGCTCTGACTTTGACCAGACAGAATTATCTTTATGATGGTATGGAAAAGAAAGAGTTAAAAAAATCCATTCCAATATGATGCAGGTGCACCCCACTGAATATTTGCACAATACATATTAAGAGTGCATACCTTCCAAAGGTTACTAAAAGAACACTGGCATTTTTTAGCCACTAATCTAATGCGACAACATGCTAAGGAAGCTACTATTACTTTTTCTTGCACAAAAAATGCTTGGCTTGCAGACACCAGACACAATGCACTGATCTGCTCAGGAAGGCTCCGAGCACGTACTGTTACATTAGTGGAGTTTACAGCTGATCAGGCTCATAACACATATAAAGCAATTCAAATTTAACCAGTGTACAGCTGACTAACTTCAGCTATGAAGCTGACCAACATAGAAGTATTTGCTTATGAGAGGCTTTTGTTTTAGGAACACATTTGTATTCATTTTCCTGCAGCACAAGTAAGTCAGAGGCTGGTGCGCAGCACATAACAAGACTCTCCCAGGTTATCTTCTCTCGTCAAGTGTAAAAAAGACCTCATGAGTTGTTATTTCCCAGACACCAGCAGCACCCTTACTCACATGTGGCACATCCTGCACAGTGATGACTGGCAGCTCCTGAAGCAGGCCCCTGACCTGCCTGCAGCTCGGTGAGTCTCTGATGCGCAGGGCCCGCAGGTAGAGGGACAGACGGTGCCCAGTGCGGACACAGGGGTCTGCCAGCCCCTTCCTAATGCAGCCCACGGCCTGGCAAAGAGCAAAGGAACCAGCAGGAACTTAGAAAGACCCATGGACACCTGTCTGCTCAAGAACAATCCATTTAAGGAGCACAAAAATGTAAATGCAAAAACCAGCATACCAGGCCAACCAAGGTATTGAGGTACACTCAATATTAATTTTCTTAGGAGGAACTGATTGCCTTGACCTTGGCATTCCTACCACTACCTACATTGTTAGGAGATCCTATTCCACTGTTCTTTTCATAAGATGTGTTTTTAAAACATGTTTTCAGACAACAAGTGCAGTGTTTCCAGCTTTACAGCAGATACCTTCTTAGTGTTTTTCAGGTGCTGATGTAGATTGAGAGCCAGCCGGTCCCACCATCTCCCTCTGCTGTCAGCACAGTACACATCCTGAGCCAGGAGGGTCTGCAGCTCCTGCACGGCCTCCTGTGCAATGGCATGGGATGCTCATTAATTGAGTTACAAAGCCAAGGGCAAGTTAGCTTGTCACCTTCCCTTCTAATTAATGGATACTATAAAACTTTATCTCTGCACAATTCAAACTGCTCTTTACTCCACTGCCCAATATACTCAATTCAAGTGCACAGATGTATCTTAAAAACTCTAGAATAGAGATATTTTTATGTAAACTTAAAGGCTAACTGCCAAAATTTTAATATTTTTATCCTTTCTGTATTCCTTATTGTATACGAAAAATATCCGAGTATTACTAGTTGCCTTTTTGCAGAAGCAAAGTCTTTTTCAGAATAATCTGATTTGCTTTAACATATAAGTCAGAGACCTTAAAGGAATGTAATCTCCCAAGGTGAAGAGGCAGAGATTTCAGAAGACTTCTCTTCTGAGATTTTTCTTACTTAAAAACAATAACCAAATCTAGTGAAACACAGGTATCTTTAAATAATGAAATAAGCATATCTCAGCAATATGGTGTATTACAGATGGTAAATCTACAAAGCATAAGCAGAAATCAAAACAATTTAAAACTTTCTAAAGTAGTACAAAAAAGGGTTCTTTTCCTTTAAAAGTGACCTGTTACTAGAACTATAGCAATCTGTGGCAAACATTGTCACTATTTTCCGGCCACATCAGAAAAGTAAATTGATGTACAATGCTCCATTAAACACAGATTCCTATTCACCACTTTACCTTATACATGTGAAGTCTCTGCAAAATTTCAACACCGTGAGAAAGGATTCTTGTATACACCCAGCCCACCGTGAAACGTCGCAGATACTCCGGTAAAACTCTGTGATAGCTAAAAAGTAAGAGCAGCTCAGATCATTTAAATATGGCAATTTGAATTCTTAAAGTTATACCTAAAGCATTTACAAAAATTAAATGCCATATATATCCAATTGAACTGAAATGAGCATCCCAGCTGCCAAGTCAAGAACCCAAAGGTAAAGCAATAGTTCAGCTTAGGGAGCAAGCTGCCCTTGCACAGTGTATTTTAGATTCCACAGCAGTGGAATTTTTAGTTAATCAGTTTTACATAAGAAGCAAACCAGTAACTTATTACATCATGTGTTGTTACTGCCAATCATTCTCATAGAAGTTTATCTCTGGAAACATAGCTGAACAAAAGAAAAAGTCTAGAACAGGAATTTCCTGCCATAAAAAGACTAACATCTTTTTAGTAGGCAACTCTATATTTCAAGACAAAGTCTTTTGAATGTCTTATTAAAATAGATTTTTCCACTGTCTTCAGTGTGAAATGGAAGAGACTTCCAAATGACCCTCTATGAAGGGTTACACTGTTTTAAATCAGTTGCCATGGAATTGAATATAATGCCAAACATAAAGCTTTAACTTTTGGTGTATCATTAAGCCGGAAAACAAAATAATTAAAAGAGAAACTGATAAAGAATGCTTCTAAATCAACACATTTTATTTCAGTTCTCAGATATTCAGTAACAATCCCCTGAATGACCCCACTTGGAAGTCTAAAGACATGAATAACCCAGCATGCATTCCCATAATATTTGCAACATCCTTTTGTTCACAGTGAATTTTACATTCTGCTTATTGCCATTTATCTGAAAGCCATAAAAACAAACCATGACAAGGGAAAAATAAGGCTCTTGTTCTCCTGCATTGCACATAAAACAGAAATGTTTTAATGTTTTATCAATGCCTAGCAATCAATTCCCAAGGTTTTATAATTTTCATATTATCACTTAAAAGCTAAACAAACAATCAGGAAGATCAAAGCTTTCAAGAATATTAAAGCCTCTAAATTTATCAGGCATAGTCTGTACGCCTCTCTCAAAAATTAAAGTACCAAAAGTAAGACAATACATTTAATAGTTTCCTATGAATGCTAGGCTAGTTTCCAGTTCACTACCTTAAAGAGGGGTGATTTTTCAGTTCGCTCCAGGTTTGTTTAGCATACAAATATAGATTATGAGCTTCTTCCCAGTGCCCATTTACCATTGCAGTGGCTATATCATATGACAGATGAGCAGCAGTTGCATACCTGAGGGAAAAAACCACAATAACTTTCTTAGGCTGAAAAAGCATCTATAGTTAGAAGAAATCAATTCCTTCCCTTCCAGTCTCCTAAGACATTGAATCATGCAGCCATCTTTTATCCTTAATCTCATAGGATTAGCAGAGTTTAAACTAGCAGGGCACATTATGTTTAAACTTATAGACTATAGAACATATTTTTTGTTTAGCTCAGAGTCCACTTCTAATAATCAGCACAGCAAATGAAGAAACAGCTTTCATTAGCAGACGAACCTGAAGCAAACAAATACGCTATTTTGGACCCAAAGCCAAGCCACTGTGAATTACGAGTCCTACCTGGATACAAAAACGCACTTAAAATCATTACAAAAGCACACTTCCATATATTTACATCTGAAGTTCCCCATGACGAATTCTTACTTGCCTACACCAGTGCTGCAGGAAAGCTTTTCTAAAAAGAAACAGATGTGCAAGCAACCAAAGCTCTCCCCACCTGATGAGATCGTCTCTGTCCTGGAAGACCTGGGTGCTCCTGCTCACGGTGTAGGTGGGGAACACAGCCCGGCCCATGCTGGCCAGGAGCACCGTGCAGAGCTGGCCCTGCCCAGCACTCCCGGCCTCCTCCTCCTCCACCGCCTCCGGCAGCGAGAACAGCAACAGGACCCGGGAGAACACGGCCCGAGGGCCTTTACACACCCTCACACATTTTCCAGCCAGGTCCTTCACCCTGGAGGGACAAATAAAATTAGTACAACAAATGATTTTTACTGTCACTTGTAAAAACTGAATTATACTGAATGAAGTAAAAGAAATTTTTTTTCCAAGCCTATAATGCATAAAATTGATTTTCCTTTAAAGAAGCAGAGATACTATATAGTACATGGAACCTCTAGTGAAAATCCTACCAAATGCATTCGCTAATAAAAAGTTTAAGGGCCAAACTTCCAACTGAACAGAATCAGAACTAACTGCCCTTTGGGTGCAGTCACTCCTGCTGCTGTGCCAGCCAGTACCATAAATCAACAAGACATGGTTTGCTGTTAGAGAATGTTTACAGGCCCTAATTTGAGATCTATTGTTTTAGGGAACCTCCACTAGCCTATTTTCAACCAGCCTTTTCATACAAGCCCAAACTTTGTTGCTTGTCCACTGGACAGCACAGATTTAAAACCAGATTTTCTGTGATCTCCTGGGATAATCAGCATTTCAGCTGTCATCTACAGCAAAGGGCAAAGCTGGGGTGGCTGAGCAAGTAACTATCAGCCTCTGTTCTTGAAGTAGGGAGTAAGACAGCACCAAGTACTTTTTTGGAATGTAACTAATTTTCCCAGGCTCCTTTCTATTCTTCTAGGCTTTCTCTAAGACACTATTCTGAAAACAATTTTGTTTCTGTTAGAGATATTTATATAAATTGTGCATCATGCATTGTCATATAGTTCAAATGTCTAGTATCAAAGAGGAAAAATGAAATCTAAGGATTTCATACTGAAGTTGTCTATACTTGGATTAGAATGAGAAAACAACCACAAAATAAGGAAAGAAGACCTTAATGATTCACGGCATAATAATTCTTCATGGAGGAATGATTTTCAAGTTCTTTTTCCAATACTAGGCCCCTTTTAATACAAGGAATTTTATGGAAAATCATGTGATAGATTTCAGGGGGGAGGAGGAATATTTGTCCAATAAACATAGCTATGCAAAACTCGATAAAATTTTATATCCCTCTCATTTGAAAAGGAATGCCACAGGAAATACAAATTATGTTAGTACAGCAAATGCAGTACATACTGACTTCTGCCAGCTTTCTATCCAAGCCAAATTTTATACAGAAAGGATTCCACAATCACCGAGTTCAGACCCTAAACACTCCTATTAGGGCAGCACAGCATCTTAAACCTGAACCTGGACCCCAGGAGACCTGGAAGTCAAGGGTATCTGATACACCCAGCTGTGACAGCCACAGTGGAAACATCACAGGACAGAAAGAACACTTTGTCAGGTAAACATACTTTTCCCTTTAAAATATTGCCAGAAGGAGTCTCTATGCTAAAGTACTCAGTCAATCCCAGAAAAGAGACTATTGGTCTCCTCTAGTTCTACCAAAAGAGCTCACAGAGCAAACGAACATCAGATGGTTGTTTTAATAGGCAGTGGCCTTTCCCATACCTTCCTGGATGTTTTTCTGCACTGACTCTGCTTTAAAGAATTCAGAAATGTTTCTCTGTGTAGCCAAGTAACTTTGCAGACAGATAATCATGCCCACAGCTGAAAGCACAACATAGTTTTAAAAAAAAAATCTAGTATTTAACCTTCCATTTGACTTGCTGGGAATCAAAATGTAATGCTTCCTTTTTTACTAATAAATTTACTAAATACATTCCTGTCTTGAAAAGGCATCTAGATTCCAGTCTAGTTGCAGTGCAAAGTTTAACTATAAACATTTACCTTTTTAAGATCACTGTCCCAACACCAGCCTGACTCCTGCTGAAGACTGAACGCTGTTTTGCCAACCTCAGAAAATCATCCACAAGTTGCTGTTTCTGACCATTTGGGTTTGGCAAGTGAAAGATCTTTGCCAACGCTTTTAGTTCAGAGGCTGAAAGCAAATCCAAACCTTCACACAGGTCTTCCAGTTCGGATTCTACAAGCAAAATGATCTGATACATTCATTGTGTGTTATACATGTACACTCAAGCAATAGGTCATAGTACATTCATATAAGCTGGTACTAATCTAATGACTTAAATTCCTCAAAAATGTACTGTCAGTGTTATCTGGTTCACCCTGAAATTCTTCTGGACTTTCGTCCTGACCTCTTCACAGGTCCAGGTTGAAGGTATGGAAAAATCAGAAGAAAACACCCTTTACAACTTCAAAATCAAAGCAAAAAAAAATTCTGCTGAGTTACAAAAAAACGCTATTCAGAAATGCTGTCTTCCCTATTACCCAATTTGCATTATTTTTATTATTCACAACACAACTCATTTACCTGAAATCTTAATTCTGGTCCTCTAGTACTCTTCCCAAGGCACAGACAAGCCTGTAGTGCACTGAACTCTAACATGACCCAACTGCAGATTCTATATGTAGTATTTTTAAGATTTATCAGTGCTGGTCTTACCTGTTTGCAGAAATCTGGCTTCAGCCAGTTCTTTAATCATTGGTGACAAATCCACACTTATCTCTCCATACTCTATTTTGTTCACCTTTAACCAGTTCAGCTTGCGTTGAAAAAGTCTCACATATAACTTCTGCCCACCAACTGCAAATTGGAGTTAAAGTAGGGAAGGATAAAATGAAGAGTAAATTCTAAACACAGCACTATGCAAAATCAGTACCTTAACCAGAAAAATTACTTTGATGCGGGTATCCTCTAAAACACATTTTACATCTCGTCACGTTCTACAAGCAGACTTGGTAAAATACCAGAACTTACCCTGTCAAGTAATTAATAAACTCATTAGAATATTTAAGTTTTGTAGGTACAAAAGTATTACAATGTATTTTGCAGGTACTGTACATTGCTAAAATGCATTTTGACATGCTTATCCTTTAAGAAACAATTTGTTTTATAGGAAAAGACAACTTCATTTTTCAACTCTGCATATTGTGATATTAAATAGGTCTTTTTGATTTCTTAAACAGTCATTCAATAACCAAATATTTCGTGCTAGGGAACAAAAGAAGTCTGACAGAATAATTTCATAATCACAGAATACCTCTCTGTCTAGCAGTCTTCAGACTCTTATTTTTTCAAAGATAAGCCTAATTTTACTAATATATCTACTGAAAACAACAGAAAAAACCCCTGCTATTCATTTTATTTTTATCAGAGAAGTGTCCTCTTAAAGTACCCTTTAAAAAGACTTTTTACATACATGCTGAAATTCAACAAAACAGCTTATTAAATTTTAGCTGAAAATAGTGCAGCTATTGTTACTACATTCAATAACCTTTTGAATACTTAATTCAACCCTCATTAACTTCTGAATTTTTATCCCTGTCTGCTGCTTAACTGAAACCGATATTTAATAAAAACAGACACTGAAACACTACCAGACCCAGAGATATTCAAGAAACGGCAGATAACCTCGACGTGTTTATTTAACAATTCTCCTGTCCTTAAAAGACTTTTTCAGCCTTTTTTTAATGTAATTTTTCCAGGATCAATTCACTGGAAGAACTATATTTAGATATATGAGCCTGGAATTTTCTCTCTGGGATTAGAACTCCTTTGAAGTCGGTTCCCAGATTTTACAACTCTGGAGAAAGGAAAAAGGTTAACACATGAACATCCTTTCCCCAGCCCTTGGAGCTGACCAAACAAGGGCTGCAATCCAGCAAGGGCATGTGAGGACTGCTTCCTCTCTGAAGGATTTGAATGACAAATAGAAGAATAGAAAGATATTGTGCAAGTAATTAATTGCTTCCTAAGCATCCTGTTCTGAAGTGCATTCACCACCTTTGGAGGTTCGGGAGATTTTTTTCTTTTGTGGTTCTTAAGAAAGTTTCAAGTATATCAATGAAATAAAAAATTTGCTCTAAGTTGAAATGTTATCAGCAAAAAGATGCAGAAGATCTTAGAAAAGTTCACCCTCTATGACTCATCAAAATACAACAGAAAATAATTGTTTTCTGTACCTCAGTTCCACTGGTAACTATAAATTGATGTTTTTCAGATACAATATTTCTACTGTATGAAAGTTGAAAGGAGGATTTCACTGAGTGTATTAGGTTAGTGTCACTAGAACTATGAACTTGCATTTAAATTCTTGCAGCTGTACCTCGTAGGAAAATTAAACATGGAGAATACAAAAATCATGTTTTTAATGTTACACCTAATTTCAGACAGAACTCATCTTAAGCACAAAGGCTGACATTGCACTGCAGGTTACTTATTACGGATACACCTCTGCTTTTCCCTACTTTCATCTACTGTTTCTGGCACTTAAAAAACTGGCAGTGCTCTACATTTCGTAATAAGTTCACAAACTTTCATAATAATCTTCATAACTTCAGTGAGATCTTTCACTGAAGAATGGTAGACATTTCAGCAGAAAATAATGAAATACTAGAGAACACCTATATTGAAGCAACTCCATAGTACTAGGCACATGTGTTGGGTTTTTTGTGTTATGATAACTGAAAGACAACACCTGCTTGGTTAGAAACTTCTAACGTGGGACAGATAACACATCTACCTGAACTTTTAAAGTATTCTGTCTGGTATTTCTTCAAGGAAAAGATTTCTTCATCTGTCAATTGTCCAGAATTTGTTATCTATTGAGTTAAAGCAGTTCTCATAGCTCAATCCTTGTGTTTTTCCTACCCTGCAAAGAAAGATTGTTTTATCTGTGCCCCTGGGATTCAATGCATACATGGATTTACCAGCACGACTCTGCAGTAATTCTTTCTGTATTCCAAACTCCTGCGAGAAGGGAATTCTGAAATCACACTACTGAAAGAGAAACAAGCACTTCCTTTATTTAAGAGAACAAGCTCCTGTTACTGATCAGTGTTGTACCCATCCAGAGAAGGGAGTGTGGAAATGAGGAACCTGTATCCTGAGCTTCTTTTAGTATTTGTCCAGGTAACCAAAGCCTGCATACACGACTGACCTAACTGTGAGTTTATGCCTAGATCTTTGGATGCAAATGATGTGCATCTACTGCTTGCCTCGGAGAGCCAATAATAAGTTTTGTTGCTCCTGTTCCCGCCTTTATATATTCTCCTTTTAACTATCACAACATAAACAAGGCATTATCAAGCCCCAAGATGTCACTATTGTGACATTCTCATGGCCTGGAGTGCACCCACAGGCTCTGCAGCCACACCCCAGCCCCCACAGGTTTGGCTGCTTGCGTCCAAGGCCAGCTCGGATCTGTGCAACTGTGTAAGCTGAGCTCAGGTGCTGGGCAGGCTGAGTGAGGCTTTGTCAGGGCCCCCCTCCATTCTCTCAGGAGCTGTACCTAAGCCCAGACTGGTGGCCTGCACTCCTGCCTGAGCTCTGCTGTGGCATGTCAGTGCCCAGCCAGACACCTCACTGACCTGGCTTCAACCCCAGTGTCACTATAGACTTGCCCGCATACCTTCCTTACAAGTCTTCACTTTTTATCAACACCTTCCATTTAAACAACATTAGGAGAGTTTATTTACAAGAAGCCACTGACGGATACGTTTCCTGAGAAAAAGGAGCTTCTTCCCCTTAAGGAACTCATCCAGTTAAACTGCCCATGATATAGCACTCCTCACATAAAACTATGCAACAGTAATGTGGAGATGTATTTTTAAAGAAAGGTACCTGATAATTTGTAGAACTTGGTTATGATGTTCATATCTTGCTCATCAAATAGTCTGACATCATCTTCATTCTCTAAGACTGCTTGAAGCACTAGTAAAAAATTCTGGAGGTAGTATGGGTGACCAGGAGAGCTGGGCACAGAGTGAACCTTATCTATTTTGTCTAAAACGTCCCCAGTGGAATTCTGAAATTCATCTTTTCCCGCAGTTTCTAACATAGTATAATTCATCTCATCCTTAAAGTCTTCAAGGACTTCCACAGGAAGTATCTGTGCATCACCCTCGCTACAGCAATTTTGTGTATCACAGTTCACTTCTGTCTTGGAAGAAGGAATAACCTGGGTGTGAGGCTGAGTCTTGACTTCCAAATTACTGGCCAGCTCTGGTGAAGTATAAATGGCTAGAGGTGTTTCAAATTTATCAGGACTAAGTGTCACACCTTCAGACCTGCTTTCTGTTTTGGTGCTCTTTGTACCACTTGGGAATTCTTTGTCATTGTTATCAGCTGGTAAAGATACCTGAACTATATCCACAAGGTCTTCTCGATTACATTGGTTTCTTTCTTTTTGAAATTCAGGTTTCCTCTTTGAAAAATTTTGTTCCTGGTGCTCTCTCTGCGCAAGCTGCTTTTCTTTCTGAGAACTATGCCCAGCATAAATATCATCATCATCATCATCATCATCATCCTGTGCTGCAGCATTTCTACACAGACTGTGAACAGCAGGAGGTGAAGAGTCAATCTCTTTATACACAACCTGTTTTCCTCCCTGGGCACAACGTCTTCTGGACAGTTTCGATGACAAGCTTCCCAAAGAGACTATTTTGACTGTTTGGGCCTGTGATTCATTGTTAACACTAATGACTGAGCTATTATTGCTAAAATAAGGACTAATCTGTTGTGCTGCACTACCTTCTGTTTTCAATGAACTGCTTTTGGAGGGACTTGTTTCTAGGTTTAAGATGTTTTTTGAAAAGTATGAGCTGGAATTATTGGTTACATTTGCAGCTGGGGGGCTCTTATTCTTCAGAGGGTCCAGCATAGCACCAATGGCACCAATCTCACCACGGTTTCTCTGACATGTTTCATCCATGTGCTCATTTATTCCATACCTTGGCACCAATTGCCCACACACGGGACAGCTAATTTTGGCAGGGGGAACATTGTTAAAAAAGGAAGTAATAGAGGAGGATGCTGAAGGTATAGATGGTGTTCCTTTTTTCTTCTTACTTTTACTGAGTGACAAACTTATTTGGGATCTTTTGATTCCTGAAGACCTAGCTTCTGCCATTACAAAACTTCACAGCATTTACACAGCACAGGAAACTCCATTCGAGCCATATTTCCTTATTCTGTAATACTCAGAAGGCTTTTCTCGGCTTTGCCTTTTCCATCTGTGTCTTCAAGAAAAAAAAAAGATACTGAATGAATGACCTTGTAAGGTACCAAGCCAAGGTTCAACCAAGATGAACAGCAGAGAAGAAAACATTAAAGCCTACAAGTGAAGAAGTCAAGCAGTCCTTAACTGTTACAGTGTTACTGTCCTTTAGCCTGCCTTACCAGGCACACCAAAATCGCCATGCTGAACGCTGCAGCTGGCCTTCAACAGTTTAATACGTGGAAATCAATCTCAACTTTTCATTTACATCATCGAGTGAACCTGGTATTTAAACAGTCCTCTAATTTTCACAGAATCCCAGAACAGTCAGGGTTGGGCCCAGGATGGGCCCTCTGGAGATCCCCTAGTCCCACCCCCTGCCCAGGCAGGGTCACCTGGAGCAGGTACACAGGGACACGTCCAGGGTTTGAACGTCTCCAGAGAGGAGACTCCACGGCCTGCCCGGGCAGCTGTTCAGGGCTCTGCCACCCTCAGTGGAAAGAAGTTCTCCCTCCCGTTGAGGTGGAATTCCTTGTGTTTATGGCCATTGCTCCCCATCCTGTCGCAGGGCACATTCCGTCATTACCTCGTTTGCTGTACAGACAGACTATTTTCGGTGCCAAACACCCGCCTTTCCAGCGCACCCCCCCCGGCTGCTGCGGCTGCCCCAGGCCGGGCCGGGCTCTCCGAGGCTGCCGGGCACAGGCACTGCGAGGGCTCCGGCCGCTCCCCGCGTGTTCCTACCGGGACGGCGGCGCCTCGGGTCCCGCCCCCATTCCCGGTGCTGCGCCCCGGGCTCCCGCCCCCATTCCCGGTGCTGTGCCCGGCCGTGCCCGCCCCTCGCCGGCCCGGCGTCCCCGCTGCTCCCCGCGCCGGGAGCACCCAACCGCGCCCTGTCCCGGAGCCCGCCCGGCCCTCCCCGCCCACCGGGGCCGTGCGGGGCCTTACGGGGCCGTGTGGGCAGGGCCGCGCGGAGCCGTGTGCGCGGGGCCGGGCGGAGCCGTGTGTGCGGGGCCGGGCCGTGTGTGCGGGGCCGGGCCGTGTGTGCGGGGCCGCCCCGCTCCCGCTCCCGCCCCCGCCAGGCCTGAGCAGCGCAGTGCCGATGGCGGCCCCGATGGCGGCCCCGCGCTCCCGCCGCCCACCGACACGGTCCTGCTGACTCTGAACATTTCCTTTGACAACAACGAGGGAAGAATGGTTGAGGTCCACAGGGACACCGGCTGGAGGATTCTCTTTTCTTTGTTCAGCCGAGGAAAGAGCAAACAGTGAAATATCTCCATCTTGAGAAATACGGTTAATGTGACTCTGAGAACAGGGCTGGTATGGGAGGATGTTCCTCGGAGCTGTAAAAGGACGCGTTAGAGGAAAGCACTCAAGGGCCCCATCCCTGTCTGACCAGGCTCTGCTCGCGGGGCCCAGCAATGGCACAAGAAGAACGGGCAGGAACTGATGCCCAGGAAGTGCCACCTGGCCACAAGGAAAAACTTTGCTGTGCAGTGACCCAACACTGAAGAGGCTGCACAGAGAGGGTGTGGAGTGTCCTCATGGAGACATCCCAGAACCATCTGGACACAATCCGGTGCCATGTACTCTGGGGTGGCCCTGCCTGAGCTGAGAGGTGGGACCAGGTGACCCCCTGTGGACCCTTCAACCTGACCCATTGTGTGACTCTTAAGTTAAGAGAAGCCATTTCCTAACTCTGAGATACCACAGTCTTAAAAAGCTTTTGTGTCCTGTTTGGTTCTCACTATTTCAGAATATAATTTCTAAGTTAACTACGTGAATACATCTTAAGTTCTTCAGTAAGTGCAGTTGCTCCTGCAGTAGAGCAGATACAAATCTAGGGGCTACAGATTAAAGAGATTGTACAGTCACAACACATGCCAAATATTTTACATGGTTATGTATCTGCCCCTGGCAAGAAGCAGAGTTCTATAGTAGAAAATTAAAGTAAAACCTGCAGGAAAGCATCTTTACATCACCTGAGAAGTTCACAGAATATTTTAAAGATCAGCACAGAATAAAACCTAGCCAAATTCAGCATTGATGAAGAAACATTTTAATATATACAAGATGCAACATATATAAAAAGGTAAATTACAACTTCAATTTATGAACAGAGAGTGTTTTCTCCTTCTTCTGTTTCTTCTTTAATTTGCTTGCATCTTTGATTTGCATTTTTACTTGATCTTGTAGTTGAGAAAAGAAGGCCTGGGATGATTTCAAGGCTTTGTCTTTACCTTCATCCTGTCAGTGGACAAAAGATCTGTTATAACCAAGAAATGTACAAACAGTGCCACTGTATTACTTACTAGTTACTCACATATAATGGTATTTGACTTAAAAAAAATCAGGTAACTCATTTTCAAAGGTTATTTTCCCCCACATTTTTATTCCACTCCTGCTATCTAAAGATTACATTCCCTTTCTAAACAGCAATTAGCATGACAGGTGAGAGCAGGCATCAAGAACAAATCCTTGCACGTCATGAACTACAACTGGATATCTGTATTTTGTGTTCTGCTTGCCTTCTGAAAAGGTAAGCACATTTAGAAGTAACCAAGTTGTTTTTCCTGTTAGTTTCTAATACTTCCAAATTTCAGAGATTTTTAACATTTAATTTATAAGGCATCATAGGTGGTGCACAAGTTTACTGTTTTACAGCATGCAAAACAAAATCAGTCTGATGAGATTATAGGGAGGGCTCCACAAAAAGGACAAAGTTAACCAGGAATATTCTATTACACCACAGCTTCAGTTACTCAAATCTTAGAAAGAACACAGAAACCTCAATCTCAATTGTGCATTTAAGTACTCCCACTTAATCAAGTGGAATGGTTTAAATGAAGGAAATGAGGAGCATGCTTTATTTGCAGGAACACCACAAAAAGGAGTACCTCACACAAAATCGTTTCTGCTTTGAGAACATACTTTCACATAAAGTAGTTGTATCATAGAGCTTTTTCATAGTTTTGCATATCTAAATATTAAGCTGCTTACAAATTCAAATATATTCCATACTCTGAGTAAGCTTTTAAAGGTTCTAAAGAACCACTTAGGAATGATGTATCATAATTACAGCAGTACCATCTACATAAATATGCATTATTAACAAGGGGGTCACTGCAAAGTGCTACAAGAGCTGTATATTTTCAGGCCTCAACACTGACATCATGCTGTCAGGATAATTAACAAAATCAGGACTAAAAGGCATTCAACCCTACTTTGCATAAGACAGCTACAACTAGAAAACTGCAGTTCAAAAGAACACAAGGGAAAGAAAGGGGAAGGGAGAATAAAAAAGAAACATAAATAATAAAGGAATATGCATCTGCGCTTTCTGTGCCTTCCTCCCTCTTTCTTTGCAACAGCTACACTTACCCTTTATATTTGCTCACACATAAGGTCACAGGGTTAGGGGGGTAAGCACAGATTCTATCCTTGTGCAAGATTTTTTGAGGGGATGAAGAAAGACTTGTGACAAGAGGGATGAGAGGGGAACAAACCTTATACTTTGTAATTCTTTGGGATATAGTAACCTTTTTTCTCTCTAGCTAAAACTGTCTATCCTTGGGATCTTAATATTCTGTAGCTGGGAAGCTCCAACTTAGACTGTCTTACCTTGAGCAGAGATGCTTTGCCTTCTTTTGTGAGCTGTTTTAATTTTGCTGCAGCAGCTTTTTTGCTGAGTTTTGTGCTTTGCTCTGGTTTCATCTTTTCAAGAAGCTTCTGGCGTTTCTCCCTCTCCCTTCGCCTCATACGTTTGTGGAGCTTTTTCCTTCTTAGTTCTCGTTTTTTGTCTGTGGGAGTCTTTTCTGCATCTGTTTTTACATCTCCAGCTTTGTTCTTTTCCTAGAGTGAACAAGATCCCTAGGTCCATAATCTGTCTCATTATTTCAAGTGAGTGCCAGCTCAAGGCAAGGCTGGATTAATGCAAAGGCCAAAAACTGGGAAAAGCTGGGAAATGAGATTTGTACAACTGATCGAGGACATGCTAATTGCTCTTCTCTACTGTCATTTAGCTTTCACCTTCCAAATACCCATACACATGTTGGGAAAACAGTTAGCATCACGTAATAGTCAAGATCAAAAACACAGCACAATATTACAGCACCAAATAAAATGAACTCTTTCCCCACCTTTCAGTTAGCAAAAAAAAAAAACACCCCCAAAAAACCCCCAACAACAACCAACACTAAAATGCTAGGCAAGAAGGTCCACAAGGTGAGGAACCACTCACCAGGGTGGGAAGGGGCAGAATTCCCACTGATCTGGCAGTAAACATCCTTCTGTAAACAACACAGATCCTCTCTCCATCCTTATGCAGTTTGATCCTTACCTTGATCTCCTCTGGTGCTAAGAGAGCAGCATCACTGACAGCAACAGGGGCCACTTCTTCCATACTTATGGCTGGAAGGTTGGAAACTATTTTAACTTCTGGTACCGGCTGGAAATAAGGAGACACATTCAAGCCTGAGCACAGCAGCTCACACTAACTGAAGATACCCAGTGTTTGGGTTTGTTTAGAGGCAATCACAGTGCATTTAATGTGAAGTAAGAATGAGCTCAGTAAACATCAATGTTTACTTTACTTTCCGTTTCCGAAATATATTTTGAAGTATGCAGTTTAAAAAACGGGGGGATACCCAACTTTATGAAACTTATGTACTTACTGGTTTGGGTGTGAAGTGGAAGTTACAGAGTGCATCCAGCTTCAGGAAGAGTGAGTCCATCATTTCCTGAATTTCTTTGTGTTCAGGATTTTCTTCCTCTTCAGTCTTTTGCTGCATTAATAATGCAACGTTACTGCAACAGCATTCCTAAAGGTATTTTACTTTAGTAAGACTGATAACAGCACAACGTACAACTAGGAGCCATTTCACTGGTGAACACCAAGAGAAAGATGAAAACTCTGTAAGCAGAGTTAGCAGTGTATAAATGAACATTCAAGATTATGTGGTGTGAACCTGAAGGAAAGGCACTGTTTCTGTTACCTGGTGAAGTTTCACGTATTCTTGCTCATAGATTTCAGCAAGACTCAGCTTACTCTTTTCATGATCCAAAGTGATACGTTTCTTGTATTCAAAAGCCTCCTCTTTCGGTTTTTCTTTTGGTACCACATCATCCCACGCCTGAGGAAATGACAAAGTAATGACCAAATGCAACTACAGTCAAGTATCAGGTGGTACAGCTTATTTAGAACATTTTTCAATGACTTATCTGGCATGCTAACTAGTTCACGCATGTGGCTTCCCAAAAACTCAGGAAGTTTCACATTTCCATTTGAAAAACAAAAAAAGTAATAAAAGTTATAACTCTAGCTTGTGTCCTTGTTTTTAGTGAATTCTGGCACAACCTGTAACAAATGTGTAATTTTCCTAAGTACTTAAAAACTCTCCCCCATATGTGCCAATTTTTTTTAATTCAACTAAGTCTCAACAAGCTGTGAGATACAAATTTTTTATCAGTGGTTTTTAAGAAAAATAAAGTAAACAATACAATTTTTTTAGCAGTGGCTTTTAAGAAAAATGAAGTAAACAACTGAGTTTTGATCAGTATTCAGAATGCTCAGAGCACTACAGATGGTAACAGCCAAAACTTACAGACTGGCATTATATTCCTAATAAACTCCTTACAGTTTTATCTGCAAACACTCATTTTTTGAAGCACACCAAAATCTGGCATATAACAGTGATGTAAAAATAGGGCGTCCTAGAAATCTAAAGACACAATGATCAAGGCAGAAGAATAAAACAGCCAGTTTCAGAAATTCAGATAATTCTACACCTGGAAGTCCTTCATCCTTGGAACGTGCCCTGTGAATGAAATCTATGAACTAAACAGGAAGGAACAAGTCAGGTAATATTGACCTCATCCAATATTCTCTGTTTAATGACATCTTCAAGCTGAAAAGTAGTTTCTTCTGTAATCACAGGTGCTGAAAGGAGAAAGAGAAGAATTTTAAGATTAGTGTTTCTCCAGCAAGAAATACCTTTTGTTCTATAAAGAAAAAACAATAGAAAAAGAAAGTAAAACCTTTACATAAATGTAATAATTGAAGGCGAAGTAAGTAAACGTAAGTAGAAGTCATATTATGTAAGGCTTGTAAATTACTAAATCTGTCACTGAATTAATGAACTTTCAGTTTAATTAAAAATTAACAAAAAATACTATAGTTTCCTGTAGCTTCCCCCGTGAAAATGGACCACCTCAAAATCCCATGAAGAAGTTTAACTTGGTGTTTTGTTACCCTGCTCTTGAGTCTCAGGTGTTTTCAGCAAGGTCAAAGGGAAGAACACTCAACGTGGTACCCAACATGCTTCCAGGAAAGCCCTCTCCCACTACTCACCCATTCGGACTGCATGGTCAAAGAGCACTGTTTCCTCCAGAAGGCTGTTCTCAGGTCGTTTTTGTCCAGTCACTTCTCCTTTAAGCTGCCAAGGTTTCTCCTCTAACAACTCTTCTTCTAAAGTTTTTATTTTCTTGCTCATCTGAAAAACACAATTTCCTAAGAAGTTTAAAACAGAGCTCACTAATAAATTCAAGGCAAGAAATTAATACTTATTTCAGGTCCTTCTAACCCCTCCTCATATAAAAAAGAGGGAACATATGATTGCATATATATCTGATGTAGATAAGCCGTATTTTTTTGCTTACATTGTAAATACCCTCTCCATACTTGCCAGAACAAATTACACAACCAGTAAGAAAAATATTTGCCATTGTTTTGAAGTATTAGCAAAATTAAAATAAAAATAAAAAACCCCAATGAAAACTGACACACAGTTACCTTCTCCTGCCTCTTCTCAAAAGATGACTTTGTTTCACTGGGCTCAATGCCCTTCTCTAATTGCATTTCAGTCACATCTTCTGTGTCACTGTCATCTGGCAAACTAAAAGTAACTTTTTTAGATGCTTCTTTACTTCTCATATTCTCCACCATTTCATCCATATCCTCAAACCTGTAACAATAAAATTTAAGATCAAATAAAGGTTGAAAAACCGCTACAGTTTTTTACATGAAGATATTTCAGCCCTTAGACGTTCACCTGTTATAACTCACAGTTCAGAAATACCACACATTTCAAAGATCCCTCCTAAAGCTAGGGGACACTAGGGAAACTTCTAGATAATTAAAATAATTTCAAAAAAATGAAGTTACAGCTCTTAAATGCTTTATGCAAATAAATATCAAGAGACAATACTCCAAAAAAAGGTAAACAAACCAATCTGAAATAAAGTGATAATGCAAACCATGCACATACAACAGTTAACTGAGAATGGCAAACCATGAAAGCGAGCCTGGCATTCCCACTGGTTTTTCTGCTTCAACTCAGTGTAAAATTACGAGGACATTTTCAAGTGCAAATAATGCAAATACTTACTCAGACATACTTTCTTCATTTTGCTCTTCAATAGCACTGTCTGATTCCCCTTCCTGACCATCTTCAACGTCATTACCTACTAAGTCACCATCATCACCATCAACTGGATCAAAGAAATCTTTGTATGTCATATCTCTAGAACTTTTAATTGGCTAAAAAGGTGAGAGAGAAAAGGAAAAAAACAAACAACAAATGGCAGCTGTTAAGACTGACAGATATCCAAGGGTATCCTCTCTTCTGAAGCCTTTAGTGCCTGGGGAATGGCACTACTGGTGGAACAGTAATTCAGTTTAGTGAAGCACTGACCTGTGGTGGGGCATCTTAGTAAAACTTATTTCTTTTACAAGTATTTAAAATACCCTACCACTTGAATATATGGAAGTCAAGGAGTGCTAGATTTTGCCAAATACGTGTTGGAATGCACACAAATTCCCTGGGTACATTTCTTACTTCTAGTAAGAATCTCTGGTAATATTAAATAACAAAAGATTTATTTTTCAAACAATTACTCATCAGCTTAAGCCATGTCAGAGTTACAAAGCAGTGTCCCTGGAAAAAGCCCTTTGTTCTGCATCAGTCTCCTTTGTGATCTGTACCTGCCAGCTGCCAATGCTGAGTGACAAACCTTTTCATTGTTGGGTCCCCAATTCTGCAAAGTGGTTTATTCCTTGTCACATACTATCTCTTCCTTTACTTAAGCAAAAGACCCAAGACCCATCTAAGGAGCGACTGGAATAACAGAATGCTATATTCTTCCACACTAGGACATTTTCTTACCAGATATACATGTTAAATACATTGTTAAAGTAAAGCTTCAGAAGGAGTCATTAGTCACCTCAGCAAACTTAACTAGGTAGTTTCTACTCGGAGTTCAACAGTTTATAGTCACCCTAACAGATACCAGATCTTGATGTAAAAGAAAAGAGATATCAGAAAATTATTTTACTAATATTCTTACTTTAACTTTAGCGTCTTCTGACTCTTCTGCCTCATCATCTGAGATAATGTCTTCAAAATAATTAATATCATTTTCATCATCATCATCTTCCTTCTCTGCCTGTTCTAAAAAAGCTTCCATCTCAGCCAGCTTGAAAAACTTGTCATCCACTACAGATTTTCTTCCCGCTTTTTTCAATGTGGTTTCCTCGGCTGTTTTAGTTTGTTGCTCCAGTGCTTCAATATCAAAGTCAATATCAGAATCCTCATCACTGCATTTCTGCATTATGCTTTCTCTGAGTTTACTTTGCTTTTCTTTAGCTTTAGTTATATCTTTTGTATAAACATCCTTCTGTTCAGCTTCTGCTTCCATTATGTTGTCTTCCAATTCCTCCTCACTGCTGGGCTCTGCATCAGAGCCATCCTCTTCCTGGTCCGAGAGAAGACAAAGATTGTCATCCTTGGCATCCCTGGCAATGGATTTCCTGAAGAAATCGAGAACTGCACTGTTCCGGAGCTCCAGTTGTTGCCAAATCTGTTCCTCATCAAAGTTTTCGATCACCAGCTCTTTTAGAGGACCCCCAGGCACGATGTGGTTTCCTTTATTCAAATCATAGAGAGTCTTTGTCAATGCTCTGAAGTTGGCAGCCAGTCCCTCTTGCACACTAAGAGCAGGGGAAAAAAGAAAATTAAAAGCACAAGTTCGTATTAGTTTTTTACTTTGCAGATTTTACCAGCTCTGATTCGTTTTACACCTTCCATGAAGTTATCGCATGGTCACATCTGCTTAGGCATTCTGGTGCTACAGAACAGCAGCTCTCAACAACTATTGGGGTGGCTTAACCTTCTACACATCTCCTGGAGTACTGCCACTACACACTCCTAGAAATAGAGACATAATTCCTAATCCTTTCAGCTTCATTACACTTTGTGTATGAAGCAGCAGCTGCACAGAACACTCTACCCTTCTCTAGCTGCATCTTACAATATGTCGATCACATTTAAGCGCTCCAGGAGTAAACAGTACAGCACTAAACACCTCAAACACCCGAGACCCAGACCTTTGGTTTTGAAGCGGTGACTGCCTTCCACCACAGCCTCATCCTCAACGGTGACTGCCTCCCTCCTCGGCCTTTACACCGAGTTTTTCTCTAGCGCTACCAATGCTTCCCCCCGCCGCGTACCTGAGGAAGCGCTCGGGGCGCGCGGCGGCCGCTCCCGTTACCCTGAGGCCCGTCTGGATGCCCTGGATGCCCGGGATACCCGAAACGGGCCCCGCCGCCATCGCTCCGCCGACACGTGCGGGCCGGCTCCGCCCCCCGCGCCACCGCCGGGCGGACCGGGCACCTCCCGCGGCCGCCGCCGAGGTTCCGCGCACAGCAGTTCCGCCACGGAGCTCCGGCCCGGCCCGCCCCCCGGGCCGCGGTGTTCCCGCCCCGCGGGCCGGCTCTCGGGAGCGCGTGGGCCGCCCGCAGGGGTTGCAGTTGCGGCGGCGGTCGGTTTCCCCCGTGAAGGGCGCAGGGTTGCCATAGACTGAGATGTTCATCGGCACTGGAAAACCTGTTCTAAATACAGCAAATACAGTCATCCTACTTCACAGTTTGGAGTCTCTGACCTAGATCATCATCATGGCTAGGCTTCGCGAACGAAGATTTGTGAAGGCACTATCCACATTTGCAGCAGGCACGCTGGTGGCTTATGAGGCCAATACGTGATAGACATATCCGATTGCAAAAGGCGCAGCAGAAAGACTCCTTAGATGGTGTATTTTGCAAGACACGGTTCTTTCTGCGTTGCCTTTTTTCCTCGAGAGTGATCCTGCGTGAGTTCTCAAAGGCTTCCGCAGCGTTATAGATGGTGTGTCTCCAGGCCTCCCGATTGGAGGCCAGAGTAGACCAGTTATGGTGATCAATATGGCCAAGGCTGAGATGTTGTTTCAGGGAGTCCTTGAATCTTTTCTTCGGGGCTCCTCTCATGCGGCAGCCAGTGGCAAGTTCACCATAGAGCAGGATCTTAGGGAGGCGGTGGTCCTTCATCCTTGAGACGTGCCCTGCCCATCGCAGCTGCGTTCTCAGTAACATGGCCTCAATACTTGTGACAGCTGCTTGCTCAAGTACAGATGTATTGGTCACAAAATCTGACCAGTGGATGTTAAGGATTGTACGGAGGCAGCGCTGATGGAAGCGTTCTAGGAGACGCAGGTGGTGGCGGTAGATGACCCATGATTCGGAGCCGTATAGGAGAGTAGACAAGACTATGGCTTTGTAAACACTGATCTTGGTGCTTTTCTTTAAGTGTTTATTACGCCATACTCTCTTGTGGACCTAGATACAATGGCTACTTTGGATGCACACGTTTCCAGCTCATTCTGTGAGCAAAACTCTGACGTTACCTGGCTCAGGCTAACAAGGAATGCACTCACACCCCTACACCATCAGCACAGCACTGCCAACTGCTCTTCAACTTGTTGCTTTGTTACATCACACAGTTTCCTTAAAGTTTATTTTATAAAGTCAATTTAAGCCCTACACTCCTTTACCCTTGTGGTTGCAGCCACCCGCAGCCCTTGAGCACCTTCAGCAACTGTGACCAACCTTCTAACTCCAGCACTGGTGCTGCCTCTGCTGCTTTCGTGTTTCCTTCTTACCAACAGATGAAGTCTGTTCAGTGTAGAGAAGACAATGCCCTGCAATGGTACTTCAGTGTGTCTTCTCACTGTCCCTTTGCACCCTCAACAAACCATCGTGTGGAGCAGGGCCCAGCCAGCAGTGTGACCTGTGCCTGCACTGCTCCGCACATCAGAAACACACCCAACACTTTACAGCCTGGGGTGGAATTTGAAGGTGTCAGATATTGGGACTTTTAAATATCCATTTTGACTGCTGACTTTGATCTGCACTTTTAATTATTCACATATTACCAGGTTTGAAATGGCACAAGCTGTTTGTATATTTGGGATGTATCTCAGCAGCCTGCAGTGTGCTGTACCTGACACAACAGGAATGCAGCATCAGCAGCCGGCCATGCTTTATGGCATCCTGGCCCGTACCAGGAATAGCGTGGCCAGCAGGACTAGAAGTGATTCTTGCCCTGTACTCAGCACTGGTAAGGCCACACCTTCAATCCTGAGGTCAGTTTTGGGCCCTTCAATTCAGGAAGGACATCCAGGTGCTGGAGCGTGTCCAGAGAAGGGCAATGCAGCTGGTGAAGGGTCTGGGGTACAAGTCTGATGAAGAGCGGCTGAAGGAGCTGGGGGGGGCTCAGCCTGGAGAAAAGGAGGCTCAGGGGAACTTTACTGCTCTCATCAACTCCCTGACAGGAGAGTGGAGCCAGGTGGGGGTCGGGCTCTGCTCCCAGGGAACATGGGACAGAACAAGAGGACAGTCTTAAGCTGTGCCAGGGGAGGTTTAGGTTGGACATTAGGTAGAATTTCTTCTCAGGAAGGGTGATCAGACATTGGAATGGGCTGCCCGGGGAGGTGGTGGAGTCATCTTCCCTGGAGGTGTTTAAGGAAAGAATGGACGTGGCACTGAGTGCAGTGGTCTGGCTGACAAGGTGGTGTTCAGTCACAGGTTGGACTCCATGGTCTCAGAAGTGTTTTCCAGCCTCATCGATCCTGTGATCCCGTGTGATTTGGTCAGAAGCGCTCTCTCTGCAGATGTCTCTGGCTATGTTTGGCCCCCTTGGCAGCGCTCCCCCAGCTCCAGGCAGCGCCCAGCGGCGGGCACGGCGCTCCCCTCACGGCGCTCCCCTCACGGCGCTCCCCTCACGGCGCTCCCCTCACGGCGCTCCCCTCACGGCGCTCCCCTCACGGCGCTCCCCTCACGGCGCTCCCCTCACGGCGCTCCCCTCACGGCGCTCCCCTCACGGCGCTCCCCTCACGGCGCTCCCCTCACGGCGCGCCGCGGGCCCAATGGGCGCCGAGCTGCGGGCGCGGCCCCTCGCCGTGATCCGCCCCCGGCGCCGCGCCCCCACCCGCGGGGCGGGGCGACCCGGACATGGCGGTGGTGCTGCGGCGCGGGGCGGCCGGTAACGGGCCGGGCGGGAACAGGCCGGGACCGGGGCGGGCGGGGGCAGGAACGGGGCGGGCGGTACCAGGGCTGGGGGGAGCGCCGTGCCCGCCGCGCTCGGTGCCCGCCCGGCCGGAGCCCCAGCCCCGCTCCGTGCCGGGGCTGGCAGGGCGATCTCCATGAGCGCCTCCCAGGCCAGACGAAACCACTGCTTTTTCAGTAGAAACAAGGTCTCCCGATCCAATTCACGGGCATATTAACAACTGGCATTAGCTGGCTTAGAGTGAATTTATGCAGCAAATTCCAAACTTGAGGCGCAAGGAGGAGCTTAGCTTTTTTAAGTCGGAGCTTGGCTTTTTTGGAGGTGAAATTCAACATCATTTCCCGTTCGTTATGATAACCTAGACTGTTTTCTCTCTTACTAATAAGCGAGGGTAGGTTAAACTCGCCATACCTAAACCACACTATTTTACTTGGTAGCCACAGACGGCAAGAGAAAAGTGAATGAGAGAACCGGCGCTGTCAGTGATCGATCAGTAGGATACTGGTAAAGAAAACACCTTTGTGTAGCTGCTCTTTGATGGAAGAAACCAGAGCTCAGTCTTTGTGACCTGTGAAGCCTGTCTGATTCCCAAAAGCCCCCTCCAGCTCCCAGCAGAGCAGCGCTATGGATGACCTAAGCTTAGTTGGCTGACTGAGTTCCCAGGATGCTCCCGCTGCCTTGAAATTGCTGGGATTTAAGGATGACCCTTGCTCCATGTGGTCCAGAGGGCTAACAACACACAGCCCCTGTGTGCTAGGCTCCCTGTGGTGAGAGCATCCTCTCCATGCTTGGGAGCTCTTCTCCACCTGAAATGGTTGACAATAGAGCAGTGCCCAGTCATGGGGTTCTCACTGCAACCCACTGTTGTAAAACCTCCCCGCAGAGAACCTGACTCAATTCAGTTGGCTTTGGTTTGTGTTTGATTCCTTAGCCATGTAAGTCAATGAACAGTGCCCCATGTTAGGAGCACCAAGCCTATGAATCAGCATTTGAGGGATGGGGATCTCAGTTTATGGGACTTGTTACTTCATGTTCATAATCTGCTCTGTCACAGAATGTAAGCCTCACCTGGTATAACTACATTTTAACTCTGATGTGCATACTACTAGTAGATCAGTCAACCATGAACAGAATAAAACCCAAATAGACCAATTTAAAAATGTTCTTTAAATGAAGCTGGAAAAGGTTCCATATATTCTGCAGTATCACTGAGGCTAGGAAGCCAGCATTCATCTATAAGAGCAGGGTCAGCTGGATCTTCTCTAAAGGACAAAATAGCAAGTCAAAATCAGATTTGGTTGTCAGTGTTTGAGAAATGAGATATTAAAAAGCAAAAAACAGTAGGGGCAAATGCTGTGTATACCAGGAGAAGCAACTTCACATGTGATTTGGGTCGGCATATGAAGGCTTTTCAGGCAGGACAGATACTTGGATGGACGCTTCAGTCATGTCTGCTGGCTTCACAAGACTCACAGAAAGTAATGTTTTTTAACACTAGAGAAACTTAATAATTACTTGAATAATTCTGTAAGTCAGTGGAGAAATGCTTTTCTGATTGAAGAAATTAGCCACAACAGTTAATAGGACTAGTTGTTTGATATATAAATAAATATAAGTGGTTTTTTCCTGAGACATGAAAGTAATGGGTTTTCAATCTGAAGTTTGCTGAAAAGGCTTTTTTTACTGCAGGATCATTTTCTGATTATTGGATTAGAAGAAGATTAGAATTTTAAGTAATCTATATAGTTACTAATCTAGGTAATGCAAGAAAAATGCGAATGCTTTTTGTTTAATCTCAGTCAATTCAATTATGGGTTTAAAATTAATGCTCTATACACATATGACTAGAGCTAGGGTAAATTCACAAGACTTCATGGAATAAATGTCCATATGAGTGGGCATTTAAGTATTTTTGACTTTACAAGAATCCTAGGAATATACTTCACTTTTTCAATTTATTGTCTTTCCAGGAAACGCCACAAAAATCAAATATTTATTGGGCAGAACCCAACAGAAAGAACATTTTCTGTTGCTATTTTTGCTATTGCTTCAGTAATAGCTGAGTAACAATCTGTCTCTGTCAATTTACTTGAAAATAGAAAAAATACAAATTAAACTATAATAACCATGTAGTCATATGCCCTGAGTGAAGTGCAGCAAGAATTACAGATGGGAGATGTAAAAAAGAATGGGAAAAATCTTAGTATTTCCTATTAGTAAAGATTGCTTGGAGAAAACCCTGCATCAGTAGTATTTCTATTGAACTGTGGTCTGTTCATATTTGGAAGAAAGAATAAAATAATAAAAGGCTCTGGGAAACATAACAAATGGTATAGTAAGGGATCCTTCTGTTTCAAAGGATTTTTCTCATTTGGAGAATACACTCCTTCTCCAAGTGGAAGAATTTCTCTTCAGCAAGAATTGAATCAGGTCTTTAAAAGTTACTGTAGGAAACTGAGCTGCTTCAGTAGAAGGTGTATCAGGTGGATACAAAAGACTATTGGGGGTTTTTTTGCTTTTTTTAACACATTATTTACTCTGTTGATCTGGTCAAACTCTAGTTAATTATCCACGTTTCTAATCATGTTGCCTAGACACTGCATGTTTCTTATGTTGTACATTATAGGCATTGCACAGTATTGCTTCCTCACGGAATTGCTTTGATCACCCCTCATCCAGATGCATTTAGATAGGAAGTCTATCTACAAAATAGTTTCAGCATAGACATCTCAAAACCAAGAATTTTTCTGTGTAGAGGTTGCTAGGGGATTTTTTGAACACATAAAAAGTTGAAAAGTAGTTGCTGTACTATACCAGTATGAGAACCTAAAGGTAACAAGTGAAGAAGAATTGTCCAGAACTCCTGGCTGAGACGAAGGAGATGACAGGATAGACTTTGTGAAAGTCTGGCAAGAAATAGTCCAGGGCAGTGACCTGCAGAACTGGACAAGTTTCTGGAAATAGTTTAATGTAGGATGTTGATTCTGAATAGACTTTTGTGATACTAAGTGCTTGGTAACATGTACTTTGCATGTTGTAATTCTAAGTGTCAAATGCACACAAACATTTCTTCTTCCATCACAGCACAATGCTCAGAAAGGCTTAAAGGATTACATAAATTGTCGTTGGGAAGAAAAATTAACTGATGGCTGTAGAGTCTTGAATTCCCGTGGAATGGTAGTTCTAAGTTTCATGCAGTGAAGATAAACTGATTTATTACAGCTACTACTGCCCTCCCAGAGTTCCCGGAGTCAGGGCAGGCTGTCCTTGGTTATTGCAGGGCATCCAGAATCTCAGGGCAGGCTTGGTACAATCTCTTAGCTGTCCTGGTTAGAACAGCTGGGACCGATTCATCACTGAATGGGTATAGCCCAAACTGTGTATTCTATAGCCCTCCATGCCATTTCCCAGAAACTGTTGTCAGTAGAGGCCTGCGAGGGGGGGGGGGGGGGGAATGTTCCTGAGCACCCTCATATCCTTTTATGGAATGAGCACCCTCATACCCTTTTATGGAATTCCCCGCTCTGAGGGGAGGACTGAACATTCCCACCTGAACTGGAGAGTATATAAACCTGGAGTTTCGGAACCCTTTTACCACTCGTGGGATCCAGAGGAGGACTGCAGCTCGTCGCTCTCAACCTGCAGCTCATCACCACCCTTGGCCGGACTACAGTTACCACTTTTGGTTGGACTGCAGCAGCTCTCCCATCAGCAGGTTTTTCCCTTCTCCCTTTGCTTTGGACTCAAGGGGGGGCCCAGGTAGCACTGCTTTGTTTGTGCCCCGGGGTGCTGGGTTGTACATTTGGGCTTTTGTGGGTTAGTGCCTGTTGCTTGTCTGTGTGGTTGTACTTATTGTATTATTTTATTAAATTGTTATTCTGACTTGTAATCTCTCTTTGAGTTGGCTTGGTTTCCTCTGCTGGTTAACTTTCAAACCAGCACAATTTTGGCGCCCAACGTGGGGCAGAGAGAGAGAAGTCAGAATCACAATTTCATTTTAAGCATTTGTCTATTTGGATATAGAAACTCCCTGATCACCATGTTGTTTGATGCATTCACGTGGATGTTGTATCTGAGCATGTTCATATTTCCACAAATGGGGAACTATTTGCCTGTTTTGATGCTCTTTTTAAAACCAGGGAGAGGGATCCAAATTGCTTTATTAGTTTACTATATTTATGTCATCATAACATCAGAAGCAATGAGTTTCATTGTAAATGTGTATTCAGTCCTGTTTGCCTGTCCTGGTTTGGGTTGCTACCTCTGGGGCCTCATTAAAAATCGCACCCAGCCCTTTGGGGAAACAGGGGGGAATGGTTGTTTCCAACCTCTCACCTCCTTCTTCCCCTTCAGACCTGCTACGACAGTTTTTGAAAATATTGAGTTCCCTTTTGATGTTAAGGACAGCATAATGTTATTGTTAGTGTTGCTTTGTCTGCTCTGTACTGTCTACACCATGTTTAGGGTCAGAACAGGGCCTTCTAGGGAGGTTGTTTGGACGCCTGCCCTGGGAGCAGATAATGCTGAGTGGCACGGGAAGTGGGAGGACATCGGCCAGTATTTGGAGAAGTTTTCTCCTCCAATGATCTGGAAATTCACCCCTGAACAACTGCAGGATCCTGTTAGCATGATAAGACTGGTGAAGGGAAAATGCTCTGGCAGCTCCAGAGATGGTCAGCTCACAGCAACCTGCTGGGCCCTGGCCACTGCCTACCGGACACTACTTGACATGGTACAGTGCTGTCAGGGGGAGGAGAGAAGGAGCAGATCCATAGGCACCACGTCCACCCAAACCACAACTGAGTCAGAGGGAGAAAGAAATGAATCAACCGGCACCGTGTCCACACAAACCATCGAGGAGCCAGAAGAACAACCCAAACCAATAGCAGTCGCCCCTGTCCAGAAAAGGAAATCAAAGACTAAATCAGTCCGTATAGCAAATGATGATGAAGAGGCAGGACCTTCACATCCACCGGAGGAGACAGAGCCAGAAATAATCACTCGGTCCCTATCCCTGGGTGAGCTACGTGAGCTCCGGAGAGAGTTCACACGACAGGCGAATGAGTCCATTCTGACCTGGCTGCTCCGAATCTGGGATGCCGCAGCTAACGATACAATCCTAGATGGGAGTGAAGCCAGACAGCTGGGATCCCTGTCTCGAGATGTAGTCATTGACCAGGGGATTGGAAGGAGGCAGGAAACTCTCAGCCTCTGGCGGCGACTGTTGTCCAGTGTGAGGGAGAGATACCTTTGTAAGGAGGACCTCCACGTACAGCAAGGACAGTGGAACACGATGGAACAAGGTATCCGGTGTTTAAGAGAATTAGCTGTACTGGAGATAATCTTTTCAGAGGATGAAAGATTCCCTAAAAGTCCAGATGCTGTACAGTGCACATCCCAGATGTGGTTAAAGTTTGCACGACTCGGGCCAGAAATGTATTCCCGCTACTTAGCAACGCTGCAATGGAGGGAAGGAGAGGACAAGGTGGGCGCGTTGGTCAGTAAACTCAGGATTTATGAAGACACTGTCACCGCTCCACTGCGAGCCCACGTCTCATGTGTGGAAACCAAACTGGCCAAACATGTCCGAAGCCTGGAAGAGAAGATTGAAGAGGGACACCAGAAGCTAAGAGAAGAAATTAAGGAAGGGATCTTCCATATCGCGCCAGGACAAACAAGAGTCTCTGCTATTAGGAGCCAGCGTCCCCCAGCTAAGGAGAGAGAACACACTCCATGTGGTAATCTATGGTTTTACCTCCGTGAGCACGGAGAAGATATGAGGAAGTGGGATGGGAAACCCACCTCTTCCTTAGCAGCCCGGGTACGTGAACTGAAAAGAGGAACAAGTGCCACAAGGAACTCTTCAAGGGTAAATGTTGCTCCAGTCTCTCGTGGGCAAGACTCCAGACGGTACAGGAATGATGATACGTCTGATCCTCTTGAAGGGACCTCCAGGTCATACTCACAAGAAGAGCACAACGAGTACCATGACCGGGATTAGGGGTACCCTGCCTCTAGCCAGGTAGAGGAGAGGGACAATCGAGTCTATTGGACAGTGTGGATTCGGTGGCCTGGCACACCAGAGCCACAAAGATATAAGGCCTTAGTGGACACCGGCGCACAATGCACTTTAATGCCATCAAGATACGTAGGGGCAGAATCCATCTCTATTTCTGGGGTAACAGGGGGATCCCAACAGCTGACTGTACTGGAAGCTGAAGTGAGCCTGACTGGGAAGGAATGGCACAGACACCCCATCGTGACTGGCCCAGAGGCCCCGTGCATCCTTGGCATAGATTACCTGAGGAGTGGGTATTTCAAAGACCCAAAAGGACTTCGCTGGGCTTTTGGCATAGCTACTGTGGAGACAGAGGAAATTAGACAGTTGAACACCTTGCCTGGTCTCTCAGAGGACCCCTCTGCTGTGGGACTGCTGAAGGTTGAAGAACAGTTGGTACCGATAGCCACAGCAACAGTGCACCGTCGGCAATACCGCACCGACCGAGACTCTGTGACCCCTATACATAAGATGATCCGTGACCTGGAGAGCCAGGGGGTGGTCAGCAAGACTCACTCACCCTTTAATAGCCCTATATGGCCAGTGCGTAAATCCAGCGGAGAGTGGAGGCTGACAGTGGATTACCGTGGACTCAATGAAGTCACACCACCCCTGAGTACTGCTGTGCCGGACATGCTGGAGCTCCAGTACGAGCTGGAGTCCAAGGCAGCCAAGTGGTATGCCACCATTGACATTGCCAATGCTTTTTTCTCCATTCCTTTGGCAGCGGAGTGCAGACCACAATTTGCTTTCACTTGGAGAGGTGTGCAGTACACTTGGAATCGACTGCCTCAGGGGTGGAAACACAGTCCCAGCATTTGCCATGGACTGATCCAGACTGCACTGGAAAAGGGCGAGGCTCCAGAACATCTACAGTACATTGACGACATCATTGTATGGGGGAACACAGCGGGCGAAGTCTTCGAGAAAGGAGAGAAGATAATCCAGATTCTCCTAAGAGCTGGTTTTGCCATTAAACAGAGTAAGGTCAAGGGACCTGCTCAGGAAATTCAGTTCCTAGGAGTGAAGTGGCAAGATGGACGCCGCCTAATTCCAATGGAGGTGATTAACAAAATAGCAGCCATGTCCCCACCAACCAGCAAGAAGGAAACACAGGCTTTCCTAGGCGCTGTGGGCTTTTGGAGGATGCATATCCCCGAGTATAGCCAGATTGTAAGCCCTCTCTACCTTGTGACACGGAAGAAAAATGATTTCCAGTGGGGCCCTGAACAACAACAAGCCTTTGAACAAATTAAACAGGAGATTGCCCATGCGGTAGCCCTTGGGCCAGTAAGGACAGGACAGGACGTGAAGAATGTGCTCTACACTGCAGCCGGGAAGAATGGCCCTTCCTGGAGCCTCTGGCAGAAGGTGCCTGGGGAGACCCGCGGACGACCGCTGGGATTCTGGAGTCGGGGATACAAAGGATCTGAAGCCAGCTATACACCAACTGAGAAAGAGATCCTGGCTGCTTATGAAGGAGTTCGAGCTGCCTCAGAAGTGATCGGCACCGAAGTGCAGCTCCTCCTGGCACCCCGACTACCAGTGCTGGGCTGGATGTTCAAGGGAAAAGTTCCTTCTACACATCACGCCACCGATGCCACATGGAGTAAGTGGATCGCTCTGATCACGCAGCGAACCCGGATAGGGAATCCTAATCGCCCTGGGATTCTGGAAATTATCACCAATTGGCCCGAAGGTGAGAGTTTTGGACTATCCTCTGAAGAAGAAGAAGAGCAGGTGACACGGGCTGAGGAGGCCCCACCATATGATAAGCTACCAGCAGATGAAAGGCGATATGCACTCTTCACGGATGGCTCCTGTCGCATGGTAGGGACAAACCGAAAATGGAAGGCAGCCGTATGGAGCCCCACACGGCGAGTTGCAGAAGCGACTGAAGGACAAGGTGGGTCAAGTCAGTTTGCAGAGCTTAAAGCCGTTCAGTTGGCTTTGGATATAGCTGAACGAGAGAAGTGGCCAAGACTCTATCTCTACACTGACTCATGGATGGTGGCCAATGCTCTGTGGGGATGGCTGGAACGATGGAAAAAGGCCAACTGGCAGCGCCAAGGGAAACCCATCTGGGCGGCAGAGATGTGGCAGGACATCGCTGGCCGGGTAGAGAAGCTGAGTGTGAAGGTCGGTCACGTAGACGCTCATGTAGGCAAGAAACGGGCTACTGAGGAGCATCGTAACAACGAGCAGGCGGACCGAGCTGCCAGGATTAAAGTCTCTCAGGTAGATCTGGATTGGCAGCACAAAGGAGAATTATTTCTGGCTCGATGGGCCCATGATGCCTCCGGTCACCAGGGGAGAGATGCAACATACAGATGGGCTCGTGACCGAGGGGTGGACTTAACCAAGGACATTGTCTCACAGGTCATCCATGACTGTGAGACATGTGCTGCCATCAAGCAGGCCAAGAGGGTGAAGCCTCTATGGTATGGTGGACGGTGGTCAAAGTACAGGTATGGGGAAGCCTGGCAAGTTGACTACATCACACTCCCCAAAACCCGCCAAGGCAAGCACTATGTACTGACCATGGTAGAAGGAAGTACTGGATGGCTGGAGACATACCCTGTGCCTCATGCCACTGCCCGGAATACCATCCTGGGCCTTGAAAAACAAGTCCTGTGGCGACATGGCACCCCGGAGAGAATTGAGTCTGATAATGGGACCCATTTCAAGAATGGCCTCGTAGACACCTGGGCCAAAGAGCACGGCATTGAGTGGGTGTATCATATCCCCTACCATGCACCAGCGGCTGGAAAAGTTGAGCGGTGCAATGGACTGCTGAAAACCACCCTGAAGGCACTGTGTGGGGAGACTTTCAAACACTGGGAGCTGCATTTAGCAAAGGCCACCTGGTTGGTCAACACCCGAGGCTCCATCAATCGAGCTGGCCCTGCTCAATCAGAACTTTTGCATACTGTAGATGGAGATAAAGTCCCTGTGGTGCATATGAGAGGAATGTTAGGGAAGACTGTTTGGATTAGTCCCACCTCAAGCAAAGGCAAACCCATCCGAGGGATTGTTTTTGCTCAAGGACCTGGTTCCACCTGGTGGGTAATGCAAAAAGATGGGGAGACACGTTGTGTACCACAAGGGGACCTTATTTTGAGTGAGAATGGTTTGTAATGTTTCATTGTATATATATATATATATATATAAGTGTATATAGTTTTAAGGAGACATAGTTTTTAAGGGGGTTAATTTGGGCATGACATGGACGGCATAGAATAAGGGGTGGATAATGTCCTGGTTAGAACAGCTGGGACCGATTCATCACTGAATGGGTATAGCCCAAACTGTGTATTCTATAGCCCTCCATGCCATTTCCCAGAAACTGTTGTCAGTAGAGGCCTGCGAGGGGGGGGGGGGGGGGTAATGTTCCTGAGCACCCTCATATCCTTTTATGGAATGAGCACCCTCATACCCTTTTATGGAATTCCCCGCTCTGAGGGGAGGACTGAACATTCCCACCTGAACTGGAGAGTATATAAACCTGGAGTTTCGGAACCCTTTTACCACTCGTGGGATCCAGAGGAGGACTGCAGCTCGTCGCTCTCAACCTGCAGCTCATCACCACCCTTGGCCGGACTACAGTTACCACTTTTGGTTGGACTGCAGCAGCTCTCCCATCAGCAGGTTTTTCCCTTCTCCCTTTGCTTTGGACTCAAGGGGGGGCCCAGGTAGCACTGCTTTGTTTGTGCCCCGGGGTGCTGGGTTGTACATTTGGGCTTTTGTGGGTTAGTGCCTGTTGCTTGTCTGTGTGGTTGTACTTATTGTATTATTTTATTAAATTGTTATTCTGACTTGTAATCTCTCTTTGAGTTGGCTTGGTTTCCTCTGCTGGTTAACTTTCAAACCAGCACACTTAGCAAAGTAGCACATTTGTGAATTTAAAGCTAAGAATGCCTCAAAGACTTCCAAAATGCTGCAGTGCCTCTGGCTTGGCCTGGAGGCATTGGGGACTCTGACTTGGCCTAAAGCAAACTGGCATGGAATTGAAGTGTGGCTTTTGTGAATATATCCTCTCATCTTATTCGAATTCTGGTGCTGGAAAAAATGGATACGATCACAATTCCTCCCCACCCTCTCCAGATTCTAGTACTCTGACAGATTAATCTTTAATGTAATTTGTTTGTAAGTATCCTTGTTTCATATGTTAGGGGGTTTTTGTGATTTTTTTAATAAAACAAGCAACCCTATAACTACTTGTAACCAACGCAGCAATGTGACACAGGGCAAAGATCAGCATTGCCTTGTCAGAGCAGTCTTTGAAGAGTTCTGGAGATAGAATCTAAGTCCTTTTTCATGACCAACATAACTGGTCTACTCTGGCCTCCAATCGGGAAGTCTGGAGACACACTATCTATAACGCTGCTGATGCTTTTGAGAACGCACGCAGGATCACTCTTGAGGAGAAAAGACAATGCAGAAAGAATCGTGCCTTGCAGAGTGTACCACCTGGGGAGTCTTTCTGCTGTGCCTTTTGCAACCGGACATGCCTGTCTCGTACTGGTCTTTTTAGCCACCGACGTGCTTGCAACAAGCGTGGGTAGAGCCCTTCCCAAATCTTCGTTCGCGAAGCCTGGCCATGAGTGCTTCTCCATGACTTCTTCATCTTTTCTCTACTTGTTGGCCCTAACCTTTGTGTCATGTGGTCATCCAGTATTCTTTTATAATTAACTTTTAATTTATGATGAGCCAGATCATATTCTTTTTCTTTAGTAAGTCACACTGAAGTCAGTGGCACCAGTTAAATTAAGCAAACTATTATGATTTTGGCCTTTAAAGATAATCTAAATTATTATTGGTCCGTTGGACATGATATTGTGCAAAGTACTTAGAACTGAAACATTTCTAAGCATCTTAAAATAGATCAGTAAAACAAAGTATAAGACCTGTATGGCATGTGAAAAGTAAGAAGGGCAAGTGACTTAATAACTGAAGAAAGATAAAAAATCAAACTAAGGAGATTTTAGGATTCCTTAAGCCTCAGATGTAACATGACATTTAATTCCTTGCTGGAGTTAGTCCTGACAGCTGAGAGCTAAAGTCTTTTATCTTTTGGATCTTGCAGTATTAGTTTTATCTGAGGTTTCATCTGGGTTTTCTTGTTGGTTTGCTATAACTGGAGATGTATAGCCATATCCTAATTTCTCTTATTTTGTAAGAAGCTCTGAAAGATTCAGAATGTGCTGTTGAGCACACTATACAGTTGACTGTTACAGTTGGTCATGTATTCCTCTTTTTAACAGGCATATGTAAGGATTTACACTAGATTTGAGTCTGGTTTGGGGTTTTGGGGTTTTTTTATACTTCTGAATATTTACTTAGTCTCTGAAAAAAATGTTCACTGAGCTAAATGACATTGCTGTCCTGTAGCCCTTAAAGGGGAAGGAGTAGGTATTGATACCTTCTCAAAAGCATTGTCTGAGTGCTATTCACTCTTTTTCAGGGCTTCTTACCAGATTGCAGACATCAGCTCCCACAGTAAGAACTCTGTCATCATCAAAGTCCTTTTCACAGAATATTCCAAGCTGTTTGTGGAAACTGGGCCGACTTAACCATGTGGCCATTGCAGTGCCTGATCTGGAGAAGGCTCAGTCCTTGTACAGAGATGTGTTGGGAGCCCAGGTGAGCGAGACTGTTGCTCTTCCTGAACATGGTGTCTACACTGTTTTTGTGGAGCTGGGAAATACCAAACTGGAACTTCTACATCCTTTAGGAGAGAAAAGTCCCATTGCAAGTTTTCTGCAAAAAAACAAGACTGGAGGAATGCATCATATCTGCATTGAGGTATTTTAACACAATATATTACATAATGAGATATATTAAAGTGTGCTTATTTTTTCATAGGTTTGACCTGTGTCAAGAACAAATATATAAGGCTGTCATAACTGTGAGAATTTTTATTTCGTAAGAAGTCTTAAACATGCCTTTTTTTCAGTTTTGGAAATCACAGTTCAGTGTCATGAGCTACATGATCATTTTTTCCTCTTGTGTGCTATAAAGACTAAATTGGGGAAGGAAGGGTTAAGTAGCCACTATGGAAGGTGGAGACCCCCAAGGACTTCTGAACAGGGTTGGATAGGTGTCAACTTCCTGACATAGAAGGACATACAGTGGGAAAAGAGAGTTGCAGGTTTAAGCTAAGGCATAACTTAGATTTTAGAAAGTTTCTTCCTGTTTGATATTTAGTTGATAATTATATACAGAAGTCAAAAGAGCTTGTCAGTTGTGTTTACCAAACAGAGTAAAGCCTCTAGAGTGCCTTCTGTCCTGTTCTTCCCTGCCCAGCAAAGAGAGATTGGTCTGGAAGAGATGTAAAGGTGCTGGGTAAAGTACTTATTTAGTGTGCTCGCGACTTAGTGTACCTATTTGATGCAAAATTTTATGCTGCTGCCTATATGTTTTAAATATTTTACAGAGCTGAGTCTTGCAAACTATTATTTCCAGCTGTAATTATGCAAAGTGTAATATTAAAAAGTAATGGGATTACTGATGTGAGTAAAAATTGTTTTCACAGTACATCTATAAAGACCAGTGTTTGCAGTTGTGTGCTCTCATTGGGAATTGAGAAATTTTGCATACACGTAGACATTGCAACTTTTCTTGCATTGAGTTTGCTTAATTGCCCATGATCAAGAGTAGGAAAATTAATTCTGTTTAAATTGACCCTAATTGTTAGGAAATGGGAATGTAGAAGAAAGAAGCAATTTGCATTAAGAATGATAAAAACCTCCAGCCTTCTGTAAGACCAGTGGTTCTCACTTACAGGTACAAGAGAAAGAAATTGTAGGCATTTCTCAGCAAAAAGAGCTCAAAGCTCCCAAGGGTTTCAAGTATATGTAATACTGTTTAAGAAGTTTAAATATGTGTTAGCAGCTGAAATTGTTCTATGTAGATCTCCATTTTGTATGAGATGTGATCTTGTTGCAGATGAACCAGATGGTTGTCAAGGAAAGTCATTTACTTCTCAATTTGATTATGAAAATTGAGAAGAATGGGACAAAAAAGTCATTTATGTGTTACCTGTACTGGAAACTTTAGAAGAAGCCAATGAGGCATTTAACATCAAGTGTGGCAACCCTCTCAAGAAGAGCCCAGCACCCATTTCAAACAGTGACAAGCGACACAACCAGCCTCAGAGGAGACAGGGGACAATAAGCATTGCAAACACAGCTTGCTACATTTACAGTTTTCCTTTTTTTTTTTTCCTTTTGACAAAATAACTGGAAAGGCATTATGTTGGACAATGTAGAATCTTCTGTTAAAAAAGAAAATTTATAACTCTGTACAGTAGGTCAAGCAAACCAGGAGTCATAATCTAACAGATAGTTTCAATGAATCGGGTAAACTAGTGCAATCAGATTTTCCTAAATGAAGTCTTGTGACTCATTAATATAATCTCTACACAAAAATAATAATAATGTTTAAAAATTAAGAAATTAAGAAAAAGATTGTCCTAAGTCAGTCATGTTTGTCTCCAGGTAAAAATAAATGGAAAATTACAGACTAATTTATGCAGAGAAAAAAGCTATCCATCGTTAAACTGGTATTTAAGTGGGACTGAAAAACAAATCTGGTCCCTACCATTGTCAGTCATAAAGATGTTAACCTCCCTCCTCCAATTTCCCATTCTCAGAATGGAAAATCTTACCATTTCAAAGGTAAATAGTCTTCCAAGTTGAGTAAAAATGGTTTTAATAAAAACTATTAAAGAATGTCAGTGTCAATTGATTGTTCCTTTGAAATTTAAAAAAATATTTTGTAGAAATATCGTTCTGTGAACAGTTTTATTGCAAAAAGCAGAATTGAAAAAATCCTTTCCATACTGAAGAGGAAGCCTAACAAGTTTATCAAAACACTCTTAATTTCTTCCATCTTGTACAAAGGAAAATTTAGATAGATGTTTTGATAGGGAACTTGTTTCATATAAGATAAATACTTTAAGAAGAAATTAAATTACTCCTGACCAGTCATAATTGAATTGAATACCTGCAGTGAAAAGCATGCTGGACACTTCGTAGAGTAAGAGAGGCCACTTCAGGGCAGATAAAACCTGACAGCCATTTTCTCTTTGCTTTTAGTAGTCTGGTAGTTGTGTGTGGGAAGAACTGAAGTGAGTGTAGAATATATGTGAACAAAACTGCTGCAAATGAGTAGGAATTAGGTGATGCCTGTTGCTCTGAATTAAAGTCAGGTATTTCCTTCTTCCCTGCAATGGCATCATGAGAGTTTATTCGGCAAATTATCTCCAGGCACTCCAGTCTTGAAAAATAGCGATGCTGTTATTTTAGTTCTAGGTCTTTATTGATTATTGATTATTGGATTTGCTATAATGAGTGTTAACTTTATTATTTAAAAAAGTGCATTTAAGGTTTTGGAAAATTCAGATTTCATGACATCAGACTTCAGATCACACTATGCAGCGTAGGCATATTTTTGTTAATTATGTATTTCTGTAGGAAACTGTACTGAAATATTAATGGCTACTATTATAGTTAAGTTCAATAGAAAGACCAGGTCCTATTCTGGGTATATTTTTGATATTTCCAAGCTTTTTTCCTTAGGAAATTTTATGAACCTTAACCTACTCAGAAGGAGGATATATAAATCTAAAAGGGCCTTTCCTTTTCCCTTCTGCCCATTGCTCTGCCTTTTCACCAGCATCTAACGAGTCAGTGTTCTGTCATCAATTAGAAAGGGAGGCATTTTTCTTTAATTATGGATAGTTTGAAAGCAATATGATCTTCCTAGTAATAGTAATGCAGAGTTTAGGTTATTTATGGAATCCTTATAAAGTAACAACATAAAAAAAATCAATGGGCTTTGTGCATGAGTGATTTTAGTTTATTAATGTCTTAAATATAGCAATCTATTTTAACAGCATTTTGTAAAATGTTCAAATAACTAATGTGTTATTTTTATTTTTAAGACTAAATGTTTTAAATGGTTTCATAATTTAATTTATTTTCAGAATTATATTAGAATTTAGAAATAACATTTTACTAAGGAATTACTAAAGCATAAAGTCTGCATAATACAGTGTCATATGTTAATTTGTGTGAACTGTATTTTTTTTATAAGGTTGATGACATAAAAGCGGCTATGACAGAACTGAAGAAAAAACAGATACGAATATTGAGTGAAGAGCCAAAAATAGGTGCACATGGCAAACCTGTGATTTTTCTTCACCCTAAAGATTGCCATGGAGTCCTTGTGGAACTTGAGCAAGCTTGAGCTGTAATATTCATAAATAAAACAATGGAATAGTTGTGAAGCTCCTGAGCTGGTGCTGGGAATGTTGATGTGGTATTTAGTCTTTACAAGTTCATTGTAGTTCCCACAGATTTAAGTACAGCTTTTGAGTACTGAAATAGTGCTTCAGGTTTAGGGTAATTTTCTTTTTTTTTTGTTGCTGATATGATTTTCAGAATTAATATCTTGACATTTCTTGAATTCTCTGTGATTCAAAAGACAAATACATGAGCCGAGTTACAAATGTACCATAGAAATTTATGTTTTGTTGCCTGTGCAGCATGATTTTACCTCTGTAACCACAGAAACTGTACAGTTTCTAGGTCAACCCACATTATTTTGTTCTACATTTCACAGCAGAGACCCACTTCTCAGTGACAACAATATAGCTTAGACATTCCCTTTAGAAATGAAGGAAAAATGAACCTTGTATTTTCTGTTTTCACCATTCACCATCTGTGCTTCACACTGATTGATTGGTTCATGAATAAAAAAATCCGTCTGTTATTGTATGGGTGTCTGCAATCAGTAAATAAGTTTTTCTTGGCATAGCAATTACTGCCAAGGAAGTTACCATGCATAAATCATCATTTAGTTGTTTTATGAACTCTGTGGATATGCAGGCAATGCCAGAAGAGTACCTGAAAAATCATTTGCCTGACATATATCTCAAACTGTAATGTACTTGTCACATTTTAGTTTTTTCAGTTACTGAATTTTTTTTTAAGCTTTATCCATAGAAGGGTATGTGGGAGAGACATGAAAAAGCAGTGATTAATCTTTTCGCTTACTTTACAGATAAGGTTTTCCTGTGCAAGAGCACTTAGAAGATCAGTGGAAAACACACGCCACCTAAGTCTTGGTTCCATAGAGTGTCTTGAACTTTAGAGCATCCAGCGCGCTTGTGTCACAGGCTGCAGGCACAGTTGGTTGACTTATTTATGGACAGACTTCACTTTACTGGTGTACATTACCCAAGCAGTCTTTGTCCTGATATTTTCTTTTATAGGTTTGTTTTGACATGTCAACTGTAGAAATCAAAGACTTGCGGTTTCTCTCTCTCTTTCTAGTTTTCTTAATCCTTAAAAAGTCATAATTTTCCCTAGCTAAGTCACAATCTGAATTTTATATTTTCCTACATGTTTGCATGTACAGTGAAAAGCTCCAGCTCGATATGAAGTAAGTTCATTTTAGTCTAGGAGAGTTTTTACTTAATGGAATGGAATTATTTGTGATGTGTGTCATGTTTGCTGCAACAAAATACAAGTATAATGTTGACCTGAGATTTAAACAGGGCTTTAAAGACACTGATGCTTCCTCATGAATCTTACTTCTGAAAGCATCTCTACAAAGCCATGCTTTTTTTTTTTTAATGAAACAATTTTGTACTCAAAATCAATATTCCTTCTGTCATATTTTAAGAAAAACACAGCCTTCCACAAGGTTCCTGTGTTTCATCAAATCACTATTTAGAGGGTAGTTTGTGATCTAAATTCTAAACTGTTTGAATTTAGAAATCCTAAGACTCGTGATGGAAATGCAGAATGATTTAATATTCCTGAAATATGATTCTGCCATTCTAGGAGACATTCTATGAGCAAAGCTGCTTTTGTCTTTCCATTCTGTTGAAGACAGGGAGACATCTTTTCTGCAAAACTGGGACAGGAATGCCAAGACTAGAAGCCTCAGTGGTTACGTGTCAAGGTAATTGAACAGAAGTCTTTGAATCTAATGCCCTTAGTTTGGTGCAACAGAAAACAGGGCAGTGCTCCTTTGGTTCATTCTCCATTTCTTTGTCCCGTCTGAAGGAGATGGACTTTTGTATATGACATCTATCAATAGACTCAGAGTAGGAGCTTGATGTAGTACGAGGGAACAGAGATTTTGAGTAAACAGCACTTACTCCACTTGCCTGAGTGTGTTCCCTGTCTTATTAGCAGAGAGAGGCTTGTCATGCTTTTTAGCTGGAAAGCAGCAGTTTCCCTGGCTGACTGCTCTGTGGATGCCTAGCTTTACCTCAGCTGACGTATGCTGTTCATCCTAAGTCATACTTCTATCTCACAATTTATACGTTTCATCTGACTCCTCCCAAGGTGGAAGTCAAGATATTAGCAAAAAAAACCCCAACCCTCCCCCAAAAGAGTAGGTCTGCAAATTAGTCAACATCCACCAAACATCATTTGGTGGGATCAGACCCCCTCACTTGTCTGCGTATACACTAGAAGGTAGGAGAATTTCCACCTCTGGAGCTATAGACTTGGAAGGAATAGCCAAAGGAGCTGGACAGCTACAGAATCTGAATACAGCTAAGACTGAGAGAAGTTTCCAGTTCATAAGCTGAACTCCCATAGACTTCAGTGGGAACAGGATCAGCCCCTATATTTGTAAAGACCATGTAGTCCTTCTCCTGAAATCAGACAGCCTTCACAAGTCATTGTTGTTCTGACTCACCAAGGGGTTGGGCTGGGGGTTACAAACAGGGACCTTACTTTTGTCACTGCCATGATTATAAAAAAGGGAGTAACATCAAGAAAAACAGTGGAAATTCAGGGATGGAAACTGGAGAAATAGAGAACTGTGATTTGCTTCTTCCAGTGGAGGGACACTTAATGATACACCCCTGTTGCACCAGAATACAACTTCTAGGAAGAACAGTGATTTAGATAACTGGAGCCTGATTAGCTCAGAAGGGAAATAGGCTTTGACAATGGGGTTTTTTCCTTTGTTGTTTGGTTGGTTTTTTTGTTTGGTTGGGTGGTCTTTAAAAAGGTACAGTGAATCCTTCTTTTCTGATAATGCCAAGCTTCTCAGAAGATGAAGTGTTAATATTTTGCCAGTTAATTTTCTCATGCTTGGGTCATTTGTCAAGTGCAAGTTCCCTGTTCCAATCTCTCCATGTGCCTTTTTTCCCCTCTGAGATCAAGCAAGTTCCCATTTTATGCTGCCTAAGGCAGACAAGACACATTTTTCTGGACTCCATCAACATTACTCAGATAGTTAAAGGGCTCATAATTAAATGATGCAAAATATCTTTTTTAACTTCCTCTATGTAATCCTCAAGTCACTTCTAGGTGGGAGGAGAACAGGCTGTAGAATGAATTCCCTACAATGAGACAAACCTAGAAGCAAACTCAAAAAGCTGAAAAAAGAGCTAACTTCATGCCTTTTAAAAGCTAATCTTGCAGGTTTGCAAATCTGAAGTCTCACAGAAGGACCATGAAACATGGAGATGTTTACATTGTCTACTTACAGTAGGAGCTCTGAATGATTTTCTTGGCACTCCATTTGATTCTATCCTTAGAAGAAATTCCTTCTGTAGTGATCTGACTTGGGTTTGTTGGACTTAAGAACCCTTGATTAAGACAAAAACTCAAGAGTTAATTGTTTCAATACTCAATTCATTTACCAAAGCAGTTACCATGTTGGCCAAATTATTAGACTATGAAACAGAATAAGAAGATGATTGAGTCCAACCAGTTAATTAATATGAAAATGGAAACTATCAACAATGTATAAATTAATAACCCAGTGTTGGCATTTTTCAGTGGAAGACCTCACCCTCTTAGTAATGCAGAATATGTCACCTTTGATAAGCATTTTCAAAGCACTTAGAATATTTTATGAAATGTGAATTTATCTTATTATGAAGGAGCAATGTTTGTATCCTGCGATGGGATAATCCTTAAATGTATGTAAAATTATGTCAACTGTTTTAATGTTCATTTGCACTGTCTTGCATATTGCTAAGGAGCATTGTTAACTGCAAAATTTATAGCATAGATTCACAAATGAAGAAGAGTTCTCATACATTTTAAAGTAATTATACATTTTGAAGCATTCAATGACTTTTCTAGATGTAATCTAAAGTGGCCTTTTAACTGTTATGCTTTGCTACCATAAAAATAGCAAATAGGTACTAAAACCTTCTGTAAACTGGATCTTCAATGAAGATTTTTACTTATTTTTAACATTGCATTTTTTTTCAGTAATAAAGACATGTTCAAAACATGATTTAAAGAAAAAGTTCTGCAGTAACTTGTTACTGCAACTGCAGGTACTCTGAAGGCGTATGTGATGATGCACAATTTGCATTAAATAGGGTGAATATCCAGCTCTGCATCCATGGCTGGCATGTGTGGGAAAGATTATTTCCAGAAATTGAAGAGTAACAGGGAGGCACGTTCTTGGACTGATATAATTCACCTGATTTTTACCTTCCATTTTGCTACGTAGTTTTCTATAATAACCACCTGTCTGAGCCACTGTCTCCAAAATGAGGTGGAGGTAGAATGCTTGTTAGAAACTTAAATTTAAGAGGTTAAAAAAATATATCACTCTCCGTTTGGGACCCCTGCAGTCTTTGAGAGGTCAGTTGTAGTACAATACTTGCAGCTGCAGTAACTTCAAAACACACACCTGCCCTATCGAGCTGGAAATACTGCTTTTGGTATACTGATTGAGAAAGTAAGATTTTCTTATGTATATGAAGCTATTTCATCAAGTTAACAATTTTGGGCATTAATAATATGAATTAAAATGGTTTTTGCCAAATGTTTACACAATCTAGCTACAGATTGTATCTGTATCTGTAGGTATGCTGTAGTTCTGTGTAAAACATACATGCATTACAGTTTAGGTAATGTTTGAGTTCTCATTATCTCCAAAAGAAAACCAAAATTTAGTCAAGCAGGATATAGAAAGGGACAGATGGAAAAAGTCACTATACAAAATCATGACACAAAATAGCAGTAGCAAATGGCTACTCTGGTGTTAGTCTGAACAGAAATCTTAACAACTAAACAAAAAATAAGACTAAAAAAACCCCACAAAATGGTGTTTCCTCTGCATGTCCATGGAATATGAATTGATGCTCAGCAGCTGCTATAGCTACCCCAGGGCACACAAAGCACACTGAACTGGATACTCTGAGCTACAGCAGTGAACACTGATCTCCAGCTGATTGGAACGCAATATATTTACACTGGGACAGCTGCTCACTTTTGCTAGCAGGAGAAAGATTACTTTTTACAGTTAAGATTAGCTACAGTCTCAAATTTGCATACTTACAAGCAAGTCCTGTCATAATTGGCCTATATATATGTGTTCCTATATATACAAGGTAATCACTATCCCCTTACTGCCATAGAAAAATCTAGTGGTTTCTAATAAAAGGCCTCAGGAACCAACGATGTTTATCATTCACAATAACAAGTGTTCTTGGAGAAACCTACTTCAGTGAGCTTTTAAATATTACACATTGAATCTTACAATTTTAATCTTTGGGAGTGGATCTATGTAATATCTGCACAAAGGCACAGAAATCATGATTTGATCTCATAAATCTGGCCACATGATGGAATGTGACTGAATCCAGTGCTGTTCCCTGCTGTAATGTTCAAACTTTTGGTGTTTAATTTGATTTTTGTTGCACTGGAGCACCTCAAACAACAGGGAAAGGTGAGGTCATTACCCAGTAGGATTCCACGGCTGGCATTCAGGAATGCATTTCATGGACAAATGGAATGGAGACTCTCAGGAACCCCAGCCCTGGGAGCACAGAGCCGTGGTGCAGGGTGGCCTTGTCACAGCAGGATGGAGCTTCCAGCAAACATCCCTGCCCAGGGGCTCGGGAAGGGAGTGGGGGCTGCAGCCAGCTCTGGTCAGGGCCTGGGGCTGAGCCAGCACCTCCGTGGGCACAGAATCCCAGAGGAGCTGGGGTTGGAAGGGCCCTCTGGAGTCACTCAGCCCAACCCCCTGCCAAGGCAGGGTGAGCTGGAGCAGATGACACAGGAACACATCCAGGTGGGGTTTGAACGTCTCCAGGGAGGGAGACTCCACGGCCTCCCGGGGACCCGCAGTGGTTCTTCCTCATGGTGAGGTGAAACTTGTTGAATTTTAGTTTATGGCCACTGCTCCCAGTCCTGTCGCAGAGCACTGCTGAGCAGTGTGGCACCACTCAGGAGTGTGGCACCGCTGAGCATTGTGGCATTGCTGAGCAGTGTGGCATTGCTGAGCAGTGTGGCATTGCTGAGCAGTGTGGCACGTGGGGCTGGCGCAGAGCGGGGCCTCCAGCCCAGTGGAAGCGGGGATTTGATGGGTCCGTACCCGCGTCCCGGACCATTCTGCGCGGAGTCCGGGCTGCACAGCGCTGCAGAGACAGCACAGCCCTCACAGCTCCGCACAGCCCCCTGCACAGCTCGCAGAGACCACACAGCCCTGCACAGACCACACAGCCCGCACAGCCCCACACAGCCCGCACAACCCAGCACAGACCGCACAGCCCCACATAGCCCGCACAGCCCCACACAGCCCCCTGCACACTGCACAGCCCCACGCAGCCCTGCACAGCCCCCCACAGCCCGCACAACCCAGCACAGATCGCACAGCCCCTGCACACTGCACAGCCCTGCACAGCCCCGCACAGCCCGCACAGCCCCCTGCACACTGCACAGCCCGCAAAGACCGCACAGCCCCGCACAGCCCCCTGCACACTGCACAGCCCGCAAAGACCACACAGCCCGGCACAGCCCCACGCAGCCCTGCACAGCCCCACACAGCCCGCACAACCCAACACAGCCCACACAGCCCCGCACAGCCCGCACAGCCCCCTGCACACTGCACAGCCCGCAAAGACCACACAGCCCCACACAACCCCGCACAGCCCCCACGGCCCGCACAGACCGCACAGCCCCTCACACACCGCACAGCCCCGCAACCCCGCCGTGAGCAGCGCGGCGCTGTTCGCCATGCAGGTTCCGGGGCGGCGGCGCAGGCAGGTTCCCGGGCGGGCCCAGCGCGGTGTGAGGCGCTCGCGCTCGGCAGCCACACAAAAGAGCGACTGCGGCGGCGGGAGCGGGATCGGCACCGGGATCAGCACCGGCACCGGGATCAGCACCGGCACCGGGATCAGCACCGGCACCGCGCGGCTTCGCGGTAAGCACTGGCACCGGGGGCGCGGGGTGGGGGACCGGCCGGGGTCGGCGCGGGCACCGGCGGCTCAGACGGGGGTGGGGCGGCAGAACCCCCGCGGGTCCCCTCGGGGGAGCCCCCGCCCCGCGCCAGCCCTAAATTGGGCCTGGGGGCTGCCCCCACCACGAGCGGCTGCTCCCGCTTCATCCCCATCCCCATCATCTCCATCTCCATCCCCATCATCTCCCTCTCCATCCCCATCTCCATCCCCATGTCCATACCCGTCCCCTGACAGCCGAGCTGCCCGCGAGCGGACGGGGAGCCGGGGTGCGGGGGAGCCCCGGGGCACGGCGGAGTGGCCGCGGCCGGGGTCGGGGTGGGCGGCGCGGGGTCCGGCCCCGGGGGTGCCCGCCCGGCGCCACCGTGCCCGGGGAAGGTTCGCGTGGAGGCGATGGAGGGCCGGGCTGCGGCCCCGCTCGGTGCCCCCGGACGGCCCCGGGCTCGGCCCGGCCGCCCCATGCCGGAGGGACCGGCCGTGCAACATCCGCATCGTGTCAGTGTTCTGCGGGAGGGCGGGAGGCTTCAGCCCCTGTTTGTCTTAACGGGAGTCAAAAGGAATGTGAGAGGAGCCCTCCTATAATGCAGCATCACTCGGAGTTTGTATTCGTTTCTGATTTCATGCCTCCACTGTAGCAAAGGCATCGGAGCCTTTGATCCACTCTTTTCCCGTTCCCTTCATCATGAGGTCTGGAGGGAAAAAGCTGCTCCGTTACAAATACTTGATTTTTGTTGGTATAAACAGCATGAGACATGAGCAAGGTCTGTTTGCCTCTTTTTGAACAGTTTTCTGAATATGTATGTTGGTGGCTTGTATTGCCGTAACAAAAGGGATGGGGGTGGGGGAAAGGGAATGCTGCGTTTGGAGCTGCATCTTGGAAAGTCAGACTGGCTTCTTTTGCCTCAACTGACAGTCTGTGCTTTCAGATTTACGTACTTTGCGTCCTCAGTGTCGTTTTGATGGTTGTTGCATGCTAGTGAGGACATACAAAAAACCAAATTTAAATAAAGACAAGAGATCATTCAGTGTTCATAGCACAGAGATAACATGCATTGCAGTGATGCTTAAGAAAAGTCTGAAATTACTGTGAGCAGTTTGCGTGAAAAATGCAAATAGTGTTTCAGTTGTATTACCTGGTCAAGGCTGCCTTATAATCTCCCAGGAGGGGCTGGGAAAGTCGTTTGCAGGAAAGGTTTTTCATCTATTATGCCTGTTACCCAAGAATCCCTCATTACTTAACCAGCAGAACTGAAAAACAGAAACAACTGCTATCGTAGTTTTATGTGGTTTGTGTAAGCCACAGTATTTCCAAAATAAGGTAACTTTAAAAGAGAGGTATTTTAGTATAATTCTTTACTGCCACTTAAGTTAAAATACAGTATGTGCTGGTTAACAGTTGAAAAGCAAAAAACTGAAGTTTATGTTACAACATAAGATGGCAATTTATCACTATATAGTCCTGATTCTACTCCATATGGAACAGGGAAGAGAGAGCTTTGCTTTCAAATGCTGTTCTATGAATACTGAACTGCTAAAGTGGAAGCCATTGTCCTTATTCTGCTTGGGGCTCATAGGATTTCAGGCTGCAGAACTGTCCTTATAAACTTTGATTGTAAGAATTCCTAAATTCTCTGGTAGTTTAGCCCTTATCTGCACTTGGAAAGATCTAAACCTGTTTTTAAAAATGCAGTGTTGCCTCTGATCAGTAGCTGCATTATTGCTTCCCCTTGATCCTCTGATGGTAAAGTGTTCTTGCAAAGGCTGTAGGTGCTCAATTCTTTTGGTCAAAGTCTTATGAGAGGAAGAATCTCGAAAACCGTGTTTTGTGCAGTTACTTGATTAATCTCTGAGTTGGAGACTGGACATGAATTTAAACAAGAGCTAGATCTTTAAAAAGTGACCTTTACTTAAGGCTGTGAACATGAGAAACCACTTCAAGAAGCATAATTTTGCCGTCTCTCCAGCTGTTCTGATAAGAATATTTACTAAGAAATAATTTGTGAAAATGCCATGGTTTAAACATCTTCCAGTTTATATTCCTGTGCTGAGGATATAGAAATTAATAAGTGATCTGTTCCAAGCTACTAGCTCAGAAACTCAGAGAGAGGAATATGGAAGATGTTGGTTTCGTTCAGAACAAAATCTTGGTTGTGGCCTTTGAACACATCAGTGTTTAGATGCTTCTGCAGACTTTTTATATGCATCCCCCTTGTAATCTGTGTTTAAATAAACAAGGCAATTATTTCATGCTTTAAGCTACTGCACTGGTAGAGGCTGGGGAGCAGCCCTGCCAAGAAGGCCCAGAGGTCCTGGTGAACAGCAGTCTGCACATGAACCAGCCACGTACCCTGGCAGCACAGACAGCCAGGAGCATTGTGGCCTGTATGAACAACCATGCAGCCAGGAGGTCAAGGGAAGGGATTATTCCCCTCTGCTCGGCATTCAGTAAACTGCATTTATAATCCTGGGTCCAGTTTTGGTCCCCCCAGTACAAGATATTAATGAACTGGGGTTCTGTGGAGGCCACTAAAGTGTCTGGGGCTGGAGGCCAGGCTCTGTGAGGAGAGGGTGAGGAAGTGGGGCTTGCTCGGTCTGCAGAAAGGGAGGCTTTGGGGGGGCCTAACAGCATCTTCCAGTACTTACAGAGAGGTCTTCAGGGAAGTGGAACCAGACTCAACACAGTGCTTTGTGGCAGAGAATGAGAGGCAAAAGGCATATGTTGAAATGAGAGGTTCAGACTGGATGAAAGCAAAATCTCTTGCCCCGCAAGCACAGTCATACATGGGGACAAGGTAGCCCAGAGAGGTTGTGTGGTCTCTTGTCCTTGGAAGTTTTTAAGACCAGGCTGGATAATTCCCTGAGCAAACTGCTCAGGCCTTACAGATGACCCTGGTTTGAGCAGAATATTGGACAAGAGATCTCTGACTTTCTTTGGAACGTGAATTGTTATGATCCTGTGAGGAGCTACATGCTTGTGCATATCCAAACGTGATACAAGAAGTCAGATTTTTTTTAGAAAGAACTAGAGCTTTCATTCCAGGACTAATCCATGCATCTCAGTAAAGATGGAGTGTAATATCAGTAGGATACATTGGCTTCTATTATCTGTGTAACCGTACATTACTATTAGTACAAACTAATACCTTACTATAAGCTTCCCAAGGAAGACATATTTGCTTGAAATATTTTTATTTCAATGTAGATACAAGCATACTACTTGCAATCAAGAGCTTTCCTATCTGATATCTCTTGGCACTCCTGCAAAGGCAATTAAAGCCTTGCAGCATTAGTGCAAGAGACATAATGGCAGTTCTAGGGGGAGAAAATAAAGCACTGATGCAGTTACGTGCACTTCACAAGTTAAAAGGAAGAGCTGAAAGCCGAATCAGAATTCGCTGGTTTTTAGACACTCAAAAAAACTTGCAATCGCTGAGTCAAATGCTCATTCTAAGTACTTTAGATACTTGCAAATGCTTTTAGTCTACTGGGAAGAGTATTACATGTAAGATTTCTCTTTTTTTCCTGAGGACCCATTTTCCCATGAGAGCTGTATGAAAAGCAGCTCAAGAAAGCACCATGTGATTATTGAAGTGTTCAGTACTTTAGGCTTGTGTTGTCTGCAGGAGCTGAACATGCAGCAGTTAGGCTTTGTCATGGCATCCATGGAAGAGGGCTTTCATTCCAATTCTCAGTTTTGTCTGGACTTAAGTCTTATCTTGGGTAATGATACTATTTTTCAGAATAAAGGTCTTACACAACTGGTAAAAACATGCTTAGAATGAACAGTTTGTTTCTGATGCTGGTAGGTAAATGCACTGTCATTTGAGTACGACATTCCTTTCCTTTTTTGTTGCAGTACTTACTGTCTTCATTCACCTGCTGCAGCAGAGGAAGGTGATTTGCACTTCAAGAAGAGTAAGTTAGAGCTGAGCAAAGACTGGTACAGAAAACTCCGGGATTCACAGGTGCTTCCACCTAAGCAAGAGAGGAAGGGTAGAAGCCCTGTAGGTAGGGATGAAAAGGAAAAAGTGTCATTCTTCTCAGATGATAAGGTTACATGAAATACTGCTGGAGATGCATACTCTGAAGTATACTCATGCATGAAGGGCTCATTTCCTTTTGAAATAGAAGTAAATGAAAAGGAAAGGAAACTTGGCAAAAAGATATACGAAATACGTCACAACCAGTGGGAGGTTTGGAGTTGAGATAAGGATTTTCAAACAGTACTTCTGCAGTGCAGACATTCGCTGATACCAACCTGGGCTGCCAGTGGGAACTGCATGGAGGAGTATCTTGGGACAGTTGTCTGTTTTGAATTATTAAGATGGAGTTTCCTTCTGAAAATAGCCCTTTTATTTACAGGCTTAGTAATGAAGATTCAGCCATAAGGGAATAACTTGTTATTGCCTTATTACTTAAAAGGCAGATTGAGTATTTCCATTCTGTTAATTGAATGAAGTAGATTTTGAACTTTGTTTTGTACATTGATATTAGGAATATTTCTGAGCATATTACTAACTAGCATTATTTCCAGATTTCTGTCTTTCGCTTTCTGAGAGATCTTCCTCATGGACGTACTTGTCAGCTACAACCTTTGCAGAAGTTCCTCTGCCCAAGTCAATTGTATAGTAACCCTGATCATTTTCAAAGAGTGAAATCTGCTGGTTTTATTCCTGAAACAATTCTCCAAGAGAGAGGCCTGGCCATGCAAGTTTTTCTTGAGTACACATCCACCTTTGTATTAAGGATTCACTGGATCTGATCCATGAAGATTTAGTGAAAGTCTTTCACCTGCTTACAGAGCTTAGATTTAACTAAGGATTCGTGATGTGGTCACAGTGAGCATGTTTACTTCTTCCTGAGTATAGCAACATCTTAAAAAAAACCAACAACAAACAGCTCACAGCCCAACCTAGTAGTTTAGCAACACTAACCATGAGTGGGGACACAGTTCTGGGGAGTGTGCACATCTAAATGCTTGACCACAGGAGTCCAGAATGCTGAGTGATGTTATGTAACATGGGAACACAGGGCTTTTTGAGTTCACTTACATTTTCTCCAGTAAGATACTTTTCTTGCAGTGACTGTAGAAGAGTCATCTCTGCTTTCCAGTTGTTCCACTTTGGATTTGTTGTGAGTGACAGCCAACTGATTATCTTAGCATGACACTGCAGGGTTCTCTGGGGGATTTAGTGAGATAGTAATTCCAGTAAAAACTGAACAGAAAATTGATATTTTAGCAGATAAACAGTGATGGAGAATGCATATTCTTGTGTATAGACTTTCATTGTTCCATCTCACTGAGTCCACAGGAAGAGTTTCATTTAGCTGAGATTTTAGGAGTGACATCAGAATGATCCCCTGGGATCAGTGTGGTCTCGTCCTCTGGATAAGCAGCTGAAGAAGGAAGCATAGGAATAAATGTAGAAGACCTTGCATATCTTCAGGTAAACCTTAGTTGCGCGCTATAAACTAGCAACAGACAGCAGTGACCGTGTCACCTCAATTCCTCACGAAAATACTGTGCCTTTCTGTGGGAGAATCACATGGACAGATCTCTTAAGGGCCTCTGGAAGGGGCTCCTCAAGGCATCCTGCCATGCAAAAGACCACTGGTGTCAGGCAAATGACCCTGTAGCACCCACAGATCCTCACTCACAGATTAAGATCAAAGATTAAGCCATTGCAGCATTTCACACTGAGGAAGAAGCAAAGTGCATCAAAACCCTTGTGGAACCAACTCTTGCTGTCACGAAGCATTTGTGACAGAGAAGGGACTTTTGAAGTGGTTATGTTAATGAAACACAGAGAAAACTTGTCTGCATATGGGAGAGACTTGGACACCTGTAAGTGCTGACTTACTTTAGGAGTTTAAACTGATCAGAGAAATAAAATTAGCATACTGGAAAGCAAGAGAACATGGGAGGAAGGCAGGAAGGAAAGAAAGAGGGGAAACAACAACATTTGGTGGTGATACTGGTATGTCTGTATATGAAAATTCTCAGAGGAAGAAGAGGAAGGAAGAGGAATATTTGAAGTGTAGGTGTTTAGGCAGAATTGGGGAGCCAGAATGAAGCATAAGCTGCAGTTGCAAAATCAAGGTGATACCTGTCTCAAATTCTCTAAAACACAAGTTTATGGAATCATGAGTGTGTTATCTGCACTAAATGAGGATAAACAGCTACCAAGGAGCAAAAAATTCAGTTTCTATGTCTGTCTGTTTTGGTGCTCAATTATTCCAAACCCCTCCAAACAAATATTTTTAAGCAGCAGTTTTCCCCCTTTATACAAGCCATAACCCAGGGTGAGAAGCACAAGTTCCAAAGGGACAGCACCTATCTAAACAGTAATATTAGAAAGTCCCAGAAAGAGTAGCTGTGTTTGGCATTCAAGTTCAGTGAACTAGCTTATTTTTGTGTGAAAGAAAGAAAGAGTAATAATGAAAATAATATTCCCACAATGCCCTTCGCCTATTTACTGCCCTTCATGCACTACCCAGAAACAAAGGTGCTTGGGTGGACTTTCTGTCACCCAGTGCCAAGACCAGAAGATTAGAAGTGCTACTTAACTTTGCCTTTTCCTGCCTGTGGTGGTTTGGGCTAGGCCTTCCTTGGTGACCAGTTTGTAACCAAGGAAGGGTCCAGATTTACCCAGTATTCCCTACGATTTTTACGTAAACCAGATTAAAAGAAGAAAGGAGGAGAGGCCTTCGCTCTCTTTCCTTCCGGCGGCTCGGAGGTGCAGGTTCCCTGCTGTTGAGTCTGCCGTGTTGGGGAGCGAGGCCTGGTAGGGCCTTGTTGACCTTGGGAAGCGGAGGTTGCCGGCGATCGTACCGGAGTGACTCTCAGTTGTCCCAAGGAGAGTGGTGGGATATTTTCTTTGCTAACTCTTAGTTACTAGATCTCGGGCTACTGATCGGAATATATATATATATATATATATACATATATTTTATTTTGGTTTTGTTCCCTTTCCCTTTTCCCCTTCCCTTGTGAAATTCTATATATTTTTAAATTATATATATATTTCAATTGTAACATAAGTGTAAATATATTTATATATATATCACTTTAGCTGTCTCTCTCGTTTCGGGTTTTCTTAGTTGGTTGTTTTTTTTTTCTCCCTCTTCTCCCTGAGGTTTGGGGGGGGGGGGGACTTCTGGTGGTGAGGTTTGGAGACTTGGCAGGGAGCCAGCTTCAAACCATATCACTGCCCCAACAAAATGGTGATATATTCCTGGGTTACTGGATTAACTGAAGAGAGTGGGTGTACCACAGACCAGATTCTGTTCTAGAATGACATAGGATTTTAATTCTTCTTTTTTTTGCTGTCACTGAGAGTGAAATGACATCAATGAATTGGCAATTCTCTCTAGAATCACTGATACCAGCTATCACCAAAACTTATTTCAGTGCAAGGGCAAGTGCACCCTTTTGGTTTAGTCAAATCTTGAAATAGGTCTCAATTCTCACTGTGAAAGCCAAGAGATGACTTCTCAACACATCAGGGGAGTGCCTGGAGATGGTATTGCTTGCTTCTCGTGGAGAAGCAAGATTGCTTCAGGGCTGCTATACTCCTCAAATCCATACCAAATCTCTCTCCTGGGAATGAAATCTTTAATGTTTTCTTCTAATCTGCAGCTTTTCTGTCTATTAAGGATGACCATCCTGACTGATACCAGGTTTCACAGGGTTGCTGTGCTGTCTTGAGTTTTAAAGATGACTACAACTACTAATAGATGAATGATCACAAAGGCAGTTACACAAAGAACAGAAATATTTCTACTCTTATAAACCAATGCAGTATATAAAGAAGAGATTTGCCTGGTTCCCAGTTCTTACTATGCAGCATAGCATGTTGTTGCCATGCTACCAGATTGCTTCCCTTGATGTTTAAATTTACCCTTAACAGATTTGTATTTAAAAAGAACGAACAGTAAAAAGAATGCTAACAGTACAGTAAAATATAAAATAACCTGACAAGATGTAAGCCTTGTCACTGATTTTTGCCAGATTTTTATTTTCTTTCCTAAATAAACCCCACCATCACAACAAATCTCAGATATGAATGAACCAATGAGATACAGAAAAGTTCTGCCTGGGAATGCAGTAAAGGTTTATATGAAGGGAGGAATGTTAATTGTAGTTTCCATACTTAACAAAAATGTGCATTTTGCCTGCCTCACTAAGTACCTCTTGCTGTCCTCATAGTCTCTGATTTACCACAAAGGGATATCAGAGTACAATGATATTTTCTTGTTATTGCTGTATTGTAGATGATAAAAGAATGTTATGTATATATCTTTATATGTCTATATAGATATATATAGATATATAAAATGTCCTTTAGGCACAAAATCTTGTGTTACTGGAAGACAGCTCTTGATTAGAAATAAGGCAGCTTTAAAAAGAAACTTACCCCTGTGATATTCTTAGCCAGTCAATCAGTGTGGCTTTAATTATGTAGAAGTATTTGACATGTTATGGCCCAGGAGATAAGAGCTGTTGCATACTAGATGAATGAAAGGGAAGGAATTCTGTTGGTGACAAGAAATTCCATGCTCAGTGCTGCATTAGAGACATAAAATGAGCACTGGAGGGGAACACTTCCTAGTAAATACTGATTTGCATTGTATTTCTGATTCCAGCATTATGAATGTTGTTAGTAGCAGAATTCTTCATTCCTGGTTAATGACTAGCTGCTTTCTTAATGGAAGACTTGCCATGGAAATACCTGTGTAGTATTAGGAATGTGCCTTTAAGTCAGTTGTGTTGGTGGGGGGAGGGGGTTGGTTGATTTGTTGTTTATTTATACAGCACTATTAGCCCTTTGTGACAGTATTATTTTTTTCCTGTGCATTTACCTGTATTTGTTTTTAAACTATCTATCTTATTCTTGAGCTAATATTGATTTAGCTTAGATTTGTTAACACTTTTTGGTGTTGGGAGTCCCAGGATATTTCATGGTTTAGTTGAGGCTCCAGATGTTGGTGTGTGAGAATCACAGCTTTGAGCTTAATTTCACCTAGGCTTCAGGAATGAGGGTAGTGTGAATATGTACTTCAGATGTCTGCGGACAATATGATACTTTTAAATAATTTTGGAATGCTTATCATTGGCACTACAGAAGTTGTAGTAGAAATAAGTTCCTTAATATTAACCAGCATCCATTTGAATGAACCAAGATTGAGTAATCGGTTTTCTTTCTGATGGTACTTAACATTTTTATAATAAATACAAACAAGCCAAATGCCATCCAGAGTCAATGGTATTACATATCTTCCTATGAGTAATGATAATCCCAATTAAATTAAAGCAGTAATTAAGGTAATGGCAGTAACCTACTCTAGTACAGGTAGATACCCTCTCAGGGTTAGGAAACCTGAAAGCTGTATATCACTGCTCTCCCTGTGCTTTGGCACAATGAATCTTGTCTTGTGACAGGATGAAATCTGTCCTGCCTTTAAGATGATATCTCACATCATGGGATAAACTTGTGGCTGACTCTGGCTGACAGCTGAGGGTGGCCCTGGCTGCTGGTTCCAGCTCGTACCGTGTTGGGCCCACTGACACACTGACTGTGTCCTCAGGCTGGGCTTGGGGCAGTCCTGCTGCTCCTTCCTCCTGCCTGTGCTGGGAGCTTCGGAGGCTCAGCAGGGAGAGTTCTCTTCCTGAGCTGCGTACCAGGCTCCTGGGCACAGGAGTCATCCTGAGAGACCCTCGTGTCTCGTGAAGACAGGCCATGGGGGAAATTCAGACAGAAACTTATAAACAGTAAAGTTTGAAGTTTACCATACGTGTGGAACTTAGCTAAACAACACAGTAGCATCCTGAATGAAATGAAGGTGATTGCAAAAAAAAAAAAGAAAAAAGTCTTTATTGTAGTGGAGCCCATGAGCAAGCTAAATGTGGAGCTTCTTGGTGGTTGGCATTTAAAAAGACAGCAGTAAACTGTCATTGTTCAAAAGACTGACCTATCTAAATAGACTTGATGGTTTCGTGTCTTCTGTATGCATTAATCTACAGAGGAAAAGAATACTGTAAGAATGTAAAAAAGTGGCACAGAGCCAAGGTAACCTCCTATTATGGTAGCAAAAGGTTGTGAAACACTAGATTTAATCAATAATGCACAGACCAAACATCTACTGAAAACTAACTGGAAAATCTTGACTTGATTTTAATATTTAGTTGAATGTTGCTTTAACCTTCTTGTTAGATTAAAGTATGAAGAGAAAAATAATTACCTTTATAAATATACATATTAAATATTTTGCCTATTTAAGTATGAATAACATGGATAAAAAGTTCTCAGGAGACTATAAAAGGATGGCTTTGCAGTTATTACACTATTTTCACTGTTATTTTCTTTACCAGTAATGTGTCACTGTGTGTGGAGTTATGCGTCTTTGGTTTTTAAACAAACTCCCCAAAGTCCACTTTATTAATTTGTCAGCTGTAGACTTAGTTATAGATTTTTAAGCTCTTTGTGGCAGGAATGTCCGCAGAACACTTAACATAATGAAATCTTGGCTAATGGACTTTTCCACAACACACATAATTTAGGATTTATTTGCCTCCAGCTGCAAGTTGTTACTATAGCAAATACAAGATGAAGAATTAAATGGAAAGGAAAATATGATGTGACTGTTCAGGGCTTGCGTCTGGTAAAGGGATATCAAAGGGCACAGCAGTTGATTATAGCCTTGCAGTGCTGGGCTGCATGCGATGGTACAGAGTTGTATCCTGCAGGGAAGCCTTTTAAGTGCCTGACCAAACCCATTGGGAAAGCCCAGGAAAGGCGTGCACGGTGTTAGGTGGTTGTTATTTTACAGTGTAGGCAGCTTCTGTTTTTAAGGGACTGTGGCATATCTTTGCAGCTGAAGTGTCTGGAATCTTTGATTTGAACTGAGTGCAGCTCAACCTCTTCCAAGACTTCAGTTTTGCTACAAGCTACAGCCTTCCCTGCGGTGTTCCTGCCCCCTGGAATGTGCCACCAGCCTCAGCAGGACTAGAGTTGTCTGTCTCTGCAACCTAGGGAGTTCTAATTACCACTAGGAGGCTGCCATGAGGTGGTTGTTCAGACTATAATAATTAAGCTTAGAAAGATGAAACCAAGTTGACTTAATGATAGAAAATTAGGAATTCTTCCAATTGTCAGAGTAATTAGTCTTCATTTGACTTTCCCAATAAACACAACTGTTTATAATAAGTAGTAGTCTTTAGGGATCATATTCTGCCAGCCATAATACTTGTCGTCATATATATATATATATATATATATATATATATATATATGCAACTGCAGACAAGACATTACTTACCTTAAACCTGATTCCAAGATTTATATACATGCTGCCCTGAGCATCAGTTGAAGACAAACCAGTCTGTTTATGAACAAGTAATGAAGTCAGTGAAGAGTAGGTCTTAGCAAGACTCATACTGAGATCAGCTCAGGGGGTTAGAACACAGTGCCAGTAACACCAAGGTCGTGGGCTTGACCCCCATATGGGCCATTCCCTTAAGAGTTGTACTCAGTCATCCTTGTGGGTCCCTTCCAGCTCAGAATATTCTGTGATTCTGTGGTTTACATTCTTGCCTCAGTAGCTACTCACTGCATGTTTGGTGATGAGGCATGCAGAGCACTGAACTGGAGGACTCAGAGAGAACTACAAACCAGGCTGACCTACAGTGTACCAACATGATATCTCAGTGATTTGTCAACTATTTCAGTTTTAAAGGAAAAATGTTAATTCCTGGAAGTGTTATCCAAGAGCATAGGTACCCTTTACTGAGAACCTAGGAAATGGATGTTTACTTAATTGCTTTATGCAAAATGTGATTATCTTACAACAAATGAAATAAAATGCAGGGAAAATTCTTGTTTTCACACTAGCTTTTTTATCTATCTATTTCTAAAGCTTCATTAATACTCCCCTTTGATAGCCCATATGACACAAGTAAGGTAATAGGCAGATATGGAGCATCAGGCTGCCTGTGTGTAGATGTCTTCCATGCTGCTGCCCAGCTATAACCGTTGGGTACAGCAACCTTACCCTGCAGGAATAATGCCTTTTCTCCAACAGATCTGTTACATATGGGTTTTTCTGTGCAATACCATTATTTGACATGCTGCAGTTAAGCCAGCTCTAGTCAGTCCAAAGCAAATCACTTGTTGAGGCCGCCTGTAGATCTAATTAACCCTCATGGCACTGCATCTTACTCAAGCCCAGGATGCACTTCCTTCTTGGGAATGGCTGACGCTGTATTAATGCTTTTTGGAATATTGCCTAACAGTGAGTTTTCAGGGTTCTTTTAGTGTGCTGCATTGTTGCCTCCTTAGCCTGCCAGTTACTGATAGGGGAAGTCTATCTACCTGTGTGTGAAGAAAAAGAAAAAAAAAGAACCCAAACCCCAGGCTTAAAGTTTCCGAGTAGTTAGGATTTTGATGGATCACTAGAACTCTCAATGTTTCCATCTCTAGCGGAGCACAGAATGGCAGAGAGGACAAAGAAGAGAGAGCCAGCTATTGTCTCCTGTGCTTTCATGAAGTTCGTGAACATGGAGGAATGACATGCACGCAGTCAAAGACTATTCAAGAGTCTGAAAAGATATAAAGAGCATATTATAAACCGCCAAAGGCTCATGTCAAGCTTTCTACCATTTCTCTTCTAATATTTGTGTTTACTTTTATTTTCATAACAAAAATACTTCAGCTTTATCACACACCTGTAGAGGGTAGGACTACAGTCTCCAGTTTGAAACAGTTTCTCTTCCTATAATGAATTGGCAAAAGTGAGATAAACATTCAGTTATCATCATGAAAGTCCGAAAGAAAATGAATGCTTCCTCAGACTTCCAGCATGCTGATGTTGTAAGGGGAGTTATGCTCAGAAGTAATTCATTTATGGGGTTTCATCTCCCAGCAACAGACTTGAATCTTACAGATTCCATGGCATTGTTACAGATATCACATAAAATTAGGATGCCTTTTTCCAAACATGATCAGAGACTTTAATAAATACTCAATCTGTTCCTTTTCTTGCCAGAACCACCCAAGACATGGGGTAAACCAGTGCTTTGTTGCCCTGCTTTGTCTAAGAAAGCCTTAGTTCTTCAGTTTTGAGTTTCTCCAACTAGACAAGATCCACATGCCTCCTTTCTCCTTTACAGGCCATTAGGAGCTGATAAGACTTGTGCATCAGAGCCCAGGCAGCTAATGATGCCTGACTTCCTGGCTATAAGTGGAGTGTTTTAGACAACAGAGTTAATACCTACAGTTTCAGCAGAGGAATGTCTGTTCTGTCAAGGATTTCACTTGAACATTGCCTGCAGATTTCTTGAAATGGATTTCTCTACCTTCACTGAAAAACTTTCAAAGTAGAGTAGGCAGTTGAGATAGCCAGTCACATTTTTTTCAAAAAGTCCTTTAACTGCAGGCTAATTGCATATTTTATTTCATCCAGGATGAATGTTGTTTGTGCTCTGTGTATTATCAGAAAAGAATCAAAACTTTGAAATCTTCTGTTTAGGCAATAAAAATATTGAGGGGGGAAAAAAGGAAAAATATTCGTTCTATTCTCCAAAATGAAAGAACTGTCTTTGGTATTGCAATTTCATAGGTAGAAATCTGCATAGACTAATAATTTGTTTATCTGTTCAAAGCTCTCTACATAATTGGCACTTTGTCATCTTCTATCTGTAAATTACAGTCAGTCATTGGGGGAGTGCCTGAGTAACCAAAAACAGGGTTAACTCCTTGCATATAAATGTAGCTACCTTCCTGGATCTAGGGGAACATAAATACAGACATAAATGTATTACTGCTCTTCAGCGAGATACTGGAAAAAAATACCTTTAATGCCATACATCTATGGATGCTGGTAAAGCAGATAACCTGCTTGGTTCCTTTAAAATGGAATGATAGAAGTGGACTTACGAGGAAGATACGAGTACATAAATCACATAAAACCAAAGACAGGTTGTTACAAACAACTACAAATGAAATGGGCAAAGTAGGTAACAAATTTTGTATTAAGTTTTTGACTGACTTGGTGAAGGGAGGACTCTTTTCAAATGTCATTCTTTGCATTGATAACACAACAGTAGAGACAGTTTAGATCTCAGAAAACAGTCTGGATCAACCCAATTTACATCTTTCCTAGCCTGGTACTTAACATCTGGAAATAAATCCTTAAATGGAAGTGGAAATAGACTTTCTCTAAATATTCAGCTTACTAATTAACTAAGATCTTAGTCCTTCAATTTACAGAGCATTTGTGTAAGTGCTTGGTAATTTTTTGGAAACCAAAAGATCTCTCTGTACAACATACAAACTAAGCTGTGAGAATCAGAGTTCAAAGGAACTGCAACATCCTAAATGCAAAACTCCACCCACCCTAATTGAGGATAAAAGATTATATCCTCACTTAAAATATGTTGGTTACTGTGGATGATCCATCCATAGCTGCTTTTTTTTTAATGGCCTTAAATAATGTGCTCAAATTTGCATTGCAAATTGTAGGATGGTGGGCTGGTTTTCTTTTCAACCAAATCAAGTCAGTTCTGCCAAGGTCCTCTGTATCCAACAACCCAATAGTGAAGAGCATTTTGGCCACCTTGTTTTTCATCTTTTGTTTGCTTAAATTATTTTCTGTTGAACATAAGGGACAGATATTTTTATAAGTTCACTGTTGGGTTTCACAGATGTAGGTTTAAGGAGATTATTTATGCTTTAGGATTTAACATCTACTAACATGCTGTTCATTTGCCTGATATCACTAGGGACTAGTTTTTTCATTTGCAGTTTATAAATCCTCATTTTCAGACATTCAGGTTTTCAGATAGCTGGATATTTGAAACATCCTGCAGTTATTAATATCACAAATTTTATCTCAGATGAACTAATAGTGTTTATTCAACCAACATTATATATGATAGGTCCAGGGTTTTGTTTTGTTTTTAAAGTTAAACAGAATGGGTAAAGCTAACCCAGTAGCTTGTTGAGGATCACCTTGGGAGCCCTCCCTTAGTTCGATGCATGTTTGATGAGGACTGCAGTTTTCTTGTGCCCTCTACTGATAAATTCAGTGATTAGCCTTCCAAAAGGACAACAGCTGAAGCTCAAAAGCACTTATCCAATTCTTTTTCCTTCCAAAAACCTTGCATCTGGAATGAAGAAGTCAAACCTGTGCTCTGTGGCCTCTGTGTGAGGTCCCCAACCCCTGGCAGAGGTGGTAAATGAAGATGTGACCGAGTCTTAACGTCAACCTCAGATAAGTGACTGCAATGGGCTGTGGTGGCTCATCCGAAGCCTTGCACTCCGTGCAGACAAGCCACTCCTACTCCTGCAGGAGCAGGTCCATACAGTATGTTTGGATATATAAGCCCTTTATTCCCTGTAGCAGTGTAGACGGTGAGATCCACCATTCCCTTCCAAGCAGTATTTCTCAGCTGCACAGTCTGGCAGCCAGTGCTGGGGCTGCTTCCCCTGCCCCATTCTGCTGTGTCCTGTCAGATTGTACCAGGGACAGAATTGTCAGGGCCAGAGAGAGCAGAAACTAGCTGAGATTTGCCAAGCAATAAGTGATATCCTTCTCATGAAGCAGGATGCTTAAAACATTAAAATGCAAGAACAGAAGGTGAAATGAAAATGTGAGCCTTGCTTGAAATGTCTGAGTTAGCTAAATCTTTGTGCTGCTTTCAAAGCATATTGCCTATTCTTTTATAATTAAAGCTTGAAATTGTTTTATGTGTGCTGCAGTAATTGACTTCACAACAAGAAAGAAATTAAAAATGAGAGAAAGCTTCATAATAATTAATAATATTATGTTAGAAATTTGACAATAACCCTGTTTCTTTCTCAGTGGTTTTCATCCTATTCGGTGCTGTGTTCCTTGTACTATGAGAGCCATTCTGGATTGCTGACAGGCTCAAAACTCAAGCAGTTTGTAGTCAAATGACCAGATGCCTTTATTTGATCACTCTGGGCTGGGATGCTGTGAGATACCAAAATGCAGTGTAACAATTTACAGAGAGGCTGCAGTCACTCCTGTGGTCCTACCAACAGCTCATCCTGTATTCAGTTTTCTTTGGACTGTGAAAAACCAACAGAGGACAGAATTTCCCCTTTCAAGTTTTATTATGTTTTCGTTTCTACTGAATAAAAAATGTGAATCGTGTTGTACTGCAATTTTTGCAAAATAATGTGTCTTAAGTGTATTTTGGTACTGCCAAGTGACCCAAGATCATTAGTATTTCACAGAATTTCCTTCCCCTGTATTAAAAAATAATACTTTCTCTATCTTCTCTGACATTCAAAGGCTAGAAAAATGAAGATAAACCTGAAAGAAGACTATGAAAGAGGCAAATAGTTGCATATCATTTCGGCACCTGTGTAAAGGTCATTTTTATGCACTAGAGAGCTGCAAAGTGCTGAAAGAGAAAACCTGCAGCAGATAAGGAATGTTGTAACAGGCAAGACCAGAGGCAGAACCTCTGGATCCATCTGCTGTCCTCGTGTGTACAGTGGGAAGCTTCAACAGATATTGCAGAGCAACTAGGGAAAAAAAATAACTTCCCTCCTAGAACTGGCAAATTTCCCCATTACACAACACGCACACGGTGCTGTGCTCTGACAACACAATCTGACCTTGAAAAAGTCAGAGCGTTTTTCACAAACCTCCAGAAAATACTCTCTGCATGGAAAGGTGCTTGATTGTTTGCATTTAAAAGAGGACTCATTATTCCAGGTGATGTCTGAATTTAATTTTTTATATTTCAGTGGTGGTTATTAAAATTGCTGATACAGATCTCTCCAGTTTTCGTACAGCTGCAGCTGATCCAGACTAGATTTACTGTTTTGTTTCATAGTTCTGCTGAAGCTTTGAATGAGATCTGTTCATTGGGCGTCTTGTACTACATACAGAAGTACCCCTAGGGCACTGTATAAATTAATATTCCATCCATGAATGTAGCTAGTAGTTAATTTATCATTTGGCAGTGAGAAACAAGAGACCAGATTACTGATTAATTATAATGAAGCTGAACAGAATGCTCACGTGTATGCCGAAGCAGAGTATTAATATACTAGTGATGGCGTTTGCAATCTGCAGCCTGTTTCTGATGTGTTAAATCTAGGAGTTTAAGAAAGAAATAAGAACTGTGGTAAATTGTACCAGTATTTTTAGCTTAGCTAATTAAAATTTTATGACTGGCATAGAAGATTTGAGTTTATAGCAATCTTCAGGTTTGGCATGGGGAAATAAAAGAACTCAAGAGTTGACTTCTCCTATAACCTGTCATATCTTATTATGCTGTTTTCGACCCTGTCTGATTTGAAACAAAACAAACGTATAATTTATTCCTCACGAAAAAGAAGAGGAAAGGGAGCCCAGGAACTGCAGCCAGCAAGTACATCTGAAATAATACCATGATAGCTGTGAGTGACTGTTAGGAGCAATTGCATCCAATGATCGTCCTAAAAATAATGAGGTCCTGCCACCTGGGAAGAAGCTTCAGAAAAACAGCAGAAGGAATATTCATGAATTACAATGATTACCTGATATATAGTTATCAAATGCAGTCTAGATAAACACAAGAATGTGCTCTTTTAAGGACGTAAACAAAAAGAGGAATGAACGAATCTGGGGGGTGTGTACAGTGTCACAGGGCCATAGACAGCCATGTGAAATGTGGCACCCTTAACCCTTTGTCTGCAGCAAAGACAGACAGTTGCGTTAAGGACAGTGTTGATTAGGATTGCCTGTTAGCTTTGGGATGAGGTGTGGACACAGCCAGTAGTTAATTCTACAAACCTCTGTCAGACATTGTGGATCTAATAGAGGTGATGGCAAAAAAACCCGACAGGTTTTCACCCAGTCCTTTAATCCAGTTTCACTGCTACCATCTTTAGTTAAGACTATTCTTGGAATCTTCTACCTGTGGGAGAAATACTATGAAGAATATTGATAAAAAACAATACATAGAATTATTTAGGAATTCAGTGATTCAGGAGTACTAAACTGAAACCTTATCCAGGTGAGCAGTACTTAGGAAAAGAATAGGCTCTGGGCATGCCCCTTGCAGTCTCAGAAGGGATAAAATGCCATAGTTGATTCACAAAGCAGTGTGCAAATTGGGCTTTCCGTTTGTCATTGTTCCACTGTCTCAGTTTAATGAGACTGAAGTGTTTTGCTAAGGAGGATGAGTTATGAGGAAGACCAAGCTCCTCCCTCTAAGCTATTGTAAATTCAAAATTAAGAGGCTCCAAAGGGAAAATGGATGAAGAGCTGGGCAGATATACTCCCGTGCATTTCTCCATAGGGGTGGGTGCCATTATCCTTAAACCCCCAGAAGGAAGCAGCTTAGGCTAGAGCAGTATTGCATCCTTAAGGACATATTCCAGGTGAAAATCACAGGTGCTGAGTTTCCATGTGATAAATCCAAAGCAGAAACTCAAAGGTACTTATTGCAATGAGGGTCTTAATATCCGAGCTGAAGCACATCGACAGGTGGGACAGATATCTTGGCATGGCTGCATGCTAGAGGAAAGCAACAACCCCAAGCATCATGGTGCCTACAGGTTCAAAACGTGTGTAAATCACACAGGGGCAGTTATTCCTTTTCAACCTTTCCTCTCTTTGAGCCCCACGTTGGGCGCCAGTTATGTCTCAGTTTAATGAGACTGAAGTGTTTTGCTAAGGAGGATGAGTTATGAGGAAGACCAAGCTCCTCCCTCTAAGCTATTGTAAATTCAAAATTAAGAGGCTCCAATTGAGGAAGCATGGAAGAAGAAAAAAACAACAGCCCTTTATTAAAGGATATATGTGTATTGGCAGAACAACAAAAGAACACAAAACCAAACAAACAATAATCCTGTACCCAGAAGTCCCCTTCAAAAAGGAAACAGTTCAGGACTTTCTACCTTTTGGCATAATTCTAAGCACGACCAGCAGGGGGCGCTGTTGGAGCCCTGGAGGAGCAGATCCTGCAGTGCTCAGCGTTGGCCAGCAGGGGGCGCTGTTGGGCCACCAATGGAGATCCCCCCACCGGAAGGGGGAAAAGGGAAAAAGGGGCTCTTCCTGCGAACTCGCACTGTAGGCAGCTGGCTCCGACCAGGACTGCCCCAAAGGTCCCTTCGCAGAAGCGTCAAACCTCTCCGATAAAATCTGAGCAAGTCTGGTCTGGGGGCAGAACAGGACACAGGAGAACGGAGGCGAACTGAGGCCAGAAGCAACCAGATGACCCGGCCGGAAACAAAGCGAACTCAGAGCCTTTCCACCCCCCACCCCCCCCCCCCCCCCGAGTCAGGGCGAAGATGAAATGCCTGCTGTTTCCTGAGAAGAGGAAAAAAACCTCATCACCTCCCTCTCCGCCCCTTCCCCCTCCCCCCCCCATCTGTTGAGGGCTATCAGCTTGGAATGTGGGTCTGCTGGCTAGTTCCTTTGTGTGTGTCAATCACCCTTAGGCAAACATCCTCCCCCTCCCTCCTTCAACATCTTTCTTTTACAGTGATGCAGGGGAAAGAAAAAAAAAATTCCCCCTTGGTTTTTTTAGAACAAGTAAACCTATGACATCCACCGCTTAGGATTTCCTGTGTTGATCAGTGGATTCAGACCAGATAATGACATGGCATTTAGTACCGCTATTGTAGAGACACCTTTACCTTTAAATGGAAAGAGTCCTTTAATTCTCAGAGAGACGAGAGGAGGGCTGTGGACTCTCCTATGTGATTTTGCATCTCCTTTTAAACAAATAGCCCATACTGCTTTACTTTGGAATGGGAACATTTTTATTATCCTTAATGCTTGAAGTAGACGGGAATGACCATCTTTCACTTCCCACTCTTCTGACTAGTTTTCGTTTACTGTTATCTTCATAGACGACTCAGCTAATTACAGATCTCCTTAATGTACACTTTGATTTATAGTAAGAATAGGAATTAGGTGCCTGCAGTGTGTGCTCCTGCTCTGGAACATATATTTTGCACATTGGTACTTTGTACTGCTGTTTGTCTTTTTGTGTCCTATAATTTTCTATCAGTTATCCTTGCTTCCTAATTCCACAGAAAGCCATTTATTCCTTAATTATTCTGTTGCAAATATGTTTTAAAGACACAGCTACCTGTTTTGCTGATATGCTGCTTATACATATGCTGCATTTTACCTCTCTTTAATCAGTTACTTCCTTAACTTCCCCCAGACCTCAGTGCTCTGTATGGATGTAAAATAGAGCAGTCATGTTAGGAAGTGTCTTTATTGGGTTAGTCAGCTAATTCCTCTGCATCGTGTCAGGATTTCAGTGGTAAAGAATTATGAAGGCTTAAATTTACTTGAGCTTAAATGAAAGGTGAAAAAGTACAGGAAAAAAAATGTCATTTAGATCAGGCTTGTCCTGAAGAAACAAGATATGCTGTCTAGAGGCTGCAGGGCTGCAAGGAGTGTCGTTGTAGTCTATCAGGCTGGCTGAGAACTGGAAATAGCGTTCTCCTTTGTCAGGCAGTATCATCAAATCAGATGCAGATTTGCAGACCTGCACAACAATGATTAGGTGTCAACAAGTATTTTTACCCTGCACAGAGTGTAAACAGTAGTAGTCTGGGGTATAATGTAGTGGATTTTTGCCAGTGTTTCATTTATTGTCTGCAACTGGTGACATGCAGTGATTTTCTATGCAGAGCTGCAGCTGTTTTATTTATTTCTAACTGCTTGCCATAAATGTTTTTCTGGATGCAAAGAAAATTTTTCTCAAGATGGCAGCTAACAATTAGAAAACACTGGGTTTGATAGTTTAAGACCTACTTAGATGCTACTCATCAGCCCTTTGAGCCATTTTAGAGCCTTCAAGTTTCACTACTGATGAAGTAAAGGTGATGCTACTCATACAGTTAAGGGTTTGCAGGCTTGGGCTTTGGCATGACTGAAGCACTAGCATTTATTTTTAATAAGGTACTCTAGTCCTTTTATGCAGACCTATGAAATGTTTGTTCCCCAGACTCCTGCTTCACAGTTTATAGCGATGTGTTTGGGCTGCAGTTGGGGCTGAATAGACAAATGAAAATAAATAAGGATAGCTTGTCATTATGATTTCAAGTTAAACTGATGAAACTGAATTATCTTTGTCTAGCCTTTTAAAATTTGCAGTGACTACAGTAATATGTATTAGAGACAAATAGAACATTTTGGAAGGGATTTTGAGAGACATCATAGTCCTAATAGGTTGCAAACAACTAATGGTGCGTTCGGAGCTACTCAGAACTGATCTAAGAGAATTACGTGACTTTGAGGATCTCCAGTTTAATATCTGTTCTTCCACATAATATACATGGGCATCATTTACTTACTAATACTTGTATGACGTATAGGACGGTTTATTTCTTACTTCAGTTTACTTCCAAGATCCCTTTCTGTTACTTCAAATCCATCCCTTTCTCTTGAACTACACTTGGAATCCGTACCCCCAGCATCATTGATGACATAATTGATTTCTGGAAAATGTTAAGCAGACTAATTAATTTATCTTAAAATTTCATTTAAGTTCAATTATATGTTGACTTTAGGTGTCTTTTATGTATAACTTTATGTGTGTGTATATTTTCATCAATTCTGTTACAAAACTGATGATAAAGGGATAGATGTATGAATTGCCCTAGGAAAAATGAATCGTGAGCTCTCAGGTACAGACAAGGCTTTCTGTACCAGACTGCTATGCTAACTACGGGGAATTGGAGTCCATGATTTTGTAAGAAAATTACTAAGGTATTTAGAAAGTGAGAATAAAGCTGGCTGTAAACTGCAGTAGGTGTCACTAGCTAGCTCCCTAAGGAGTTTGAAGAATACTTAAGGTGCCAACTGTGTCACCTTGAAATTAAAGTTTTGTGATTCTACAATTAGAAATGTTCAAGTAAGAAAATAAGTTTATGGCAAAATACATATTCCTCAAATGTTTTTATGCTACTGGTATTTTTAAGAATCCTTCTAGTTAAGAGAATATAATAGTTATGTTATTATAAAATTATATTCTTGACAGTCTCCAGACATTGTCTAAATGCTTTGTGTAGTGGAAAATAGCAGTTTTATTGAGGAAATACAGTTCTCTAGTGGATGTGTTGTCCAGTAGTGTAACAAATATCCAAGTGTAGTAATCAGAGAAACTAAGAGATTGATCAGGATTTGTGTACAGTTAAAAATTTACATTAACTTCTTACCTAGAATGGGTGTTAAGTCAAGTCACAAATTGCTTTTCCTAACAATAGGTAAAATACCTGTTTTACTAGATACCAGCATGTATCTAGTAGACACAGTGTCCACTAGAGTGTACAATGTCTACTATGTTCATTTTTGGTTTCTTTGTTCCTATGTGTGTCTTGCTTGGCAATACAATGTTTTATGGCTGAGTTCCTGCTGAAATGTATCTCAGAAATATTACAGTGAAATGAAAAAAACAATTGGGAACCTAATGAATGAAGTATATACTCATTCACTGTAAATTCAAATTAAGTCCAGTAATGTCTCTAATAACTTGGAGAAAATCAGTCCTCATCACTTGAGTAAATATACCAATGGTGGAATAAGGATAAACCCTTCCTAGGAATTGTGTCATATATCTGTAGCCTTTTTTTTTGTAGGGATCTTATTTCACTTTTCAGATTTCAAATGTTATATTTGCTGAAGTCTTAAGTGATTAGATGCTGTACAGACTATTGATTTTGTTCTCCCTGCTGCAGCTGATAAAATGGATGAAAGCATACGGTGATGGTAAGACTAGAGATTCTTCGTCTTCACAGCACTGTGCAGATACTGGTTCATTAATCACCCCAGCAGTGTTACAAAATGGTTAATTATCCTTATTTTCACTTATCTAAAAAACTTTTTTTTCTCCTAAAACAGAATACTGCAATTGGCACAACCAGAATTTTGATATTCTGGTTTTTTTAGCATCTGGGACCTCAGAGTGCTGTACTTCAATTAAATAATTACATATAAGTCAAGCCAGTCATCTTAAATACTTTTAAGATGAATTGAAATAGGAAAGCAGATATGTTTTATTTTTGTGGGAAGCATATGAGAATATTCCAGTGAACAACTCAGGACTCCCATAATTCGTAAGGTCTTAAAAGTATGCTTTATTTTTGTGCTCCATCTTTCAGCTCCAGTGGAGTAACTGATCAGAAATAAAATGTCTGCTCTTTCTGTAGAATAACTAATCCACAAATTGTCTCTTCCAGAAGCCCTTTGCTCCCCAAATTAATCACAATAATAAACCCATAATTTATTACTTATAAACAACTTGAGATATATTTGTTGTATGAGTTCCAACTTACTCAGGACCGCTGTATAATCTCTGAAGGTGTTGGGGTTTTTTAAAGAAAAAAATACCACATCCTCATTATTGTTATTATCCAACAAACACAGGGGGTTTTTTTGTCTTTTTGAAGAGTATGTCCTTTGTGGAACATCTTGGCATAGTAGCCTCTATTAGCCTCCTATTTGTAAGAGCATTAGTCCTCTATTTTGGTGGTTCCTTTATAACTTCATGCCTCAAAATGAGGATGAACAGTTATTTCCTGCTAAAATAGTATAGCACAGGTCCTTCTTCTTCTAAAAGGGAAGTTATTCTGTCCTTGACCTTTAAAATACATACTTGCTAAACCTTTATTTGAGTGAAATCTGTGGGGTTGTTCATCAGATCAGATTTGCCAGGAAACCTGAAGTATTTCTGTAAATGCTGGTGTTGAAATGCTGCTTATTCATTCCGAGTGCATCCATGGGTTTGTGGATTAGCCCAGGAAAAGTGCTGCAGTATGGTGCAGTGGTACATCAGCTCACTGCCACCTTTGGCATTAATCCCAAGGGCTCAAGCTTATCACAGCCAAGTTTTGCAGTACTTTTAAGCCCCACTGTGCAAAGGACTTGAGAAAATGAACTGATCTCTAACTGTGGATCTCAAGGACATTATAATAAAATAATGTAGTAATATAAAAATGTACAGTGACATATAAATGGCAAACTTTGTAATACTGTTTTACAAGAAATGCATCTCAATAAGTGGAGAGAATGTGTTTGGAATGCTGTGGAACTAAGTTAATACAGCAAGATCAATTAGACATCATTGACCTCAGAGGCCTATTTAAATTACTTCAGAAGGAATCATTAATGTCTTGAGTACAGCTTCTAGGAAACGTGCTGTATCAGCTGTAGCTTTCTTTCACAGACTTTTAATAACTGAACAGATAATTTACTGAGTGTGTTATAAAAGACTGCATATCTTAAAGCAAAATAATTAAATAGACTATTAACTATTAAAAATTTTCAGTTTTAAACACAGCACTAGAAATTGTTATGTGTTTAAAACCAAATCACTTCTAAAATTTTTAGAAGACTTTGTTTCTTATTTTAGTTCTTTAACAACCTCTTTATTTGCATGACTGCAGCAGCAGTTGCAGAAGAACATAAGGCAGGCCATTATTACAAAATTTACAGAGAAAAAACAAACTCACTGAAATACAAAGAACTTCCCTTCTGTTACTTCCTGCTGCAATAATTGCAGCTATTTTCGTTACAGAAAGTTCAAAGTTAACATCAAGTTGTTTGTAGTATGTGATAATAGAGAGGAGTAACACTAGTTTGATGGACCTTTGTAGCCCATTTTCACCATTTTCTGAGGAGTGTTCTATCTCTTTGCAAGACTAGCATGGGAAGAAAAAAAGAAAAAGCTTTTTTCCCCTGCAGAGCTGAAGGGTTCACCAGAGCTACAAAACAAGTCGGAAAAGTTTTCTGGATCACTGCTGCCAGGCAGGGCAGCACCCGGACACTGCAAGAGCTGCAGCAAACCCCAGGAGGTCACTCAGCCTCCCTGAGGATCCCAACAGGACCCTCTGGAAGCACACAGGGGTCCCTGCACTGCTACACCTCCAGCACACAGCAGGGCAGAGGGTCTGGCTACATAACTCCTTATATAAGCTGCTAAGCAAAAAGGGAACTATGCATGGTTAGATTAAAAGTCGCATTGTAAATAAAAGTACCTAATTTAGTCTGCCAAACCACTTTATCACATCCTTTTGGTTTTTTGTATCATAGGGCTTTGAGCAGCCTGGTTTAGTGGAAGATGTCCTTGCCAATGGCAGGGGGTTGGAACTAGATGATCTTTAAGGTCCCTTCCAACCCAGTTCTATTCCTCTCACTTCTTTGAGCTGTGAGACCAAACTACAGCCTTCATTGCTGTAGAGTTGCTTTTTGATTTGAGACTTTTCATTCTGATGATCAGAGGTCAAAATCATTGTTCTTTTCTCAAGGGTCTTTGGCACTGTCAGCATGATTTTATTCTTGAAATTGTGCACTCTCCTGTTAGGCTTTCATGGCTGTATTGTTTCCTGTGGCCCTAAATATTGTTTCAGGATACCTTCCCAGGGAGTCTTTCTTTTCCTTCAGAACTCTGTGCAGCAGTGTCCATTGTTCTCTCTTATTTCCCTCCATACCCTTTGCCTCAGTAATCTCATATTCAGTTGACTGAAAATTTATACTTGCACCTCTGTTCCAGACATTGTCTTTGTTCAGGATTTTAGATGTTCCCTCAGTATTCCTAAAACAGAAATATCTGAGCAACACACCTCTAACCAGAAGTCTTTATACCCAGTACTCCTGTTACTTTCTTCCTCAGTCACTGTAGACAACATTTTTTTATTTATCGTTCAGGCCTGCAAACAGCATGTCCCTTTTCATATGCCTTCTTACATATAGCATATTTTTCTATATCATCTCCATATAATTAATCTTATTTTATAAATTCTAGTTTAATAATTTCTAATTTCTGTACTGCTTTCTCTGACCTCAGTGAATGCAATTTCTCTTTTCTTGTAGTCACTCAGGTTACCATACAAGGATCATTTTATCACACCTCTGATGTGATCACATCACCTATTGTCTTGTCAGCACTGCATCCTTTTCCATTAACAATAATAATTATTTTTAAAAATCTGGTTGTTCAAGTGAAAACCTTCAAAGATCTTTCTCTCCTATTTATTTAGTATCCAACAACCACCTAGAGATACAGGACTTTTATCACCCATTTGTTATTTTTTCTAGTAAGCATGTTGGGCCTATTCCCATGCTGGCTCTTGCATGTAGGTGTTATGAAACACTTGAAAAGATTTATCTATATCCTGAAAATGTATTCTGAAAATTTTTTTTCCTATATTACCTACCCACCCAAAAAAAAAAAAAAAGGCAGAGGCAACTGAAGTGCAAATACTGGTGCTTATTGTGATTGACCTTGTGTTGGTGTCTTCATGTTCTCCTTTGCAGGAGTCTATTGGTTTTTACTTTGGAGCTGAATTTCGGACATGGAAAGCCTTACTGTTCTGTGTCTGACTATCCACTGCAGCTGTTATGTCTTGTACTTTGTAGCAAACCTTAGTAGACTCAACTAATTTCCTCTGACTCGTGAGAGAGAAGAGAAAAAAGTATGGTATAGCTCTTCACCAAATCGCCTTCAGGTCATTCTTCTCAGTTTATATTATACTAACAATTTCTTTTGTCCAATACAATAACATGCCATTTAAACTCAACTCCTATCTTTCTCCAGTAAGAACTAGTAAAAATGGAATATAGGAAATTATCCCACTTCCTCTAGAAGGCAGCAGAAATTAGTTATTTTTAGATAATTCCATAGATAAGCTATAAAATAAAAAAAAAAATAATAAAAACAGGTTCTACTGCAAATTTTCAGGTTCTGTATGCACATCATGTCCATTGCTGTAACCTGTTTAAAATGACTTTGGAGGTACAACTGTATGATCTCTACGGAGATGAATGAGAACTTCAGAAATTAGTCAAAGTTTTATTAGAAACATGGAAATTAAATAAGTTGAGCATAGAGAGTACCTGTGTTTCCTGGTGCAAGATACCTTGCTTATTCTAAGCTTTAAGATTTCTGAAGAACAGGTGAGATAACGTGAAACTATTCAGATTTTACAAAGTGGGGGGTTACTAACTTTTTTTCTTTCTTTTTCATTTTTCCTCCATTAAGAATTCAAATTTCCACCCATATACTACTCCAGAATTATCAATTATGTTTCCCTCTGCCTATAGGCCTAGGTGATTTCTTGCCATTTTTCAGAAAAGGTAGATTTCTGCTTCTACGGGACTTCAGTATAAGGAATATTCACCAGTGACACAGCTATGTCAAAAGTGAGCAATTTAATATTAAATTGACAGAATTTTGTATTGTATTTGAACAGATGGTACCCTTACTTATTTTGTGAGCATAAATTACTATCAAGCTTAAAATAATTTATTTGCTCTTAGAACTACAGCCAGTAGCTTACTATTGAGTGTTCATGAGTATTCACATCCAGTGGTCTGAAAGCAAAACCCAACACTTACTTGGAATGTTATGTTCCTTTTTGTAACACCTCCTGGGAGGTCTTTAGGCCTCTGAACCAGTGGATGAATACACATTTCTTTCATTTGTGAAATAATACTATGGAGAATCATCTTACAAAAACTCCAAACATGTTTCAATACACGTTACCACCATAAGATGAAGCTATGTTGTGGAAAAACAGTGCAACAGAAACTGCTTAAGGACCCTTCCTATATATATTGTAATTTCAAATAATGTATTACTTTATACAAATAATGTATTAGTTTTCTGTAATTTTGAAGTTCCTGTAAAGCTGAGAAGACATTTGAAGGAAATGACTGTGTACTTTGGTTTTTCCTGTTCTTAGGTACATTTTGTGCTCAGCTGTTTGGACAAATTTCAGCTGAGGTGTGAAAACAAAGCTGAAGAATGAGATAATGCTGTTGAAGAATGACTGTAGAATAATCCTAAAGCCTTTAAAATCTTATAGGTCCAGGATTTGATAAGCATACAGTATTAGAGGGGCCCTGAGGCAAATATGCAGACAACAGAGGCATGAAAAACACAGCAGCTCTTAACTTTACAAAGCCTGAGAAAGAAGCAGGACTTGGTAGCCTCTTGCCCCCACCCTTGTCTGCACCAGCTTATCCCAGTGCACCCTCTGCTTTGGGGCAAGAGGCGGAAACTGAGGCACAGAAAGTTCCACCTGAACATGAGGAAGAACTTCTTCACCGTGGCAGGTGACAGAACACATTTCTGAAACACATCAAAATACCACTTCTCAGTTTGGAAGGTGTCATGTTTCCTGAAGCAGATTTCACTTCACCAGACAAATCAATAGTATAGTAAGGAGTGTACTGACTATTTCTTAAGACATAGGACTTAAAAACTGAATTTTCTTCAAAATACTTGCTTGATTTTCATTTATTAGTTGCATTCACTTCAAAATTTCCATGTGTTTTTTTGCTGTTGTTGTTTGTTTTTTTAAGAGAGGAATAAATATTTCACCATAAAGGTTTTATTATTAACATTTAATTTCTATTGAAATTAATAGATGTGGAAAACTATATCATACATATCTATAATTGTTCTGAATAATTCAGGTCCTCTTTAAGCAGAGATGCAAAAAGGTATCTGAGAACATTCTCTTGTCTCATTTTCTGCCTGCCTGCAATGCATCTCCCAAAGCACATGTCCTGTTGGTTTGCTCTAAAACATGATGACCATATAATGGAAGTAGTTTAGATATTCTTTTTTAATAGGTTGATGGAGAAGGGGAGGGGTATTCTGCTTAATAAATGCTGCTTTATGAAGTACACTGAGATTAAAATTTGCCTACACTAATTGGCTTGATTTGTCAACTCATGTTTTTCTCTAATTAAGTAATGGTTTCCCAGCTGCTGTGGCTGCTTGGGGATACCAAACTGATGTGAATTACACTGTCTATACACTGAAATGTTTTAATAGTGACAAGAATTTCTTTGCATAGTGTAATAATGCAGCCTAGAACCAAAGCTAAAGCAACATGAACGTTTTGATCTGCAGCTGTAAGATTCATTCAAATTTAATTGTGCAGAAACTTTTACTGAAGTAACAATTTGAATAAGGATCTTCACCTCTGAGTGATCCTGTTGAAGGACCTGAACTGAAGTTGTTTGTAGCTCTAGAATAATGTATAATGCAAATACAATTCTAGCTTCCCACTGCTTAATTTTCCTCCCACCTCTGTGAAAAGGGTTCAGTTTGTAGTACTTCTGTCTTGGTTTTTCTGTTACAGTTTTCTAGTTGGCAGTAGTATAAAAATTAATGGGTCTAACAAAGAGATAGTAAAAACTGTATCAAGATCAATTTTCCTGTGCTATTTCATGTACATTTGTATAAAACTGCTTGCTCTTTTTTTGAAAACTGAAGCTCTACCTCTTCACATCTGAAGGTTATTAATGGATAGGCACCAAGACTTGCTCAAGAGTGTAAAGCAAATCTAAGATGGAGATGAAAACTGAGCCCCTTCAACTTGGTGTCTGAGATAGAGCCCTTAATTCCTAAATTGTTCTTACTCTTTGAAATAACACAAGAAGATGCACAGACTGTCCCAGTCGGTGGCTGTGCAGTGCAAATGGACTACATCCCCTCCACTTGAGCTCTTCCAGGTACTGTGCTCTCATTTTCCCATTTCCCATTACTATCACTTCATCTCCCAGAGTTCACAGGAGTTTAAAGTTTTAATTTGCAGCCTCCCAGTAAGAGTCATTCTCTTTACCTGCTGTAAACCCTTACTGAAGAATTGGCTTTGAACGGAAATTTAATTAGGCTCAAGTGTGAGATTTGAAAAGAATTTTGAAGGATATTATGGTTTCTAATTAGTTGATTGTTTTCCCACTAACAGAGCATCTCTTAAAGGTCATTCTGCAGTGATGAAACTATGAATGGAACTTCTATGGGGATTCTAATACAGAAAAGGGTTGTTGCTCATAGCAATCAAATAGTTGCTTTTGAAGACTTTATCCCAACCTCAGTTCTTGATTCCTAAAACTTCTGTTGATGCAGGATGTTTTGAAATGGAACCACGCTTTATTTTATCTTTGCTTTTATTCAAGATGGTTTATTTACTCTTTTTAATATATATCTAGCTATGCTATTTCAGTTTGAATACGTAATATAATTTATTAAGTTTTAGTCTATTTTTAAATATATCTTATAGTGTAATATGCATGTGATGTGTAAATAAGTATTTTCCCTGGTTGATTTTTATGGGAAAGGTTATTTTAGAATGTAATGATGGCTACTATTAATGCAAGCAGTGAACTAATCTGCACTTCACACAGTAGAATCTTTTTATCAGGCACAACACAGGCGTGCAAAGAGATAAGTGGAGCAGCAAGTCTTCAGGCAGTGGAAAAAAGGTACAGATGGCAAAGACTGAAGATTTTTAAAGGCAGAAATGGCAGTTGACACATTTAACTTCATTTATAATTTCATGGAGTTTATTAGATTCTCAATAGGATTCAATAACACCTATTAGCTTAAAAAAGGGGTACTTTTGATAAGAGAGGTCTGTTTTGGGGAGGAGCAGAGCAGCAAAGGCCAGCCTCCAGGAGGATTTGAATGCAGCCCCAAATCCCTGCCTTGAAAAGTGGTCTCTCACAACCTTCCCTGGACATCAAGTCTTTCTACGCTATCACTACATTTCCAGTGGAACAGTACTTCTGGAAGTGGAACATTTCAAATCCCATGATCAGTCGGTGCTTTCCAGTCAATATTTACCAGCCAAAGAGTTTTGTGCCACGTCTTCCTCTCTGCTCTGGCTTTACGGCAGTGTTTACCCATCGGTCCTGACTGGCAGCAATTCCATTTCAGCCTAAACCAAGCCATGGAGTTGCTCACAGATAACCACTCTTGCTGCAGGTTCTGTTGGCAGGGATTACTCTGAAGAGACATAGAGGTAACACCGTGTTTTTCTTCACAAGGGGGGTACTGCTGTGAACGTGTCCTGGAGTGAATCCTAGACCTCGTTGCTCACTTGAGACGGTGTGGTGGTCTCTGCCAGTAAGCCAAGCTGATTACTTGTGACTCTGAACTGCTCATGAGAGCACACTAAAAATAAAATGCCTTTGTCTTCTGTTCCATGATAGAAAGCTATGGCCAACAATAGCAGTAGTTCTTCCTACAAATGATTAATGTATGTATGCGTCAGAAAATTTACATGCTGTACTTCAGAGATGAAATTCAGCAATACATATAACAGACCTTTGGTTTTGCTGATCATTCAAAGAAGGAAACAAAGAAACATGATTTGTTTCCAAGGCTTTGACACACTAAAAGAATAAGGAGAATACCACTAGGCCTTCTTTTAGCAAAGAAGAAAGATTATTAGGCAGGAAGGAGAAAATTAAATCAGAGTTCTCCCATTTAAAACTGTTGTTAGTCTTGGACAGAATTCCCCATGCCATTCCTTCTTTTTTTTTCCTGCTGCAGTTGCAATACAAAATACAAGTACTCTCCAACATCTGCGCAGGAACCACTCCAAGGAGAACAAAAAATACCAACCTGAAATACCCAACCCAATCAAAGTTTTATAGACTAGGGAAACACTGGCAACACAATTTATTTTAATGGACATATTAAGCTTTCACCATCTGTTCTACCCCTCATGATGAATGCCAAAAGAACATATTTCACAGTTAAATCAGTAAGACATTATTCATGCACTTCTGTGTTACTGCTGCACTAACACTTCTGCAGTGTTCTCAGACTGCCCACGAAATCTGGAGCAAGCTGCTCACATCTGACACTGAACTTCTTGGGAAAAAGTATTTTTCAATAACTGTTTCAGTGGGAGAGTACTTCGTGTAAAACATGTTTTCAAAGCAGAATAATTGAGAGAATTAAAGCCTTTTGTTTTGGTAATGACTTGCTAAAGATCAAGCAGATTTTGGACAAGTTTTTCTTTGCTTTCTTGCATTTTATCCCCCTTGTCTGTTTAGATGCTGTGCATGCTGGATGTGTGTATAGTGCCTCCTGCAGCAGTTGTGTCTTCACTGGGGAATGGGAAAGGGAGCAGCTCGTTAGGAAAGAAAAATTGAGCAATTTATAATGCTGAAATGATTAAGTCAAAGACCACCTAAAACAAAAAATTCTGCAAGTGAAGCTTATTAGTGATTATGTGGGAAAAGCAAAGTATGTTGAAGGGAATTCATAGTAGCTTAGAATTTCATCCTGTACATGCCTTGAGTGTATGGTACAGGAGAAAACCCTGAGCTCCTCTCTCCGGTGATAATTCTGTGGTTTGCTGAGGCTGATCAATAAGAAAGAAACTTGGCAGAGCACTGGAGGCTTATGAAGGAGGATCTGAACTTTTCTTCTGGAATACAGTTTGTGTTCCTGAACAGGATGGAAGGGATCACCTTTTTCACTTGGTTCTTTTGCAGCAAGTCAGCTTGGCATTTATTCATATAACCATCTAGAGCCTGACCCTGTGCTAGCAACCACAAAGTAGTTTTTTGCAGCAGCATAAATCTTACAGGACAAGCTAATCAAAATATGTAGATTATAAAGTGCTGCTAAGACATGGGAAGTCAAAGGGATTGCCAGTGTCCTAGAAAATTTTCTAAATGAAAGGAGCAAGGAGAGCAAGGAAGTGGATTCTTTTCTATGAAATCAGAAAGGGAACAGAAATCCTTTGTTATTCTAACTTGGGGGAGAATTCTTTCCTTACCCTCACAGACATAAAAATAAAATGCACTAATAACCACTAAAAGCATCAGCTTGACAGAAAATGTTAGGAAATGTCCATAAAAATAATTCTTGATTTGAAATAAACACAACCTATTTGTCTCTGCAAATGGCTGAGGTTTAATTCTGCCACCAGTCTGACATGACAGCCTACCGTGCTTAAGTTGAGAAGGACTTTCATTCTAGACTTCTCTTTTGCAGACTCAGTTTTTTAAAAATTGTAATCTCTGAGCTTGTTGAACGTGTTTTCTCTCTCTTTTTGTTGAATCCTAAACCATTCAGAAGTTGAAACTTTATATCCTGTAGCTGCTCACAATGAACCTATGCCTGCTATCTAAAAAGAAAGGAAAATGCATTCCTTTTTCACTTTTTGTATGCTTATACACAGATATGTGTGTCTCTGTGGATATACAGGAAACTATCCAAAAGGACTCCTATGTGTCCTATGTGAGGACATCTGATAGTAAAAAGTATGATGGCAAAGGAATCCAGTGTCAGTTGAAGACATTTTCTTTCAGCACCATTTAAAATATCCTGGTTTTGAAAGAAAAAAGTTGTATTCTTCCCTTAGAGTCGCTAGGTGTTAATTACATTAAACTCTATGCATCTTATTTTAAAAAGGGGAAGAGAGACTGGTAGACAAAAAGTCAAACGAGAAATTTAAAGGTTAAATTTTATGCACAGATTTAAGTTTTTATGTAGAGACTGTATTTGCTCATATATGGGAGTACATGTGGAAATATGTTCTTGAGTCACTGATATCAAATTATAGGAATTCTGAGAAAAGGAATTCACTTTTCTAAAGGATCTTGCAATTTACACTGGCAATTATGAAACTGTAATATAAAAGCATGGAGAAAATACCTGTTTAAGTACATCCAAATCCAGTACAACTATGAAGCAAAATCCATTGTAAAATGGAACAATACAAGGAGTGTCTTTAATTTCCCGCTTTTCATTGTCCTCGGTAATCTAGAGCTCCTTAATACTCCTGGAGTCACTATGCAATGTTCTTTCTCATACAGACTCTTAATTACAGCAACCTTTAGAAAAAAGTCTGCTGCCATTGTGCTCTCTTCGCAGGTCAGGTCACATGATACTAAACTATTGTTCAAACATAACCTAATTTACCTTGTGTGCTTTTGCTCCCTGCCTCAGTTCATAATGTTGTAGGTGTGTGATGCAGATTGTTACCAAAGATAAAAAAAATAAATATTATTAGAAGAAGGAGGCAGTTTCTGCTTTCATTATCTTGAAATAGCTCGGTTTTGGACAGGTTTTCCTTGGTATGTTTTTATATTGATTTTCTGATGTTACATTCTGTTATGCCACCCAAAGAAGTGGCTCAACTTTTCAGGCAGATGTGATGGGGATGCTCTGTTTCTGTTCATTCTGGACAGCTCCTTACTGACAGAGGATCTGCAGCCACGTGAAGCCCACGTTGCTTGGGTTTGTCTGACACACCACAGCACTGATTACTGTAGCATGTTTTCAACTTTGCTGTGTCAGCAGGAAAAAATTCTTTTGATGTGGAGAAATAGAAGTAGAAGGCATTCAGTGTGTGCTTAGCACCATTTGTGACTGGAACATAAAAGTGCTCCCATGGCAGACTATAAATGCAGAAAACATTTTTTCGTTTTCTCCTCAAAAGAATATTTCCTCATTAGGACTATACAATGTTTATGGATGAGTGCATTAAATAGGAAAAGGAAACAGCTTTGATTTTTTTTTTAATACGAAGATTCTCATTCAACAAGATCCTGACTGTCAGCAAGGATTTCTGCAGTTTGTATTAAGCAGCCTCATAGCTACAGGTTCATGAGCTGGATGAGAACAAGCCCTTTCTCCCATCTCCTACAGTGGGAACATACTTCTCCAGTTCTTGCACATGTTGTTTTCAAGTAGCCCTTGCGGATAATTAAAATTTAAAAAATGAAACAAACTGCTACTCTGGGAAATAGTCGTGGCTGCCAGGCAACATGTGCAAGACCAAGGACCGTGACTACAGCTGGTTAAAACTCTGCTGGAGCACACATTTGTTAATAAAGAGCCTCCTTTCCTAGCTGTCAGTGTTGTCTCCTGGTTGGCATTACAGCAGCAAGACTCAATTAAACCATTTGCCAGCTGTAAGTAATAACGAGGCTTTTAAAGATATTATACATGTATTCTACCTGAGCTTAAAAAAAACTAAATGTTTTTGGTATGGCTAAATTGAAAGAAATAAGAGATAAAAGCAGATTGCTTTTCTAAAATTAACACTGAAGGGAAGTTTTATTTACTTTGATTTAGTTGTAGATAGCATTCAAATTAAAAGCATTTATATTTGCATCAGCAAAATAAATTAAGGACATCCTAACCAAAACTTTAAAACTGAGTTAGTGCAGAGACTAGGTACATTATCCTCAACATTTAAGAAGCTGGAAATGCTTTTGAGAATGCATGCCAATATCCAGGGAGGGCTTGAAAGCAAAGTAATCAGGACTCTTTCTGAATGTGTAGCCTGTAGATGAAGTATAGATCCACTTGTTTAGTTAATGTATTTCAGATGTACATTGTTTCAGAGTACTGGTTACTTCCATATGTAGGTAGTTTTGTATGGTTTTAACTTTAATAACAGTGTTTGTTGTTCATTGGAGACTATCATGTATCAGTCAGGGTCAGAACTGTTTACCTGACAGTAGGCTCATTTAATTCTTCCTGCCCCATCCTCGCCAAGGGAAAAAAGCCTCCATTGCTTGGCAAAGGGGGAAAAGTCAGGATGAATTTCCTTCCACTTAATGTTGGAATGATTACACCTACAAAATGTGTTAGAGAATTTTATAACTAGGCCTTAGTGTCTATTTACAAAGTTTACTTTGCTCCCCGACCAACTTTTACTTGCTTCCCAGAATATGTACAATCAGGATATGGATTCTGACACTGTTCATTTATTACAAATAATTGTTCCTTTTGTTGCCTTGAATGATCATTTTATTTAAAAACTGATCAAATGAAAGAGAAATACTGTGATTTCTAGGTTTGGCCTTTTTTTTTTTACTGTTTTGAGTATTTTAGTATTATTTATTACTGTACTTTGCAAGGCAGGTAAGAATTTCTACCCTTTTGTTCAGAGAAAAGAATGTTTTAATTATATGTGTATTTTGTTGGCTGATCACCTTCATAGGTGAATTGTATAACACACCTGATTCTCAGACAGTATTCTGTATTGTTCTTACAATTCGGGCCAATAACGGACAAATTAAAGCGTGGTATGTGAACAACAGAATATTTAATATACATGGACATTAACTGCTGGCAATGTGTGACTGTCCTGCGGAGAACCCAAGCAAGGAGGTGTGGAAGTGGCTCAGCACAGCTCCCAGAGCCCTCGCTGTGGGTGTGAGCTGCCACACTTGCGCTCGACTCCTAAAACCTCACTGTGGGTGTCTCCAGCTTTCTGGAGCACGGGCATGAATTCATGCAGAGAGACATGGCTGGGAAAGTGGGACAAGCAGGATTTAGATAATGCAAATTGAGAAACAACATTAAATATGAAGTGCCTTTTTTTCCACCAGTGATGTTTTATACATCCTAGAACATGGAAATTTGCTTCTGTAGCTAAAATTTTAAACTGGAATTTCAGTTGAGTCACAAATAGAGATTTCTTATTTTATTTGTATTTCTAATTTATTTCTGGTGTTTTTTTAGGTGCACATGTGAATTTTGTTTCAGCAGTACCTGCTCTAAGAGCACATGTATTGTGTTTAGCCAGTGAAATTCGAGTCTTCCTTCAGCAGATGTAGGACAGACGTTCTGAGCAAGATTACTCCTGAAAGTAGATACAGAAAAAAAAAAAAGTATTTGGATACATGTTTGGAAAATATTTTGAGAACAGTAAAAGGAAATAAGCTTGATAGCTAATAAAAAAATTAAATTAAAATAATCTGAAAGTAATCAAGTTTATTCTTACTCTGCCAACTTTGTAGTTTTGCTTCCCCTGCCCCCAGTGATATTCTCCTCTTAGCAACTGTATGAAAGGCCAAGCAGAGATTGCATCTGCTTTGGAAATAATGAACTTGATGAACAGACCCAAAGCTGCAAAGATAAACTAAACACACTGGAGGAATAGTTTTTGCTAATGCTTTTTGGTTACAATATCCTTAATGGCACTTGTAATAGCCACAGATTTATTATTTTCTTTTTATTTAACTGAAATCCTTCTAAATAACATAATAAAAAAATACAGACAGATGTTTGGTAAAAGCTGAGTTGTAACATTTTTCAGACATTCCTGTCTCTCAGGAACAGACAGCAAACCCTGAATGCATTTGCTGCTTTGCCACTTAATATAAATAAATTAGTAAACACATTTTCTAAGTAAGTCAGAAGCAAATTTTATCCACTTGTACAACATTCTATAAATTTATAGACGCATTATAGATTAATGGTTTTGATCTGTAAACTAAGTATCCAGGCACAAAATAGTCAAGGTATGCAACAGGTACGATTTACTTTGAGCCACCTGTTCTCATTATCTGTGTGTTACCAAATGTTAAATCACTGGCCTGAGACCTGTTCTGAATACCACACACAGCTTTATCATGCTCCTTACTTTGGAGAATCACATTTTGAAATAGAGACGTAACTTTAGCATTTTGAGCAACTGTTGAAATTATAAGACAAAGAAGTATAAGAAAGGAAGATGTGTGATAGAGTAAGATGTGAAAATCTAAAATCTGAAATTTAAAAACATCTAGTCCACAACACAGATTATCAGCACACTACTCTTATGCAAGAAAGGTATAATATTCATAATACAAACATTCACAGAGCTCAGTTGCTTTGCAGTAAGACCCACTTACCTGGCTTGATAATGAATTTGACATTGAGAGAAGGCATGTTAAAGAAATACTGCTTGTGAAGGACATGAGATCCCGAATCAGTCTGAAGATCTGTTGTGCTTTATTGAGCAGTAACAAGTCATTGCTGTACCTGACATGAACTTCTGTACATCCTTAGTATTTGGTTACCAAATTTCACACTCCTCTGCAACTGAAGTGCAGCACTACATTCAGTGTACTTTTCATAAGGTATTAATGGTATAGAAAGCACACTACTCTTACCTGTTAAAAAAAAATTGCATTTCAGAAAGATTGCTTTCAGCAGCTTGGCTCTATACACACCTATTACATAGCTCTTTAGAGATACCAGAATTCTGTGGAACACTTCCTTGCCCAGAAGTGTCTCAGGTTAAGAATTTCATCATTGATTCCTAATTTTCATCCAAACAATTTGACCTTCTGACAGATGAGGCAATTTTGTGCAGTGACTTTGTTTGATATGTTCTAATGACACCAGCAATGGTTTTTGTATTTGGCATTTTTTAATTTTAATGAATATTTTTACTGATAATGAACTATCCTCTGTGGGCAAAATTCTCTTTAATCTAAACTGGGTATCTCTGCAGATAAGAGATCATATTCTCTATAGTGTTGATTAAAAGAGTGATTTTTGACCTAATTGTTTAGAAAACTGATGCACATTAATTTTATATCAATCAAAATTCAAATTTATATAAATATTTTTTTCAAATAATCCTAGTAATAATTCCTGAATTTGTGTGAATAAAAACAGAAAGTTAGAATTAATACGTGTCTCCACATGTATCACCTTAACTTATCTGAAAGGTAGGACTGTCTTAAAGCTATTCAATGGCCAAGTTTGAGTTAGGTAACATGGCTTAGAGGAAAAACTCACCAGGCCCACTATCCCATCTCCCAGAGTGGCCAAAAGCAGATGCTTAGTGAAGATAGGAACAGAGTGATATTAACTAATGAGACATCCAGAACTGTCTGCCTGTTTCTATGAGTTTGGGAGTCTTTTTTAATTAAAGCATTTTGCTTAGGACTTTTTTCCTTTTGATGAAAGAGAAACGGTTGCTATGAAATTCTTCACTTTTAAAATACTTCAGATGAGCCTCGGAAGTAAATGAGACTTCTTGTACAGAAGAAAGGTGCAAGTTTATTCTGTTTTACCCCAGAGACATTCCAAGCTAGGTCTTGTTCCTGCTCTGCCTCCCAATAAGGTTAAGTCTGGTCTGCATTTTTTACGTCCTAACCTAACAGAAATGTTTGTGGCTGTGGTGCTGGTTTGGGACTCAGGAAATAAAGGACGACTTCCCATAGTTCAGGTGCGTTAGTGGGCCCCAAGGGATGGGAGGTGTGCATTTCTGCAGTCAGACAGGTGCTGTGAGCTTCTGGGTCTTACACACTAAGGAACTACTGCCATTCTCCAAACTCAATGATTGTGTCCCTGCTTTGCTGGGCAAGGTCTGAGATGGCCTTTGGGGTCAGCTGGGCACTGCACAGCCACAGGGTTAGTTCTGCCAGATCCACAGGAGAGGGGCAGTGTCCCCACAGGAGAGGGGCAGTGTCCCTGCTGCTCCCTGAGCTGCGGCAGAGCTGCAGGGTAGGAGTTCATTTACCAAGGTGGCCTTACAGGTGGCCCTGCTGGACCTGCAGTGACTTAGTGAGAGTCAGTTCAAGTACAGATGCCAGAGTATCATCTGTTTTCCCTTTATGCAGCATGTCCCAGTCCCCAGAGCCGGAGGGAACAGGGAGCTCCGGCAGAAGGCGCAGGAATTCCTCTGTCAGAGCCATGTCCTTGCAGCCCTGGCTCGGAGCTCATGTCCTTGGGGTGCTCACACAGCACCAGCACAGCAGGGGCAGGTCATGGCGTGTCTCTGATGCCGAAGAAGACTCCAAAGCATTGTGGGAAGTGCTTTGTTTTGATAACTGGTTCTGTGTAAACCTGCTGAGCTGTGATGGTACTGCTCAGAGCACCATCGAAATAATTCCACATTCAAAATACTTATTTAGGAGGAAAGGTCTTATTTTCTTAAGGTGCATATCAAATCAAAGCTGGTGGGTGTAAGGTTTCAAGCCATCTTGAGGATTTGCTATGGTGATTGACAGAGTATTTATCTTTTAACCAGTTGTTGTAAATTGGAGAGGATTTTACTGATGTGCAATTTATGCCTTAGAGACAGAGAGGAATAATCTAATCTTGCTTTTCAAATGAGGTGATCATCCACTATGGAGCAGTGTGCCTGAAACACAACCAGCTGCAAGCTACAGAGATTTTTTCCAAAGGTTGAAAATGCAAACTCCCATGATATAATTCACTGCTAACAAAGCCCCTGATTATCTTCATTATCTACTATTCATATTAAATCTTGATTTTGTAAAAGGTCTCATAAATTAACCTTGCAATTTGCTAATTCTGCTTGACAAAGACAGACTGTTTTATCTTGAAGAGAACTTACACAATAGTCTTTACCTTTACTTTGTTCTTTCAGCAGATTGTTTTACTTATTTACTAAATCTGCCAGCGGTGCAAGTATTTGTATGAATTTGAAAAAGACAACATTCTATTAGCAAGAGAAATGCAACCTAATCCTCTTACTCTAATTAAATGGGGACGGTGTTAATGAGGAACATGTCAGTTGTCAATCTCTGAAAAATCTAATTTTGGGTGAAGTTCGACTCATTAAAATAATGCTGTCAATCCTTTCCTGTAACCCTTTAAAGAAAATTTCATTTTTTCCTATGATTAGGGTAAGTGAGTATCCATGAAACTGTTCACAGGACTTCAAGGTCAGTAGTGATGAGAAGAAGCCTTTTTGAAGAGTTACTGTACACTGAGAATCAAGAAGCTGTAAAATTTGAGTGTAAATGGTTGGGTGTGAACTGCTAACCCAGTACTTAAACACCAAGTTATTAGAAAGTTAAGCATCTCTGTTTTCTTTTACAAAGGAAGCCTTTCCACTGACCTACTTCCAGTTACTGTCAATTGACATTTTCAATATCCCAACCACCTCCTACTCCAGCCCTCGAGCCAATCTTTGAATGGAGGCTCTTGGAGTAGAGGTGAAATGTTTGGCTTAAATGGTACAGCTTGAAATGTTTTGCTGCATCTCCAGGCTTTATTTAAGGTGACCTATTCTGTCCTAGTCCCTTCTGCATTATTATTGAAATAGTGTACTTAATGTACCTCTGCCTAACCTGAAATGAGAATTTATTGAAGGAAAGTAGGGGGGTTTTTCCCCACAAGACTGGATAATCACATACATGAAATCAAAATACAATGATTAATTAACTGCCTGTGGAAAGTATTTCCAGATTTATTGTGTTAAAACTTCAGGAGATGCATAATGCAAAAAGAAAAATCAAAGGATCTTTTCTTGGTAAACTGTAAACTAAAGCATAAAATGCTAATAAGTAAGTTCTGAACATTAATTGCTTGTATACCATGTATTTTAAAAAACATATCAAGTTTAAGAACTTCTCTTCCTTCTTAATGGAAAAAGGACAAAATTTATTTCAACAAAGAAAGCTGATGGCAATAAAAACAAAACAGTTAAAAACATATTAAAGGTATAATTCTATAGTATTAAAATAATAAAATAGCCTCTCTGTAAATGAAGGTGAGCCAGAATGAGAGTTAGCAGCAGTTCTGTGAAACCACAACAAAGAGTAAAGGGAGTGGAATACTGTGTTAGGAAGATTGTTATGTTTTATTAATGTGTAGCTCACGTGCACAAAGTCTGGTGTAAGAGCTCTTAAAAGCCACATGTCTATCAAAGATACAGACTGTTGCCACAATGCTTTTGTGATTCTTGCATCCACCCTGAGGAGCTAATTTTTAAATAGCCATAGTTTTTTGAAAGCTGTAAAGAAAAAACATTTCAGATACACAAGTCACAGGAATATGTGTGGTTGCTGTATTTCAGGTGGAACTGGATGCGACCAAAATGCAACATTTTTGTTATGTATATTTGATGATGTTGAATTAACTAACTGTACCTTATGGTTATCTTATGACATTTTTAACAGATAAATTTATTCCATTATATAAATCCTCAAAGTACTTAAATAATGACATTTAAATGGCAAGATCACAGTTTTGGAAGAAAGGGATATGGGTTGGGACAGTACTATCTTGGCATTCCTCAAAGCCAGAAAAATAATCTCTGGTGAGATAATTAATCTTTCCAAATTATTTTAAGATCAGAATAGCCCCATAACTTTTCTAGAGAGATTCCTAGTCTTTTTTCTAGTGGGAACAGGGGCTGAAGGAGATAAAATTATACATTTACTGCTCATACCTATGTAGATATTAATACTATACCTATGTATATAAGAGATACACAACAAATATACAAGCAAGTATAACATGCATGACCTGTTAGAGAAGGCTTATTTTCCTCTGAAGAAAGTGGGAGGGTAGAACTGGGTGTCTGACACACAGTTTCAAAAACTGAAGGTTTCAAAGTCGTGATGAGCTAAAATTATCCCTGCGTGTGTGTAAACCTACTTAGCAAACACCCTTTGAGTTATTTTGCATCTGTGACAGCAACAGAGTGCAAAGTTTGCTCAAACAGCTCAAATATAACTAAATTTCTTTCCTTTCTTACTCTGTGTCACGTTCAGTAAAAGCTGTTTCCGTCGCAGCCCGCAGTGATGTCAGGTCTGATGTCGTGTGTGCAAGGAAGGGTCAGATCCCCACTCAGAGCAGCTGCACCTGCACCTCAGCCAGAGGGAGTTCTCTGCTCCAAAGAAATGGTCAAATGTACAGCTTGGGTTGGCATTCTTGTGGAAGGAACCAACAGATGTTATGTTTCTTCTTACTGGGAAGACGCTTTTTTTGCAATATCATTTTTTCCTCTCAAAACATGAACTTTTGAATTTACCCCTCTTGTCAGAAGTACTAATCCCTCACATTGAAGGAAGTCCCCAAATCACATCACCTATACCCCCAAGTCACTAGTCACTGTATAGGTTTGATGGCTTAAAAGGTTCTTCTAGGAATTTGCCATGGTGAACTAACATTTTTTCAGTATTTTAGACAAAGTAAATTTTGTCTCACCCTTGTACAGCATTCCTGACTACGCAATACAATTTCCAGTCATTGTTCAATCTGTTCAAAAGATTGGATTATTGTAGACAAAAAGGAAGAATTTCATGTATTAACAGACATTTTAGGTGGAATAATTTAGTTTTATTGCTAAAATAATAATTAAATCTACATTAGAGGCCAAATGAGTAAGTTTTCCTTTAGTGTTTCCAGTGAACAATCAAAAGCAGTTTGCCAGACTTCTGAGTAGCCTCTGTAGTCAGCAGAAAGGTCCTCTGTGAAACATTGTACAACTGGGTATAATCCATTCTAGGACAGACTAAAAATTCTACCAGAGCTGTGGGTGGATTGCAGGTTGTCTCACAGCGGCTAAATGTGTTTTAATTGAATGGCATATATTCTTTATACATAATAATGTTAATATGTGCTATACTTTTCCCTTATTCCTGGATTTCCTTTCCTTGTTCCTATACATCCTATACTTTTCCCTTATTCTCAGTGAATTGGGAAATACAATAATCATAAGAAGATACTAAAATTTATATGTGTTATGGAATAAAATTTAAAGTTGATGCCTCTGCATAGCTATTACTGGAACATTTGAGTGCTTGAGGAGTACTTTTTTCATTATTGGAAACTGATTCTTGGAGCAGAGCAGTCCCAAGAATAGACCATAAAATCTCACTGTCTTAAATTTGGAGTCACATCTTATTCTGCTGAATATAAATGTTCTGCTTCTGTCCTTCCCTCTGTTTAAGATATGTTTAATGATATCTATTTTTCTCTATAGCAATTTTAGCACTGCAAAACTGATACTGATGTTTACTCACACTATATGGATGCAACACTATGGGTTTCGTATCAGTCTTTGAGCTGTGGAATTGAACCCTGGAGAATGATTAAAGCCACATCAACAATAAATGTTAATTAGATATGTGATCACACATTTTTATTACTACTGCAGGAAATAGCAAAACTTTTTAACTATAAAAGCCACATTCATATATGTTCAAGAACACCATCTCTGCAGTGCCATTGGATTTTACACTGTCTTTAGTATTTCTTTATCTGCTCTACTTTTAATTTCAGTAGGTGGGTTCTAATTATAGAGTACTTTTAGAATGGCTTTTACGACATAGTTACTGGATTTTAAAAGCCTATTAGATTAGAGCAAATGGAACAAATATTATATACCCTGCAAAGAAACGCAAGAGCACAACTCAGAATGTAAAGTCTTTTAAAAATAGGAAAAATAGTTAAGTCATCTCAAAAACCTCTTGATATCATCTGATGAATAGTACAAAAAGAAGGTTTTCTGATCCAGACAAAAGTAATTATAAAAATTTCACTCTCATGTGAGGTAATTAAACATTTCAAATATGCTTGTTCATCATGCTGATGTGGTTTAACAGCAGCAAAAGACATTCCATTGTTTCTTTGTAGTTTCAGGGCAGGAGCTGTGCATGATGTGTGACTGGTCAGTATATGCTATACATCTCTTCAGGATGTGCATACACAGTTCATATTCTACTCAGAGTGCCACCTGCACGCTGACAGAATTGTTACAGAAAGGGAGTAACTCAGGACAGTCTGCTCCATGTGAAAAGCACTGCCTGTGGATACAGGAATGTGTAGTTTGCAGTACCTAATATACTGCAGCTGTTGGAGCTTTAAGCAGCATTTCTGCAGGACTGCAGCTGAAATAATCCTAACATACAGAAATGTGCATTTGTTATCTCGGAACTTTAATTTCTCACTCTACTGTCGGTTCTTAAACTAATAAAGTAAGTGTAATGGTGACCAAGAATGGACATAAAATTTTCATTCCTGTTTGTCTATTCAGTGACTTTTTTCCCCCCCCAGAATATTATCTTTTGTGACTGCCTCAGACACAGTTGAGTAAGCAGAGAATGATAAGGGAATTTTTTTGGCCTTAGCTACCCAGGAAGACCCTAGTGGCTACTCTTGAGATAACTAGCAAGTAGTGTATTTTAATGCCATCTGTTTTTAGATGCTGTTCGTTTTCACTCCCCCCACACACTTCCCTTGTTTCTTTAAGAATCATTCTTTCTCTGCTTCCCATGCAAATATCTTATTTTCTATGTTTCAATTATATTAAGCATATTAAAATAATATTTAGATGATCAATTGAAGCTCTGGAACACTGAATAGCACCAAATTTATAGATGCCTTTAGCTGTTTTTCCTCCTGGCCTGTTCCAGCTGTGCTTTTAACAAATTAGAAGGCAGGTAGTACAAAATAGTGTGTTATCATAAAAGTACAACACATTTGTACACTGTGTGAGGGTGAGAAATTAAGGTTAAAAGGAAGATCTTGAATCTGAAACTTAACATGTTGTTGCAACAATTAAAAAATTCAAATAACTTCTGTTTCCATTTTTGATTTGTAACTTACTTATTTTTTTGTCCTTACTGAAAACAAGGGATTGTGCACAACTGGCTGCAGGGTTAGGGTTGGATGAATCCCAACTGCTCTCAGCCTCTGCAGGTGAGCTTGGTATCCAACTCCCAGCAGTTACTGTGTGAATCTGAGGCACTGGGGGAACACGGACCAGCTCTTCTTTCTCCCCCCCCCATCACAAAAGATGTCTTTGGTGGTTTTCTGGCTTGTTTATTCAGAGTGTAAAGTGCTTTCTTTCCTTTAGACTTGGGGGAGCCCCAGCCTGACATCAGCCCAGCTGAGACAGGAAAAAAGAAATTCCCAAAGACATCTGACTACAGTGTTGATTTCATACTGTTTTTGACAAATCATCATCATTTTCTAAAGGCACTCATAGAACGGGGAAGGAGTCAGATTAAAATGATTTTGAATGGAATTTCACAGGGCAAAAGAAAATACATTTCTGAATCCCAAAAGGTTTCTGCTTGGTGCAAAAAACAGTGTTTTAAAATGTATTTTCTTACTTGAAGTTTGTTGGATTTGATTTTAAATAAAGAAAAAGGATAGAAAACTTAGATAGCAAGTTGTTCTTAATTATGTTGACATTTTATATTTGCTACTCTTATTTTTATATCACTGTTGAGAAGAGGTCAAGAAATATACATGAGGGTTTTTTTTGTTTTAAATTCAAAGGCTTCAGAGAAAAAAAAGACATTTTGTAACTGGCCTGACTAATAATTAGTGTCAGGTTGTGCCAGCCTTACACCGAGAAACTCTCCCCAACTTTAGTAACATTGAGATGGCACTCAGATTGGCATAGTATGACCTTAATTGGATTGTGTTGGGGTAGCCCTGATTGTAGGAGACAGTCTTCCTCTGGATACATATCTGGATCAGTGTTCCACAGGTTCACCCTGTGCATGGGGGACCAACGTGCCCAGTCTTTGTGTGCTGTGTGTCCTTCTGCCTCTCCTCTGTCAGAGATCCTGTGCTCCTCCTGACACCCCTGCTTACAGTTTAGTCTGCTGGCAGGGACACAGGCAGATTAGAGCTCCTGTGGGAGTAAGGATCCCATTTATACCTGCTTTTAGAAGGTCTGGCAGGTAATCCTGCACTCTGCTTCTGCACGATGAATTCTTATGGTCTGGAGAGTCAGCTCCACTGAAAAATGAAGTTAATGCAGTTTGGCCTTGGGGAATCAAATAACTGCATAATCTGACAGTCATGGCAGACTCATGTTCTGTTATCTGCTTATTAAAAATTCTAGTTCCCAATATAGGTTCAGTCAGAATTCCTCTCGACCAACTTAGCAGATGGGAGTATTAAGTATTTCTTCTGTAATTAAAGCCTACTGAGATATACTATTAGTTTGATATTAAAATTGTTCTGAAGGAATTGAAGGTAGATTTTTTTTCCACTTTAACTTATCTCTTTATTCGAGAAGAGAATGGTATAATTAGTGTAAAGCCCTGCAATCATGAATTTTCTGATGCAGTTCTGTTGAAAAATACCGTTATCTCAGTTACAGATGTACTGAGTAACTTGATAAATGTAGCAGTTCTAAACATATGTCTGTGTTAAAAGGGTTGGGTGTTGTTTTTTCTTTTTTTACAGCATTTCTGAATTATGAATGTATAGGGCTGACATATGGAATAGCTTCAGTCTGCAGTGCATCAAAGCCCCAGCTCAGCAGCAGAGGAGCAGCCCGTATGCCATACATGGTATAATCTCATGTGACAGTAAATTGTGTTGCATCTGAAGCTGCCTTTTAAAGGGTAGAGATATCTTTTTAGAACTACCTTGATAGCAGCTAGATTGCACTGGCTGACTGGGGAAAATAGGAGGTATTGAGCAGTTTCAGGGAAGCAAAACTTGGACTGAATTTTGTCAAAACTGACAAATGGAGCAGATATTTGAAGTGTGGGAGAAAGGAGACTGAGAAGTAGATGAAGAAAGGAACCTGGAAAGGAGTAAACACAGGAAAGAGGCCTTGCAAAATAAAGTGAGTACATCAAATTGAGGCCAGTAAAACCCTTAGGTTCACCTGTAATTTGCAACAGCAGGGCTCAAAAATCATTTGGCTGCTGATAAGCGTGCAGTAGTATGTTTGTTGTCAAAAGAACCTAACAGTGCTTCCTACCCCCTCAGATCACCGTACACGTTAAGTGCTTTTTTTATTCCCACTAAAATGCTATTCAGTTTGTGAATCAAGGATGGATGTAAAGCAGTTCTTTAAACACAGCCAGGAATACTATACTATTTCATTTTGTCCCCATGTTTACAATTGCATACCATTTCCCATTTTTACTGCTAGTTTAATTAGTCTCTTTCATTGGAAAGAAAGTAGAGGTATTTTTCTACACAGGTGAAAAGATGTAGAAGTGTTAAGGTCCATAAACCCCTCACTACAGCTGTTTGGGATTAGGTGCAAGGAACTCAGGAGAAAGCTAATGACTACAATGAGCACTGATTAGAACAAATTCCAGCTGTAAGCCAGTACTCCTGTTTCTGGGAGCAGAAGAAATTGGTTCCCCTATGTATACTCCACTTTACTGCTACATAGAAATTCTGCAGATTGATTTTCTTTTCAACATTGAGCTGAAGCAGGGAAAATTAAGAAAAATAAAGCAAAACCATTATTGAAAGAAAAACATTTTTATTGAGAACCATTAGGTCCTGTAATCACTGATCTTGACAACACTGATGGAGATTCAGTATGTACTGTACAACTGAAATAGGGGTTTGCTTGTCTCAGCAAGATAAAATTATTAAATCCTAAGGAAGGTAAAGAAGGATAAAGCACTGACCCTGCCATGTTCCCAGGAATTCTTCTTTCCAACCCCAGCCAGAAGCTGAAAAATGCACTTGGAGTGATACAGAAGTCTGACCTAACTCTCCACTATCAAGGAGGGAGGTGAGAGACAAGAAGGAGGAGGGAGTCTTACACTAAGCAGAAGTGATCTGTTAACTTAATTGAAGCCTTTATTGATAAAGTGCCGCTGGATCCAGCAAATCATTACTCCTCTCTTCACTTTGACACTAGAATAGTACTAGATAGAAATCCAGTCTTTTCTCCAGTTTCAAGAGTACATTAGCTAACATTCACATATCAGTTACAATGTAAACTTGTAACAGCATAAGTATGTTGAAAAAATTAGAAAAAGTATTAGTCTCTGCAGTCAGTGACTCAGAAGGCTTTCCAAAGTAGTCTGAATAGTAGAACATGTGGCAAAACTTGGGTATCTATGGCGTTTCTAAAAAAAAAAAATCCAAATTCTGTTTTTGTACTATTAAAAACTGAATATGTGGGGTTCAGTTAATTGTCATCCACTTACCACTAGGTAAACTAATGCCTCTGTAGGTGAGGAGACAAAAAAGTTCAGACCTGTGCTCCTCAGTAGCTTTGCTGTTATAAAATAAAACAGCTTAGAAAATGCCTAGAACGCTTTTAGGTTTTAAAATATTTAGGTTATGCTAAACCTAATCTATGACTAAAATATTTTTCTAGGAAGCATGAGAGATATTTTGAAGAAAACTAGGTTACCTTGCCTGTTCTAATACTTGAGTTAAACTACAGCTGTTTGTTTCCTTGACAGAAATGTACGTGCAGCTCTATACAGAGCATTTCTCAGACTTGTGTTTGAAAACTCTGTTCAGTAATTCCAACGTGTCCATACAGTTGTAGGAGTTACATTTCATAGTTGAAGATGGTATAATCAGTGCACATTCAGTCTGTAATTCATGGGCTCAAAATAACAAATGCTGCCTTTTTATTTCAGTACTTTGTTCCCTAAAAAGTAGTGCCTGACTGCGAAGATTACAGAGGAGACCAACTAGAATTGTAATTGTTGTGCAGAGATTGCTTTGCAACTTCAGTTTCCATAGCATTAATATCAGCCTTGCCTCTTACTAAAGAATCAGGCTTATTTTGCCTCAATTCCAGCATGCACTGTCCTCAGTCATTGCCTCAGACTGAATTTACTGAAAACCCATTTCCCATGTCCTAGGATGTCAGTGCTTGAGAAGAGTTATTTTCTCTACTTCTTATCACCTATGCTCTAAAAAGTTTCCAGTCTGCCACTGTTTCCCCAAGTTCCTCCTTTCCATCCCTCCCATGGTTCCTGTGCTGCATTTTAGAGGTAGCTGGGGAGGCAGAACTGCAGCTGCTGTCATTGATGCTGCCCCGCTGAGAACACTTTTCTCAGAGCCCCTGGCTGGCAGTGCCCACAGCTGTTGGAGGAGCTGGCACACTCCAGCTATCCCTGCCTCTCCAGGCCCGTGCCCTGTCTTGTCCACCTCCTTTTGGCTCTCAGAGCACATTCAAACAGCTTCCTGTGCCATGCACTCTTATTCAACACCTAGAACGCAGTGGATTTTCATGCAGGTGAGTAACATCTCTGAGCATTCCCTACTGGAATTTATAAAAGGCTATCACTGTAGTGAGACCAGGGCGTGGATACTAAGTGAAGATTCTTAGATGTGGGTGGAAAAACTCCATTACACTGGCTAAAAAAAGGGTTCTTGTCTCCGTATGCTTTAGGAAAATCTGAGTCATGAGTTTCAAACACATGCTCCTTTCTTCTGTGTCTTTAGCTACACTTTGGTGACTTGTGTCCAAGGTCAACTGCACTGTAAATCTCTATGTACTACTTAATATGAAGAACAATTTCAATTACTAGAAGACTGAAGCCTTTGCAGATGAGAACTGTTCTTTCCCCAAGAGACACTAATTTGTTCTGTTCTTGACAAGAAATAATTTTTGGTTAAGACATGAGATCTTTGTAGTTTCCTTGCAACGCCATTCAAAAATATTATTTGTAGCACTCCGTCTTACCTGATTTTAGACGTGCTTATGTAGTGTGCTTATTTGTGCCTGATCTGGTCTTACAAGCAGCTTGTCTTGCTTGTGGGCAGCATTTTGCAGTCTGTGCAGAGCAGTGCACTGCTGTGACTAGATTGCTGTTTTGATCCAATGTAAAATTTTTGTTAATGCTGCAGTCACAGTATGGGAACATCCTTAGTTTGCAGTAAGTGGAGCTGGCTAAATGAGAGACAACCCTAGTGGACGGATTGCTTGGTGGTCTGAGTTTCTTATAACTGACTCCAAAGTTAAAATGGATCCCTAGTTTATTAAAGGGATCGTAGTGGGCTTACAGATCATATTAGAAACCTTGCAAGTCTGCTAGTTCTTCTAACAGTGAGGAGGGGCAGGTAATCACTGAGAAAGGTTTGCCTTCTGCTCTGATTTTCTCCTTTAAACTTCTCTTCAGATACTCTATTTACTTTAAAGCTTTTTGTCAAGACTAATTCTGCAAGGTATCAATAATTAAAAAGAGCTTCACATGCTGGGTTCCTTTCATGTCTCCTCCTACAACTAACATGCATCTCAGCTTTGTCTCTCAGAACCTAGAATCCGTGTTTCAGGATAGATTTGCCACATGATGTCACTGCAATAATCCATAGATATATCACATCTCTGGATTTATCTCACAGTAAGGTTTGGGGTTTTTCTTGTGATATCAGAAATTCTGCAGGGATATCTAGGAGGTTTTAGGTTACAGTGACAGGATTTTTTTTACAATTTCATAATGCCTAAGAAATTCTTCTCTACATAGCTACTCTAATCATCTAAATCCATGCTAATTTTATTGCTTTATGTGTGCCCACAAGACTTAGAAAACTGGTTATGTTCATGTGATTGGCTGATATGTCATTATTTGGTGCATAAGTAAAACATGAAGTTGTGTGGTGCAGGTCAGAAACCTGAGCTCAGTTCACCCTGATGAAGTAACCGCACAGGTCAAGCTTATCATAAGGATACAACAATGAAACACAGAGAAACATAACAAAAAAATACATTGTTTTTCTCTTCCAAATTATACACAGCAGATCATACTTAAAAAGCCTCCCTAGAATTAGCTGCTTTTTTTTATTTTGACTATTTTTAATACAGTTCATAGAATCTCTGCTTATTTATTTAGAATCCAGTATTTTTATAAAGATAGGTATTTAAAAGTGTTTAGCAGGAAGAATTAGTGAGCTTTTATTGTAAATAAAATGCCCTACTGCATTCAGCATTGGTGTGGCCTCCCCTGGGGTACTGTGTGCAGTTCTGGGCCCCATAATTTTTAGAAGGGTGTTAAGGTTCTTGTGCATGTCCAGAGGAAGGCAGCAAAGCTGGTGAAAGGGCTGGAAGGAGTGTCCTGTGAGGGGTGGCTGAGGGCTTTGGGAGTGTCTGGTTTGTAGACAAGGAGGCTGAGGGGTGACCTCGTTGCTCTCCACAGCATCCTGAGGAGGGGAAGTGGAGAGGGAGGTGCTGAGTTCTCCTCCCAGGAGAGGGTATCCAGTGCCAGGATGCATGGTAATGGTTCAGAGCTGTCAGGATGGCTTCAGATTGGGCAGTAGTAAGAGGAAGACATTTACCAAGAGGGTAAATGGAACAGGCTTACAATGGTGGTCAGTGCCCCAAGCCTGTCAGCGATTTCACAGGCATTTGGACAAGGCCCTTAAAACATGCTTTAACTTGGTCAGCCCTAAATTGATCTGTCAATTGGACTAGGTAATCATTGTCGGTCCCTTCCAACTGAAATATTTGGTTTAAGAATGGGAAGTGTTCCATGGCATCGAGCTAGTAATGGCTAATAGTGAGTGCTTTTTAAAAAAATAATGCTTTAATACCAGTGCATTATCTTTTAGCGCCCTATGTTGCGCTGTCCGAGTTAATAGAATTATTCTCCTTAGTTTTGGTAAGAGCAGGTCAGATTCTAAATGTTGCTTTCAGTACACGTAAAGAAATGCCTAAGCTGAAAATTGAAAAGAACTCCATTTACTGCATAGCGCTCAAAGCATGACCCCTTACTGGCAAGAAAAAGAAATTGAAAACTAATTAAAGGTTCAGGATTAATTCTCTGTCAAATTGAACAAAGAGAGCCTACACTAGAATACACTTAGCATAAATGTAGATCCTTCTCTTGATCTTTCAGTGTGCAAGTTATACTTTGATTTCATGGTTCCACAGCACAAGCATTTTAAAAGTTAGCTGTCTGAATCTGGTTTAAAATATCTACAAAAACATACTTATTACCAAATGAATCTATCAGTTTTGCTTCCTATTAACATCACTGAGCTCTACTGATGACCTTTTCCTGAATGTGTGTTTTTCCATCTTCCCTACAGTACTTGCTTAGAAATGATTGTCATGTAAGGAGTTGGCTATGGCAAACAGGAAACATCAAAGCACCACAGCCAGCATGCTGGATCAGAGAGTGAGAGCTTGCCCTACTTCATCTCACAGCAGGGAGCCTGAAAGTGAAGAAAGTGACCTTCCTATTGAAGATTATGCAGCAAAAGAGGCACAACTAGCAACTGTGAGACAAGGCAGTCCTCCCCCCGTGGAACAGGAGTGCAATGACCACAGTGGAGATGGGGACTCCAGCTCTGACTATGTCAACAACACCTCCGAGGAGGAGGACTACGATGAAGGCTTGCCAGAAGAAGAGGAGGGGATCACATACTACATTCGATACTGTCCCGAGGATGACAGTTACCTGGAAGGGATGGACTGCAATGGGGAGGAGTATGTTCCCCACGAGGAGCACCACGTTGAAACAGATGAATGTCAGGAAGCTGTAGAAGAATGGGCTGAAGGTAAAATTCAGCACCAAGATGGAAGTGAGGTGATGGACAGGCAAGAGTGGCAGGAGGGTCAAGATAACAGCGTTCAGATTTTGGAGGATGAAGCATCGTCTTTGGAGATTCAAGACCAAGAAGAAAACATACAGTACTGTCAAAGTGAAGGTGGACTATCTGGACTATTACCAGCAGAGGCTAATGGCAATTCACAGGGAATGTCACCATACCATTCTAGAAAAGAGGATGCAGAGCTGGAAGAGCAGGAAGAGGACATTGACCAAATTGTAGCAGAAATCAAAATGAGTATGAGCATGAGCAGTATTAACAGTACAACAGAAATGAGTCCAGAGCACATGGGGACTGAAAACATGGCACATGACTACAAAGAGACTTGTTCAAAGGGAGAAGCTGTTCACAGTGCTAACAGGCACGAGGGGAGGCCAAAATCACTGAATATCCCATCTGCCTCTAGCACAGTGGAGATGTGCATCGAGGATTTAAAGCAAGTCAAGAACCCAGAGGAAGACAGAAGTGGCCCCAAGAGCAGGTATGAAGTGCTCTGTTTAACCAGACTGTCAGAGATATTATGCAAGTGTATATTAATTATTCCAAACAAAATTAGCTATATTTTTATATATTAGCAATCTTTATATATTTATAAGATATTATAGGTATGCAATATTTTTATACATATACTATTATATTTATAAGCAATATTTTACTTTTACTGTTATGGCATTCACAGCCACATAATCAGTCTGTGTGTTTCGAAAAGGTGCTGAATGTAATCAGTAGATATAGAGAACTAGCAAAGAGGTTTTTGCGCAGAGAACAGACAATTCTAGGTAAACAAAGGTATTCCAGTAACATGGGGCAAAACCAGTTTATTTGCTCTATTTTCATTCTGCAGTGGCACACTAGAGAAATTGAAAACTCAGGTCAGCACTGAAATATTGAATTTTTTTACATTTCCTGTACCATTGCCTTAGTAGGTGATTACTTTTGTTTTCAATAGACATATGTCAAGGCTAGATACTGCCCATGTTAAAAGCAACTACAAGGAGTGCCTGTATGTTGCTGTGGTTTTTTTACTAGCTGGACATATCTGACCTTGACAAGAAGGAATAAATAGGATCTTTACTGTACTAAAATGCTATTAAGTAGTTTTATCACAGGAATGATGTAGAAGTTAATTTAAGTCATGCATAATCTTTTCTTGTTCTAATGCTGAGTGCCAGAAAAAAAGAGTCTGAGAATGAATCTCAAGCTTTTCTAAAGAACAGAAGTGTGACTTTTTTCCCACTGAAGTTTCAAATTGAATGTGTTAACTTCCTTATAGAGACCTAAAGTCAGTTTAAAGCTTTGACTTTGCATCTCTAAAGTTACATGCAGCTGAATATTAGTTATCTTCTGCAATTGAAGAGGAGATCTACCTAAAAGAGGTAAATTAAACTTGATTTAGATGAGATACTAGTAAGCATAAGTGAATGTCTTTAATTAAAATGCTTTATTAAGCTTCAGATGCCTAAGTTTCCTATTTCCGCTTTATCAAATCTATAAATGCAATTTTCTATAGTGAAGTGCCCACAGTTAAACAATTTAATCTAGGTGATTTCATTAAAAACAGACATTAAAATGTTAATTCATCCAGAAACATTAAAAGGAAATGAAATGTTCAAGTATATGCTGATGAAACAGGTCGACCTTTATTATAACTGTGAACAAAAAAATCTAGGGGAATATTTTCATATTACCCGTATCTACAGCAAGTTTTTAATATTAATTTTACGTCTATTTTCAGAAGTATAATTATTACCAAATGGTGTAACTTACTATATCAGGGCCCTACTGTCAGCATAAAAGTTGCCTGTGTGAATAAGCCCCATGGTCTTAAATTGTTTGAGTAGTTACTAGGTATTGGCTAGGAGCAGAGAAGTTGAGTTGGCATATTTTAGACTAGTGATAGTCTTTCTAGCACAGTACACCAGCAGCTGCTACTGGGAGCATGGCTGCTTGCAAGATTTTAAAATATTTGCAGAACAAAAGAGAAGAGGAGCTCTTGAATAAGAATGTGAATTCTTCTATACTTGACTAAAGTGGTTGGTTTTTTCCCCCACCAAATGATTGCCTATTCAAAACAAAATTTAAAATAGACTTTCATTTCAACATCTTTTTGTACTCTTTCAAAGTTTATTTATCAGAGGTTGAGCTGAATTGCATTGTACCTTGATCGTTCTTGATAGACTGCTAACAACTGAGGGCTGTGCAACACTGGGATATTGATGTAACTGCCCCTGGTGTGAAATGAAACAAAAGGACCCAAATATTCCTGAACGGCCTGTCTGAGCTTTAGTTGTTATTTCCAGGCAGTCTTGGGCCAATACCTTCATTTTGTTTAATAATGGAGGAGGTGCTGCTGTGACAGGTCACAGCCGCTGTCTGGCAGGAGCCCCCTGAGCTGACAGTCACTCATTGCAGCACAAACTGCTGGCCGATGGACAGAGCTTTGAGCGGTGCCCAGCATTCATTCCTTCAGCTCTGAAGAAAGGAAAGCAGAGGTGCAGCAGTACAGATATTGGCCTCAGATCAGCACACAGGGCTAAACACGGGGTGACAAGGCTGCATTTAATTAGGAAGGAGACATGGCAAAGTGCTGTGGGCATCTTCACTGAAGAGCAGAGCACATAGACCTCCGAGGAATAAAGGTGTAAAGTCGTATTTCTTACAGAGGTACTCAGGCTCACAAATGGAGGCATGATGTGATTCACCCCCTGCCCACCCCGAGGCTCCAGGGGTGAAAGAGTGAAAGGCAAGTTAAATAATCTTTGGCAAACATTACTTCAATATGTGCATCATAAGACTGCTCTTACCTTGCTTTGTTCTTTTCACCTGCTGCAGGTTGCTTATTCTAAGCTTTATCTGAAAATCAGGCTTATTTTGAGGGCATTTCTGCCAAAGTCCGTAATAGTCCAGAACAAAAGGTGCGACTGGACCTTTAACATTGAAATTGGACCTCAAAGAATTTAGGTAAATTCCAGAGGATTTTGTCTCTCTTCCAGGGCATTCGAGTCTTTCAATATTTACTATAAAATGTGTGAGGGATGGATACAGTTAGAGTACTGTCTAAATGAACCTGTGTCTCATTATTGAAACCAAGACAGCCAAAATTTTAACTACAATAATTCAAGTTCTTTTATAGTGAAAGGAAAAACCCAAGGCTGTTGTCAGTACATTTGCTTGCTAAGCTTACTGTTTGCAAAGAATTTGCTTAGAAGATCCTTGGCTTTGTCACCTTGCTAGAAGATCTGTTATTATAAGTGTGCATCTCCCAGTACAAAATACCATTTTGAACGGGATGACAGAGGCCGACATTACACGTGGAGCAGTTTTTCACCTCAATTATCTTTAAATAAATGTAGATTTGAATGCTTTCAGGTTAAATGAAGATACTATCTGTATGTCAGTTTTTGTAAAATATGAGCAGACAGGAAGGTGCATTTTGTTGTTTTATGCACATAGTCTGCTGTCCTTAGCTTTTTTTATGTTTCTTCTCCTCTCCTCCTTTCCTGCCTCACCTAGGTAATATTACTACTGTGTAAAATTTCAGGTTAGTTAACAGTAACTGATATATAACACATATTTAGATTCCTTTAAAATAAATAGCTATTAATTCTTAGCATATGACAAATGCTAATATTTTGTATGCAAAACATTTCCTCAATAACCAGTAAACATCATCATGGCCAGGCTTCGCGAACGAAGATTTGGAAAGGGCTTTACCCATGTTTGTTGCAAGCGTGTTGGTGGCTAAAAAGGCCAATACGAGACAGGCACGACTGGTTGCAAAAGGTACAGCGGAAAGACTCCTTAGGTGGTAAATTCTGCAAGACACGATTCTTTCTGCACTGTCTTTTCTCCTCGAGGGTGATCCTGCGTGCGTTCTCAAAGGAAACAGCAGCGTTATAGATGGTGTGTCTCCAGCCCTCCCAACTGGGGGCCAGAGTAGACCAGTTATGTTGGTCAATATGGCCGAGGCTGAGATGTTGTTTCAGGGAGTCCTTGTATCTTCTCTTCGGGGCTCCTCTCATGCGGCAGCCGGTGGCAAGTTCACCATAAAGCAAGATCTTAGGGAGGCGGTGGTCCTTCATCCTTGAGACGTGCCCTGCCCAGCACAGCTGTGTTCTCAGCAACATGGCCTCAATACTTGTGACTGCTGCTTGTTCTAGAACAGATGTATTGATCACATAATCTGACCAGTGGATGTTTAGGATTGTACGGAGGCAGCGTTGATGGAAGCGTTCGAGGAGTCGCAGGTGGTGGTGGCAGATGACCCATGATTCGGATCCGTATAAGAGAGCAGACAGCACTATGGCTCTGTAAACACTGATCTTGGTGCTTTTCCTCAAGTGTTTATTACACCATACTCTTTTATGGAGTTTTCCAAAAGCACTGTATGCCTTTGATAACCTGTTGTCTATCTCTGCATCAATCTCACCATCCGAGGAGATGAGGCTACCTAGGTAGTTAAACTGCTGGACTGATTTGAGCTCTGATTGGCCAATGGTGATATGGGGATGATGGAAGACTTCCTGAGGTGCAAGTTGATAGAGAACTTCCGTCTTCTTTAAGCTGACTTCCAGCCCAAAGAGCTCAGCAGCGTCTGCAAAGAGCTGTTAAACGCTGCAGAGCTGCTTCTGTGTGTGCAACAAGGGCGGCGTCATCAGCATAAAGCAGCTCCTGGACAAGATGATTTAAGGTCTTGGTGTGAACCTTCAGTCGCCTTAGATTGAACAGGCTTCCATCAGTACAGTATTGGATGTAGATACCGTCCTGATCATCGAGGTCTGCCGTAGCCCTTTGGAGTATCATGCTGAAAAAGACTGTGAGAAGGGTTGGTGCGAGAACGCAGCCTTGTTTCACACCATTAGTTATCAGAAAGGGCTCAGAAAGTGCATTGCCATATCTGACTTGGCCCTGTTGATGCAAATTTTAAAGGTTTAAAAATGCAATTTTAAAGGTTCCAGTTGCTAGGTTTGCACCAGAGAACAGTAGTCACTTTTAAGAAAGACCCAACAATCTACAGAGAATGAAAACCAAAGTAAGCACATCATTTGCCTTTCAATGTGGGTCAGTCTCCAGTCTTACATACACATGCTCAGGCTTGAAAACTTGGGCAATACATGAGCTTGGCTTGTTTGAGCCTTTATTTGCGATACCTCCAGGGAAGGGCAGAAGAGGATGATTAGCACTAGACAAGTGTGAGACAAACCTAGGATACATTTAGTGTGTATATTTGCTCTAAGTCACTACTCAGCACAACTCCTGTTTCTTGCAGTTTTCCATGCTTGTGTTATTAAAGAAAGGCATTACATCATTACTACATTACATTGAAGGTAACTATTTTGGGTGTTCTCTCACAACTCAAATTTAACAACTTCCCCAAGCTAGAAGTCTTCCCCACAGCCCTTTGGCATCTTGGTCACCTCAGACTGAGCCAATTGTTAAAGTATCTGATGCATGAAGAAATTTTCTTTTTTTTTGTTTCTGATTTAATTTTATATGTTTAACCTTTAGCAGAGAAGTTCAGTATGGTGAGACAACCTACTAATGTAAATATCCTGAATTAACACAGTTTTTATTGTTACATAAACATGAATTAACAGACAGGTCTTTTATCTTTGGCTGAAAGAAGAGGAACTGAATGGCTCATTCAACTGGCACTAGCATACAGTGTGACCAGAAATTATAAGTGTATGTGGTATTCCTGTGCAAAAGTAGTTGCTGTTCACTTAAGTTTTTTTCCTTTTTGGAATGCTGTTACACTTGCACAGATTCAAGGTTAGCTAGAATATTGTTGGTTTGGCAACCTAGGAACTAAGTGAAAAATGAGAGTAATCTCCTTTTGCAGATGAGCGCTTGTAGTGCACAAATTATGAGCAAGGGCCTGGTCTAAACCAAAGCTTGAACCACAAAAAGCTTGTCTCCAGGCCAGCTCAGTGCAACATACCCTGTCCTGCTTCCTCCCCACAAAGCAGGATGGCACAGGGCAGGCCCAGGCCCATCTTGACAGCATTTGGAACTTGAGTTTCTCCTGTTGCACCCGTAAGACATATGCAAAGAGTGATGGCATTGCCTATTTTACCAATGCTAAATTAATGCTAATCTGTACAGTCAGGCAACATAATTAAAGATCAGTAGAAGCAGTGGAAAAAAAAAAGTTAGCAAGACATTGGACAGCAGCTGAAATAATACAATGGAAGATGTCTTTTGCACTAACACAGTTCAGTTAAATAATTGCTCCTCTCTGGAACCTCATGTGGCACAGTTCAGTCTGTTCATCCCAACTGCAGTCATACCTCTATGAAACACTGGCACTGGCATGGCTGAGAGCTACTTTTGCTCAGTGGGGACTAAACTCTGGGACTCAACACTTGAACACTGACCATTTAATAACCCTTTGTTCTTAATGTCTCCTCTAGGTGGATTTCAGAGTCCTGAGAATGTGTGTTTTTAATAGCACCAACACCCTACCCCACCTATATCCCTTTGAAGAAGCAGGAATTTGCCATTATCACCAGTAAGAAGAAGGACCTTAGGGGGAAGTCTACTTTTTAATTATGCTGCCTGTGGCACTTGAATCTTATTGCTTCTCATTTTTGAATCGTACTTTTATATCACTGTGATACATTTGAGAACCAAACCAAATATGCTTATACAAACTTCCGTGGTAGGGACACCACGAGCTTCTGCAGTGCTAAGCCTCCTTTCACAATTTCCATATAGGCTATACTGTAATACTTCAACATGGACGTCCATAGGCAGATAAAATACTACTAAAATAATTTGTGAAAGAAAATTTTAAAAATCATCTTTTTTTGTTTCTCTTTTGTTCTTTTGTCCCTAAGAAATTTCCCCATTAGAACAGTCTGAAGCAGCTCAAATGATAGTTTAAAAAAACCTGTATTTTAGGAATGTCTTACTGGAACTCAGTTTGAATATTATGGGGTACATTTGATAAAATTTGTGCCAAACACAAATGGGTGTAAATTAAGAGTATTAAAAAAGCTTGGTGCATTCTCCTATGTGTTCTAGGCAGCTGTGGGGCAGAACTAGTAATTGCTATTAGCTGTTACTGAGTGACAGTTCCCAAACTTACCAAGTACTTACTGAAAAGTGCTAAACAGTCCAAACATTCTCCAACAAAACCAGTTTCTCTGTGCTAATTGGCTGAGTCACAGATTTTTAGCAGTTGGCTCCTGACACCAGTGGACAACAAAATCAATCTCTGTTACCTAAAGATGCATTAGTGACAGACTCTTCTCGGAGAAGTTTAAAGCAGAGGACAGCATGCACTCCAGATTACACCTACATAATAATGCACCATTCAGCAGAGCTATTTCTCTGAAACTTATCGTGGCTGGTTCTCAATTTTAAATATATGCAAGGACAAAGCAAATAAAACTTGGTTCATTGAGGTGATAAAAATAAATTGGCAGTTATTTTAAAGTTCATTGAAATTTGATAGGGTATTGAAATAGTTTTGTGGAATGCTTAGATCTTTCAACTTACTCTGATTCCTCTTTTCACAGTGCCAGTTTGTACTGTAACTTGACTTACTTACTGAACTACTCCTTACAAATATTTTCTCTTCGTTTCTGACATGTGCTAGAATCACCGCTAAGTTAGCACATAAGTAATGGAATCTTTGTGAGAGAACGAAGTGTGAGGTCTGACCCCCTTTCCTGTTATCATAATCAGAAATCCTTCAGCTAGTCAAGAACTACCTCATTCAGAGTCTATATTTTAAGTGTATCCTGCTGGGCCAAATTGCTCCTGCTGCAGTACTGTGTTACTGATGTTAAGGATAACTGATTCAGCAGCTCAGTAAAGGTACATTAAGCCATTCCTACTACACATAACCAGCATTTATGAGAGAGGTTATTTCCCTTGTGTAATTTCATTGAAATAGTACTGCCATAATAGACTTACTCCCGGGCTACCATCTCTTCATTCAGATGGTTTAGATGCACCTTGATGCATTTCTATAGACATAGTACTGGTTAAACACCAGGACGATAAACTGTCTTCAGAAAGCAACATAACATCACAGTAACTAGAAAATGAAGTTTGTCCTTAAGTGGCAAAGGTAATAACTACTTTAATTTTGTTCTAGAGAGGGACAGCAGACCTGGATGACAAGCTGATTAGGTTTATTGGTTTTCTTGTTGTGGCAGTTTGAGCCACATTAGAAATCTAAAATCCAATTTTTAGGCTTCTCCCCACCCCTTCCCACAATTTATCCTAACACCGGAGAGAAACTTTCAGACCAGAGGCTTCTGTAGGGGAAGGGGGAAGTATATACATTTATTTACACAAATAAATACTATACAAACTAAAGGCAACTATATATATACATATACATATATATATATACGTATACATATATACGTATACATATATACGTATATATATACGTATACATATATACGTATACATATACACGTATATATATACGTATACATATATATATATATATATATATATATATATATATATATACACATTACATTACTATCAGTCAGTCCTTTCAAGCCCCTTTAACTTTAGTCCAGGAGCAGCCTTTAAGGCTAATATGTAACACAGTCTTTTGCTGTGGGAGTGTTCTGGGCTCCTGAACGCTTCCCCCTCACCAAGTTCTAGTTGTTTGTTGTAGTCTCTCCTCCTCATGAAGTCCGAGAAGATAGCTTTGAGTCCTTGCTCTTCTGCTGCTGGTGATTTCTCCCTCTCGGTGTCTCACCTCGGTTCGTAGGCTGCTGTAGTGTAGCTTAGCTTATCAAGCGTCCACATCCTGGAATCCTCATTCTTCCACATCAGTTCTCAGCTGCCCCCGGTCAGCTTCGGCAGCAGCTCCCGAGCTCTTGGCTCGTCTCCAGTTTTGCCTGGGACTCTTCTCCCGAGCGCTGGGCCTACTTCCACAGCCCAGTCTCTTGGCTCAGCTTCAAGTTGAGCCTCTCCTCCACTTACAGTGGAGGGAAAGAAAAAGCCCCCCTCTACAGCTTCGCTGCAGAAAAGGAGGGGGAAGAGGGCTTGGCTGCAAAGCCTGCCTCTCTCCTCTTACCTCAGGTGCTGTGAAATTCTTCCTTCACAGCACACACTCCAAATGCTGCCTCTAACTCTAGCCAAAGGTTGAGCTGGGGGGGCACAGGGCTCCCCTCTCCCCCCTGGAGGGGAAGGGAGGGAGCCCGGCCACCCCCTGGCCTTGTCCACCTACACGCAGCAGACACCAACAGCAAAACAACCAAGACAGAACTGCCAACAGCTTCCAGTGCTGTGATATATGATTTTGAGCAGAAGCGAACAACATGAGTGGTGATTGGCTCTCCAGGGAACACTGTCCTGGCACCCAATCACCTCTGAGCCCCCCCAGCCTCTCAAGAGGGGCCAATCTCAACCTATGACACTTGTGCAACAAGTAACTTTAGAATCTAGTCAATGTATTACAAAACATCTCTTTCCCAAGAAGTTTGGGGTTTTTTGTTGTTAAAGCCTACCACAACGAACTTTTTCAATTGGAACCTACCACAACACATCTCTTTTCCAAAAAGCTTAGTTGTCTTCAAGATGAATTTCAGAAGATGTAAGCCAGTACACTAATCTCTGAACACATTATTCGATAATATTAAACAGCGTTGCTACTAAAGGATGGGCAGGTATGGATCATAAGCCTCATTATTCAAATGTTTAAACATAGTAATAAAGCCTTACCACGCCTTTGCACTCCTCTCTGAGACAGATTCTGAATAAATTAAGAAAGGTACTAACCTACTGCTTTCCAGCAGAATGTTCTCCAGCAGGAAAGTGCTGAGCACCACAACAGCATTCAGGATCAGAGGTGGCAGCTTTGAGGAGGACCATGTTGAGATGAGCTTTTGGCTGCCAAGCTGAACAGCTTACACTGGAGGAAACAACAGGAGTGTGGAGAAACAGAGCCCCTCTGAGCTGGAGGGGAGGGCTGGTTGTGACTGAGGGAAGGTTATAAAGGTGGTCTGGGTGCTGCAAGATTGGTGGGAGGAGGCGGCCCCAAGTGGCCCCAGGCCTGGTAATTAACCATCAGGCCAGGGCTAGAGCTCCGTGAGTGCTGTGGAAAGATTTCCATATATGCTTTGGTGCCCTCAAAGAAGCAGTCTCATTTTCCTCACAGTCTAACAATGGCATTTTCTTCTGCTTTATGTTCCTTCACGTGATGCTGGATACTTAGGCAGTCTAAGTATTGCTCAGAGGCAAAAGTATTAATAACACTACACCTTTAATATTTTTGTGTCTTTCCTTTGCAGAATCTTATCCTAGGGTGAGAGACTTTTAACATAGCTGTACCTCTGTGTTAATACGCAGTCAGTTCCAGATTTCTGGTGCTATTCTAATTTGCAAGTCAGGGTATAAATTATTTATAATACCTTATAAGGGTATTATCACAAATGTGATTTTTCTAGCTATCGTAACAATCAAACCAACAGCAGAAATTGGAAATTCTGTGAGAAACATGAAGAAAGAAGTATCAAATATGATAATTTATTTGGCATTGGTCAGATCATTTGGGAGCATGAACCAACTTCCAGCCCACATTGAGTAACAGAATTTACATTTACTCACAATGAGACCATAAAGAAGCTCCAAAGCAGTCCCTTCATCCTTGCTCTAGAAGCATCTCCTTCCATATTTCCAAGACTCCATGGTTTGTACCTATGCATGGGAGGTACAGCCATGCCTGCTCTGCATGGTTGTGTCCTTGGGCACTGTGAGTCTTACGGAATGCAAGGGAAGCCCTTCTCCTTGTCCTTCTTGCTGCAGGCAGTTACTGGGCACAGAAAGTCTCAGGCCCAGCTCCTGCTGCTGCTGAAGGTTGTGCTGCACTCCAGCCTCAATAATGTGCTGTTACAGTCCTGACATTGTTTGGAGGAAGCACTCACGGTGGCACCCTTCCCTCCACATTGCGGCATTTTTAAGTAGAAAAGCATTAATAGATCAGCCAGAGGTGGAACGTATTGTGTGCACAGATGTGCCTAAAGGACATGGAAGAATTCTTTGTACTGGAGATGCTGTGTAATTAGTCTGGAGCTGCTGAACACACAGGCAAAACTCTGGGGAAAAAAATGGCCTTCATTTTCAGACACCAGATAGTAAGAAAAAACTTTTATTATGTTCCTTGTGAAGGAACATAATAACTCATCATGCACTCCACAGACTTCTCTTTGGAACCAGACAATACACTGTAACAACATATCTACTGCATATGTGACTAGGAAACAATAAACAAATAAGGCTTGTTTATATTCCTAAAATCCTGAAAATAGGGGCTCCAGTAAAGTACATCTATGTATAAATCAAAACTGAAATGTCCTCCAAGTGTTTAGTCATATTTTCTATTAGGACTGGATGGAATTACATATGCAACAGTTACCAACCAGCACGATCGGTGTTATGATCCCCAGGGCTGAATAAGTCCATCAGCGTGTCAGATTTGTGACAGAGACGTGTTGCAGTAATGTTACAGCACGCAGGCCATGCTTACAAAAGCAGATAACCAATTCTTTCTTTATATGCAGGTGCATTTTCAGTTTAGTCAAGTGTATGCTAATCAGAAAACTATCGGTGCTTTAAAAGTATCAACATTCTATTGTACATACTGGAGTTAATATATTTGCTGTCAGTGTTTACAGTAGTGTATCTTCATTGTGACCATGTCATAATCCCTTCTTAAAGGATACTTAATCTAAATCCTACTATTTTAGGGAATAATGTGTAATGATTATGCTTGTTGTTTTAAAGCCCTCTAGATATTTGTTTACCTCATTAATGTATTTCACTGCACGTCAACACAGATTGCTCCATATTAGTTTAGCCATGCAATATAATTAGATTTGTCTTGTCTCAAACAGAGTAATGTTTATAGGCAGGGATATGGGAAGTTCTCAGCTGCTACAGCCATGTAGACAGGCACTAGTCAGTGGGTTCCCGAGTCTTGGTGTTCTGTGTGTGTCTCAGATGGTATTTTCTTTCTTAAATTCCTGCTTACTACTTGGGTGAATCTTTGGTTTGTGTATGTCGTTTTACCTCAGAATTATCATTACTGAGCGAATAGCTCTCATGTGCTTGCTTCATTAGTATATTTTGTTCAGCTGACTAAGTGTTAGTCATAGGGAGTACTTTGTGTAGAGATGAACACAAAGACTTTCTTTCACTACAGCTATATACTGTATTTGAAAGTCAGAAGACAAGGAGTTATGTTCACATTTAATGTTCAGACTGACCCTTTCAAATAATGCAGGCTCAGTGTTTTCCATTTGCACAGTTGTTGATACGACTTTTTATTTGGGAAGCTTTACGACAACATTTAGGCACTCATTTTTTTATACATAATGGAGAAACTAAGAAAAAAGGAAAATGAAATATCCTAAACCACTAAAATTTGTTCCAGAAATCACCCTGGTTTTCCAGATTTTTGACACTGAAAATTTGAGTCATGCAAACTTCACATGGGCACTCCCTGTGTCGGGTGCTGCTGTTCTGTGACTTGTGTCAGGGGAGAAGAAATTCTGCCCCTGTGACGACTGGAACTTAGAAAAAAAAGTAATGTTCTGTAGTTTAAAAACCTCAGTATTTTCTTTGTGTATTTTCTCTTCTGCATTTCTTCAGAAGCCTGAAGCTGTGCTGCCAACATCCTGTAGATTTACTTGCCCCAAAAGGAAGGAGGTGCTGAGAAGTATCTCCCACAAACACAGGATCCTATACTCAGTGCTGGAATTCTGTTTTTCAGATGGCTGTTAGGACTATTTTGATTATGTCTGGTACTGAGAATGAGCACATGTAAAAATTCTGATTTTGGTTTCTGAATAATTTGAACATGTCAGCATTTGGCTCACTTTCACATGAAAAATTTGCATTGAACTAAAATTATTTAAATTTAAATCAGTAGTATAACTGCTGCTTAATGATAATTGAAATGTCTTATCATCAAAGTAGGTATTTTATTTTAAGTAAACACAACATTTTTGTATGAAACTAATATTTACTAAATTACAGGAGGAAATTCTGTTATATCACATTTTCATATTTCTGTACCAGTAATGAATATGATTGTACATAAATAACTACAGATAAGTAATAGAGATCATGCTAAATAGAGTTTCATATGTTAGTGTTTTGTGATTTTTTTAAGTACATTTAATCTGGTGAGAATTTTCTAATTATCTGTGCACCATTGACTTCCACTTATGTTTTGAAGCTTTTCAGAAAACAAAAGGATCTGAAATCCTTTCCTTTTTCTTTCAGATGTGCAATGGTTTGGAACAGCCAAGGAAGCAGCAGCGTTCAGACCTCAATGGGCCAGTTGACAATAATAACACACCTGAGGTAGGTACCCTGGGCTGCCAGGCCTCCCTGCTATCTGCCTTCCTGAGCATTCCACGAGGGAAAGCAGGCATCAGATTGTCAGCTTTCTCCCTCTCACACACCTATACTTAGGCTCTGTTTCTTTTCCTGAGCTGACAGTAAATACCATGTCTACCTACTCTGAAAAGTCTTTGAACTATACCCATGAATTTTTGCTGCCTCTTTCATTTTATGTAACTGTACATGGCATGTACTCAAGTCTAAAATTTTCTGATGAGATAGGGAGAACACTTCAGAAGTTCTCTTTTTGGATTATTGGAGAGCAAAAGTAGCATAAAGAAGAAATTGTCTTCTGTTCCTCCCCCACCCCACTCCCAGTGTCAGTCCTGGCTCAGTCAGCTGTGAAGAGATACAGTGACAGACAGACCTGCTGTTGTCACTGAGGGCTGGAGCAAAGACATCTAAGAAAGCAGAATGAGTTATGCTTGAGGCGAGACACAATGGAATGATATTCAGACTTAAAAGCAGAAGTCTGTTGTCTGAAAACGTAACGTATTTAGCCTGTAACCTGTTATATTAATGAAGAGACATTTCTAAAGCCTTTTCCCATGATGGAGAAATCAGCCTCTTTCCTGGAAACAGGATTGACTGAGGAAACTGGCAAAAAATGAGGAATGGAAGGATTTGTTTATTGAGAATAGAGACAGTAGTGTAAAAAAAGAGCACTGTTGTGACCCCTGCTAGGATCAGGTGTAGTGCTGTATACTCTGCAGTCAGGGGCAGTTCTTTTTATTCACTGACCCAGAATCTTGCTTTGTTAAATGTTCTTAATTGGAAAATTGATATATCATTAATAGGCAATGTGATCTATGGACAAATTATTGGACTGGGAATTGCTGGTTTGTATTGCTCATTTGACAGCTGACTTCTTAGATCATTTTCATGGTCTTACCCTGCCTCCCTTATTTTTTTGTGTGTTGGCATCTGCTTAAAATAGATTCCAGGTGCACTCTGTAACGCTTAGGTTGGGTTCATGACTGTGATGTAAAGTGTTTCACTGTGCTGAATAGTGGCTGTGTGGCAGTGGTCAGCTATTTAAATATAATATGAATTCACTTCATTGTGTGAAAGTTATTTGGTTACAACTATACCATTTTTATTTCTCAACAGACAAAGAAAGTGTCTTCCTTTCCAAGTTTTGTTGATGGTAAGTTTGACATCATCCATAGTTAAAGTAGGACAAAGTGAAAGCAAATACTTTAATATATATTAAAGATCACAGTTCTAAAAACCAGTCAAACCCAAGAGAAAACTTTTCAGAAAACTGAGAAGTTGAGGTATGGAAGTATTTAACATTTTCATGCTTCCCCATGGCAATGGGAGCATAGTGGTGATAAAAAGGAGGAGTAGAAAAATTCAGGTGAAGATGGAGACAACTACAAATCTGGAAGGGGTTAAAAAAGGTGGTAACAGTGGGTGGAGAGTTATGAACATATAGAGCCTTGTGTTCTTTATGGCCCATTGTTGCACTCTGGAAATCTCAGTTGTCAGCACAAATGGAAAGGTTCCCCTGAACTGACAAAAAGCCAGTAATCCAGTCCTCTGTTTAGGAGAGCAATGCTTTTACATGTTTTTTCAATCTCCTTTGCACTGCTATTACATATATTCTGTTTGAAGAAAAATAAGTCAATTTATTAACACAAGAAGGTGGACAGAATTAAATTAGGATTGTACTGAAAAACATTATCACTCTGATTCACAGACAGCTGAAGAACTTTTTATGGGGGAAATGCATAGAGCTCTTCCTGCAAAGGAACTGTCTACACTGTGAAGTGAGAAACAACAGTAGGAGACATTCAAGGACCTAACCCCTTAGATCTACCATGACCCACACAATAGAAACCATAAAACTTAATTTTTAATGCCATTCTCAAATCAGGAAAAAATGCAATTTAGAATAATACTAGAGTGTCCAATACATATTTCTTTTAGTCTCTGATCTCACCAGCTTGACATGCATCTTCTGTTTTCAGTAATTTCCTTAAAGAGCTAGAACAAATGGAAAGATCAGAATTTGTTCCTTGAGATTGACATCTGAGGGACATTACATGGAACACTTGGCATGTACTGGCTAACGGGCCCTAAACAGAGGTAAATTCAAATGCATTCTTCACAGGGGGCAGAGACAAGAAAGCAGGCTGGTACTTTGTGATGAGCTGATTGTCCAGTGGACAACCACAAAGCAAGGCCAGCGTGGAACTCTAAAACAGGCTGGAGAATTCACCCCTTGCAGCACTTGCAGATATAACTGCACATTTTAATTTTGTTTGGATAAAAAGTTTATGTCTTTTTCTTTCCATAGCAGTCATCTCAGTACTCTGTTGGAAAGGGGTCAGAATACCCTTTTACATAGCATAATACTTTTCTTTTTAGTTCAATCATTTTGCTTTCTCTGATTTTTCCTGTAGCTGCACAGTATGTGAAAATAACTGTCTGTTAGGTTTTCTCTGTTGCAGGTATTATATGGCATTGTCTAACACAATGGCATAAATACATGGCCCACTAGGAGCTTATGATAGCTTACATGACTGCTCTCTGAATTCAAAGAAAACCACAGTTTTTATTATTAGTTTGTATGTAGAGACCCTTCTGCATGTTAAAAAAGAGACAGCCAACACTGCTGTTCTTCCCTGAGCTTTGACAGTCATACCACAAACATCTTTTGATTATATTGATATTTGTGTTTAAAGCACTTTCAACATGACTCCTTAACTACAGGAGCTATATCTGTGTCTCTGTTAATACATAATATCTTTCATGTGCATGTGAACGTAAAAAAAATAGATAACAGGCCCAAAAATGTTGGAAATGTGTACTTCTGCTGTTGGAATTGTTTCAATAGTGATACCACTACGTGCTTGTAGTGGTAATTAGTTCCATGTTCAGTGGTTCTGGCTTTTTTGCTCTCTGTTGTATCACCAGAAATCACCCTTGCACAGTAACAAGTGTGATGAAGTAAAGAAATCAGCCAAAATATGGAAGCTGTAGATAGGCATTCTGAAAGGTGACTTATGCCGTGTCCATTTACTCCTTATGCAAAATGTGCTGCAGTGCCACATATCCCAAGCCCTCAGTGACTTCATGGAGTGTGATAGGGCAGCAGGAAGTTGAAGGTGCTTCAGTGCTCTGAGTGCAGTTTCTAAATACTGTCTGAATCCTTGGGTTACACATGATTTTAGATAGATATAAAAATATGTATTAAATGATTATTAAATTCAGTTATACTGAATTACTAAATGAGTATTTTTCTTATTTTATGAATGCAAAAGTTAATTTTAAAATGTTTACACCTAGTCTACTTGGTCTAGAAATATGTTTATTAATAGATCAGCAGAAAACCAAGTAATCTCCAGATTACCATTGATAGGATGGTGCAGAAATTTAGATTTTTCAGAAATAGTTACCTAATGTTTAAGCACCAATACTCAACATAAAATTCCAATCTTTGCTGATATCAAACTAACCGTCAAGTTTGAAATCTCTTCCTCCTTCCCTTCCTCATCAGTAAGCCTTACACATGCTTGCAGTCAAGGTCATGCTTGAGTGGGACCTCAGCCAAGTCTGCATTTTTGTATTATTTAAAGCAGACAGAGATAAGGGAAGAAAACACTCAGGTAACCCAATTTGACCCTGGCAATTTTCAGTACCATTCCACCCTTCCCACAGATGTCTTATTTTACCTGACAACTGCTTACATTGCCTTCATGATGGGAAATGTATGGAAGTGTTTTCTGCACAACGTGGATTTTTTGGTTTTTTTTTTCTGTATTATTTATTGCCGTAAGCATTTTATACATGCTGTTGATTTATATATGATGTAGCAGATGTTGCTGCTTGTATAATGATTCCACAAAAAAATTACTTTCTAATGCCATGAAGAAATGATGAAACTATATCCATCCAAAAAACCCCAGTCTCTAAAGAATCCCAATAAATAACATTAGGATTATAAAATTGCTTAACATCTTAGGTTATTTCCATGTTCTAGAAGTTATTCATACAAATTAGTTAAAAGCACCATTACTGTCACCAAACAGGCAAGACATGAGAAGGAATTGTTGTGTAGCCTATCAGTGACTGGGAAACCAAGACAGAAATGTCTTGCTTACAGATGTGCAAAGCACAGATACACCAGAAGTGGGCCAAATTCAACATACTTGGAAATAATTGAAGAGAAACAGAATCACAGAAAGAAAACAAACTCCTGAGTTCATCTAGAGCTTTTGGGATGGAAAGGAGTTAGACGAAGGGATGGATATATTTCAAATAGCCAGCACAACTTTTTTTGTTGACAAATCCTGCAGACTCTTAGAGTTTTGGTCTTTGCTTGATGTAGTAATGAGTGTATTAGAATTTGCACCAAGAATTGAATTTTACTTGTAAGACACAAAGTATTTCAAGAAAATGAATCTAAATTACCTGCTAAAGGAGTTTACTTAAACTGATTTAAACATTATATGGGTAAGCATATTTCACAGTTAAAGCAATCTGGATTCAATTTAGCCTGATTTACTTAGCCTGAAGTGAATGAAGGAAAACAAAATTAAAGACACTTTAATTTTGAATGAGCATGTTGGTGCAGCTATCTAATGAAGTTTTGCTAACTTAACATTAAATTCCCATCTTTAATTAATTTCCCTCTCTGCTCCTCTTGAAACAAGGTGCCAATATCAAGTAGAGATGTATGAAACTGTTTTAGGCCTGAAAAAACATATGACCAACACCATCAGAAGAGGTATCATATCAAATAAATGCTCCATGTGCTGGAAAATGTAATGGTACAAAGATGAAAGCAAAGAGGAACAGAGATGTAGGAATGGAGTTCTTGTGGAATTTTCATTTTGATTTCATTCAGTTAACTGCAGGGAAGTATTGCTTGAAGAGGGGAGTCACTTCTTTTAATCATGTTTATTTTCTGTTGGAAGAGTTCTGCTAAATTAAATGGGAAAATGAAGAATAGGAATTCTCACTAAAAGTTATAGGTGTGAAACACTTTTTCAGTACATTTAATCCGCAACAGCATGCCATAAATTCTTCCTTCTCCGCATAATAATCCTCCACATTGAATTGATTATAAATAAATTGAACACTGAACAATAAACTTCTTTTTTTAAATTAATATTCCTTTTTGGTGTCATTTTCCTCCTCACACAAGATTAATATACTTCCAGAAATGTGTTAGGAGTTGGCAAGTTGATCTAGTTCAAAGCAAATTTCTTTTATAAAACTGTCGAGAAACAAAAAATATTCACTATCAAGAGATTTCGGCCAAAGTCTGGAATGGCTGTTTTTTATTGATCTACTCAAGTTAGATGTAAAGCTTAACAGCTTAATGAAGAGGATGATGTGCACAGTCCCAGTATGATATAAATACTAGGTTTTATTCTGTTCTCCCTGCCCCCTTTTGCATCCTTTGAAAGAAACAACTTGCAAAATGCAAGATAATGTTAGAATTTCATCAGAGTCACAATGTAATTAATACTAAGTGTATTTGTTGAATGAAGGTTTAAAGAAAACTTTCTCTGAATTCAGGCCTTACACATGACTAAACAGCATCAAGAGGCCTGCTTTGCTTTTTTCCCAAACTTTCTTAACTGTTGAGTTTCACACTGGACTTTTGTTGAAGCAAAGTACACCTTTGTACCCTTTGTTCATTAGTATTTTTGCCAGAGATGAGGTTTAGGGACTCTGTACTTTACAGACATCTCAAAAAAAAAAAAAAAAGTGAAAACACAAATCTGTATTCAAACAGAAGTTTAGCTCATGCTCTGTAACAGTTATAAATAGTAAGAAAGTTATGGTAAAGGTACCTATTAGCATTTCTGAAACTTGTAAATAATCCTAATGTGTTTAGAAGTGCAACACAGGAAGAATTTTCCAATTATTCTCCTATAGAATTCCACAGTCAAACCATTGTGCAATGTTATAAATACTGTATGTTCAGTTAATGTGCTGGGGTTTTTTGGGAAGTAATTATAGGGAAAAACAGAATTTACTTTGCACTAGACTTCTTCACCTGTTTCACATTAAAAACGGTACTAAAAAGGTTGTTCAAACTGCGCTGTCCCTTACTCAGTGTCTCCTCTTTCTCCACTCTTTTGCAAGGCAGTAACAATAAATGTCTCCTGTCAGTTCCAGGCCCTTGTGAACCTGAAGACCTTATCGATGGGATCATCTTTGCAGCCAATTACCTGGGCTCCACTCAGCTGCTCTCAGAGCGCAACCCCTCCAAAAACATCCGCATGATGCAGGCGCAGGAGGCCGTGAGCCGAGTGAAGGTAGGGACTGCTCTGCTGGGGAGAGACCCCCTGAGCTGGCCCAGCGGAGTGAAGGTAGGGACTGCTCTGCTGGGGAGAGACCCCCTGAGCTGGCCCAGCGGAGTGAAGGTAGGGACTGCTCTGCTGGAGAGACCCCCTGAGCTGGCCCAGCTGAGCCCCAGCGGGGCAGGTGTGCAGCTCACACCTCGCCCGAAGCGTGTATAAATCTGTCTCTCTAGTCTCTGTATGTATCTATACATGAGTATATATCTAGTACTGTAAATACCATTACTTTCCAGTACTTTTATAAAAATACGTACAGCATCTCTAAGGAGCAAAATATGAATTATTCCAGAGTCTATTCAAAATTCTTTGGAAGCTGTGTGACAAATTCAGTCGTTAAAGACAAGTTGCAGATTGCAATTAGAAAATATTTCAGTGGCAAAGCACAGGATATTTGTTTGGCTGTGGTTTTACTCATGTCACATGTCATTAATTCCTTTAACTTACTACAAATTGAGAAGATTGCTCTCAATATATTGAATTATTAATTTTTTAGAACAAGAACATTCCTTACTGTTGTGTTTGGATTTGGTATTATTTACAGTGAACAATTCCTTTGTAACTAATGTAGCATAGACTGCTTCATACAGCTGTGTAAAGAAAGTATTTCTTTGATTGATACTCCAAGTAGGATATTTTTATTTTAAAGTTTTTTGTGACTGCTGTAAATACCTCATCTGAATAAACACATGGTTAGAAAGAGGCAGGTTTAAATGCTAAGAGAAAAAGTATGTGCTTAGTCAATAAAATATTTCATTGCTAAAAATTGCACGTTTTTGAAGGAAACCAGTTTCAAAAAACCACTTACTTAGCAAGAGACATGTCATGATTGATGATTGAAGCAAATGGAATGCAGGAAATGTCCAGTTCTTTAAACTTTCCAAACCTTTGAGTTTCTGTTTAGCATATTGTGATGTCTCAAGCTACAGTAAGTAATTGTTGATTGCAATTAAATCCCTAAGAACTTTTTTGTATGTTATTACCAACCTTTATCTGTCAGAGGTACTTTTGACTACTTTAGGTAGTCGTGGAAGAGAGCCTGAGTTTTGTTCAACAGTTACATGTAGACATGTGATCAATATGGGTAGAAACCCCTGGCTTTAAGATAGTGCATGTCCTGCCATTTTCCACTGCTGTAAATTTAGCAGGATAAGTGTGAGGAGTAGCTGTTAATAGACAACACTTTGGTACCAGTTTTTTTGTAATCAATTGACAACATGCATAATGCCATTAAATCCAATTATCTTGAGAAGTGCATAAGGTATAAGCAAATCTTTCTCTCTTGCACATTCTTCTACCACTGCCCCCAGTTTTTTAATTTTCAACAGCCTGGACTCATAGTCAAAAGGTTTCCCTGACTTCCCACACTGTCTTTTCTCTTTCCTTGTGTGTACACCTGTCTGCATTCTTTTTTTATGCTACTCCTCAGAGGATGCAAAAGGCGGCTAAAATCAAGAAAAAAGCGGTGTGTAAACTGTTTTTCTTGAATGCTAATGTTTACTTACATTTTTGTTGTTTTCCATGGAGTGTTACATCTTTCATTATGGATCCTCATAAAGTTGTCATTTTGGTTTCTTCTTTGTTAAGCAGTAGAATGGTGAATGGAGTAAAATGAACTCATTTTCTTTGTTGTTGGTTTGCTGCAGTGCCTGTCTGCTGCCCTTCTTCTGTTGAATACCTGTGATTTGTTTAATGCAGATATACAGCCATTGTTGTCTGGGAGATTTTTCTGAATGTAATGCTTGTTTTGATTTTACTAACCAAAGGAGGAAGATGTACTTCCTGTGCCAGTGACTTACTGTATGTTTATTACTGTTGATATTTGAAAACAACATAAATGTACCACATAGTAGCTGGAACAATTCATACAGGAAACATTTCACTCAGTTAAAAACAATACTTCAGTTAACTAAATACAGTTGGCCAAAATATCCCTAAAAGGATGGAAGCGATACAGGTCGTCTCTGCCAAAGTATGTGCTTGCTGTGTATTTTGCTGGATGAAAATTCAAATAAAATTAATCTGAATGAATTAAAGGCATAGCTAAGACTTTATAACTCAAAAAAAGAACAGCAAATACATTGTTCTTCCTTGAACTGTGAAAGGAACCAGTCTCTGACCTGGAGGCTGATGCCCCCCTACTCTGTGACCATGTTCTCTAATGGGATATGGAATTGTTTCCCTTGTGAGCAGTGCTCAGAGGTTGAGGATGCCATCAGATGATGGCTTTTTGTGATATGAGAGAAATATTAATTCAATCCTTAATTCTTTATTTTCTAGGAAAAAATAAACTAAAAATCTAAAAAAAAGAAAAGACTTAAACCCCACCACAGTACTGAGCATCAGCTTGCTCTTGTTTTTGGTAAGCTCACTGAGATGGCAATGGCAAAGCAGCTGGTGGGGACTAAGTCACCTTCTCAGTTCTCCAACTTTCTCACTTCTGGTGCCTCAAATACTGAACTGCATCAGTGAGAAAATGGGGAAAAAACCAGCCATACTTTTTCTCCTGTTCTGGCTCTAAATAGAGAATTTTAATACTTGAGTTGTCAGTCACAGAGGCTCCAAAAATTCCCTCTTTCCCAGAAAATCAGAGTATGCTTCATTCCTTCTATGCAATAAATGTACTCTTTGCATGTATTTAGAAACACCTCTGAATAGTCATCTCTCTAGTGGTTTAAAGTGCAGTTGCCTCACATCACATTATCCTTGGAGCAATGAGTGAATTTGTAATTCCAAAGAGAGAATTAAAAATCCCCTTTAACAAAGCATCTGTCTTTTAGACTTCAGAGGGAGATTCCCAGGCCTTAACTGAAGTGGATCTGTTCATCTCCACACAGAGAATCAAAGTTTTAAATGCAGACACACAGGTAAGTTGTAATTAAAACTCTTCAAGAATAAGGTTGAGTTAGACTCAGTATATGCACTTTCCTAAATTTGGATAAATTCACTGCTGTGGGAGTATTCAGAAGAGCTCCTGTTGTTGTAACACTTGCCAATATAGTAATACTGGCACCAGTTTTGCATATTTGATGTATTGGAAGATGTCTGCATGTTGCTGAGAGCTGTAATTCAATTTAGAAAAAGATTCAGAAGTCTTTCAGAATGCATGTACACTGTTCCTCTGAAACAGTTTCAGAACCCAGATTTACAGCCCAACAGGGAAGTCATTTGCTGCTTTGACTAAGCCGTTCATATCTTGCCATTTTTAACATTTAATCTCTTTCTTTTCCCATAAATCACATCTGAGCCACCATCCTCCTGCTTAAGGTAAATTATTAGTTGTTCATATAAAAGCAGCATCTGGAGACCACAGCAGTGATCAGCCTCATCTTCTAGGAATACTTCTGTATTCCACAAGAGGTGATCTTCGTAAGGACTTTTTTAAGGAATTTACAATTAAGTACGTATAATTTATATGTGAATCCCAATATTTAGCATACTAATCTTACAAGATGTCTTAGACTTTGATCATACTTACCGAAAGTCTTTAAATTCTCCTTCTTATGAGAGGTATTGAAAAGGGAAATTTTAGTGATGTCTTTTTCTTTAGTTTTCACAAAGAAACTCCATTGTATGCAGTTGAAAAATTTTTAGACCTGAAGTTACACTAAAGAACAAGCCATGTAGAAAGTGCTTAGTTAAACTAGATACAACCAAATTAGAAAATTCATCTTGTATTATTTGGAAAACTGGTTTGAGTGACCTTATATTATCCTTTTAATGACACTCTTGTAGAATTAGGAAGTTATTATTTAGATTTGGGGTTTTTTCTAGTAGTAAAACAGGATTACAGTAAGTAAGTTTAACTGTCAGAGTGATACCAAAACAAACAAACCCTTTGGAGGCACTCACACACCCTTCGTGTGAGTGGAGATGAGCAAGAGTCAGCACAGATTAGTCAGAAGTAAATCATGTCAAATCAGTATTTTCTTTTGGGACAGGGAATATATTTGTCCATGGCACAGAAGCAGCACACACCACCTCTTGATTTAAATAAGGCTTTTATGTCATATAATATTTTCTAGATCATATGATACAAGAAATAGAAGCAGGCTAAATAATTTCTCTGTGGTTATGTCTTATATATTGCCATTTATATGGCAATATAAAGAGAAGAAGAGCAGAGTGAGACTCACAAGCACACTTCTTGTCATAAGAAATTCAATATTTTCATAAACAACTTGGAAGATGGAAAGAGAAAATGGTTATTAAACTTGTATCTCGGTGTATAAGATCAGAGTTCAGAAATATCATGGCTAACTGAAGAAATGAGCTGAAACTATAAGAGATACTTGAATAAAAAAATAAATGCAGCACTCTACATTTAGGATTTTGGTTTGTTTTCGAATGATATATAATTTGTTTTTCTGAGGAAACCATGAAGCACTTACTTCTTCCTGAAATGTTGGAGAGCGTTACTATCCTTGAATGTGAGGGTAATGCTAGTTTCTCCAGGAAATGGATTATTTTTCTGCTAACATAAGCAGATGTCCTTAACATGCCACTAGAACTCCCAAGAGGAAGAGCCAGATGAGGAGTAGAGTATCCCATCTAACATGGGCAGCAATGTTTACAGTCTGCCATCCATAAATCATCTGATATTGAATTTCATCCATGAAAAGCAATACCACTATTTGTTATGGCTCAGCCTTGTTTTGACCTTGTGGTAAATATGCATCATCCAGAGACTATGTTAGCATTAGCAGAAAATAAAATGCTGATCAGTTTAAAGATGACTACAGACAGTTATTGATAAACAAACAGCTACAGTTTATAGTTGGAATGTGTGGCAGTAAATAGGTAAGTTCTTTTTGTTGAGTAAGGATTAGTCTTAGTGGAAGTCACTCTTCTTATTCTTTAAATAGTTCAACATTTCAGCTGAACACCAATCCTTTTAAAAATAAAAAAGGAAAGTCCTTTGAGGTAGACCATAAACATTGTCAAAGAAACTGTCATTCTTCTGAATCCCTGAGATTTCTAGTGATGCAAAATGCAATGCACAGTGATGAATGGTGTCTTGAGCTGTTCAACTAGATGAAAATAGTAACACTGGAAGTTGTTAGAATTCCAAGCTCTCTGGTGTTTTCCCTGGGTTTTTTGGTTTTGTTTTCGGTTCTTTGGGGTGGTTTGTTTTGGGGTTTTTTTGTTGTTGTTGTTGGGGTTTTTTTGTTTGGTTTGGTTTTCTGTTGTTTTTTTACAGTGCATCTTTCAGTGCTTTAACAAACTTATTCCAATGGCTTTTTAGCATTTTTGGCTTGGTCACATTTTTCAGTGCTAGTGAAGTTTCCTGACTGGTGTAATTATCATAGATTATTTCAGCTGATGTGCAGCTGGCAGAGACAATCTGTACTTTCATGGCTTTATCAATTATATAAAACCTATTTCTGCAGTGTGCCAAACATGTTTTAATCCATCTGTAGTGTTATATAGCTCACATGAGGTAACAGCCAATTCAAAATCTGAAATTCTCATGTAAAAAATGCCATGCCTCAGGGTACACAATGCTGGTAGCACCGGAGAGGTGCATTGCCAGGCTGGCACAGAGCCAGCGGTTGCCCTCAGCAACACCAGGAAAGGGCACCCTGCCACTTTTTGGTTGCTTATGCATTTAGTTCCTGAATACATTCAGCCCAAGTCAAGCTCCTGTGTAGTGTACATGTGGTAGGAGCAGCCCTAGGTTTGGCCACCTGCCTTCGAATGAGAGCAATTCCTGGTTGTGCCACAGCTCCGTGGGCTCGCAGGCCGTGCACAACACCAGCAGAAATGCCACAGCCTGTCCCAGCTTCCTGCTCATTCAGTGAACAGAAGCTGGGAGTGAAGCAACTGGGAAAACTAGCAAAGAAGAAGAAAGATCTAGAGATCACAAATGTGTATGTGTAGAGCTTCTGGTAGATGACTGGTTCCATAAAATTGTCTGACTTGTTAGGCTACCTAAGTCGCACTCCCACGGGACTACATCACTTGAAAGCTCGGGAGAATGCCTAGGTTTTCTCCTTCAGGCATTCTTTGGGTTTCAAGAGTTGCAACAAACAGGATTCTAAAAGAATTCCTTAGAAAAAAAATGGAGATTCTGGGAGAAAGGGGAATCTAGACAGGAGAAGACAGAACAGTAGTTTCGAAAAAGGCTGAGATAGTCAGAATTTCTAAGGACAAATATAAGGGTAACGAGGATGGAATCAATCGGACTAGGAAAGGGATGAGGGAAAGAATAGAGAAGCAAATGGGCAGAGATGGAGGGATTCATGGGAAAGTAATATAGGAGAGAGGGTGAAAAAGAGATATTGGTAATGGAAAAGTGTGTATAATGGAATATGGAGTGAAAAAGGAAAAAGTCAAGTCACAAGTAACTCAAAAGTAAACGCATGTTTACAGTCACTAGATATTTGCCTCATTCCTTATTGTAAGTGTGAGATTGTTGGGGGGAATGATTACTTTCACCCCAACAGGGGGAAAAATAAAAAAAAAAAATCTTTGTGATGATATGGACAGAAAGACTCTCTTGGCAGGGGGACATTAAATGCCTTCATTTTCCCAGTCCACCTACTCTTTGCACACTGCATGTGTGATTACACCCTTACACAACACTTAGTGCACACTGCTGAAAGGCAGTTATCTCTGCAGTGCTGCCAAGATCCTGCTGAGGGATGTCCGTTATAAAACATTTCTCCATACTGACAGAAGTGCTGGAAATCCTCCTGAGCCCCTGCAACCCCTAGAGACACATCCCAACCTATCACTTAACCATCTTTTCATACTTTAAGACAGGTGGTTCCAAGAAAAAATGGTAATTTGTATTTTTCTCTGTCAAGTTAAATTGTACTGAAATTCTTAAAACAATTACTTTTGTTGACTCAAGGAACAGTCTTTCTTCTTAGGCCTTAGAAGTTTGTTCAACTAATGGTAAAGCAATGCCAAGCTGTTTATAAAGAATGCTGCTGCTTAGATAAATTATTAAAAAATGTGAATTATTTTATACAACATTTTTAATTCAAATTCAGGCAGAATTTGGGAGATGTTCTTAACTGTTCAGGGTGAGGGACAGGGATGCTCAGGACATATCCTCAGCTTGTTTGACCAATAAAACTACTATGCTTCTGGTTGTTTCTAGTTTGAGCATTACATAAAAGTCTGGAAAAACTCCCCAAACTGGCCAGTAACCCCAGCAAGGAGCAATTTTCAGATGGGCTCTTTCTGTTTTTTAAGGAACAGTTCATCTTTACAAGGGCAAAATATGTTAAGATAGAAAACAAAGCTAATGCCGTGGTTTGGAGGCACTTTCTTGGTCTTTGTTGCAGTAGAAAGCTTTATCCTAATTGAACTTAGCATAAGGATTTAGGGTGAGGGGGGTCAGCACAGTCACATAGTGAAGAAAACATACAGTTCTGGAGTGTCTCCTCAGGACAAAATTTTTATCATCACTGCCTTCAAATGCCACTTTATGGCTTCTAGGGATCCTTACAACTAAGTCCTGATACCTTATAGCCTTTTCTAATATTTTATCTAAATTGTCAAAATATCTGCCACACAAGCATTACTAACATAAGCTATATTACCTTTTTCTCTAAAAATTTTTCTTCTTCCATAATCATACACAAACTTCAGTAACAGTGCTTTTCTTCAAGGCACTGAATGGAAACACAGTCAATCAGATTTCTTGATTGCATGAGCATTTCTGAAACTCTCAGTTTAAGCCTAAAAGTTTCTTATATTATGAAACATCTTGTATAACAGCACACCTTTCGGGAAACAGAGAAGTTGTACTTTTTTATTATTTTTATTTAAAAAAACTAAAGGAGAAATCAGGTTGTTTATACAGGATCTTAAATAAAACCTCTGTGAAAGTACAAATGTCTAAAACATTGATGCAGACAAGTATATCATTCTGTCTTTGCAGTCTCAAATACATCCTTTGAAATGATCACTGTAGCAGTGTCACATACATTGTTTTATTAAAATAACGTTATTTTACATATAGAAACCTTTTAATGAAAATGAGACTGCTAGCTGTTGAGCCACATTAATTTATTCATACTTAATTCTGAGTTCAGAAATAATAAAACTTACTACAAGTTTATACTTAGTAGAGCACAGAAACTGTTCTAAAATGTCCTTGAAGGTTCTTCCTTCTGGGACCCCATTGCTCTTTTATATAAGAAACCATTGATAGAAGCATGAACTGGAGATAAAAACAAAAGATGAAATAGTAATAGCTGGAACAAAATAGTGACAACGTCTTTCTCTGACTACAGATACTCACTCAAGTTTTCATTGTCCAAGGCAACTCAGTTGAAGCCACTGAATAATGGTATATTCCCAGGAGAAAAACATTTGAAAGTAGGAGGTTGGGATTTCCCTGCTAATGGCAGAAATTAAGAGTTTAAAAGGCTAAAGTAATTAAGAAGATGCACAGCTCAGGGATTTGAGACAGAAGCTTTTTAAATTTAGTACTCTTTAGGTGTACTTACATGAGCAATGTTCATTAGGATAAAGCTTAGAGAGGTTTTCGCTTAAAATCATTCTCACAGGCAATGGCTCATCTGAGTTGAGTTCTCCCAGCACAGCCAAATGGGCAGCATAATGAGAGTGACTGGAATAGGATTTTGACTGTAAGCCAAGACACTATAGCAGTTCCTCCAAACTGGTCTATGTAGGTAGCCAAAAAAGTGTTAGCAGTTCTGCCTACAGAGAAGGTGAAATACTGCCTTCATAGCTCTTTACAAAGGAAGTATTGCTTTGCTTTCTATGAGAAAATGTTACCTTAGAGATAAGAGGTTATAATGTCCTGGGTGTTTAAATCATATCCTATAATAGCAATAATATCTATGATTTTTGTAAAACTTGTTCTGTCATTGTGGCATGCATCTGTTTCATTCAGCAAAACCAATAAAAGAGGGAAACAGAATTTTTCAACAGCATGAAAATATTTAGTAGTATAGTTCTTCATTATTGCTTTACAGTAACAACCACACTGTATTTCCTGGGGCAACACTTCCATTGAAGCCATGAACAGCCACTGTGCCTTCCATGGGGAGTTTGGGCCCATCCAGCTGCGTAGGGAATATCAGGTCTGGGCCCACAGAAAGTGCTTCTGGAGCTTTTGTCATTCTCAGGCAACAGGCCATCAAGGAGAGGGAAGATGCAGTATTGAAAACCTCCTTTCTTTCTCCTGGCAGGAGACGATGATGGACCACGCACTGCGCACCATCTCCTACATCGCCGACATCGGCAACATCGTGGTGCTCATGGCGCGGCGCCGCATGCCAAGGTCGGCTTCCCAGGACTGCATTGAAACAACTCCCGGGGCCCAGGAAGGAAAGAAGCAATACAAGATGATTTGCCATGTCTTTGAATCAGAGGATGTAAGTAAATGGAATTAAGTTTATTTAAATAACATATGTCATGTAGAGAATCTCTGAAGTCAGAATTAATTTATGGGATGTCAGATTGTTCATTCATCCTGGATTAGATGACCCTGCCCTTAGTCCAGCAGGTTGGCACATATATGCCTCCAGAATCTTGGCATGAGGTGGAACCATTTTGGACCTCTTTCAAACTGAAGCCAAATTTCTGAGAATATCAACTTGACAGGCCTGGAACAAGGCTGTCCTTTACCCTGTCCTTATTCCATATGGCTTATTTACCTCTAGTTGATGTACATACTCTTAAACATGTCACTTGATCCTTTGATGTTTAAGAACACATTCAGCTGTTTATTTTTCAGTTCTCTTTTTCCACCCCAGCAAAGATTATGAATTAGAATTTTTACATAGAATCATAAAATGGCTTGGGTCGGAAGGGGCCTTAAAGATCATCTAGTTCCAATCTCCCTGCCACAGGCAGGGACTCTTTCCACTACATCAGGTTGCTCAGAATTCCATCCAACCTGACCTTGAACACTTCCAGGGATGGGGCAGCCACAGGTTCTCTGGGTAACCTGTGCCAGGGCCTCACCACCCTCACAGTAAAGAATTTCTTCTTAATATCTAATCTAAACCTACTCTGTTTGCCTTGTCACTACATGCCTTGTCAAAAGTCTCTCTCCATCTTTCCTGTAAGCTCCCTTCAGGTACTGGAAGGTAGAGCTGAGATAGTTTTGTTCTCAGTATTTATAGAAGTATTTCTTCATGGCCAGTACTTCTGTACAATAGCAAACATAATTTCAGTCATTTTATGCCATAAGATACTCTGAGGTCCAATGCTGTATTAGCCCTAACCCACTTTTTGTTAGAAGTCTGTTCAAAGAAAGAAGTGACCACTTCAGAATTTACGTTCTAATTTTCATTTGCATCAGAAATACTAAAAGGTGAAAGAACCTGGAGCCATTCTCAAAACAGGATTGCAGAGGTAGTGGTTGCAAAAGAGTTCTGTCCATCTCTGCTGTACATCCTGTTTCACCGCTGTGAAAAGCCCTGACGTACCATCCCATTCCTCTTGTGGCAAAGGAAGATGACCCTGCTTTACTGCTGTTATATATCCAGGTTTGGTTTTGTAGCAAAGTTGATACTTGCGTCTGAAGTGAGAGACCAGGGGACTTCAACCTGAAATGTTTTTGGAAAAATATACTAAGCTTAGTAAAATGGAAAGAGCAAAATTTGTTATCTGTTCCTAACTTGACACTAAGAGGCAATACTAAACATTTCTCGTCATTATTATATGGGAACAGATTTAAATATCATTTCTGTCATACCATTTAAAAATGAGTTCTGTGGTTCAGATAGTCATAACTCACAGGTTGCATATTTTTGAGCTAAGCAGTCATTTTCATTATTTTAAAGTAATTAAGCCTGTGAAGGAGAAATGGAATTGTCTAAAGGTTAGAGTGCTAGACTGGAGTTGTTCTGGGACCTGGTTATCTCAGCTCTGACTGCTCTGCTGGGGTGGCCTGTTCAAGCAACTTAATTACCTTATCTCTAAGTTGTGCATAATGCTGAAGACTTTCATAACAGCCACAAGACCTTGGAGATATAGATGAAATTAAGATGTGAGAACTAGCTGTTAGTAGCAGTAACAGAATAAAGTATGACATCTGGAGATGTTGGTTTTGAGAATGTACAATGGAGGCAAATGCAAAGGACTAAGTACAGAGAAAACAATAGCACTGGAGATTGAAAGAAGTCAATAAGGACTGGTGATAAACTTTAATAATGGAATGATATGAAAATGTTCTGGATTATTTCTGTGCCACCATATTACCACCAACCTCTTGGTATAGTGATAAAATTTTAAAACATGTTTTAAAAGATGAAAAAGCAATTTGTGACCGGCTAGGCTATTTATGTCCTTGATTTTCTAAAATAATTTTCCAGTCAGACGGACTGGTGCTTTTGTGTACTGCAGCACAAATGAAATAATAAAACCACCTTTTATCATCAAAGAAAACACCCGATCAGTAGATTGTAAGAAGATACAGATTTATAATGTTGTCCAGAAAACCCTATGCATTTAGCATGTACCTTCTGTCTAAGAAGGTGTGTTGCATTTCCAGAATAAGGGTTTGATTAGTAATGTTTTTATGGAGTTCCGTTGTGAGATACAATTAACTTCTTCTCCTGTCACTAGGAGTTACTCATATCCTGGATGACAGAATTCAGTACCCAAAACCCACAAATATACAAAACTCAGTGTGGCATTCTCTTGTGAGCTGCAGTAAACTCAAGTAGGGGAAAAAATAATTCAGGTGTGGAAAAACTGGACTACAGATTCCTTTTCCTGATCTCTACCTCTGTTGCTCTGTGTTCCCTTGCCATCTAGTGGAATATGCAGATAAGTGCTCCAAAATTTAAGAAAGATGGGGTATTTTGGAAAGGTGTTTTCAACATTAGCAAGCAATAATCATGACTCTGGCTGCACTCTTGAAATCATCCCTGACATTGCCAGCTGAGATGTTAATGGGAATGGCTGTTCTAGATGTGCAGTGGGGAAGTAGAGGTGGAACTGGTTTGCTGGGAATAGTAGACAGTGGCAGTGATAGGAGAGCAGATGGTTCTATTCCAGCAGTGTTTTCAGTCCTATAAAACCAAGGTGCAAAAACAGCAGGCAACACGACAACCAAAATCATCAGTGCAGAGGTCTGTGAAGGCATGTGAGAGCAGAGCATCCCTTCTCTCATCACTCCTGCAAACAGACTGTGTTCAGAAGCAGGGTTTGTGACAGTCCTTTCCGTGAGCTCTGTTCCATGTTGGTACAAAGCCAGCACTCTCCAGTGTTTATTGGAAGGAGTACATGGACAGCATATGGCTGCTTGCTACTGAAACATACTCATGAAGGAGATCAGCAGGGGTTTTAAATGGAGTTTGCAATTTGATTTTGGATGTAATGGATGCTTTACATACAACAGACCTTAAAGTGACTTTATATCCATGCTAATGCAGAAACTTTGCAGAATCCTTTATTTTGAGTGTTTTAAATTCCAGTCTCTCTCCTGATTTCTCGTGGGTTTTGTGGTAAACTGTTTCTCCGCCCTTTCTCTGAGCTGTGCCTTGTTCTCCATTGCAGGCACAGCTGATTGCTCAGTCCATTGGGCAGGCTTTCAGTGTGGCTTACCAAGAGTTTTTAAGAGCCAATGGAATTAACCCAGAGGATCTCAGTCAGAAAGAATACAGTGACATCATCAATACCCAGGAGATGTACAATGATGATCTCATACACTTCTCCAATTCAGAAAACTGCAAAGAGGTAAACTAGTTTTGGAATTTCATTTCAGATTGATCCATTTTTTTCCAGAGGAATGTCGTTCTCAGAAATATCTTTTGGCATTATAAGGACGACATTAGAATTTCAAGATGTGTGGCTTCATCAGTACTATGCTACTAAAATCAGCTTTATAAGTTATTAGAATTTCGTGTTTTCATTTTCAGGGTCTTTCTGTTTCCATTGATCAGAACAGTAATAAAGTGCATTTACATGTGATGTAGATAAGCTCTGTACTATTCACAGTACACAGTATAAGGTAACAGCATTGTGGGATGCTGGTTGGTTCAAAGCCTTAATCAATAGTCTCAACAAAAGACAGCTGGTCATCATGATTCCTGTAAGTAGGGGTGTCCCTCTCCTTCCACATTTGAAAGAGAATAATTCCCAGTATTTTGTTAAAGAGTGTGTTCTCTATGGAAACTCTTACTCCACTTTTATAAATGTTAGATATGCTGTGGTTATGGAACAGTTGACATTACCATACTTCAGGTGAAGTCCTCCTTTCCATTCCATCAGGGATCTAACATTAACGTGCTAGGCACAAGTATATTCAGTAACGTTAATAATAATAATAATAATAATGTTAATAATAATCATCAAGAGATCCTTGCCTGAGAAGAAGGACAGACAAACCCTGAGATGGAGAGACAACCTGAGCAGAAATGGCAGGAGTGGAGCTGAACACAAGCCCTCTGGCTGCCAGGTTCCAAGGACAGAAACTTCTTCAGCATTCATTCACTTGGTATCCAGTTCCACAATTTCCTATAGAGTTAACCAATATGTGTTTTACTTACCATAAGGACCTATATGACCTGCAACAAATTAGTATAACCCTGAAAAGAAATAGGTATGTGTTACACAGTTTTAACAGTGTTTTTGAAGTCCTGCTACAAAGAATAACATCCATTTTGTGATTTGTAGATGTTATTCAGGAACAACTGAGATAGTCATGCTCAAATTTAGACAAATCAAAGCAAAAAAAATTTTTGTTTGTTTTTTTTTTAATTGCAGCTCCAGATAGAAAAACAGAAGGGAGAAATTCTTGGGGTAGTGATTGTGGAATCTGGATGGGGATCTATTCTGCCCACCGTTATCCTGGCTAACATGATGAATGGAGGCCCTGCAGCCCGTTCAGGAAAACTAAGCATTGGAGACCAGATTATGTCCATTAATGGTACCAGTTTAGTTGGCCTACCTCTTGCAACATGCCAAGGGATCATAAAGGTACCCCCAAACTTACAGTTTTATGCTGTAGATTGTAAGCCATCAGAAATGTAATCTTCTGACAAGTGATCCTGTAGATTTCCAGCAGATACAGTCTTTCATATCACTGCAAAAAAACCCAGTAAATCTGTCATTAAAAAACCCCTCAGAATTAAAAACAGAGATTCAGGGGTGATAATGTAAAGAAATTTAGGGCTGAAGAGTATGACTGCAGCTTTCTTCCTGGGCTATAACAAATGAGGCCAGGTCTGCCTAAAATAAGTTACTTAGCTGTCTTCAAAGCTTCAGGCTTCCCCACAGCCTCCAGAATAAAATCTGAGGATTAAAATCTCCTATGCTTTTTTGGGCTCCGTGCAGATAAAATGGATGGAGGCTGGTAGACTGCAGGACTGATCAAGTGAGTATATGAAGGTTGCCCAGACACAGTGGAATCTCAGAATGCATTATCTTTAGTCATGGAGACTAAATCTGATGTCTGTGCAGATTTACCAAGAGCAGCAACAGGAGATTAATTAGCCAGATGTAGTAGTAGTAGTCAGGCAAGCAGTAGTCAGTTTTAGTTTTTGTTGATAACTGTCTTCAAATTTTTGTAGTAATTAAAGGCAAAATTTTTTGGGGGGCCAAATATCTTGGGAAATAAATGAAATAAGAGAAATCTATCTCTTAAGTTAACAACAAATTTCTACTAACTCTAGCTGTTCTTTCTCAGATTAGCTGCTTTACACTCTTGCAATTAGGAAATCAAAAATGAGAGAAAATTAAGATCCATTTCAGAAATATTAACTTTTGGAATGTCTTACAGGGACTCAAGAATCAAACACAAGTCAAACTGAATATTGTCAGCTGTCCTCCTGTTACTACTGTCCTCATAAAACGGCCAGACTTAAAATACCAGCTGGGCTTCAGTGTACAGAATGGAATTGTAAGTTTCTGTGTTCAATCACTGGTTTGGTTTTTTCCCTTTCCTTTTTTTTTTCTTTCAAGAAGCACACTGAAGTACTGAAAAAAAATTTTGCACAACCTCACCTCTTGTACTGTGATCCCTTTATTAAAACTTTATAATCACATCTCTGAGTAAGGACAACACAGGGAGAACATTCTTGAGGGATTTTCCTGTATAATACAGCCACAAGATTTATAGTTCAGGTTGTTTGGTGCAACATCTGGATCAGCTAATTCATGTCTAACTGTCATGAGTGTGCCAGAGTTGCAAGGAAAAGTTAGGTTGCAACAGGTTTTTACAATTAAGACATTCTAATCTTAGGTCTGATCCTGTTTCTTTTTTTAAAAAATTTCAGCACACAGTAAGATTTCTGATTTTTCTTCTGCTGTACCTAATTTATTTGGAGCACAGAGTAGTAGGCAAGGGAATGTAATTGTGACCTCCTCTTGTTAAAACTAAACACCTCTCACTACAAGTAATTGTATAGGTTGTGGCCCAGATATCCCTTCTCTGCATGCTGAGCTTCCCTGTAATGATACCAGCAAACAGAACAAATGTGGCAGGTAACACTTACCCTGTGCAGCTCAGGGTCCTCCTCTTGTAGTTCTTCCTTCCCAAGCCCTTCCCCAATATCTTTCCAAAGCAAACTCCCCACACAACTAGCTCAGGCAGTCCATGGCCTTTCTGGGGGCTGATATTAGCCTTAGAGATTGTCTGTAGTGCAGGACCATCACCATTTCCTCTTCCTCCAGTCTAGGAAAAAAAATAGTCAGGCTGCTCACACAGAAAAGCACATCCCAAAGTACTGTGGGCTCTGCTCCCCTGTTCTGGGAAACTCCTCAGTTGAAATTGCCAGATTTCTGTTTGCCACCCTTGGAAGAGTAGCAGGTAACTCTACAGGACATGGTTTATGGGCCTTACTGCACTTCAGCAAACAGATGGCTCAGGAGGGGGTTTTCAGCTCTGCTGGTCATCTCTAAGTTATTACTGTACCTAAGATCCCACATTACCTTGCGGTCAGCAAAGATTGGTATAAAGAACACCACTACAAGCCTTGGTCCAGCTGGAAGCACTCCAAAGTGATACCTACCCCAGGTTAACATCCTTTAGAAATGGAAGTTTAGAGTATTTGTCTTGTTTGGTATAAATGCTCTTGATGCTTGAGAAAAATCAGGTGTGTGGTGTATTTCTGTCCCCTCTGCCTGTGCTTAATCCCCTTTCACCTCTGTGTATATTAAGTGGGTATGGTTATTGCTGGTAGCTCACTCTGTGTTAGCAAAGCCCAAGTCTTGGCATAAGAAGGATGAAAGGAATGGGATCTGGTTTTACGTGATCTCACAGAGGGTGCCACATAACACTGCATGAGGCACTGATTTCTAATTGCTAGCCTTCGTAAATCTTGTGTGTTCAGCTGGTGCTGTGATACAAAGACAATATATTCCAGGATCTGTAATTCTCACTGTGTGCATTTATCAAGTCTCTAGAAGCCCGTTCTCAGCATTGGTGGGGGTTGGGTCAGGGCTGTGGAAAAGAATCAGGCCAGGATGGATTAGAAGCATCCACATCCTCCCATGGAATAGAGACAGTTATGGAGTCCGTGACACAACCTATTCATCTTGTCCCAGCTAATCATCTCTTACATAATTGGAGTCTCAGTTCAGTAAATTCTGCAGACTTTGGTTGCTTTCTGTCCTAGTGTGCTCCCTCCAGCTGCTAGCTGTTTGTCTTAGTCACCACCCTGGAGGATCATCATTAATTCCAGTTAAATGAGTGACGCTTAGATGACACCCAATATAAAGTTCACTAAATTCTGCATTAAAATAATTTTCAGATTAAAAAAACAAAACCTTGTAATGCATTTACTTTATGAAAAGTCTATGTTTGAATACAAAAATCAATGAACAAAAAGTGGAGATTAACATCTTTTATTAGGCTGTTATATAGACAAGCATCTGAGCCTGTAAAATCCTTCCTCTGATAAACTCCCTCTTACTTAACATGTGAAAATATGGCTCTGCAAAGTATCTCTCTTGCAGTTTGGCACTGAACTTTTTAAGAGCAGTTTTGTAATTGCCAGCAATTGTTACAAATTATGATAGGATTCAGAAATGATAATATTGTTATTCTTCATTGGTTCAGCATTAGCACAGCAAAGAAATAAATGGCTTGCCAGAATGGATATAATTGAATGTCTCTTACTGGTATGCCATTACCTCATTATCCATGCAGCTGGGACTTGTTTCTGTGCATCCTCTGAGAGCAGCTTTTTCACCCTGCCTATCTCATCTGTGCAGGATGTACAGCTATTGTATTAGGGAGTAGCCCATAAATAACCTGGATACACAAAAGCACCATCTGAGCTGTTTTGCCTGCATAGGATATCAGGCAGATGCAGACATTGGACTGCTGCAGGTGACTGGTTTTTCTGTATTGTGTACAGTTTAATTAATGCAAAGCCTGAAGTTGTGCTCCATGGAGCACTAGTAGTGCCAGCTCTAGTTAGGGAACAGCACAACAGCATAAATCAGAATGTTAATTTTGCAAAAGTTCTCTTGTACTGATGATGCAAATTCTCTTAATGGCTCTTGAAATTTACCGATGTAATTTTGTTGCATAGTTATAAAAAAGAATCTAAAGTTTGAACTGTAAAGTACTAAGGAAAAGAAATATTGTGCATACATATGAAACAAGTATGACTGTTGTGTGATGGGGAGGTGAACATAAGATGACCTATCAGTCACTTTCTGAAAATCATTATGCTACACTTCTTTTAAAATGATGTTACTTAAATACAAGTGGTCATCTTGTATCACATTATTGTTTCCTAGATTATGAAAAATCTGTGTATTACCAGTTGTATTTTTAATGCTGATAAAGCACCATTTCTCAGTTCAGACCTGAGACTTCTCTTAGAGATCTTCTTTCTCTAAGAAGCATATCTACCCTGTCCCTAGCCTAGCACAATTTTATATAAAAATATGATAAAACTAGGTAAAACTTGACAGAACAGTTCATTCTTTCTTCCCTGCCTTTGTTTATTATAATTTAAACTGGAGAAACAATTTACAGGGTTTAAATAGCATGATATAGGAGTGAGATGGGGAGAAACCTGGTTTAATAGGTTGTGGTTAAGGCATTTACAGAGGATAAACAGTTTGCCCAGCACTATTTTATCCTTTATGCTTTGCTACATGATGGACAGTTGCAATAAAACTGAAGCTGCTGAAGTTTCACATCTGATGCTTTGCAGCTTGTCTAAGCCATTGCAAATCTGTAATAGCTGAATAGATTGAACCAGTATGGTTTAAATCTTTCTTTTTCTTCTTCTTTTTTAATTTTTATTTCCTTCAGTGAGGATAGACTCTTGCTTACAAGAAGATCCAGATCTGTCTTGCTTTATCTAATAATATTACAGCTGTTGCCATGTTCAACAAACAGAGCATGTTAAAGAGTCCTGGCTGAATAAAATCATATTTACTTAGTGGTACTGCTCAGTTTAAACTTGTCAGCCTGACATGCCATAAGCTCCGCTGGCTGGAGACAAAAGACTGAAGGTTGCTTTGAGTTAGCTCCTTGCAAATCCAGGAGCCATGTGTGCTGTGGGTACAGTGTGTTTGTGCCCACATGCTCTCTGGCTGCAGCTTTCCAGGCCCTGACAGGCTGGGCAGAGCCATCAGCCTGTGGCTGCTTCTCCTTCACCTCATTCAAAGAGTTAATGCTCACAAAAAGGAAGCTGACTGCCTTCCCTGGAGAGGGATCATGTTCTTGAATGAGAAGACCACTTTCTATGTCCGAGGCTGATAGAAAGAAGAAACTCACTGGTGGTATTAAAGAGATGGTATTAAAAGTGCTCTGAGAGCCACACAGTGAAAGGTGCTCTGCACAGATATGCAAGCCATTATCTTTTGCTTTATGCCAGTGGGGTGAGGGGTCACGTTTCCATTTGCTCCAAAAGCTTTTATTTCAGCTGGCTGTACTGTCTCAATATTCATTTATACCATGCAAAATATATTTACAGTGTTTCTTTTGGTACATGATGCTTTTTGTCCTTTCCGATTACTACATACATTCCCCAAAAGCAGGGAGTGAACTGCTGTTCTCACAGTGATGAACTGAGCTTTCTGTAAAAGAGAAGATCTGTGTAGTAGTGTGTCTTGTTAGGTATATGATTAGAAGGTGGACTGCAAAACAATATATTGTATGTGACTGAAATTCAGGGCACGGTTCTGTGAAGGGTCTGATGGTGCCTCTATCCATAGGAGCCCATCAGAAATACTTTATGAACCACAGTAGGTAACACTCAGCCACTAGAGATGGCACAGTGGAAGATAAATCTCACTGCAGGAGGAATGTTTTTTTCCTGAATGCTGAGAAAAGCTTTTTATAAATGAAGAATAACTATCTTTTACTCCCCATATCAGTCTGAACTTGGAGTAAGCAGGGATTTAATTTTTTATAGCATTGTTATTTGTGAAGAAGAATTTAAAGAAAATTGCTAGTGACATACAGAAAAGGATTCCAGTCAACTGTAGAAAATGTTTCACCTTCAATACATTCCAGATTGGCCATCTCCCCACATCCTGTGTTTCTGAATTAGAAACTCCCTGGGACACAAGCCACATCTTATCATACTTGTGTTTAGCTCTGAGCAAATGACCGCAAATCATAATTCTTGGGATATAATTCTAATCATTGACAGTAGCTGCAGAAACATCCATTATTGGATGTTCCAGCACTCATTTCTTTCCCTTCAAGGATAGGTTTTTCTCGGTAAACAAAAGGTAAATCTCAGCACTGCTAAACCCTGCTTAGTTCCAGATTCAAGCTATACATTATATGGCTTATGTGATGCATGAGCTTAGTCTTCTTAAGTAATTTACCAACAATTTCTGTCTAATACACAGCTGTCCAGTGTGCCAGGGAGGATCCTGTTGCAGCACAGATACCATTGCTGAGGAGGGAACAGTCTTTTAAATTCCCCATACTGGAATGAGATTTTTCTTTCTGCCTGCACACTACACACATTGCAACCTCAGAATAATTTAAGTAGAAATGTCTGCTGGGACTTGTGTCTGGTGAATGTAGCTCTTCTTGTAGAATTATTACCCTGTTGTACAGGGCATGAAATTCAACACTTCTGTGCTGTTCTTTATTGGCACCTCAGCTGCCAGCTGAGAGTGGCCTAACTTGCCTTCTTCCTCCTGAGCTCCCCATGGCTGTGGAGAAAAGCAGTGACCCTGGAGAGCAGAGCCCCATTTCCATTCTGCAGAGGCCCAGGAAACAAGATGTCATACTTCACTATGCTGAGGGCAGCCTGTAAAAAGAAACAGAATTTGCACATTTCATAGACTCATAGAATGATTTGGGTTGAAAGGGACCATGAAGATCACCTTGTTCCACCCCCTGCCATGGGCAGGGACACCTTCCACTAGCCCAGGTTGCTCCAAGCCCTGTCCAACCTGGCCTTGTACACTTCCAGGGATGGAGCAGCCACAGCTTCTCTGGGCAACCTGGGCCAGGGCCTCACCACCCTCATCATAAAAAATTTCTTCTTTAGATCTTTGAGGTAGATCTTTCCTTGTATCTTCCTTATGTCTTTGTGACCCTTTTGACGGACCTCCAGCTTTCAGGATAGAATGTCTGTATGCCAGCTTCCTTCAGCCTAAGCCTGCATTTGCACAGGGTTAAGGATTAAGCTTTATGTCATAATTTTTTTCCATGTGAAAAAAATTGCTGTTGTAGATTAAATTTTACTTTATCATTTTTTATGTTTTCCAGTATACAGTCAGAAATATTTAAAAATCACTTTCTTCTCCTGTTCCAGCAGTGGATAAAACTTTTCCCCACTATTGCAAGGCTACTACCTGTGTCACTGTGATAGATATTTTTATGTTCTCAGCCCAAGAGAATGAAAATGAAAATTGTAATTAGCAGAAATCTTAAAAATAAACCAAACCCTAACAAGCCAGTAGCCCAACATTTAAGTATTGATGAATACTTTCCACAGGCATCCTCTGGAATCCTTACGGTGTCACCATTTTTTATTATGTATTAAATCCCAGTAACTGTTACATTATGATATTTCTGATCTTCAGTAAACTTTGCTTTCTCTTGGCAGATTTGCAGCTTGATGCGAGGTGGAATAGCAGAGAGGGGAGGGGTCAGGGTAGGACATCGTATTATCGAGATCAATGGCCAAAGCGTCGTTGCTACAGCTCATGAGAAGATTGTACAAGCATTGTCTAATTCAGTAGGAGAGGTAAGGAAGCAAGTATTTTATCAAGGAATTAAAAGAGTTGGAAAAAATGTATGTTTCAGTTGAAAAGAATGTCTTAACATAGCATTAAAGCCACCACCTCAGTAAACTGCAGTTAGGCCCTAATGAGAAACAATGAACAAAACATTTTTGGAACAATTAGATGCACATTCACTGCACTTTTTTTCACTCATTTTCAAAAGCTCCTGGCATAATTCTGTACTTTCAACCTACTGTTTGAATTAAACCAGTTGATTAAAAGAATAAATCATTCAAGCATGTTGGCTATGAAATGTCTTTTGGCTTATCACTACAGTATCTGCCATAGAAATAAATTAATATTCAAAGGGCTGAGAGATGTAAATTGATAGACATTTTAATAATTTATTTTCCAAACTTTGGAAATAAGCTAAAACACCTCTTTCCAGAGAAAGAGTTCTCTTTTCTAGAGAAATCAGCAACAAATGAGCAAGATCCTCCAGTTTATCAAAATCCCTTCTGAATTTAGTGGTAGTCTCATACACAACCCTGGCCAGATCTCCCACTAGTTCCTTTGTCAAAAATTACAGCAAGCTGGTTTCCTTGTGGAAAGTGATAGTTGACAGATAATCCAGAGAACATGCCCGTTGCCAGCAGCAAAACTACACCTTTCAGCAGCCCCACTGTGCCTTCATGTCCCTCTGTGCTGGGTAGTTCCTCACTAAACAGGACAGCATGGAACTTCTTTTTACAGCATGAAGAGAACAAGATGTCAAGGCAGCACGTGGCTGGTGAGGGTCCATATTATCAGTAAAGTTTCTTTTCCTTCCTCTTGTGTTGTCTGATAGGTACTCACAGCCATTCATACAGTTCTGACAGAACCCTCATTAACTGAGCCTTTAGCCTTCCCATCTGTAAAATCCCTCTGGCACTGAGCACAGCACTCCTTGTAGAAAGAACTGAAGTACAGGAGCCACAAGAGAACCCGCTCCACCAAACTCTTGCCTGGCATTTAAACATCAGGTGGTAAAGTCCAAGTGTTGTGTTCAGAGGGTCATAATTCAATTAGGAGAAAATACATAGGAAATTACATTCCCACAGGGAAGGAAGGTAGAATAAAAAATCTTAAGTTCAATTACTACCAGAACAGCAGAATGAATTTTCAGAGGTTTGTGCTGCTGCTTTTTTAAAGGTTGCAATCGGAGTAGAGTGTAACAACAGAAAGTGTCAAAGACAGTGAACCAACATCTTGAAATCAGAGAACTTTGAACTAGAAACTCTGGTAACACTCACATCTGTAGAAACCAGGACAAAAAATGCACTTAGAGCACAAGGAGAGAGATGGGGGCCTTATGGATTATTTTAAACTAGTACCAACTGCGTTAATTTATGTGTAATTAATTGACAGATACACATGAAGACTATGCCAGCAGCCATGTTCAGGCTTCTAACTGGGCAGGAGACCCCCCTGTACATTTAGCATTTTCCATCCAAGCTGAAGCTGTCATAGCTGAAGAGAATTTTGTATTTTGTATGAATGAAAGGCTTGGAAGCTGACCCGAGGACTCCAGAACAAGGAACAGACAGGTGTCTCTGCTTTTCTCTCCTTCCTTTCTATTTCTTTGACAAAAAGTGTTGAGAAGGATGGTCAAGGACAATAATCACTGACAAAAATCTTTGTAAACATTTAAGTATTTTGCAACATCTTCTAAACCCTTTTCTCATAGAAGTTAAAACATATTTATTTGTAACCTTTATGTGGAGTGATGTATGTCTGTCTTGTTTGATAACAGTGAATATGAATATTTGATGAATGACTGCAGGAAATGGCAAAGAGAAGCAATTAGAGAAAGTTCTGGCTGCCTCAAGTTAAAAAAAAATCCCAGTCCCATAAAGTGGTCCAATACCGATGACTTTGCATAATTTTAAAACTGGTGCTGAATAGGTGGTATTTCAGTGAGAAGGAATGCGTGCAGTTAAAACTTTTAGATTCTAATGTAAAGAAAACCACTGTAGTACTTGGTATTGTTATGACAAGTGTAACTTGTTTGGCAAGGTGTGAACATAAACATGTAACAAGTGTTTCATATGCTAAATAAAGAATAATTGCCACAAGATTAAAATCAAAATATTTATTTAGATACATATTTATTTTTAATGCTTGTGATTTTTATGATTTAACAGAGTTATTTCATGGATAACTTATTGCACAGGTTGTGTACTGTATGTGTTGGGCTGGGTTTTTTTTTCCTTTAATTTTTGCATATTACTTTTTTGTTCATATTAGCTCAAAATGGGAAAGCCATGCTTACCTGTTTCTGTCTTTTATAAAGCATTCTTATTCCTAAGGCAATGTGTTCTGAATGTAAATTGTTTTGACAAATAACCTAGCACCATCAGCAGTATTAGAACGTGTGTAGATAACAAACCTAGTAGTAAAGTTGTATTCCTTATGAGATAAATGTTAATTGGTGTAACCTTTGTCTAATACTTTTTTCTTTCGGCCAAGGCCTTGAAGAAAATACACTGTGACTTAAGAAGCCTTACCATGCAGTAACTAAAGAGCTTTAGATGACTGTACTTCAAGTAGTGTGTTGCATGCAACTGACCTTAGGAAAGAATTAACCTATCACTAATAAATCTGAACTAAGAAAGGAAGCTTGCTTATTTTGTTTGTTGTGTAAGTTTACATAGTAAAAAAATCCAAGTGGAAGATCATTTAATTCTTCATCTAAGTGCAGTTGCAAAGGTCACAGATTAATTTTTAAAAGGGAATTAATCTCTTGAATTAGGAATTTGTATATCATTATTATCTTGAGAGTAGATGCTTTCAGTTAGCAAACCTTGTTGCCACTGGATGTCACTGTAACTTCACATCAATATAGGAGCATGCTATAATTAAAATACATTAAAATGGATGATTCTGTAAGACTTAAACTACCCATCTTCAGCTACATTCCTTTGTGACCTTTTCACAGGATGTCTGCCCAGCTCAGAGTGACACAAATGAAACCAGTATATGATTAAACCTCAAATGGAAAGTAACGCTCCTGCCAAGCACTGCTGCAAAACAATTAACCCCCCGAAACACCAACCTGGGGTAGGTTCTTTATGAGAACCTTTTGTTTAAGGCCTTTCCAATTTCCTCTGAGAGAGCCAGGATGACGCTTGCACTGGAAGACGTTGCTGGCAGACCTGTGTTTATGCTGGTAATCAAATTAGTGCCGATGATATTTACTTTCTGATATTTTTTTTAAGATCAATGTTAAATAAATCATAAACACAGCAGAACCATAAGGACATGTTTTAGTAATAAAATTGTCAAAACTACTAATTGGAGTAAAAATTCTTTTTGAAAAAACGTTCAAGGCTCTGCTAGATAAAAATTCATCTGACTTGCTATTGGTGTTGGTAAAAAGTTTGCGAAAGGTGCTTTTTGGAAATGCAGAATTTCAAAGTCTTCTTCCCTAATGCATCTTTTGGCCACACACTGCAGAGTAATTAAACCTCATTTCTCAGTACCAGATGCTACTGCTGGAATAAACTTATGAGCATTCAGAACAAAGCAAAAATAAACCACACTGCAGCCATTCCTGTAGGTTAAGAGGGCAACATTGGGGGGGGGAGGAGTTTTAATCTGACAGATCAGTTAGTCTGGAATGAAGGACACTGGGAAAATGGATTAGAAGCAGCACTGTTATGTGTGTGTGGATCCCCTTTACATTTCTATCCAAATCAGTTGTTGAAAAAGCAAAGTCCAGAAATACTTTTTATTAAAACACTGACGATAGTTAAAACACTTTGAGGTACATTAAATAAATACAACTTTAAAGTTGTACAGCCAGTCTCTGGTGGGTTTGCAATGGTTTTCAAGAAATGCTGGGCAGCATCAGTAGCATTTCTGTAAGTACAATGACATAAACGCATTTCCAGTTGGGAAAACACTTGTTATGACTTAACTAATAAATCAATTAAAATTTTGCAAAAATCAAGGCTGAAATTTACATTCAGAAAAACGGGTGTTCTCATCCTGCTGTTGGAAAGAAGTGGAATTCCAAGGAAAGACACTTTTTCCTTTTTAAGTCATCCACTATTTGTATTTCTCCCAGTCCTGGTTTCTTCCACAATTCTCTCTGCTGGAATCACATACCTGTGAATGTTATCAAAGGATGGTCTCCCGGCAAACTCCAATTAAACTGTGGGGCCTGTCCCGCTCTAAACTTCGGGAGATGTGGGACCTACGTGAGAAGGCAACTAGCGAGCTCAGAGCACCACAGCTCTGAAGGTGAAGATCTTCCCGAAGGCGCTTTCTGCAGGTTTTCACATTCTGCTGGGAACTCGTAATGACCTGTTTGAAAGGGCAGGAACGGAGAAGGAACAAATGGGGGAAACAGGGTAAGAAAGGTTTTCATTTAAAAGGTTCAGTCGCTGAATAATATTTCATTTAAGCTATCCAATGATGGAACTCTTCCAGAGGAGATGGGGGTTTGTGCAGCCCTCCAGAGCCCCTTCCGCTTCTGTCCTTCCACCTGCTCAGGGCTGGAAGGCACAGCCAGGCTTCTGCCTGCACTGCAGGGTGCTGTCCACACAGATGCAAACAAGTATTTGCAAGGAAATCTGTGGAAAAGGTAGCAGCGCTCTCTTGTAATTGGAAAATAGAAGTTTGGAGCAAATTATGCTGTTTCTTATAGGAGAGAGATACTTCACTAGCTTTGTGAGGGTGATAGACAACTTGCAAGCCTGGTAAACAAGCATTTTAGTTTTAATAGAATTGTTAAGCTACCTCACAATTCTGAATTACACAACTCTTTCACCAAAAATTTTGTGACTTCTTAAGTAGATTGCTGGGATGCCCTGGGCCTTCACGAATTAATAATGGTTTTTTGTCTGAAGAATATAACTACTAAAATGATTTCTTTAATGGGAAAAAAGGTATGTCTCCCTGGATCTAAGAAATCCATACAGGATAAAAATTGGGCTACTGATTTCTAGTTTTGGCTCTATGACCTACATAAGCGCTCAAAGTGTGAGCAACTGGGTTTTTTCATGTAAAGAAAATTGGTTTCAGCTTTCTGACCTTGGGGATTTAATGGACTATGCATTTTGTAAAGCAATAAAATCATTACAGTTTCCCCCCATAACTGCCAGCACTAAGGACATCATGACAGTGCAGCTTTTGTGTCCGTGTGACTGCACAGGCACTGATCCAGTGCTGCTTCTGTGTTCTGCTTCACAGGGAGCAAAAGCAGTCTTGCAGCAAGCTTTAAGTGCTGCATGGTTCCTGCTGCACATCAAACTCTCTCATGTGCTTTTCAAGTGTTACCACATCCTAGTTCAACACTTAGACAATTTACCTCATTTTGGGATCAGCTGACTAATATCCCAGAAACTACAATGTCTCAGAAGGGAGAGAAACAGCCCCCCAGGGTGTATCCCTAGTCATCTGTCAAGCTCTGGAAACTCTACAGGCATCCTGAATGTGGTTAGTCAGTGCTAAGAGAATTCTGCTTTTCCAATTGGACAAGGTAAAAGAACATAATTTCTGTATCTGTCATTCTGGTAACAATACTTGCAAGAGGTGATTCACCACCTTTCTTCCTGCAAAAAATGATGTATTATTAAATATGCATGAGATATTAAAAGGTGCTTCCACTACTAATTCCCTCAGTTTATAGGACTCCTTCCACACCTTATGTCTGTTTTATTGTCACTCAGGGTGAGTAGCAGCATTATTCTTTCATTTGGAAAAGCACAATTTCTCAATTCTTTTTTTTAAAACCAGCAAGGACCATTATAATTCTTCTGGTCTGCACTGTTTTTTGAGACGGATGTGGCCCTGCTTGGATACCTACCCATTCTTTTCAGCCAGTAGCTTATGCTGCACAAATACATTTGCCTCAAAAAACAACAGATCCAAGTCAGTTCTGGCTATCTCCATATATATACATCCCAAACTGATGTATGGAACAGTCACAGGTCCAGAAAGACATTGGAGATAGGAGAGGACGATTATCAACATGTAAATCAGTTCCCTACAGATCTCCTAGGTTCTTACTGGGCCAAGCTGAGTGATTTTAAATGCATTTATAATGCTTCACTGTAAAATGCACTGCTGCCCAATAAATATAAGCTATTCCTTACTATGAAAATATACCATGTTACTATAAAAGAACTTCTGTAGCAATTGTCTGAAGTAGTTAAAACAGCAGAAACATTTAAATAAGGCTTGTCTGTTGAAGTTGAACACATCACAGGTGGCCTACCTGGTCTATAATATTGGCACTGAAGATGGCTTCTTCCATGTGTCTCTCATCAGATTTAATTACTGAGCGGATGCTGTTCACTACGTGACGTACTTCTGGAGGGAGATTACAGTTTGAATGTTCCAAAAATTTTGCCACTAAAATTTTTGTGTCTTTATAGGCCTTAAGGTCCACTAAGGAGTGTGGCCGCTCTTTTGAGACTGCGTGAAAAGCCTTTGGCTTTAGGTGCAGGTCAATTTTCCGTGTATCCCTCTGTTTTCCAGTTGGTAGGAAACTGCTCAAAGAATGCTGACAGGCAGAGGCAGCCATATGAGAACCAGAAACAGCAACTAAAAAAGGGGGGGAAGAATATCTTTAAAGTAATAGTTTAAAAAAAGAAAAAGAAAAAAAGAAAAGAAAAAAGGCAAAACAAATATTGTCACAAAGTTTTTATTTTGTCATATAATGTCTATTTTGTTTGAAGAGTAGCAAAAACATGCAATCAAGGAAACACTGCAAAATGGGTAAGTTTAACCAGGAGTCAAGACTAAGACTTTCCCATGACCAAGGAGGACTGCCTTGAGAATGAGTAGGTGCGTAGTAAACCATTTCATAAATCACAGATGTTTTTGTTACCTCTACCTTCAGAGACTTCAGTTGATATTACTGATAAGGAGAAACATGACCTACTCTGTATTACATATGTAATTTGTAAAGTTTTAGGCCCAGCTCCCCCCTTCCCCAAACTTAAGACTAAAATTCTGCTTGTTTCTAGGCCTCGAAAATTATATGCAGAGAATAACAGAAGACACATTAGTAAGAAACATAGGGAAAGCAAAAATGCTAATCTAAAAGAGAGTAGCATTTATTTTCATTCAAGGCTGGTTCCATCAGCATTGCACACCATATATGTATGCTGTTAGGTAAGTGGCTTTTCTGCCCCAAATTTTCTAAAGCTCATTTCTCTATCACAAGCTTTTAATTGTTAAAAGAAAAGAAGCAAATATCCTGCTTTAGAAAACTGATCCTCACCTGTTTCTACTGTAGCTGGAGATAATCCTGCATCTTGGCACTGGCTGCATACAGGAGTCCAGGCACAATTATCACCTTTAACCAAAGAGAGAGAGACAGAAGGAGCAAAGTCAACCCATGCTGTCCTCTGCCCAAAACAAGTCAAAATACACTGGAATCTTTTACTATCTCCTTTACAGAATGAAACTACTCAGAAGAAATACTGCTTTCAATATTCATAAAGAGAAGCTACTACACACAGAAATGTCCTATGAGCTGTTAAATAGATACAAATAGGAAGATAAAGCTCCTGCTTGATGGCTTCCTCTGTAATCCTAATATTTCAGGTCTAAGCACTGAAGCTCTGGAAGGTTCCCTACTAGGGGCAGTCCTCAGATTTTTCTACACTTCCTTGGCAGACAGAGTTTATACTGGAAAATGGGAAAACCGAGAAAGATGGATCCCTCTTATTTCAAAGCCAGTCTTTTATTCAGTATTTCTACCTCCTTTTTTATATTCTCATTCTTTGCAGGATGAATGTCATACACCCCTGATTAGATTAACGGGTAGGTGACCACTGTGGTACCTGATGAGCCAGTCAGTACCATGGGGTTATGGAGCATCTGCAAACAGCTTTGGACACAGTTGCCAAGGACAGTTTCTGGGATGCCAACACCAGGATCAACACCTATGAGATCACCCTGTATTGTAATTATCACTGTAGTCTTTTCCATTTCTGACAGTCAAAATGGAACAAGCTTTCAGTTTTGTGCTGTGGCTGTTTACACCTGCTTCCAAGACTGAAAACTGTATTGAACTTCTAGGTGGATTAGAAGAGGTTTTCTTCCATATCTCCAGGGACAGTTTATAATGAAAAGCCCATATAATCCTCTCTGGTAGAGTGAATAATTAAATGAAGGAAACAGATGTTAGGATGCTACAAACAGAAAATCTGTAAGAAATTAGGAGAGACAGCTTCTATTCTGTCTTTAATTTGCTCTATTATGCTGAAGTACTGCTGCACATGAATCATAGCATGCTTATTAAGAGAGACACTTCAGAGGTTCTGTCTTCCCATCCATTACTATACTGCTTAATGTACTTGCAGTGAGTCAAAACTACACCACTAGACATTACCCTGAATTATGTGGAACACAAACGCTACAATAATCATTCAGACACTCAACTGATACAGCCACACAGTCTAACATAGCTGATTATAAATTAAATTTATTGTAGCAATAAACAGTGTTTGTTAGGTTAGGTTTGTTAACCTCTGTGTTAGAGGTTGATTTTGTCTTACTTTGCTATGATAAACTTTACAGGGAAAGGACAGAAAAAACATGCAAACTATTAACTTTTAAATAATTTTTTTAAGAGGGAACTATGTCTGACAGAGATTGTATGTGAACCCACCATACTTGTGTTGTGCAGGGACTATACAGGGACTATAAAGGCACCTATTAAATTAAACTTTCATTTATAATTTCTCCACTAGAAATGACAGATAATTTAAAAAATAATCAAGCTCACATTAAAGTATTAATGGGAAAATTATTTGACTGTACATACCACAAAGACCCCATCACGTCAAGATGTGATTGAAGCACATGAATTGTGTTTTATTGACCAAAAAGCTCAGAGTTTTATGCCAGCACTAAAATGTCCAGATTATTTATTTCTTAGATCTCATGGCTGTTGTGTCGCACATGTGCCACATCTGCATGTCAAATAATTTATGTTCCAAACTATGGGCAGTGCAATCACAGCAACATGCAAACCCATTTAACAAAAGTCTACACAGTAAATATCAAGGTTGTGCTTCTGAATCTCTTCACATTGGCTTGTATGTGGAGGTGAGTCAGAAGATAAATTAATAATTTTTTCTTAAAGTAGAAAGACTGAGTCTTAAGATAAACCCAAACCACAAGTATAATCTGCCCACTGTATTTTGCCTTTTGTGAACATGGTTGAAGCTCCTCCAGCCTCAGTTCTCCAAAATCCACAGTCCCTTACATGAGTCATTAGTATTAACAATATGTAGGTTCCAGCTCTGTCTTTCATAGAGTCAGTCTGTTTGACCAGTTCTTCTACTCCAGGACAATTTTAAAAGAAAAGTGTATGTTACTGAAAAAAACCTGAAACCCCTTTTTCTTCTGGGTCGATGGAGGGAGCTCAGTGGTTCTCTTTAACTTTTGCCTATTGGTCAACTCCGTGGATATATTTTAAAATTCTACAATGAGTAGAACCAAAAGCCAGTTGTGAAAAATCTGGATCAAATGCCTTTTTAAAGTTACAAGGTAAAGAACTTCAGCTGTTTATCACAGCTTAGGAAAAATATGCTTCAGGGCTGCTACAAACACAGCCAGTACTGATATTAGAATAGGGCTGCTTCTAATCTATTATGATTTCCAAATAAAGTTCAATAAAAGGAAGAGGAAGGGGAAGCAATGTGAAGTTGTAAAAATCCTCAGAGACTAAAATTTTGCAAACTGTAGTTTGCCAAACATATACATGAAAGAAATACGCATATCTAGACTCAACTGCTTCTCTTAAGGATTTCATTTTAAAGATTCTTTTGTGGGCAGTAAAAGAACAGCAAATGAGGTCAGCACAGTCACTTCTTGACTCCCCCTCCCTCGTATATATGTATTTCTAGGACCTTCTCTGCCTCTGTTACAATTTTTGGTGAGCCCAGTTACATCGCAATGATGTTCAACTGGTGTCCCCCAATGCCACTTCTCCAGAAAAGATGAAGAATGTATTTAGGATACACTGAAAAAGAAGGCAGAGCATCTGTTGTACCAGGTGTCCCAGCAGGCAGCAAGAACACGTGGATAGGGTTGCCTACAGCAACCTCTCAAACACTGCTCACCCAGCACGTGGACCACAATATTGGAAAGCTGCAGAGCCTCATCCAGAAGAGAAAGGGCTGTTCTTGTCTTTGGCACAGTAGAAAGGATTCAGAAATTCTTATTTAATATCTGCACAGCAGTTTCATAGCACATACATCCTAGCAGAATAAATGTCATAAAATAAATGCAGACTTCTAGATTAAAAATTTGCTTTTCCTGGCCCAGATTTGGGGGCTAGATTTCTAAAGGTAAACCGCATTCAACTGTTGAGCTAAGTATGAGGGGTCTGAATCTACAGAGTAATGATGCAAGGAGTGTAACAGAACCAACATGTCATCCTAAAGGAAACTAGTTATTTCAACATTTTGTCTACTTTTGCTGAGCTAGTCACATGATTCTTCCTGTAGATCCCTTAGAAAGCCCAGGGAACAGATCTTGTAACAGCACAATCTCTGACATCTTACAAAGCTTTAAAATCTTTACTTTCAAGACACTTCTCCAGGTTACCCTTCTAAACCTCTCTGAACAGGTTACATCCTTTTGTAAAACCTGCTCTTTCCAAATGGTTTAGACAGTTCTACATTCCTGCTATTATTCTCTACTAAATCAACCCTTTCTTTTTCACTAACAAGCAGATTTTTTTTATGAAAATACACCATCCAGCCAGCATCTACTCTTGTCTTCCCTACTTGTCTAAAAGGAGATTTATAGCACAAGATACTTATCCTCCACAGCCAAAAGCTTTCCTTTCAATTTATCATCTTGTCATGTGCCTCATTTTCATTTCTTTGTCCTTTAAAACTTTCCACCCTACACTCCAACTTGCCACTGGTCACACTGACTGCCCCTGACATGCCCCAATACTCTCAACGTCAGTGTCACCTTTGGGAAACACAACCTGCTGTATTACACGTGTGACAGCTCAGGTAACAGCTTCCTAAAGAGACAGCAGCTACCATTCAACTTCTTAGTTCAGCCTCTCAATGTAACAGTAATTGAGAGGTGGAAACAGCTACCCAACACATGGTTTTCTGAGCATTACAGAAAGAACGGGGAAATTTAGAAAAGCCAAAATTAATTTTACTCTGTCAATTTTTGCATTTCCATTCTTAAAAATTTTCATATTTAGAAAATATGCATGGAACTAAAGCCTTCACACATAAGTCAGTCCTCATTGGAACGTTGTATATAATTCCCAGCAGCACCATTTGCTGCATAAATCACATACCACTCATTTGTTCCATGTTTGCAGCCCTGTGGTTCTACACCTACCTTCTGTCACAGACAACCATGACACGGGGGCACTGTTTGATCGGACTATGTTTGAAATTGGGTGTTTTCTAATGTGCTGCTGCACAGCAGTCTCATGACCACTTGTGTATGATGAAGTATTTGCAGGCCCAAAACAGGGAGAGGTCTGCAAAGGGACAGGCTGGCTGAAGTCCACACAGCAGGTTTTCTTTTGCTTCAAAGGTGCCGTGGCATTGCTCTCTTGAGCAGAACTCTGCAGTTCTCTTTCTGAGGGGCTGTAATTCCCTGAGGAACAGTCCAAGGGCCTGCTGTGGGCACAGTTCTTTTCCTGTCCGTGAGCCCTGTCTGTGGAGGCTCGGCTGTGGGAACTGTCATCCTCAGGAAAACCCTCTGAGCAAGTTCTGTGGAACCTGTAGTGAGTGTGGTAATCCAGGGGGCTGCAGCTCTGGTCTGCAGCCCCTTTGGGGGTTATACAGTAGGGAGAAAGATCTGCAGAGTGGAGAGATCCTTGAACTTCCAGCGAACAAAGATCTTCAGAGGAGTAGCTGCGGTCGGGGATATCAACAGCCTCAGAGACCAACAGAGAGGTGCTCTCAACAGAAACTGCAAAACAAGAGGTTCAGAGACTAATAAAAACTTCTTGCCCTCCTCCCACTCCTCTCCCGCCCCATTTTCAATGTATTGATTTAAATTCAGTAATCAGCAGGTACATTAATAATTATTCAAAAACTCTCAGATGACAGAATGCCAAAGCAAAAAACACTGAAGTAATTTCCTTCTTTCTCATGTCCTTCAGCAAAGACAATTTTGTGCTGTCCTCCAGTATAAGCATGTTTGAGCACCTGGTATGGAAGTATTATCTGCAACTACATCTGGACAGGAGCAGCTCTTTCACTACTAGTTTCTCTGGTAAACAAAGAGAGATTGCCTGTGGCAGGGAAAGTAAAACTTTATACAAATGCTGAGAAAACATGGCTCTGATCACTTTTAAACCTATCGCTCCTGTCAGTGTTAGCACTTTATTCAATCAACCAACATTTCCTTGAAGCATAAAGGTCTTTACAAATAAGCATTCACCATCATAGAACATCTCTGGCACACAACATTTGTGACACATGATTCAGGTACAAGCTAAATATTCTACATAAGGTCACATCATCTTTGAACCCTTTGTATTAAAAACTGAGCTTGTTGTCATTTTCTCTGTCGTATCTACAAATACCCTATGAAAATAAATATTTGGTTCTGCATTATTCCCAACGTCATGAGAAAAATAAAGAAAATAAAACTAGATAATGCAGTCTCCAAGTTCCAATAGTGTAGACAACGTTTCCCATATCAGACTGGACTTCCTGAAAATTCTGTATCTAAAATAAAAATATTTACAAAATAAAAATCACCTAATTCTATTCAGCTCAGCAGGCTCTGATCTGTTCTTTTTGCATGACGGCTGTTACTAATCACATTGATGAGACAAATGTATTTTACTTGTTTCCTTCAGGAATAGAAGAATAGGATCTTTCTGAATTACAGAATTACAGAACTTTTGTAATGTGTTCCTGTGTTTTGAGGTCTAGAAAGCAGAAAGCTTTCTACAGTATAAGAAAATTAACTATCACGAGAAAAATCAAATATTCCTGAGGTTAGATTTTGTGAAGAACATTTTCTTCGTACACAAAATGAATCATGATTTTCTTTTGGGGTTTCCAGGAAATAAATTTCTAACACTTACACTGTCAAAAAGGGTATAATAATCAATAGTCAAAATACATTTACACATCTACATTGTGCTAAAAATGCATAATATGCTCCGTTTATTATGTGTTAGGTGCAAAGCTGCAGTGGTTTATTGGACCATTTATATTTGTGGTGTGTCCACAAACATTTTTACATAGTTAGATAATTCTTTGCAACATATTCCCTTAACTAGAGCTTTGAAATATTTATAAAGTCTGTATGGATAAATGAAAACATCCAGTAGTCTGTGCCTATTTTCAGGGCACAGATCTGCACTATCCAAACACTCTCTGGTATGATTCAATTTAATTAATAACCAGGAGTGTGGTTGTTTGTACTATTTGCTATCTGGACTTAAGGACCTTAAACTGTATTTTCGGCTTCTAACTATTCTGCTCTTCCATTGACATGATTTTTTCTGGTACTGCGGAGAGCAGAAAGAAGGGTCTGAAGCAGATGAGACGCAATCACTGCTCAGAAGACATGGAATGGTAGTACCTGACTGATTTTACATGAATAAAACATGCTGAAGACCTCCTTAGTTCCCTTTCATGTGCACACAGCATGATACATAATGTCAAAACCCTGGCTTGAGAGGTGGTCCACTGCTTCCCAATGGTCAGACCTCTAGAATTGGCCTTAAAATTTAGATTGTCATTTGTGGATGTGAAGTCCAGATGGACGTAAAACTTTAGGGACTAGCTCTCTTGTTCACAGCAGCTCTTACAAAACACCTTCAGTCTCCCTCAGTTATAACACACACACTTGCAGTTTTCAAACACTATTTAAAAATAAAAAAATTAGCAGTGGTTAAAGGTGATCACTGGTGGGGTGGATCTGGAAACTGAAATCATACTCCACAAAACAGATACTCTGTGCATGTAGGAACAGATGCTCTGCACTGATCTGCCAGGCTTGTCAGTCCCATGCTGGAGGCTGGGCAAGAGAGCACCATTTCTGTTTCCTGGACCACTCTGCCACCACCTCTCTGCCCAGAGTCTACTGAGAACATGTGCCAGTCTGCTTATTAATGCAATATGAATATGAAGAGGAAAAGCATTTAATGGAAATTTAACTACAATAATTGTTTCATACAAACTGAGGCTGCAGTGTTTAAAAAGCCTCTCTGCAGCAACAGACATGGCAAGGGTACTGACTTTTAAACTTTAAACAAACAGGCTCTATACTGCTACTACTCATCTACTTGCATTCCCAACATCTATGCTTCAGGCAGCAAGCTTCCATTCAGGCTTCTGGAAGCCATGCATGAAACTACCATATGGAGATGGCCTGGAGGGACTATCAGGAAGGCACCTGTGGCTGCTGAAAATGAGAAACAAGTTGCAGGTATGGGCAGGACTCTTCAAAGAGAAAGGCCAGTCACCATATCTGCCTTGAAGGACTTTAGAGACCACGCTTGGTTTAGCAAAACTCTGCTCTGCATTTCCAGCCGCATCGGTCTCTTGACTGCGAAAAGGTTCATCTTGCCATGAATAACCTGAAAGCAAATCCTTCTGTCTCCACTGGGAAGGGCAGAGGAGAAGGAAAAGTCCACTCAAAACTCCATCTTTAAGTAGACAAAGGCAGTGCCACGATCACCTTGTGTGCTGAAGTCCGGGGTCACGTTCCTCTCCCCCAGGGTTGAGTCAGACACTTGCTGGGCGGTACCAGAGACCTAAATGAACATTTTTAGTGAAACAGCACGTTAATCTGGATTGTACCAAACAAAGTGTAGCACTGCTGATCTACAGAATACACCTGACAACACTGAATAGTTTTCATATCAGCTGCTATTCAGATTGAAAATTATTTAAATTATTTTACAACATCTTTGGGTCAGGAACCAAATGCAGGGCAAAGGAATGTACTTAACACAATTTTCACTTTTCGAGAATCTACAAGGTAAATTAATCTTGAATTCACAGGCAGCTGCAGGCCCACATTACAAAACTTGATGTCTGCAATGCTTAAAACTAATGTGTTTATTACAAGTAAACTCTGTTTCTACAGTCTGCATTTTTCCATATTATGCTTGGGTTATTTTCACATCATATCACCGTAAAATAGGAGAGAGGAAAACAGAAACCACAAAACCAAGCACAAGAGCAGTATTTCTCTTTGGTTATATGCAGAGATGTTAACTCCTGGTGGTTTTTAAGCCCTATAACATCATTGCCACCCAAGGGGTTGGTGCAGAGTGCTCTCCAGAATGCTGAGAATATTATAACTCACCTTTTTTCTGAAGGGATGGACATAAGTGGGTAACTGCCCTTCGCTTTTGAGAATCATATGAACAAAATACAGAATCAGTTCTCCTGGAAATACTGCACCCATAAACACCTGAAATTTAGTAAATTTTATTTCTATTGATTCGAATAGATTTTGGATTGGACCTTGTCACCAATCTCCATAGGTTTTTGGCAGTTCTTTGGGAATGTGATTATAAAAAAATTATTCCAATAAATAGCTGGTAACAATAAAAAAGGTCGAAAGGAATGAGATTGATACCATCTTTAGCAGAAAGCATCATATCTCCTTCTGTCTGTAGGGTCACAATCAACTAGTAAAGCTATTTATGGTTGGTGACAGTCTAGAAATAAGCATCAGTCCCTTCTGTGTGCACCTTTGTGTCAAACACTTAATTTGTATCTGGCCTTCTAAAAATTGGCTGTGACATGATTAGTCCGAAGCTATTAAGGAAAGAGCTTCCATTTCACATGCCAGTGTAGATTACAGCACACATATATACACATAACTAACTGTGCTCAATATTTTATTTTTTCCTATCTATCTATCTATCTATCTATCTATCTATCTATCTATCTATCTATCTATCTATGTGTCTATCTATCTATCTACCTACCTACCTACCTATCTATAGCTTACTATGAGCAAGTGATTAGGAAAATTTTTGTGATACAAGTTCAGTTTTTAAAAGTGATTTTAAGTGTTAGTAAATACAATTCTAAATAAAGAACAATGCCAGAAATACTTAAACTCAGCAACAGATGGATAGAGGACTGGGAAGAAAATGTGTAACCACTCATATTTTTAAACAATTCCCTTGGAAATTTCTTAAAGATCTTTTTTGTAGCAGAGTATCGCATCAGTGGTAAAAAGTAAAATGTGGTGTCCCTTCAAGCTGCAGATCATTCCTGGGAACTAACTGGAAAAGTAAGAAGTGTTCTCAAATTCTCTTTGTTGTTGGAGAAAATTCAGACTAACTACATTTTGGAAGAAACAGTATAATGTTTTAAGGGTGTTTGTTTCTTTTTAAAAATCTAGGGGTTCTAGGCACTTTCATAAATTCTTAACCCAGGTGCTTTCATAAACCTGATTGCTGACCGAAAAATATCTACTGAATATTTGTGCTGAAACATTTATTCTCTCAGGGTAACTGCTGAATGTATTTTATATGCATTTGGTTGATTGAACTTCTTGCCGGGGGGGGAAGGAGAACCACAGTTTTAATTGTAGGAGGTAACACTGACAATTTTTAAGCCAGGTCCGAGTTGTGGTTCACACAGAAACGGCACAGGTTCCTGCACAGCCAAGGGTAATAAAACCTTATTGACTGCACATCCTCAGACACGAAGGTGGTAAAGACAGTCACTGAGCTTTCAACAGGAAAATGCAAGAAAACTGGTGCTTTTAACAAGCCTGCAGAGCCTACTGGTGAGCAAACCTTATACAAACAGTCACTGAACCCTGATCTGTTTGTTCTCATCTTTTCTATATCCTAGTCGATACTTTGCATGGAAAACTGTGTGTGTGAAAACCACTTTTTATCACAGTCGTGGAATGGGAATTCTTAATCAGTATAGATGACAACAGTAGTTTTTACATTGATGCAGTCACATAAATTAGCACTGACATTTGTTGCTTATGAAATTAATGAACTACTGAGTCTAATTTGATATAATTTAATAAAATTCTAAGGACCTCAATCCATTTAAAAACAAATAAAACCTATTTGTAAAAGGTTTTACAGTTATGACATTATTACATAATGGTTCCCAGAAGCACTTTTATAGCTAAATCTGCCATGATTTCCACGGCAAAGTCTGCCTTTGAGGGATTTATAAATCTCATTATTTCAGTTCATACTGTGCTGTGCTTGGTGCATGTTCTAGGAGAGCACTTCCATTATGTAAGAATTCAGGTCTCCATTTTGTTCCCCTTGTAGACCTAAAATTGTTTTAGACTTTGGCTCCATTCTCCATCTACAGCTTAACTGGGACACTAACTGCAAAACTACATGAGAGCTTCTGCTGTTAAGAAAAGTCCATGGCTCCAGCATCACTGTGTGGGCTCTGGTTATCACTCCAGCATCACTGTGTGGGCTCTGGTTATCACTGCCAGGGAACCTCACTGCTGGGCAGCACCTGGGATCAGTTTGCTCCTACAAGCTCTCTGAACCAGCAACTACCAGACATACATAAACTCCCTGCTGGTAAGAAACTGGACAATTATCACCATTCCAAAGGAAAAGTCACCACTTATTTTCATTGGCGAGGAGAAGAAACACTTCTGGAACTCAGGTGACCAGAGATGAACAGACAAGATGCTGAGACTGACCCCAGATGTCAAAAAAACCTAACAGTGAATACATCTACTTATTAAGGCTCAAACTCTTCTTGCAAGGGCATGACAGTGCATCTTCAAATTACTGATGTTAAATTATATTTTTGTTATATGCTGGTGTTACTGTGCTGTTAGATGTTTATGCTCATGCAAAGAGTAGCCTCAATTACAAGAGTGCTTAAAACGATTTTGTGCTTAACTATTAATAGACACTTTCCTAATTCTTACTTAGTACCACATATGAATTCTCATCACAGATATGATCCTTCTCTCTCCCTCCAGACCATGCATGATTCATATCACTTTTGCCAGGTTTTTTTATCACCAAAAAATATCAATTTCTCCGAGACTTGCAGGTTTATCTAAGTTACTGCAGAAGAAAAAGGATGGAACTTGGATAAAAATATTTTAGAAAGGAGATGGCCTTGAAAACTCCGATTTTGTTGTTCAGCAAAAAAAACACTCACAGTGATCACACTCAGTTTATGCTGATTCTTTTAATTATAGCCAAATAAATGAAAATTAGTGCAATGTTTATCGTGGCAGGTGGAGGGTACAATACAAAGTTAGGCATGTCTTGGAGGTATTTAATTGCGTTTTTGTTGTGGGCTTTGCATCTCAGTCTTCTTTTTTCTCAGACATTTGTACTAATTATTTTAATAATCTCCTTGTTTATAATAGTAAAAATTTATGTAATTTTTTTCGGTTTGAGTTTCAATTGTGGTTTCCCCCAGTGTGAAATAAATCACTAGCAAACTTTTCAGTGTTATATTTTGGGGAAAGAAAAGGTAGTCCCCTCTGAAATGTGGGTACAATTTGGCAACCCGAACATAAGTATTTCCACAGTGCACTATTAACCACCCATAAGCGCTATCTAGAGTGTTTGACTCCTGGAGCCTGCAAGAAATTACAGCTTCTAAAAGCAATTTTAAGTATTTTCCCCTTTGTGATAGCTGATTCAATTACCACAAATCACTTCAAGCAAAACTTTGCTCAAATTAGCTTTGGCTGTATATGCAGATACATTATAATTCCAGTTTTAGCTGAGTCCATACCGTACAGTACAAAATAAGGCAAAAAGCGTAATATCAATATTTGTCTGAAGTATACTGGATCCTTTCTCAAAGTTCAGGATAAAGGTGTTCTGCACTCTCAGGAGTAGCATTTCTGCCACATAACAACTGTTTATTAGAAGCTGTAAAGTCAAAAGGTTAATCAATAAATAGGGAACTACTCGCTGCTGTTTCATAGGAAGAATAAGTCCCTATTTCTTTATCATTCAAATCTTTGCAAACTTTGCAATTACTACAGCATAAATTTGGCATTGGGTTCAAGGCATCCTGTCAATACTAGAGCACAGCATTTTGACAATCTATACCATTATCAGATGCTTCTAGGATTTTTCTAGGACATGACCTGAAATCTGACAAAAGCAGGGAACTGAAAATATTAACTGTGTTAATCTGAGGCTATTTACAGAGATTTTTATTTTAGGAATTTTCAAGACCACATTCTAGCTACACCCAGAGTGTAAAATGGCAATTCATAATTATCTTGGCTTGGATCACACGCAGGGCAAATCCAAGTGTTCATGAGCACTGTGCTATATATACATATACCCAAAACCCACAAGTTATTAGCATTGCATGTCACAAGACACACAGTTACCTTTTTCCTTACTAAACCTATACTGTTGTGTTGAGCTGCCATGAAATGCAGTATATTACAGTGAGGCAAATCCAATATTAGCAGTAGTTGGAATAAAAAATATTTTACAACTTTAAGGGTTTTTAAGAAAATAAACCTGCTTGTTCCATAATCAATACTACTTATTACCTATAGGAATTGAGAAGTGTAATGTTATTTTAAAACATTATTATCCTCAAATAAGGAAAAACACCATGCTTCTGTGATTCCAATCTGTTCTTCTAGGTTTTTGTTACTGACAGCCCAGTATCATTCAACTTTTTTAATGGATGAAATCATGCACAAGAACACAAGGAAAATACACATTAAGTGTTAGTTAAACCTTTAAAAGAAAATGGTCTGAAAAATGTTTTTAAAGAATATAAGTATTTTCTAATGGTTGTTCCTCAAAATTTATCTAGAATTGTTTTGCATCATGGAAATCTGAAGACTATTTCTTTTGGCTTTCCTTACCTGACTGGCAGGCATCTCTCCCATCACTGCTTCATAAGGAGGGGGCAGCTCACTTGGATACAGCATTCCCGGGCTATTAATGGTTACTTCGTACAAAGCACCGAACGGGGAATGAGGAAAGTCCAAATGGAGACCTCTGTATAAAAGCACAAACAAGTAAACTTAATAATTAAGAAATGGCATTGGATTTGCTGGGTAAACTATTACCTACACCACAGTGATGTAAAGCCTTCTCTGAATTCAAAGCCAATACACCACAGAGAATTACACTGAAGAAATTTAATGAAGCCCTAGTTCACAGGGTAGCTTTAAAAACTCTGTTTCATTTAGGATGCCAGCCACCTCCACCAGCCTGTTGTGTCATCATTAATGTCCTTCACTATTCCACATTAATACATTTAAACTACAATGACTTCCTTAAAGAATTAAATCTCATATTCAACTTCAAGTGTATAATGTTAATTGTGAAAGGGTCACCTATAAGATGATCGCTGTTTTAAGTTCAGATATGGTTATTCTTGTCTTAGCTAAGTTTAATCATTTGTCTTTTACAGCAAAGCTTTAACACAAATATTTCCAGATGTAGCCTGACAAGTTTGCAAAAAACCCATATGTAATCTCTCTGGAAAAAAGCACTCAATGTAAGTGAAGGACATGATTTGCCTTTATATTCTTTGAAAGATCTTCTTAGTCTGCAGAACCACTGGTCTGCTTCTTAGTCTCAGAACTACACCCTGACTGTAAGAAAGGGAAGAAGAATCACCTCTGTGCCTCTACCACTGGTGTGCAGGTGTATTCTGGGGGGTAGTAGGGTGGAGGTGGGATTGGTGGTATGAACTCATCAAAATCCAAGGTCTGATGCAGGACAGTCCCGTGTGGAGTCATGCAGTCAGGATTGGTAGAATGTGGCCTCTGTGGCAGAAACTGAAAATGAACAGGTCAAGTTCCTTCAGATGGCAGAAACATCATCACTAATAATAAAAATGTCCATAAAACTTCAGTATTACCATCCCTGACCAATATCCAATTTCATTAATAACCACACTGAAATCAGAGGCACTTCTGGAACCATAAGAATACTCGGGATCAGTTGAGAAGGGTAAGTCAGATTGCCAAAATACAGCACAAGGTTTGACTAAAGACAGAGAGGCCTTGGGCCTCCAAGTCAGTCATTCTTAGGATGCAGAACACAGACATTTGAAATTAAATAGCTTTTCAAGAAATAATTCTACATTGTATACAATTTTATGATAGTACCACATAATCAGCTGTATTTTCATAACTGATGAACAACAGAAAAAAACACTAAAATAACAACATGGATGGTTTTTTTCCCCATCTGAAGTGCCCTGCGCTTACAGGGGAAAAAAACCCAAATGCCACCCTCCAAAACAAATCCAAATAAAACTAACTAGAAATAGGCTACCACATATTCATTGAATTTTGAATAAAACAATTAAAAATAGCCCACCTATTTTTCCCTTCCAACAAAAGGGCAATTTATAACTATTCTTTATTATTCTTGTAAAAAAATATATACTTAATAGCTGTCTGTGTTTGGTGATACACTGCACACTTAAATGTGGTATAAAGGTTTTAAATCCTGGTATGAAAGTAAGAAAAACACTTATTCCATATAAACATCTCAAAACCAAAAAGAAAACAACTACACTGAACAATAAAAATTAATAATACTGAGAATTACTGTCAACATTTGTGACAGCAACCTCATCAGCTTCTAGCAGAGCAGGGATTTAAGGAAGCCATTCCAATACCTTTGATCTCAGAAACACTGTAAACAAGTGTCCTAGGAAAGGCTTAAGCTAATTCAAGATCAAATATGGACCATGCTGCAGATCACATGGAATGCAGCCACCTTGACCTGGCTCTTTATGGTCCCCACGGATAAAAGGGGATCAAAAGACAATCCAAAACCATAAAAGAATTTTTTTTTCTCTAGGCAAGCTTCTGCTGTCATATCACTTTTCTTGGATCAGTAGCTGACTTGATCTTTATCTCCTGCCTTTTAAAACAAGTCAGCTAAGAAACTTTGCTGAAGGCACATTCCTTTTTCATACTGGAACAAGACAACATGTCTTTGTAGGTTCACTCATTACACTATTATTTGTTTAAACCTGTGATAAAAATTTAGGAAGCAGTGAAACAAAAGGGAAAATGCTTATAACTTAGGAGATCCAGCAAATAGAAGGTAAATTACCTTCAATTTTAATATCACTGTTTTTTTTAAAATTTAACTTTGTGTAGTTCTGCTGAATTTACATTATCAAAGAAATAATACTGGTCTTTGATGTTTAAAAGGTTGAGTTACATCTTAATTCTATTAAACTCCATGTATGTTGTTTCAAAGGTCAAAGCTGTAGTAATACAACACAACAGAGAGTCAGGAGGACCAACTTCAACCATTTGTGAAAATGAACTATTAGCTGCTTACTAATCAGCTCTCCAGAGACATTTTCACATGTAAGTATTAATGGAGAACCTCTTCTGCAGAGTATATTATATCATTATATCATTACATCTTACAGCAAACCAAGGACTCTCAGCCACTGTGTTCTACTGATGGCACAGTATAGAAAAAAAGACATGAGACATCTACTTGATTTACTCTTTGTTACATGAAATGTCTGATGCTCTTTCATCTTTCATATGAGGTGGGATGTCGTTATCCCAGGTACAATTAGACATTTCTCTATTTGTCTTACAGAAAAAAACACATTCTTGCAGTCATTTGGTCTAAACTCACCCAATCTTTAAACAGCCATTTCCCAAACTGTAATATTACATTAACATTAACCATTAAACTCCAAACTTCTGCCCTAAGTTCTGCAATCATCATTCTGCCACTGTCCCAAATACATGGAAGAATCTTTTAGGAAAAAAAGGAAGCAAGACAAACTTCAATTTAATTACTGAAAACCTGCATAAAAATTTATCATAACGAAGACAAATATCTGTATACTCTGGGTCACATTTTGTACCCTACTTGATTCCACCAGACTCAAGACTGCACTCATTTTCCTAGAAGAGTTGGTAATCTGGGGTCATTTTTGCTGTCTGGAAACCAAACAATTTTCTTTCCTGACTCTATCCCAGACTGTTTCCATATACTGCCATGGAACCCAAGCTTTGGTTGGCACCAGAGAACATGGAGCTCCATCCCTTCAGTTCTGGAGTTCCCTGGAGCTGGTTTCATTCAGCCACGTATTGGGAGTGATGCTCTTAACACAGGTCAGAACACGGCAATTAAACACACGGCACTTTGACAGCAAGGGAACCATCAGCACACATTTTGGGGAATGTGACAGAAGGGAGAGGTTTTACACAGGGTAGAAGGGGCTGTGGTTCAAGAAGGAAAAGCCCTAATGTTTAGGTGCAGTTCAGTTGAACAGCAGGACCATTTGCATCCCTTTCAAGAATCGCCACTGGGAATACAAACCATGGCAGCGAACTGTGACCAACACTGACAGTGAGCAGCAGAATGGACATGAAAAGGCACATGTTTCGGAGGGGGGGGGGGTTATAAACAACAGTTTACCTGTGTGATATCATCCTGCTGGAAGGCACAGAAATTAAAGTGAAAAAGGCTGTAAGAGGGAAACTAGCAGGAAATGAAACAATAGCAAATATAAGGGATTACCACAAAGAACAGACACCCTTGAGAAAACAACTGGAAAGCTACTAAGTGGGAGTTAAATCATATCTTATTCTATACTACCCTACCTACTAATCTCTACGAGCCTGCAAAAGCTTATTCTTTCTGCAATAAAATGTATTTCAAAAATCTGTAAGGGTTAGTCTTAAAAAGTGAAGGCTGTCAGGGGCTCAGCACAGAGTTAATGCAAATTCCACAGGTCAGAAAAAGACACAGGAAGAAAAAGACACAGGAAGAAAAAGACACAGGAAGAAAATGCAAAGGGCTGAGAAAGCTAGACTAGGTGAAGAAACACTGACAAATACTTTCACAAGGAAACACACATCACTGGTATTATAAGACATCTGTAACTAAATAATCAGTCTCAAGATGCTGATGGCAAGTAGGACAGATAATAATAAGAACTGCCAGATAGAAAATGGGGTTGGCCTGTACAGTCACCAGTACAAACAAGATCAAGTTGCACTCAATGTCATTTCAAAAACTGCAGCTCACACTATGACACAACTCACACACTATGAAACAATTCTCATGAGCAGGTCTCCTAGATAGGCTTTTGGGATTAAATGAATAGCCACTGCAGAAGCAACAGACAGAAAATAGTTGCAGACAAGGATAAACAGCAAACACCACCACTGGTAAACACTAAATACCCAACAGTGTTAAAAGCTTTGCAAAACTTTGTAGTTACCAATTAATATCACAAACATATTTACTAGGCATAAATAGAAAGCCCCCAGCTCTGGAAATGTGAGAGACTCCACCATTTCTGTTGACCTCCTGGAGCTGTTGGACGCTGAGAGCTTTCAGAAATCTCACAGGCAATGAAATACAGATCTAGAATTCATGCTCTTCTTTTAGGAAATCACTAATCTTGTGTCTGAAGCTTGGCATTCAAACTATTACACTCACGCAGGTGTCCTCTCATCCTTGGTCAAAAGAGGGCCTTACTGTAGTCTGTGAAACACGTCTGATACCCAAGAGGTCGTTACACAGATTGGAGCACATGCTAAGTGATGTTTAATGTAGTGCACACATTGCACACGGAATTCTCTGTGTTTTAATTGGGCACCTCTAACTTGGAAGGAGTGGAACAGCCTTATTTAAACAGTTATGATAATGAGGACCACTTATTTTGTTATTTGGTTTGCAGTTATGAGGGAAGGATAAAACATCTGGTTGCAGCAGAGCAAACAAGAATGCTGTAAAACACTGTGGTTCTGTACCCAATTCTTATTCAAAACAGAAGTTAGTTCTCAGCAGCAAGTTGTTAGCAAGCAGAGAATCAGAAACACAAATGTTAGAAGTACCCCACTTCCAGAAGAGGCAAAAGTTTTTTGAAAAGGTAGGTTTGCTCCCAGGTCCGTGTACTATAGCACTGAGAACTGCACACAGAGAATGCCGCGGGCTGGACACCAGTGACCCCTCTGCCCCTTCCAGCCTGCAGCAAGGCACTGCAGCTGCCCCTTCCCAGCGAGGAAGGCAGTGCTGGGCACAATTACACAGCTCTGTGCCCAGCGTTTAACTCTTCAAGGTGAAATGAACACCATTAGATAGATAGAGACGAATAAGATTGGAAAACTCATTCTCTTTTTGCCAGACCGAATATCGAGCTCTTCACTGACAGGTCATCTAAAAGTCGGTCACTGAAGTGACCAGAATGATTGGAGTTTATTATTTATGTTCTGAATATTTTGAGTACATTGAAGTAAGAGCTGATGAAGGAGCCCAGCTAAGGAGCTGAACAAACAGCAGGTAAGACCTGTAAATACAATTCTCTAATGAAACAGTTACTCATGTGGTACCATGTGTACATCCTTCTGCTCAAGGTCTGTGATATTAGGAACTCTTCATCAGTATTCCCAGACATGGGACACCCCCCCGAACATCAACAGACATTCTCTAGTCCACGTATCCTGCAGCTGATCAGCACTACTGGCCCATGGAAATGACACCGCTGGGATTCACTGCTCAGCAATTATGACTTATCTAAACCAGCAAGTGCCACACGTCAGTACACGACTAGCGCTCTGAGGGAAACTTCTTATCTGGAGTCTTTCCCATATCTGCATGTAATTACCTCTGCCTTCTATATCACATTTAATAAATGTACTGTATAACTTCGAAATGCATCCTTTGGAGACTCTAAATTCATTATTTTCATTTCAGTCTCTATATATCATTTATAAAAATCTGCTAATTCTTGAGAATAGGAAATAAAAATTTCTAATTCCATATAATTAAATATTGGCATGTTATCTTGAGTAGATGCTCTTTGCAATACACTCGGGTCTATAATTCTGTCTTCAATTAACTGTCCTCCTCCTGGACAGGTTGCTGTTTTCCTTTTCTGAAACACTGGAATCAGTATCTCCTAAAGGGAAATGTAGCTTCTAACTGTCTGCAAGAATAGAAGGACCATTGTTGACTCTTCTAATTTGTCCCTGATCTTAAAGGGAAATTGCAACACTGTAGGTATTTTGATAAGGCAAATAGATTCAAATTTTTGTGCTCCATTGTTTCCAGTTGCTGTTCCTACAACCATCACAAACCATTAGCTCTCTAGTCTCAGGGGGATTGGTCTGTGACAACACAATCGTTCTCAAAGTAGTGACCATATTTTAAATAGTCTTAAATATTAAATACACTTATTCTACCAAAAAATGTTTAATAAAAAATGGCACATTTGTTAAAGATGTCAAAAGCTTTCCTGAACCAAAGGTTTACATTTTACCATTTTATTTGTGGTGGATGTGAAGGGAATATTTACCCAACCATATTTACATTTAGGATCTTTCTATGGATGTACATAATTCGCAATGCACATTTCTAAAGGCACTGTCCTCTGGGCTTTACAGTACTTGTAAGTGAACTTTGTGCCAAAACCCCCTAATATTTAGGTTTTGATGTAACTAGATTAAATAATAATATGTAATAATGTACAATCAATTCTCACTTAATGTGAAGCTTCACCCTGAAGGGTTTATTACTATTTCACCAGCATGTGAGGGTTAAACAATACCAGCAAGACGTTATCCTCATGTAGAGGTGCTTTATGTGAGGTGTTTGAGTAGAAATATTAACTAGAGCCTATTAAGTTAATCACATGCTGAATTATCATTATGACTGATGAAAACAGTAATTAAATGTTACAGCTTGCATGTGTCATCATTACCTTATTTCTTTTACAAAATAACAGATGGTTTTAGGTATCAAATAACATGAACAGCTACTAACAGTGATGATGATAAAATCAGAACACACTCAATTACATCAGTGCCAGTACTTCTAGGATAAGTACTGTATGAACATATGTGGAGTGGAAGGAGGAGTGGAATAGGTGTACTACTTCATGATTTAGCTTGGCCACAGTGGGCATCATTTCTTGTATTTATTTGTTCAGTTCAGGCAGCTACCTTTTGAAGAAAGCAGGGTGCATTTTTGCAGTAGCCATTCATCAGACAAAATGCAAACTGAAACTGCCTTAGGCAACAAATGAAATATCATGGAAGTGACAGTCTGGTTATTAAGAGAGGTTTCTTCACATTACAGAACCTTGATATAATCTCATTTGATTCACATTTATTTCCTGGAGGGGTGTGTACATAGAATAAACAATTCTGGGAAGTTCTGTAATGCAGTGCAGCCTTAAACTGTCTCGTGAAACATGTAACAAATGCTATTTCAATATTTAACTATGGTATTGCTTACTCTTGCACCTTTAGTACAATTGGTATGGGTTTTTTGGCCTGAGCAACACAGTGAGAAAGGTTAAAATGAAGTGAAAAATTTGGGATACTTTCTGAAACAGTCAAGGTAAATAAGGAACAATCTAGAATAAAATATAAAATAAAATGTAAAGCAAAAAAAATAGTTTGCAATATTTTGCAGTATTTTTTCCTTAACACTTGAAACCAAAGGTTTGTTAGGTATAATTGTTTTTAAACCAAAACCCCCTTTTTGAATTCATTGGAAAATTTAATCGGTGCTTACTAATGGAGAGCTTGTGTTTACATTTTTAGGACATTTTTACTACAGATCAGTATGTCAGAAGATAGTAGTTTCCAATAAAACACTGTCAGCTTGCCTGTATGAATCAGACCCTCACTGTATGCAAAACTCAGCAACAAAGCATGTACTCACAGAATCACTGGTGTAGATTTCCTTGAGACTGTATTATACACCTAATTTATGCTGCTAAGCAATAAATTGAAATTGTTTGACATTTGCAAAAATTCACCATCCTAACTGATTAAATTCTGAGCCAAGAACACTAACACAGCACGTGACCCACAGAACTGACGCTCTAACAATAACCCAGCGATGGCCAAGGAGGATGTTCCCCATTGGTTCTTCTTGCTTTTGCTACAGGAGAGCCTTCATAGCTCTTGAATACTGTAGAACAAGAGTAAAAGTATCAGCAGAATAATTAAAACTTTTTCATCTAAGGGGGTGGTATCTTTTGCTGCTGCTTGTCTTAAATTTCCAGCATGGTACAACCGAGCTAAGAGAAGATGCACATATCAGGGAAAAGCGACAGGGAAAAGCACAAATTGAGCATTAACAAGCAAGAAAAAGGAAGTCAATCAGATTTCTGGGTGCAGTAGAGCAAAAGGGAAATGCAGGTCATGGGACAACAGGCTGAAAATAGTGAAAGAAAAAGAAATCTTCAGGTCAAATCTCAGCTGGTCTAAGTCAGCGTAGCCCCAGGGAAGTTACGCTCACTTAGGCCTGGTAGGAATCTGGCTCAGCAACCTGAAAAAAGAAAGGGAAAAACTGAGAAACAAGAGAAGACTGGGATTGAGCAGAAAGATATATACATATTTTCCTTCTTCTGTGGAGAGGGAAGAAAATTCTTGTCAATGGAGCTGAAAGGGTGGGAGCATGGACAACTAAGCAGGAAGAAAAAAAGCTGGAAGGACAAAGCATGGGAAGCAAAAGGAAATGAACATAATGCCAGGTGGTAAAGAAAGAGTTTAAAAGACATCAAGAATGAGGTGGCAGAGAGAAAAATAATGTGCTTTTAAGGAATTCGACTTCCTACTGAGATTACTGCTTCTTGCATATGTCCCTCAGAAGCATTTAACATTGTTTTTGGTTCATTGTTATCTATACATTTTTATTCCTCTTACACTGCTAAATACCATTAAAGTAAATGTAGGTTAAGATTCCTGGGATATATATGGCTACAATTCTGGATCACTGCTACCATTTTACACCGGACGTATTTTTGAAGGTGTGATGATCTCTTCATCTCCTCATCATCACTGCAAGGTGAAAAAGTTCTTCAGTCAATGGGCATTCTTGCAGCAAATATCATGGAGGGGGAGATTGTATGAAAAGAAAAAATACCCAGAATATGAAAAAAATCCTTTAACATTTAAAGTACAGTGTGTCATCAGCTGAAACGATTTTGTCAATCGTTTGATATTCAGACCAAAGTTATTAAATAAGCACCATTTACAAGTCTCTACCAACATGCACAATATGCACACACGGAGTGCTATAAGAAAAAATGCATTTATGCAGTATTTGTAGTCGTTATATAGACACATGTGCTTAACTTGCTATATCCATTACTATATGAAGCAAACACCAGATCACAGACCAAAGATATTCTTTAACTGAGTTTGTAACCCAGGGACTGGAACACTTGTCCAGAAAGGACAGTCTTATCTCTGTGACTCATGCACTTAAATCAATATCCGTGGCACCTACTGTATTTATATTTGTTTATTTATTTATTTATTTTTAAAGCAATCACATGCCTTCATGGTAGGTCATACAACCTTTCTGTGTTGTTTAAGTGGTTTGAAGACAATTTGCTGGGCCAGTCTTCCATCTATGCAAACTTTTAAAATACTTGATGCACAAATGACTGCTATCAGGTTTGTGTGCTTGCCCTCACTTACTAAACAGGATGATTTCCTAGATTAGCCAGCAATAGCGAGAGGTTAGAAGCAGTATAGCTGGACTGCAAAATACAAAGGTTTTTAAATTTTTTTTCTTTTTTTGTGTCTCAACATCACATTGAAACCTTGCAAATTCCAGTACTCATTTGGGATAGGAAAGCTGTCTTTGTCCAACCAAAACAAGAGAGTATCCTGGGATGCAGTTGACTATGCAGAAGACTAATGATCCTTTTCCCTCTTGTTTTGAACACAAGTGCTACTCTGAAGCTGAATATGTTTTCCTTATGAAAATATTGTTATTGGCACAGGGCCGTGAAAAGTTCCAGGTTTGAACTTATACATCTCGTTCTCTAGAATTCTCACATCAAGCTAGTAGTGAAAACTAATATCTCAGAGCTAAGTAATGGTACTGGATAGTGAGGAAACTGGAGATAATATACAAGTAATGAGAGAAAATTTAATGTGCATATATAAGTGAACCTTGTTAATAACCTCATTAACAAAAATAACATCCTCCCAATTGCAAAATCCTGATTAAAACCCTCTAACATAATACATAAACATTTAAAACACAGCAGTTATTCATACTGTATACATCTATATGCTATATTATACAGATATATGCAGATAAAAAAATACACCCACGTGCACACACGTTCTAACAGCACAAAAAGACACACAAATAGGCTTAAGTTTACAAGCAAAGAGTAGGTGCAAATGAATAGAGACAGATAAGGACACCATGTTATGTTGGACAATATCCTGTGCTGTCACTGAAACATACTCACCATTTGCAGAAGATCAGAAGAAACCATCTGCATGCAACACATTGCTGTTGCCAAAGCACAGACAATGGTGGAGATGATATTGAGAGCGCACACACTGAACAACAGGTCCTGCAAGAGACAGGCAGTAGAATATCATCTCTCCACTCCGGGACACGAAGGACACAAAGTTTTTAGGAATGTGATAATAATCACTGTCAACTGCTATCAATTAATGTGGTCTCAAATAACTGTGTAGAACTCATTTAGCTTGTAATATTTTTTTAAAGCAATCTGCAAAGAGAACAGTTACAGAAAAAATTATCTTCCCTCCCCTTCTTTGTTATTAGATATTTCCTCAGAAATATTGATATTCAATTACCAGTTCCCAAAAAGAAAAGACAAATTACTGCTTTCACAGTGGACTCCAAGCTACAGCCATCACAAGAAAGATACTATGAAGGAGACATCTGATTAAAAACAACACCACACAGAAACATCATTGCTTTCAGTAGTTGAAATCTACAACTTGGAGTTGTGGGTTAAAAAAAAATCAACTTTAGTATGAAATAGAGACTGTTATCCTGTGTCAGATACTTCAGGTATCTGAAACATTTTTAGATTTACAGAAAAGCGGTGATTACACGTGGGCATTCACCTTCTGCTAATGAATCGACGGCATATGGCCCATGTTTTTTAAAAAAATCCAAGACATTTAAAATAGAACATACAGCATTTGTTTACTAAGTAGAATAAAATAAAAGAAACATCTGAATTAAAATGGAAACATTTTTTTAGCAATGGCATAATTAAAAACAAACCATTCATCTCTCTTCCAATCACTGGATTTGTATTTACTTTCCCAACAGCCAGTGAAAAGAAACACTGATTTAGCATGCTGACTACATTTCAAAGCTGCTACAATCCCTGTACAGCAATTGCATAGCTGTTGTACTTGTGGCAATTATGTGGCTCAGTTAGTATTCTGAACAGCCAGTAAAAGCATTTGAGAAAAAGCAGCAGAGAGAACAGATGAAAAACAAAATCAAAATTGTTACAATACCATAAGTAAAAACACTCATCGTGTAAAGAACATTCCGTAGGATCTAAGTTTAAAAGAGTATTTCAGTCACTGCCAGTGCATAAAATACCTTCCATGCTATAAAAATCAATGCACTGCTCGCTTTTTCCCAACAATACTGAAAAAAATGATAGCTGCAGATTTACTCCTGCCACTGTAATTGCATGCTCCTCGAGTGACCTTCATTTGAGATGAAAATGCCAGCCATGGGAACCAGGCAGGCAATAAATGGGCTAACAAGTTTCGGTTATTTAATAGCTTACACTGAGCTAGATCTGCTCTTGCTGATCTGGTCAGTCTTGTCTTGTTGGCCAGCCCCTCAGCCAGGGAATAATGAATCATCAGCATCAACAGCAAACACCGGAAGGGCCAATCTCTAACTCACATACAGAAGGTGATACAGAGGACTCATTCAAATACAAAGTCATACAGATCCACTTAGAGCATTCAAATGGAGGTAAAAGGCAAGGTGATCCCTAGAGATTCAGTTAGTTAACCATGGCACAAAAAGAAACCCTACACGTTCATATGTTCATATGCAGACCTACAGAAAGAACATCAAGGCAGAGACAAGATCTAGGGTAGAAACAGGACTATTTCCTGGCAGTAAGAAACTTCATTCATTGCTTAATACAGTCATTTAGATCCAAAAGATTTAGCTAATCTAAGTGCATAACTTAATACCATTTATGCCAAATAATAAAATCTACATCAAAGCTCCAAATTAGGATCTGAAGTGTCTCCAAGACCCTCATAAAACTTTACATGCTTTGGGACAGACTCAACTGTGCCTCTAACACTCATGACAGATGTTTCTTTGATCTGTTCCTTAAGATCCCAGAGCTTCATCCCACTATTCCAATGATTATCTTTACCATCCGTGTCCTCCTTATGTCCATCTCACAGCTGAAAATCATTGCTCCTTTTCTTCTCTAGCTTTTGAGAGCAGGCTATTACACAGCAGACTTTTATACCTCTAAACTCTATTATAGTTCTTTAAGTCTTTTCCACTTTTACTTCATTACCTATTAACCTCATTTCCTCCAATCCTCAAGTGAAATGACCTTCCTAGGGCTCTGATTGTTTTCATTAATTTCATTTGGTTCACCTCATCTTAGTCCACATTCTTCCTCAAATGCAGAATCCTAAACTGGGCACAACTGAAGGCCTTGCAAATGCTGACTGTAGCATAAGGATTATTTCGAGCGCCTTAAAAGCTACACTCACCCTTACACATCCTGCAGTGGTGAATGAGGTTTTCTGCAACAGCACATCAGTGATTCATCTTTTGTCCAACATAACCCCAGATCCTTTCCTATGGAAATACTACCCTCTTCATCCTGCTACTAGGTAAGAATAGAAGCAACATCATAAAGATACAGCTGTTTTTATCAGAGAAAAGCTAAAAGCAAGGTTCATTTTCAATTACACTTATCTTTCATTTATAAAAAATAAGGAATAAACCTAACCCATTTCATTCTATGTGGATAGAAAAAGGACAAAATGTCCCCCCATAATTACTTCCTCACATACTGCAAAGCACAGAGTAAAACCAAATAATGTTTTCATTTTCAGTTATTTTTCTTTACCAGTAATCCCAGAAAACCTCTCAAGACAGTGTCAAACAGACTGCTTTAATTTTTATTCCCTGCTAACTGTCATGAAACAAGACACAAAGTAAGACTCTGCAAGCACCCTGAGGTGCAATAGTGTCCCAGGCTGGACACTCACAATGATCACAACTCCTTTGTGGTTTGGGACTTTTCCCTCGGGTCACTGCTCCCTGTTTGCTGTTCAGCATCATTGTTCGATGCAGGGCAGGGATCACTGTCCACAGGAACAGCCTCTCTCCACACACTCCCTTTTCACACGAAGCATACAAGTTATTGTTCCCAATGCAACCTTTTGGAAAATGAAGATACAACTAGGATGTTTCAAATGCATTGATGCAGAATTTTATGTATCTCAAAGATTCATAGGGAGCGGACATCTATCAGTCAAAAATGTAACAACTGAGCAATGACTGTGGCACCCTCACCATCAGTAGGTATTTCTTAAAGCAATAGTACTTCTTTATTTGTTTTGGCTTCTTTTCCTAACATCTGTTTCAACTCAAACAAGAATCAACCCACAACCAATCCCTTCTCCTCTGTTCCCCACTCCCCCCCACACCCTGCAAACATTATTCAGCCTCAGGCATTTTACCATTTTCAAGGAATTTACTTCCTGTGCCCTGTAGAAAAAATAATTAGGTAATTCATGACACCCATTTATTCAACTACAGACAAAAAATGAGCAGGAACAGGCTTTTAAGACCTAAAGCCCTCCATGGCCAAACACTACCAGAGGGGCAGTGGAGGTGCTTCCACAGATTGCAGCTGAAACACAACGGACACCATGTCCTTTAGCAGTAACCACAACAGGGACAATCTTAATTCTCCACAGCACCTGGCCACAGACAGCTACATTTATAGGTGTCTAAAGGAGCAGAAAATCTATACTAAACACAAAATCAAGGAGATTTAGTGACATATTTTTGACTGACATCTCCAACAACACTAATCAGAAAATACAACACATGAATCTGTAATGGTATGAAATATGATTCTTTGCTCCTGAGAACTGGCTGAACCAATCTTGTCTTACATGGAACTTTCTGGGTACTTTTGTATTTTTAAAACAAAAATCTGATTCTTCAGCATGTTTATATGATAATTGATGCTCTGATAGGTATAAGGTACTAGGTAGAATTATTCTTCTACAGGTTACGTATACAATCTTCTTGATACACCTCAACTCTAACTGCAGAGGACACAAATCCCCTCCAGAGTGGAAGCAGCTGTCAGAATTGCCTGGAAGCATGCCTAGATCCATCCAGACACATACCCACTGGAGGCAGACAGCACTGGGAGCTGTTTCTCTGTGGCCAGTTATTTTCCCAAGTAGGTCTCTCAGTAAACCTCAAAAGCTGAATTAAAATTTAATACTGATATGTGAAAAATCAAGATTTCATGGTTGTAGTATTCCATTCCTATTACAGTTAAACAGTTACTAAATTAACTGTATCATCATGTTTTCCCTCCATAGTAACAGACACCTTTGACTTATGCTGTTGTTCCAGAGGATACTTGTGATTCTCAAATCTTCTTCACACTATCATTCATTCATACGTCCACCCATAACTTCAGGAGAGAACATCTAGTTTTTCTTTTCCTGATTTAAGCTGTTTTCAGTATTATTTTTTGGACACTATTTCTTTGCTACTGCACCTTAAAGTTCTTCCTTATTAGCAGAATTAAAATAATATATAAATATATTAAAAAAATCTATGTTCTCTAAATGTGCAGCCGAAAAGCCTACAGAATACAAAACCTGAGTATATTTGAAAATCTCAATGTTTAATTGAAATACTTTTTTTACTATTTCATATTAAAAAAATGTAATTTTAGGATATAATTAGGTAAGAACATCATATGAAAAAAAACATATTGTAATATAGTTAAAAAGCAATTTCTCCTTAACACAGATTTTCTTTGTTTTCCATCAAACTGCTCGCTGATAAGGCAGTCAGATGGTATTAAACTGGAATAAGTTAAAAAATTGCTGATTGATTTGTCACTTTGATAACTCAACTGCAGAAACAATCATTTAACAAAGCAATTTAAAACAGCTGTTAGCACCTGACAGAAGCAAAGAAAATCTCTGGAATGAGATAGAATCTAAAATGAAAAATGACAATGGCATGAGTCCTCCATTTGTGATGGGAGCAGTGGCAGAGCTGGGTCCTTTATAACCAAATAACACCCACTGCAAGTGTGTCCACCCCTCTGAAATTCTGCCTTTCAAGACCTAATTTGAACCTCCTGTCACAAAAAATATAAAGCAAAAGTGGAATACAATCAATTGGTTCTAATGGTGGGCCATACCCACAGAGTTCCTTCATCTTAGAAAACAAACTTAGAACTGAATCCTCTCTAAAATCAGGTGCCTTTCAGAAGCATCAAGTAAGTCAAACTAAAACAGGAATCTCTGGACATATTCACAACTCAAATGAAGATATTGGTAAATATTTAATCACTCCCTTGCTTCTTCATATCATAGCAATGAACTGTACTGTCAGTTAAGTTACAGGCATGAACATCAAACCAGGGAATCTGACATTCAATACTGACCCTACCACACAGATGAACCACTATTACCACAAAATATTCACTCTGTCAAGTATTATTCAGAAAATTAATCAGCTGTGCTGCTTACAGAGAATTCAGAAACTGTTTTTAAACGTATTTTGCTCTAGAAGGAGATAAAGTACATATAACTGCCTTTTGTCCCCACTTACTCCTCTGTCTCCACATTTACTTACAACATTTAAATTATTTATTATGTTTTCTGAAATGTGTTCCTTAGGTTCATATTACCAAAAAAAAAAAGTTACATAGCACAAATCCATTACTTATGAGCTCCAGTCTGTGGAGCTGAACTGGCAACTCCCTTTACAACACACTCATATTTTGCTGGCTCAATAGATTATTTTCCTGTGGAAATAAAAGGTTTGTAATCTTTAAGGTTCTTAAGTTCTTAGCACTTTTGAGACCTCAGTCAATATACAATAAAAGGAGCAAAATAAGCTCACTGATGTGTAAAAAGAACACTGTGTAATCAGTAGCCCTGAACACATGGATCTAAACATCCACACCGATCAGTGGCTAAAACCAGCTTCACTTCTGCAATTCTGTGAGATGATTTCTTTTCTCCTTGATTGACTTCAATTATGGTGCTTCGTTTCTCATACTACTGTATCCTGAGAAGACATAATGAGCAGTAAAGCTTTTTCATCCATGAAATTAGTGTCAGTGTACCTTTTTTATTCATGAATTCAAGGACAACAATCCTTTAACTCAAATTATAACTTCTGTTGTTCTCATTGGATATGTCTGAAAAACACCGGAAAAAATAGCTGCTCTACTACAGAGAAGACTCAAGAATCAATTCTGAACCATACAGGTCTCAAACACACATTGAACTGTAAATGGAGACATGGACAACACTTCAAAAGATAGATTTCAGGTATGAAAGTATAATATAATTCCTTATTTCACCTGCATCTAAAATATTTACTATATTTTTAAGGGAGCAGTGCATAGCTGCTACTTAAGAAAAGTAAACTCAAAAAGGTTTGCTCTGCCTGCATGAGAGTTTGCATGTCTTTGAACTCAGGTGTCTGCAATAAATTTAGTATTGGAGACACGAGAGTTGGAGACTCCTGAAAGACTAAGGTTCCACAAAATAACAAGGATGTAATAAACAGATTCCAGTCATTCACAGAGGCAGCTTTTCAGCCACAGAATAGGTTTACAACCATGTCCACTTGTTGCCCAAGCAAGGAACAAAACAACTTTGGAGGAAGCAAAAGTAGTGCAACTCTTCAGACTGCAAAGCCCACTGTGAAGCTCTATTTCTGATGGTATCTAGTGTGGGAAATACACTTGAGTGTAGGGAGTATTTTCAGTTACCTGTAAAGTAACAGGAAACAAATCCAGCATTTAAAAATCTGACAGGAAATTACTCATTCTACACTGAGCTTTATCCAAGTTTAAGTAGATTATGAAGTCTTTCAGGCAAGTCATTCAGCAAAATTAAAATATTGCATTTGGTCATCCAGCAAATCTGAGGAAAGTCTGTTCCCATAACTCTAAGGAACATGTTAGGAGTCATCCTTCTCTGCTGTGCAAGTGAAAGCATGTTTTGAAGGGAAAAAAAATTATATATATGAGTAGGATTGGTTATCAACAAACTCAGTAACAATAAACTTGGATTCAAAGGAGAAGAAAGGGAAGATTCACACAGAAGACTTCAAGAACTGTGAGGTACATAAATCTCTAATAATGATGACTAGCTTACAACTAACAAATAGAATCAGTAACCTGGAAAAGGCTTTTACTATTTATATTGTACTTGAATTTCAGCAGCTCCAAGCCAAATATTTATGCTGAACAGAGAGGATTGAATCAGCTTTTCTCTTTGCTTCTGTAGTCACAAAACCATTCTAAAGATGCACTTTAAGTAAAGGAGAAAGCAATTATTTAAATAGTAAATGTCTGCAGGTATTCTGGACTGAGTAAGCTGAGTAAGTAATTGAAAAGACTCAGTTGGATCATTACTAAACCAAAGCAGTATAACATTCTCCTGTTACATGCAAGTATTAGGCAGCAATAGTACATTACAAAATAATTGAAACTTCCAAATACCTAACTTCACCCTCTCAAAATATTGCATGTATGTCTTTAACAAGTTCAGAATACTCTGAGTTTAGAAAGAAGAAATAATTGTCACAGATTGTGGTGGGGGGAAAAACAGTTTTCTCCCTAAAGTTATAAAATGGTAAACCCCCAGGGGGTTGAACCTTGGGGTTGAACCAATGAGCGCTTCTGCAAAATATAAACATATCACCAGACCAGAAAAAAAGGGTAGTTGTAGTTGTTGTTGGAGAGGTGGCCATGTTCTGAGGCCACGAGGAAAAGGGGCCCCCAGCCCCACTGGGGGCTCAGCCCCCCCCCCCAGCCCCTGGCTGGAGGGCTACAGGGACTTGGAACAGTGTTAGACTGGACTAAGTATCTGTAGCCGAGAAGCTGGAAGTTTTTCTCCTCCACTGGAGCAGCGGCAGAGGCAGCAGTGTACAGAGGACAGCGGCAGAGAGCCAAGAGATAAAGAGAGAAGCAGCAGAGACAGCATGCAGCCAAGGAAGACACAGGCTTGTCTGAGAGAAAGAGCCAGCAGCAGAGAGAGAACTAAACTCTACAGAGAGAGTTTGGGTAAGAACTGAAACAAACTCCCCAAACCCCTCTGAGACCTCCTAGAGAGGAGGAGGATGATGGACTCTTACTTGAGAAGAGTCTTAGAGTGAAGTGCTACAGCACTGAAAAGAAAGGAGTGGAGAAGCTCAGGCTTTCCGGAGCTGGACCGGGATGGCCAAAGGAATGCAGAGGGTGGCTTCGCCCCCCTGCTGCCTTGAGACAGAGCACAGAAGCTCTGTAAGGGAATTTGAATCCCCTGAAGATAAGGACCGTCATGAAGGCTACTGCACTTCGTTGATATGACGTGGTGAAGCGACCTTTGTCCTGGTAAACGCAGCCCACGGAAGAGAAGACCCTCGCTTGGAGTCAAAGGGCCGAGAGGGGCTTGGATACCCCCCTCGTGTGTACTGGCAGAGATCCAGCTACAGCTGCTGCATGAAAGAATAGAGCCTGCTGCCCTAGAAACATTGCTGCTCTGAAAGTAGAAAGGATCTCTTCCTTCTTCCCTCCTGGACTTTTATTTGGAGAGAAAAGAGATTTGATCCATTGTAAGTACTGTTTTATCATGGTAGAGATAGTTGAGATTGTGTGTGTAATGTGTTATAATATTCATTTGTACAGAGTACAGTCATTGTAATATAATCCTTTCCCCCCATTTTGAGTCTCATGTGTTGTCTGGAAAACCCATCTCACACTGGGCTGAGATGTGGGAGGGGGGCTTGGACTCGAGAATTAGATTTTGGGGCTCTCAAACCATGACACAGATGAAAGCTGTTAGAAAAATTCAGTCTTCACACTTCAATTACTTTACAATAAAAACTCAGTTCCTTAAAATTTCATCCATAAACCAAGACATTTACTGTGGAAAAAACAGATTACGTTGATGTTAATGAAAGCCATCCCATCTGAGCTATCACTTCATTTTTGTACATCTGATTCTTAATACACCTTTTTAACTAATTTTGTAAATATGTAGGACTTGCTTTTGCTTTCATTTGGCTTGAAATAAATCAAGTAACTTCCTAACACAGGATAGAACTGTTCTAGAAGTCTGGTTATTGTAAAAAATCCAGATACTGAGACATCGACATTCTTCAGCAGCACAGATCATTGACCCTGAGTATCCAGAGGAAAGCAAGGAATCTTATTTTCAGGGGCAGTTTAGGACCACTTAATTGCAGGAAACTGTGTAGCAAACGCATCTTCTAGTGAAAAACAGTAACCAGAAAGTCTCTCCATCACAAACCAGGGTAGATGGGTCACACTTGGGTGCCTGCAGATCTGGGTAGTTCAGCACATCATGCAACTGTGCTATTGGTACTGGAGGTGTGCAGACCAGACTACAAGTACGATACCTTCTAAATAAAACCTCAACCCCACCAATTCACCATCCTTGAAATGGGTTGAGTCCCCAACCTTTACAGCAGTGAAATGGCAGAGTGTTTTTGTCCGTTTTACTGTAACATACAATTTTGTGCTGAAATTCCACTACTCAAACAATCACAGAAATTAGCACTCATCTCATAGATCAGTCAGCATTTGCAATCAGTACTCATATCTATGTATATATGTATACTCATATGTATATATTTGTGACTATAGATATTGGTTTCAGTAACTTATTCAGGGTTTGAAAGGAAGAAGGAAGAAGGATTGATTTACAAAGGAGCATGAAGAGATGGTTCAGAGCAGAAACAACAAAAAATAAAAAAAATTTAGAGATTTTTCAAAGCAACTATAAAAGCCCCTACTCAATATCATGCAAGGCATGATCCCAGCACAATTTAACATACGCAAGATCAGTAGCCACTGTTGTTTTTCCTTGTCCTGTTTGGCTGCCTGGGAACAAGATCAGACAGGTGATACGTGTACAATTGTTCTGTTCACAATGCAGCTCCACAGCTGCTCCCACTAAAAAACAGAGATGGCTTAATGGAAATGTGAGCTTTTTACCTCAGTCTTAATAAAGAGAAGGAACATGAAACCTACATAATGTTATACAGAAAGGGGTATAATCTTAACTCTGGTTCTCTAGATTTTCTCTCCCTCTGGCTCCCCAAACAATGAACACAATTGAGCTTTTGGTACTAAACATCTGTTCCCCTAAAATCACATTGCAATTGTTAATTGCAATTAAAGAGGGTGAGCCTTATCAATCTCAGCTATTTACCTTATGAGTTGTAACTTTCTTTCGTATGGGCTTAGTAGAACGCTGGACTTAAATTTATAGACAGCTATAGAGAGCTCACTAAGACAAACAGAAAGAAAATCTAGAATTAAAACTGAAAAAGATGCAAGAAACTTTCTGAAAAAGTTATTTCCTAACTACTCTTAGATGAAAACTTCTAAACGTAATTAAAACTGAACTCAGGTGATGTTCATGGGAACTCCTGTATTTAAATCCATTCTCTTCTAGCATAAGCAGATACGGCAATTCCCCTTATAAATGACTGAGTTACACTGTAAAAGACATTACATTTTCTGTTTATATAGAATACAATTGCTGTATTGGTTAGAAACCTTACCCTGATTTTCAGCATATGTCACTTCTACTCACTTCATATGTTGACAATGTCCTCAAAGGTAAATGGTTGTTTTCTCTCTCATTAAAGTTTAAGTTACTGACATATTTACAGGAAGCAACCATATGCTCCCTCAATCTTTATTTTTATGGAATTAGCCAGTCAGCTTTTCCTGAATGACAGGTTCATGTTTCTGCATCTGTCATATTTTGAGGAATGTCCTTCTGAGAAGTTACCTTCTCGTAACACATTTCACTGAGACTGTACGACAGAACACAGCCCTGAATTTAGCATCCTGAGCAGCACTTTATTATTAGGTTTTGACCAGCTGTGTCAAGTTATGCTTCTTTTCCACTTAGTAAATTCTTGCTACCCAGTAGGTTCTTGCTCTGCCTCCTTTATCATGCTCATTAAAACCTGAAGCAGAGTTCTTCCTTAATTTTGGGGCCATAAAAAAAACACTTTAACTTCTACCTGATCCTATTACTCGGTGGTAGCTTTTTTCTTTTTCTTAACAAAGCTAAAGAACATTTAGGTATTTACTGCATACCTCTTACAAGATTTCTACCTATTCTGAAATTTAAACTGTATCTTCAAATATCAATATAACTTAGCTTTTTCAGGCCCCACCCTATAAACTACCTCCCTAAGATCCTTCTCACATTGAATTTCTCTACTTTACTCCATTATTTTCTGTTAATTTTATTAAAATACATACTTTGAAATTGAGAGTCCCAGATGCAGAATAGTTCTGTTCATCACTAAATTAAACCTAGAATGAATCAATATCTGCCTCTTAGGCTGGGGTTCCTTTTTCTGACCAGTTCTTTCACTGAATCCTTACTAATTTTCAAAACAACACCATGTTTGGTGTCAACAAAGCGAAACAATGATGTGGGCAGTTACGCTGAACTTTAATGCACACATACAGTATTCTTAATATTTGCTCTCAATTTTTTATCTGGGTAGGTGTAACACAAAATGCAAGATTTAAACGTCTTATAATATTGCAAAGCAGTCTATAAGCATGTTTCCAGCATTATCCAGAAAGAACACTCACTATCCTCTCCCAAAGTAATGTCCTTTTGTAATCTACTTCTGAGTTAGTAGTACAGCATGAAATAGTTCATCATTCTGCAGTGATTTGTTTTTTTAGTCTACCACAACATGAATAAACACCACCACCTCCGATCCTACCTTCCTCGAACAGCAACATGACAGATCCCTGTTCTTGCTTCCAGCATCAGTCCTAACACATTCTAACTTCTGTTTCTTAAATAATCTTTAACAAGAGAGTTACCCACGCAAATGCAGATATTGTGTGTAAAATGGTTCATGCATAGAAGCAATACATTCTGCTGGATAAAGGTACTTTTTTTGCATGTAAAAGTGGATGAACACAGAGAACACCAACTGCTACTTCTTCCGTCAGACACTTCTGCCTTGCTGAGTTAAAACTGCAATACACTGTTATCCTCTCCTTTGGGTCTCACCTTTAGGGTCAGCCTTACTGCGTTACACTCCTGCAGAGGGTTCAGCTTCAGGGTTTCTCCCAAGTTACTGCAGCCTGATGTTTGGTGCTGCATTTCACAGCAAACACAGACACCGTCACTGTCGAATTTAATCTGTGGAGAAAAAAAAAAAAGGTCAGAAAAAGTATAAATCAAGGGAAACACACGTCCCAAATCATGTATTTACAGTTACAGTGACAGTAATGACTAATAAATGCAAAATAAAAATATCTATGCAGAAATCTTGGAGCAGAATATTTTCTGTTGGTTAATATAAGGTATAAAACAAGGTAAAATACAGAAAGAGGACACAATAGCAAAGAGTGCTACCTTGCATGACTCATTTTGAAAAAAATTTGCTTTCCAATGGCAGTTGAAACCAGAGTAACTCAACTGAATAAACATAAAATCATACCCAATGAGGAAAACCATAAAATAAAGAGGTCAGAAAACATATGAAGGAGTCACCAATCAGTTCTTTATTTCTCAAAGTAAAGACAGAGGCACAGTGGCTGGGTGGTAGGAGATCTGAATCACTCTTTTACATTAAAAAAAAATTTACAGATAGATTTACAGATAGATTTACAGATACAAATCCACAAAAAAATTTCATAATGCAAATACATGTTTACTATTTTAAATTCAAATTCTCCCTAGGATGTTGCCAGTTTCCTGAACAAAGACGGGTAGCAGCATTCCTTGTAGAATTACCTTGCATAGCCAGATACCTACAATCATTTCAATAGAGTATTTACTTACTGCTTAAGCAGAGCAGAAAGTACTTACTGCTTAAGACCTCAATAAATGTTTAAATTGTTCCTATGATCTTAAAAGTTACGTATTTAATTATATGTAGTTTTAATGCCACCCCTATCAGGCTTATCTAACACTCTCTCCTTACATGCTGGCGACCAGGACAGCACATGGAAGAGCAAAAATAAGAGTCAATTAAAAAACACAATAAACTTTTGCAGATGAGGCGCAGATGACCGTTTGCCCTGTACTGGGAGGAAGGTATGCTCACAGCAGGATGCTGTCTCAGGAGACTTCAATGCCTGAGACTCCAGATTGCCCTCTAGCCAGTACAATTTGTAAAAGGCTTTTAAAAAAACCTAGGTATGTAAATGACACCATTTCCCATATTCTCAAAGGCAGCACTGGAAATCATTGTCTACGGCAGCTCACAGAAACTGGTCATACCCTATGCCATAGACACTGCAAAAGAAATAAAGAAAAAATACACTGTGCACCTCTATGATAGTTGTGGGGTTTATTTCTAATTAACATACAATTTAATTCACAAAGCTGCTTTAACAATTTCAGACTGGGGTTTTATCTTCAATTCTTGTAATCTTTTAATACTTTTTTTTTCAGAAGTGAGAGATCTGGAGAAAACCCAAGTACATGGTTTATGATCACATGACCTCAGCTCCTCAAGTCAAACCAGTAAATGTCAGTGGGGAGGTCTTGCTCCCAAACCTCTCCTGAAATGGTTCTACTGTCAGATAAATGCTACTGATGAAGTTTGACACTTAGATTTTGAGTTTACAGCCAGGTCACATTCAGGGGCCAGAAGGCTACACCACACACAGAGCAAATCAATACAGGCTTCAGTTGCAAAAAAGTTTTTATAATGAGGAATATGGGCAAAGCTTTCTATTGCAAGATCATCTATTCTGATTCATGCTGTCCCTGCTCAATGAAAGACAGTCACTGACTCATGGTGGCATGTACTTGATGCTTCTAATATGAAATACAGATCTTAGGTCTACTTTTATCACACGTAATGAACAGGTCTCACAGAAATAAGGCTAAAAAGGCTCAGTCAAGATTCCCCATTTATGAGATATTCTCAATTCATTCGGAAAGCTGTGCCATAACTTTATACTGCCCAGTAACTCTCCTTTTAATTTAATTCTTAAAATTACTTAAAAGGTAATTGTTTAAGTGAAAGTTCCTGCAAAACACAGGGACAATCTTAAGAATCACAGCATATTCAAAACCACTTAAGATTCACAACCAGACTGGAAGCATACTATTTTTGGAGGTTTTAACTTGTCCTATCACGCACTTTTTCCTTCCAGTGTTCCTGAGGTGGCATCTTTGTGAGTTGTGTTTTTGTAAGGGGGAGCAGGACAAGAGGCTGAACGTGTCATTGCGTATGTGACCCTGAGAGCACTTCTGAGCCCCCGTGCTCCACGATGCTCATCCCTGCCCCACTGCTGTCTCACACTTGCACAGGCAGGATCAAGAGTTCATACAGCTATTCTGTGCCCTAAACAGGGTCAAAATTAATATGGGGTTTGGTGTTGTTTTTTTTTTTTTTCTTCTAGGGAGGAGGGGGAAGAAGTAATTTATTTTTCCAGGTCAGACCTCAAATGCCATTCACTATGTGACTTCATAAACAGAGACAGCAGCACTAACAGTAAAGCTGCATTGGAACAAGGGAGGAGTTGGGAATACTTGTTCCAGCTGCTGGGCTGGTGTTTGCCAACCTCAGACACAATTACATCAGCAGTGCCTCCAAAGCTGTCTGTGTTTAAATCTCTATTTGGTTGTCGAGGCTCAAGAATAAAGCATGATTCACTTCATCCCCTTCCCAAATCCCTATCATCCTGCATATATTTGAGTTCCACACTGTGATTCTTACTCATGCTAGTGAGCACAGTCAGTAATCATAGTAGAGTTTGGGTACTTTCATATTTATGACAGTTCCAAAGTACACTCTCATCCAACCCATGGTTAAGATTTCAAACATCAGCCTGAGCTACCTATACGCATAAACTGTCTTTTAAGTTTATTTTGTCTTGCCAAAAAACAGTACTGTTACTTCTAAAGTGATAAAACTCATTACAATCTGACTTCTATGTAGCAGAGGATCAAAAAAACGAAAGGACGCTCTAGATTCATTACAAATACGTACACACACATTCATCAAATTCTGTCGAGGCATTAGAGGTGCCTTACAAAGTAGTAATGACTCTGAGTGTGCACACACTTCACCAAAAGGTTAAGGTAGGGAGCAATTAACAGTGTTATGTCACATTCTACCATTTCCCTATTACAAATGTAAGTCAAGTCTTCTAGTAAAGGTAGTAATAGATTTTACTTTTTCTTAGTTTAGGGCTTTACATAGGGAACATAAAAGGAAGGAAAATTTCAAAATAAAATATAAAAGTTCCAAAGTTGATAACAAGGTAGTGAAGTACAAGAAAGCCTCACTGGTGTGCTTATGGGAAGGAACTTCAGTGAATTAGAGTAACTTATGCAAAGAGAAAAAATTGGAAAATCCAGTGAGGAATAAAGTTGCATGGTAGGGAAATATCAAGATTAAAAACTGACATACAAATAAAAACAAAAAAAAAGCATATTTTTTTCCTGGAATTCTAGAAATTGGTTTTCAATATGCACAGACCTGAGTGCAGGTACAACACAAAATGGAACACAAAGAAATCTCTGCACCTGGGCAGTGCCATTCACCTCTATGCGAACTTGCCCTTGGTCTGCTTTTCCTTGCTTTGTCTATTCCAGCTACAGATAATTGAGGGAAAAAAGAGTCTTCCTTTATATGTTACTATAACCACTGGCCAATTTCAGCTGTACAAACAAAAAAAATTTATAAGCAAACTTTTTATACAGAGCTTAATTCTATCACTACTTTTCTGAGTAATAACCAGCTGTATATTTGATTAAACTATAGCATTTATTTTTAAACAAATAAGTGACTTACAAGACGAAGAAATAAAACATATTCTATCTTGTGCAGTAATAGAATATAAATTAAAATATATTAATTGCTCTAGCACAAATTTTAGAGATCAATTATTTGAAAAAGAAATTCCCACACAGGAATGTTTCTGATACACACAGTAATGAACAGTTTGAGTGTATAACTGCTCTGTACACATCCTACTATCAGGGACTTAAATCAGTATCTTGAGGTTATGGCTGCAGAATATGCAGCTAATCACGGGGAAAAAAATTCCAATGAATTTCTCTTAACAAGCCATTAAAGCTACTGGCATTTTTTTGTTCCTCAGTGTTGTATGTTGCTAAGCTGCAGGATAAAGAGCACAAACACTAACTTCACAAATTACACATTCAAAATGCTAACATATGGTGAACACATTTCTCATATTCACACAAAAATATACATTACGGAATGTACAATAAATCCCCAGTGTTTAAAGCAAAATAAGACCATTGTGTCCTGCTCTTTTTCTTCAAATAACTACTCTAAGTGTGAAATGCTGCTGAATTTAAACTCCACAATACAGTACGTACTATTATAATTTTTAAAGCCACACATCAACATGAATGAGTTTGACAGAAATACCACAACTAAAACAGAATTTACTTTGAATTTGACTGTTTCATTATACTGTGCTTGGAAATTTACTGTTGCAGTTATATGGGATGTTGACTACATCTCAAAGCACATGTCTGCAAAAGCTGAGTTTTCACTCCTAGAGCTGCACCACCATACAGTACATTTGTATCCTAGAAGGCAACCAGAGGATTTAGATTTGATAATGTACATCCAGTCACACAGTGCGGGAATGCACAGACCTACAACACTAAAGTGAGCCAGCTAAGGCATTAAAATTAAATATACACTTAGAACAAGTTGTTAAGAAACTGGGATTTTTAAAGTGATAAAAGGCAATAAAGCAATGAGATATGTTCGACATAACATATCACCAACTTCTGAGTCACACCTTGCACCTGTTCATAAAGCAGTGCTGCTCACTGCAGAGCATCCCTCTCAGCAGGTGGGCTATGAGAACAGAACTCTAGAATTTCATATATACGAGCATTTCAACATGGCAATATTTACATGCAAGTCCCCAAAGTGACTGAAATGTGATTTTGAGAAAGGAAAACCTAAAAATAAGGAAAACCTAAAAATAAGGTCTGGGCAGAAGAAACTGTATTTTTTTTTATACAGTTATGATAAACAGTCACAATGAAATTAAATTGCCCTTACATAGTATAACACACTGTGGCAAAGCCAGTTAGTATCTCAGCATGCTCTGAAAATTGAAACTACAGTTTGAACCCTTGTTTAATCTTCTTTAGCCAGATCAACGTTTCACTAGTCCAGAGGAAAATCTGCACATTCCATCTGCAGTAGGAAGGGAAAGGCCAGGGAAATACAAATGAAATGTAACTGTTTCCTTTTAATTTATGAGCCAAGTACACCGGCTTTGAGCTATTGAGCAAGGAAGAACTAAATACATGTTTCCAAAATCCCAGCGTTCCTTCCTGTTTCTCTTTAGGGCTTTGATACAATCCTACATGAGAGATGTGGCAAGAGGCACTGCTTAAGCACATGGAAAACCAACCAGCAGAGCGTGATGTCTAGACACGAGACTAAGCTATTCATCACAGTGACACCCCAGGTCAAAAACCGCATTTGAAAATTATACGTAGGTCCCTAAATACAGTTACATAATTGCATTACATAGTCAGGAAAGCATTCATTTTGAGAGGCTATTTATTCCTTCTTCCACACAGATACAAGGCTTTTTTGTAAGTCTTCATGGGAAGTTCTGATACAAATGTAGCCCCTCAAAGTACTTCTAAATAGTCCTAATATCAAAGCAAGGATCTCAATACAAATTTGTAAAACTCACTTCAAAGGTTTTCCACAAAAAAATACCTATGACAACTCTTTTTTAATGAAAAAAAAAAAAAAGACACCAAAAAACCCCCAACAACCCCCTCAAAATAAAAACTATTTTTCCATCACTCTGCAGTGTGCAGCACACATCTTACAGCAGAGCTCCAGGTTCCACCAGTTGATTTCTCCATAGGCTATAAAGCCTTTACTCAAATCACAGCTGGAAAACCCAGACATTGTGCAAATGTCTGCAGAACATTCTTAGCAGAATTCTTAGAACAATTCCCAGCAGAGCAGTCAAGCTCCTCCCGCCCACCTGGCTCAGGGAGCTGCACATGCAGCCCTAACACAGGAGGAGCCACAGCAACATGGACCACGAGCTTCCAAGCTGACTAAAGAGAGGGAAGGCATGGGACAGGTTACACTCAAATGGTGTTCTGTGTCACGTGCCTTTGGAAATATTTCCTGAAACATTTTGTATTATTTGAACTTAGTTTTACTAAACATATTGTGTCCAAACAGAACTCTGAAGGGTTTTATGGACAAAATCCTTAGAACAAAGGAATCAAACAATGACTGAAGAGGTGCACGAGCATTTCATGGAGTCATCTGTTGTCATTAAATGGAAAATGTCTTTTTTCTTTAACATTTAGATCAATGTCTTGGGGTGCATATGTGTATGTCTTTCTAATTTTTAATGAGTCCTGTGAGTGCATACTCACACGATTTAAACAGATTGATTGGTCTACTAACAGATTATAATAAAAATAGCACTGGTGTACATTTATAAACATCCTCCAATCCATTTATCAATCTTATAATTCAACGTCCTTTGTTTCCTGAAGTTGGAGGGGTGTATAATTGTTTTATTATTTACTTTAAATCAAGGATTTCAGTAATGAGTTTACTTCTGTAGACATCTTTGTAAGTTTGAATCATAAAATACGTTGGAGTTCAAAGTATATGTACTTTTTTTCCTGAGATCAAAACATAAAGGCTCTAAGTAAACTGTAACTTTTAGTAACTTAGACCATAGCGTGCCACATCATGATAATTTGTATTATTCTGTATTTTATTTAATAAAAATAACATACATTTACTTTGGAAATTGAAAAAAAAAGATTAATTTAGGTTGGCAAATAAAATATTAGCATACACACACCAGAACATTACTATTAGTGCATCTGTGAAATACAGTGCCTCTACAAGGAGCTATTGGATGAAATCCTGATGCTGCTGACACCAAATGGTAATCACTGCATTGCTCTGATGTGCCCTGTATTCCACCTATTTGCTGAAGCACTATTGTTACCATGACATTAAGAAGCAAGTATTTCTAATATTAAAACTTATTTTTTGAGGTGACAAAGCACTTCAACCCTCAAGCTTTTCTCAAAATGATTTTTCCTGCTGTAATACCTATAGATTGCTCTATTAAATGTTCAGGAAGTCAAAGGAATATGTGCACAAACCCCTAACAAATGCAAAATAAAATCCTTGCCCTTTGTAAGAGACTTGTTTTTCATTACTCACCAGCTGACAGCCTTCCAGGGACTTCACCAGCTGAGCGTTCTGGCAGGAGAGGATGGAGCCAGCCAAGTTCAGCATGACACACACTGCAGACAGCAGCATGAAAAAGGTGATCTGGGAAAAAACCAAGCAGTCCATTATTATTCACTGCAAGAGGCAAATAAGGAAAAATATAATTTAGATGTTCAAGAACTTCCAGCCTGTCGTACAATTACATGGATGGCAACATGTTATATAATTTAGAGTAGGGTATTTAATCTCACAACATCTTCAGTCTCTCACTATAGGAGAAAACTAAATCAAAACTCACTATCATATGCTTTTCTTCCAGCCATTTCAAAGTAATCCACTTATCTCCCACTTTTATAACACATTCTGAAAATTTAATGGGTTTTATTAATGAGCATTGCTAAAATATAGGAATTGAAAAAGTTGGTTTTTTTTTTAAACAGAAGTAATCTTGAAACAATTTAAATCCCTTTTGATGAGGATATGGGTATCCTAGACAGGAAAAGTATTTGTCAATATCACATATCATGAGTTCCGATAAGTTAGGGGAAAAAGGTGAATAACATTCTGGATACATATAATTACTTGGTATTTAAACAACAATTACGATTTATGCAGCATCTTCCATATTAAATGATCAACATAACTGGTCTACTCTGGCCTCCAATCGGGAGGTCTGGAGACACACCATCTATAACGCTGCTGTTTCCTTTGAGAAAGCACGCAGGATCACTCTCGAGGGGAAAAGACAACGCAGAAAGAATCGTGCCTTGCAGAATTTACCACCTAAGGAGTCTTTCTGCTGTACCTTTTGCAACTGGATGTGCCTGTCTCATATTGGCCTTTTTAGCCACCAACGCACTTGTAACAAACATGGGTAGAGCCCTTCCCAAATCTTCGTTCGCAAAGCCTGGCCATGATGATGACAATTTATGCAGCATCTTCCATATTAATTATCCATTGTGTTAATTACTCCTTTTGCCTCACTTCACAATATGTCAAAACATGTCAAAACAATAATTAACTCAATTCCATCAGCTTAATTACAATTTTATTGCTTTAAATATAAAAAACCTGGCCCAGTGTGGGCAGACAGAAATCTATGTAGGGAATGGGAATGGCACAAGCAATAAGAAGCCAAGAATAAACATGTGCCCAGTGTGTGGCCACCTTAAATATCCAGTGTTGACACTGCCATAACTCAGTGGGAGCAGGAGTGTATTATCTGAAATTAGTAAGAAATTCTGTTGCATCTTTTTCCATATGCATGGCCATAGTCTACAACCCTCCACTGTTCTCACATGATGCTATCTTGTGTCAATGCACGTGCTATGAGTATTTTTTGCAACCTTGCATCCAAAATCGCTGTTGGGGGTTTTTTTAGTGTTTTCAGGCAAAAAAACCCACCCTGTAATCTCCACAGTATTAACCAAAGGACAAGAATTTGTTTTAAAAAATTTAAGTTGCCAGCATCAGATTCTTCCAAGCATCACATCTGACAACAAGGACTGCAACCTACATCAGGTTTATCTGTCTGCAGTACTTTCTCCATATCAGCATTCATTAATGAAGAAACCTCTGCTGGAGTTTCCAAGGTAACCTCTTCCTCTTGCCACTGGCAAAGACAAGAGAAAAGAACCCAGCACTGCCAAAATCATGTAACAGTCTCTTACAACTCCTGCTCTTCTCAGTGGGTCTAAGTATTATGTTCTCTATAGAAGTTGCATTTCAAGGTGGCAGCCACCACATGGTCCCATATCAAACACCGAAGTTCTCTCTCACACTTGTCTTCCCAATTTGATTGGTTTACGCTTTACTTCTCAATGTCCCAGGCAAGGAACTTCCTAAGCTGGGCATGGAGTTAGAAGGGAAAACTCAGTTCCTTTGCAAGTCTTTTGTAACTACCTTGCCTTTTGCCGAGCACAAAGATCCTAATAAAAGTAACTGAAGTATTTCCAATCTCCTTCCTTAATGCTTCTGAGCTAAATACCAAAAAAAGCCTTCTACTGATGGCCTAGGGCAGACTTGTACCACTGTTATCACAGCTTGAGACATCACCACCACATTGGAAGCCACAACAGAGAAAAGGAGGCATAAAAGTATCGATTACCACATTAACAAGCATTAAACAATATCTTCAGTGTGCTTAATGTTTTTATCACAAATCAATCCTTTCTAACACTGGCACATGTACACAGTAAAAACAAATGTATCTGCAACCCTTTGAAAGAGTGGTCATTGTGGACTGTGACACTATGAAATGCCATAGATGAAGTTAGATATACATTATTCATGAAGTCAATTTATCTAAGTTCCACATTAAAATTTTCCTCAGAAAGTAAGCTACCAAATGTTTGCTCTGAGAGCTCAGTGTGACATCCTGGCAGGAGCAGCATGGAATTATTAGGAAAGAGCGTGTGATGCAGTTAACCAAGTGATCAAGGGAAAAAACTTACGCTGAAGAAAACACAGAATTAAGTGTCAGATACTGAAGGGCTATGACATCTTAATGCTGTTTTAACACTACAGTATGTTTTCCACCTTTCTAGTTAAACACATAAACAAGTTAAAATATTCCTAGAATTTAGGAAGATGCATCAATATCACTAAGCTCCCAAAGCCACCAAGAATTACTACACGAACAAAAAATGAAACCAATTGATTTATTATGACACGGTGTTAGCAGAACTAATTGGAGAAGTCACAGCTGATATTCTACACAAAGTACTCTACAGAAGAAATGTTAACGGACTTCCTACTTAAATGTTACCATAGTCCTAAACTAATTCTACAAAACTGATTAGTTCTTCTCAGATGCAACTATTTAAAATGAAGTAACAACTCACAATTTGAGGTGTCATCTCACACCTGTAATTATAAACTAGTTAATTCTCTTCATGACCCTAATCTGCTGCTTCTATTTCATTGTTTCCATAATTCTGAGGTTCAGGTTACAAGAAAGAGGTTCTCCCGGCCTTCCCATAACTTCTGTCTTTACAAATAAAACTATTTAAAGTCTTCACGTCAGCTCTCTACCAAAAGAGAAGAAAAATTCTAATGCAAAGGGGGGGCTGAGGCTTAATGGAATATATTTGCTGTACTTCCGACAGGGATGATGGACATCTGATTGCAGGAATACATGGCAACAGCAAACAATTTACCAGTTTCTATTTAATCCTCAATCACACAGTTTCTTAGAAGACATCTCTACATCCAACCCCAACTATTCTGTGGCTATACCCAAACATTGGATGTAGGTATCTTTCCCTGCTGTGCTGGAAGAGATATACTTTCCAAAACTTGGGAGAAGAGTCAAAACAAATTTATAGTTCAATCAATTTCTCAACTGACTCCTCTCTGTTTCTTCTGAAAGCTGGCAGAATGTAGCAACAGAAAAAAGGCTGCACTGGCCCTGTGCTACGGCAGAAACTAAGGAAGGGCAGAGCCACACGAGGCTCCCCTTTTCACTCCATTTCTGAGAACTACTTTAAGTATAATTATGTAGAGTATATCAAGAGTGAGTTTTCATCCTTGCAGTCCCAATATGCACACGCTCCCCCACACTTTTACAAGGGACAGCTCAAACTAAGTGACCTCCTTTACTGAAAAAAAAAATAAAGTAAGTCCTAATCCTAACAGGTTATCTTTCCACTATAATGGAAGTTATTTGTAGTTCTCTCTTTAGTAAAACTTGACTTTTTAGAAAATTATCGGTATTCTCAGATTATTTGTGAACATTTTTTACTGCACATTTCTTAAATAGATATAACCATACACTTGCCGTCAGAATGTCCCAAAGTAGATAATCTTAAATTTATGGATGCCACCAAAAAAATCAAAAGGATTTACAAAAGTTGATATATTCTCCCCATCCATTCTTTTCCATCACTTTCATTTTTGTTTCTCACTATTGCTTTTTTCTTCACAACTGGCCTCAAGTAATTTATTCTCTTTTGTTTTTACAATTTTTATTTATAACCTTTAGATTTCCTTTCATCTTATTTCCCAAAGGCACAGTTAAAATTGTATTATCTGAAAAACTGAAATCTTTAATCCTTACTCTTACTGTATCTTTCACAATTTGTTCTTGAATTGTTAGGAGGTAAAAGGGGAAAAACAAAAGAACAACCAACTTTAGCAAACACTAGAGTTTGTGATTTGCAGCAGAAAACATTAAAATTTTTTATTTCCTGTAAATATACAGCTTTCTACCAAAATATGGAGTGAGAACAGCCCTGAGAAAAAGGACTTGGGGATGCTGGAGGATAAGAAGCACAATATGACTCGGCAATGTGCGTTTGTAGCCCAGAAGCCAACCATGTCCTGGGCTACATCCCAGGCAGTGTGGGCAGCAGGTCGAGGGAGGGCATTCTGCCCCTCTACTCCACTCTCACGAGAGACCTGGAGTGCTGCATCCAGCTCTGGGCCCCCCCCACAGGAAGGATGTGACCCTGATGGAGCAAGTCCAGAGGAGGCCACCGAGATGATCCCAGGGCTGGAGCACCACTGCTCTGGAGACAGGTGGGGAGAGCTGGGGCTGTTCAGACTGCAGAAGACTCTGTGGGGACCTTTGAGCACCTTCCCGTGCCTAAAGGAGCCCCAAGAGAGCTGGAGAGGGACTTGGGACAGGGGCATGTGGTGATAGGACAAGGGGGAATGGCTTCCAACCAGATATTAGGAAGAAATTCTTCCCTGGGAGGGTGGGGAGGCCCTGGCACAGGTTGCCCAGAGAAGCTGTGGTTGCCCCATCCCAAGTGTCCAAGGCCAGGTTGGACGGGGCTTGGAGCAACCTGGGCTAGTGGAAGGTGTCCCTGCCCGTGGCAGGGGGTGAACCTACATGACCTTTAGGGCCCCTTCTAACCCATTCTATACTATGATTCTATGAAGCTGTACATAAAAGCAAAAAACAGACTGCAGAAGCTACAGTGTGACAGTACTACTCCAAAGAAGTAAAAGATAGCACAATTTCTTATGCAAGAGGAGAAAAATTTAATAACCAGAGAATTTCAAATTTCATTACAATGATAATGTGCATCTCTGGTCTCTGTGTAAAATATTCTAAATTGATTCTAATTCTGTTTTCCTATGTATGTTTCAACTGTATAGTAAGTAATAGAGTGAACCTTGACGTCAAACTCAGTTAAGTCACTCTTTCACAAATTTATACTAAACCCTGCTTTTTGCCAGTACCTTTGATGGTGTTTCTTTAAGTGACCCAAACCACAGATTCATGACACTACTGCATATTTATCCACCAGGAGCACATAAAAAGGAATGGCACATATTAAATACAGTTTGAAGAATGACTTACTACTACAAGTAGTTTTCAGTGGTTTGATAGTCAAGACACTAACACTTAGAAAAATGTTACCTTCTGTGCAGTGTTGTATCAGGGCTTAATTAGACGTTAATACTTTTGGTCTGTGTTTGGCCCAGCCACCTGTCAGTTTATCTTTTTCCTGCCAAGTTATGAGAAAACAAGCACTAATAAATGGGAACTTCGTCCTTGAAGAGAGCTTCTTGTATAAATTATATTTAATTGCTGTCTTATGATTGGCCCATCACCTTCCAAGGACACTTGAAGGAGAAACTGAAGAGGAGAAAGGTGAAGTAAACCCCCAGACTCAATTAGAAAAGACCCCTGAGGTATAACACGCATGCTCGAGGGGAATCCTCAGTTACTCACGCATGCGCAGAAGAGATCCCACTTGCATAACCAAGGGGTGGGACTGAGGGCCTCGAGCTGGGCGGTGCTGGCCACACTGTCCAGGTAGACGTCATTCAGTTAACTGTATAAAAAGCAGACAGCTCATTCTGGATGGAGCAAGCTTCACATCAAAGGACAACGTTGCCTTTTGCGGGACACCCGCTATCTTGTGAGCCTGCCAACTCTGGGTCGGTAAGATAACTTCATAAGCCACACCTCGGTGACTAGGGAGTCATACTGAAGGCTTATTTTCCTCTCTCTCTCTCTCAAGTTTGTTCATTTTGTTGGCCACCTCCTGGTAATAAACATCAGTTTTGTTGAGCTTTCAACGGTGTTACGGTTTTAGTTTCAGCATCCTTTGAGCTCTCCCTATTACAAGTGTACTTGGAGAAAAAACAGGCATTGCCATGGTAAGCTTGCTTCTGCAAATCTGCCAGTCCTCTGTACCTGTAATACTGTGTCTATGTGTTTTTCCATCCTAAGTCCTGTCTTGCAGTTTTCTGAAAAGTCATAAAATCATCCTTGAATGAACTTAGTTTTACATTATTGAAGAATTTTGTAGAAAGCATTTTTTTTGAGATGTTGAAGTTTGACACTAGATACTACAGACTTTTCCAATCACATTAATTATGTATGCATACAGTCAATGGGCTTTATAATAAATACATTTTAACACACATTTATGATTTGAGAAGCAGAGGTAAATGTGCTTGTCTCTGTAAACCACTGTATAAGCAGATTTAAAAACTTGCTGTATGGTATCTTGCTCACAAAGCTTTGGTTTACATGGAATACAGACAGCAACACTTATTGTCATTTGTTCTACAGAATTTATAGTTTCCCTGAGAGAGATGCAGAAGGAAGAAGCCAGAAGCAAACCTGAACATTTATGGCCATCACACATTATGAACAGTGAGATCTGTAACTGCACCAGTACTAAGTTAATTCGAGATTGTCTGGGGTACAGACACAGGCTACCTGTTGGATCAGCCAGATGCTGAATTTAAGGTGAAAATTTCTGAGTTTTCTGTCAAGTCAGTGTCCCACCACAAACAGACGTGCATTCTCTTTCCCAGAAATGCAGACAAGCAGCTCATCTCATCTCACCAAGGGCTACATCACACTTTTATGGCCAACAGTGTGGTCAAGGGAAATTTATGTGAGTAGCCAAAGCACTGTACATTCATTCCTGTTATAGGTTAGAAATTCAGGAGAATTTTTCTTCCCCTGCTCCACTCCAAGGAAAAACAGAGTGAGTGGGGGGGAAGGGAGGTCATTAGCTTTACAAAGGATGTAGCCAGCCCAGCTACATTCCTAGCTAATGGCCCATCAGAGGCTGGGGGGAGCTGGCTGCCGACTGAGGACAGAGCAGACTGCAGAGTTGGCTCTCGGAGGGAGATGGGGGTCTGCACGCAGGCATTTGGGGAGAGGGACTGGGGATCTGGTTTTTTGGCTTCTCATCCTGGTCAACTCGGACTTGCTGGCTTCGACTTGCCTGGGAGCTGTCTCCTGTCTCCAGCCCGAATCTGCTGTCTTTCATCGGAGAGTTGTGTGCCCGCGGGAGAGAAGGGAAGAGTTTTGAGATGCTGTCACCTGGGACAGTGGTGAGTCCCGTGGGAGTGGACTGCTTCCCTTCCCTTTTTCCTCCCACTGAGGGAAGGGCCCCCCATTTCCTTCTCGGCTTCTCCCGCAGTCCGGGACCGCCCCCCCGGACCCCTCTCCCCGCGCCTGCAGGCCATGACCGGGTACTGCAGGTTCTGCACCTTCAGCCACCCAACAGCGCCCCCTGCAGGCCATGACCGGGTACTGCAGGTTCTGCACCTTCAGCGACCCAACAGCGCCCCCTGCAGGCCATGATCGGGTACTGCAGGCTCTGTACCTTCAGCGACCCAACAGCGCCCCCTTCAGGTCACAATTAGGACTGCGCTAAAGAACAGAGCAGTATTCATTCAGACTTTATTTTTTTTTTTCTAGGACTACTGTCTAGTTGGAGTTTTTTGTGTTCTCTTACTGTTTTTGCCAACATACATATATCTTTTAATAAAGGGTTGTTATTTCTTCTGTTTTTTCCACACTTCCTCGATTAAAGCCCCTTAATTTTGAATTTACAATTGCTGAGAGAGAGGAGTTCGGTCTATTTTATAACTCATCCTCTTTAGCAAACAGTCCAGTCTCCTCAGACTGAGACAAATCCTTACCTGCTTTCAGACTAACATTTTCTGTCTATCCCCCTAAATAATCAGATCCCTAATAATAAGTACGAAGCTTTGAGATCTGTTACACTGAGTGACAGATAACAGGCTATATATATACTCCAAACAGACCCTTCAAAACAAGATTACTTCTAACTAAATCAAGCTGTAGTAATTATATTTTATTTCTATTATTATAATAATTTTAATTATTACTATTATTTTTATCTTAATTATCTAATTGATATTTTTATTTTTCAATATATTTAACATGATTTTTTTTCCTATTCCCCAGTCATTTATCCAGGAAAAAAGAGTTTGCAATAAACACTGAAATTTTGCCTTCATGTAGTTAAAAATGTAAAAGCTCCTTAAAAATGTCTATCCCCTCTTCTCTAGTTGCATTATAGGAGATAACTGTTATATTTTTTAATCCAAGAAAAAAGGGCTTTAAAAGCATATTGATCTTCTCTACCTGGTCCACTATAATAAAATGCCTACACAGCTCTGCCTCAAATTCCTGGCCCACACAAGGTACTACCATGAACAAAAACCAAAATTCAGCTCTTCAGGTAAGTAAAAAGAAGCATACCCAGCTAGTAACAGTGGGAAGCCAAAACTAGCCAAATTTATACTAAAATGTGGATTTTTAGTAAACTTATTTAACTTCTGGAATACTGTATCTGTTAGCACGATGGAGCACCACCAGATAGCAATTTTAAAAATACTGAAATAAATATTTTGGACTATATGCCACAACTCCAAGGTAAGTTTTGAAGCTCCTTATCAAGGCTGTTTTATGCTCCGGATCATAGTACGTGATTTTATTGATGCCTTCTGCCCTTGCAATTCATTCAACTATAAAGTGTACAACAAAAAAATATTGGCAGATAAAACTCATTTAACAGATTATAGAATTAAATACATAATGCACATATAATTTTAAATAAGCCCATTTTAAAACTTATTAAACAGAAATGGCACTCAAACCAACACTGTTGACTAACGGTTTGCAAGTGTAGAAGAAACAACAAAATTTATCTTCCTGTTATATGCCTCGTAATAGATTTCTTTTTCATGATTAAAGTACAACACTTTTAAAATTATTTCTCAATACTTGCCAAGAACAGACTGAATGAAAAAGTGTTGGCATTTCAGATCTGCTTAACTCAGTATTCCATGTCCTTTGCCTAAACTAAAATAAAGGTTTGAATGAAAATATTTTCTCTAGGTCCAAAGCAGTGTTCTGTATTAAATAGGCAGAAATATTCCTTGTTGTGTGTCACAGCATCAGGTTAAAGATTTTAAGGCTTTTATGTTAAGAACCATAAATTATATTTTGTTTTATCCTAAATTATATGAACTCAGAAATTATTAAATTAAATTACATTTTCTCCAGATAAAATTTCTTTTGACTAGCTCTAATGAGGATATCTAACTTTTTAAGAGAAAGTTGAAACCTTGGTGTAAACATTAAAATCCATGCAACTATTTCTAATTTCAAAGCTAAATAGCTCAGATGAGAACTTCTGAACTTAACCTTGGTGTACATGATTTTATTGACCACACTATGGTCCTATTAACTCATTTTCATTCAAATAGATCTTGGAATTTAATTGTTATTAGTGGCTTGGTTGTATCTTCATTTCTATATTTTCATTAAAAAACTTCTGTGGAAAAATTCAACTGTATCTTTGAATATTATTCTATTTAAGATTATAAACAATTATATTGGTTTTAATTTACAGGGAAAAATGATGCCTCTCTCTGACTCTGTTTATTGTCAGAGTAGTAATCAGCTTCCACCAAGAGTCAGCAAAGTTGGATCTTGAAAGTAATTGTGTGAAAGCTGTTGAGAACAGCACAGTGCACAACAGACAGGTGTGTTTGCAGCAGGATTTGCATCACAAAGAATAACATCTATTTAAAGACCAGCAGTAGTAGCTTCGATTCCTCCTGTATCACTGTGCAGTAACAACAACAAAGTTGGGGATTTGGTAGTTGCTGCCCAGGCTTTTCAGGAACCTGGAATCCAAACCACAACCTTGTCTCTACATTCAGGAATACAGAGTGAGATAAAGGCAAAGATCTGTCTGTATCAAAATAACTCTCCATTATCTCATAACAAGAGTATTCCATTCAAAACCTCCAAGAAATTCCCTGTACTAACAATGGCCATACAGGTTATTTCCTCAAGTGTGCTCAGATTAAAAGACTGTAAGACAACAGTTCAGCATTGTCGTATTCTACACTTGTTTATTATTCCTGTAATGCTGTATTAAAGCAGGAGCAATTACACTATTTACTTTAGTATTTTTTAGGAAAGTGTAAGAGGGGGCCTTATTTAGTAATAAAGACCTGTGCTCTCAGCTCAGAAACATTGAGTAGAAATCTGTCAAAAGTAGACATTTCAGCATCTATTAATTTTCTGTTATTTTGATTCTAATTAACTCTTTTAGCATCTACACCTTTTTGAAGTACATTCAAAGAAACAAGCAGTAATTTCTATCCTTTTCCCCTGAAAGCCTAAACAAAAGCTACTACAGGTAATCTTACAGTTCATGGAATACTTGAGTTGTAACTGGAGAATGAAGCACCAGATAACTTTCAATCCTATTTGAAAATTAAAAACTCAGTCCAAACCAACTATTTTATTAGTTGCTCTGCAGGTTATATCATCTCCCTATTATTCCTAGCAGGGCAGCAAACACTTCTAGATCCAGATCTGCAGTAATTCATTTTGCTACCTAAAAGCCTCTTCAGCCTGTTTCAAACCCCTTCATGCCCTAACAATAATCCATTCTTGTCTCATCCACTCCCTTTTCCCCCACCCCAGTGAGCAGCGACACAAGTTAAACTTGCAGGTTTCAAGTATATTTGCTTCTATTTTTCATTCTTTGCTATGCTGCTGAGCACAGCAACAGCTGAGGAAATTCTGAGAAAGCAGAAAGTAAAAGGACTTTACAGCCACATGGCAGCAGGATCCTTTCCAAAAGGAGCCTTATATTCTCTGCTTTGCTTTAACATCCATTTGCCATGTGAGAATGAGGTCAGATCTGGCAAAGGCATTACCACTGCTTCATGCCAATTCATACTGAAAATCTTGCCATTTGCTTTCAAGACCTTTGCACCAAAGATTCCTGAAATGAGTAGATTTTGTGTGCCTGCTAGAATCCTTGGGCCCACTGGGGTTTGACTGTGACAATCTACTTCACAAATGACCTATACACCCCCTTGCCTCTGTGATGTTTACATGTAGGAATTGGCTCCCTTAAATGCTCCCTCAAGATTCCAATGTATATTATCCCTCACTACGAAGTAACCAAACTTTCAGGACTTCCAATAAATACACAAATCCATACACATACAGAAATATACAACAAAAAATTATGGTATAGAATATAAATTATCTAATTACACAATACATATTGTATATATATTGCATTTCAATACCTTGTATGATGCTATTAAATTTATTTAAAATTTCAAATAGACAACATGACACAACTTTTCAGCTTCACTCACTTAAGAAGTTCATTTTATACTGAACTTAATCTCAGTGGCCTACCGACTACTACTGTGCAAAAGAGGAACTATACTTTTTTTTCAGATAAGATTCAAGCTATCTCTTGAAGTATTCAAGTAATGTAACACACTTCCAACAGTAATTTTAGCAAAACAAAGTTTGCTGGTAATTATTTTCATAGCAGAGAACAAGCTGAAGTTTTGTCAAATATTCTGTTAAAAGGGCAACGGGGAATAACCAGACAGTGCACTACAGAACCTCATTCAAAGTTTGGCACATGAAAGTAAGCACTCAAAAGAATCCTCCAATGACCTGTAATTGATACTGCAACAAAACTAATCAGAAAATCTCTACTATATGTGCAGGCAGTCAAAAGAAGTAATTTTGACAAAAAGATTGTTTTTATATAGTAGTTTATGCTGTCTAATTTTTATCACTACATTTCCATTTATGCACCAGTGCTTCCCTAAATAAAAAAATCCATGCACATGAAATGTAAGTTAAAAGTCTTATTTTGAAAGAGAAAGAAATCAAACAGTACTAACCTATTTTAATGCTACTCAAAACTCTGTCCCATTTGAAATGCTTCAAAAATGACTGCTCCATCTCTACAGTCAGGTGAAAAAACTGGAGTTGATATCCAGTGTGATCATAAACACTTCAAATATAAATGCTTACTGAATAGAATTTTTACCACATAAGTCAGATTTTAAACTTGTAACTACCTCAGCCATACAACTTTAATTTTCTTTCACACGTTCTCTCCATGGAAGTAAAAACTGAAACTTTAAAAAAGTTGCCTAATAAAACATTATTTCTCAAAACTCTTCCATGACAACAGCAGAAGAGGAAAAGGAAGATGACATTTAGGACATTAGAAATTTAGGACATTAGGAAAGACAACATTTTTCTAAATTAGCTTTGTATATAACAAAACAATCCTTATTTAAACAAAACAGTCAGCTAAACCAGTAAATAGAAATTATTATATTTTTTTAAAAGTGTGAGTAGTCTAGTAACTTTAAAACAAATCTCCGTAAGACTTAATTTATACTTCCATAGCAACTGCATAATAGGTTCATCCATCTAAGCAATACATTACTTTTTGCAAGTGTCACATTGCTCGAGGGATTCACCTCCATGCAAGTGTTGGTGAAAAGCTACTCCATATAAATTAACCTTCCACAGCATCTGTAGCAAAATTCCCTGAGGAAATAAAAGCTCGCGTTGTCCAACTGACAAGGACAGGCATCACACAGCTCCCAAGCAGCCCTTCCTGTCAGAAACATCCTTAGAGAGAAGCAGGTAGGAAAGGTCACATACATCAATGCTTTGCATCTGTCTGTCCCAAAATATTGATAGCAATTAACTACTCATGTGCAATTATTCTCATTAATGAACAACTGTGTTGTCTCTCTGAAACCCAGCACACCAGAACACTTCCCCTTTCCTCATTAAGGAAGAAGGCTCCTGTCAGGTAAGCGAGGTCAGCAAGCCACAACTGCTCAGCTCCAGAAGAGGACATGAGCATTCTCAGTCTCAGACAGTTTCTGAGGCAAGGCTGCAATGTGGACAGGGATTTTTCCCAGTTTGATTCTAATGTAACCTCATTGTAATTTTGACTGTTTAAAGAAAAAGTGCACACACATCTCTAAGGAAGACTCACAAGAATAATTTGATGGAGATCATCAGTATGTGAACTTTAAGATTTCTAAGACTCATATATCTGAAGCAGAGCTGAATACATAATGTTGTTGATTTTACAGCGTCTGTAGCAAGGAAACCCAAACGCTCAATCGCAGATATCTCTAGCTCAGGATCTAAACTGCAATTCACCTGACAAACAAATCCCACTGAAAGTATTTTTCTTCAACAAACACAGGATAATTAGATTCTCTTTGGGTAACAGTGCATTTCTTTCCATCTGTCACAAAACCAATACTGAAGTCACATGTGTTCTGATTACACAAAGAATGAAGTATTCATCCCCAACTCCATCACCCCCCAAAATGCTTTAATTAGTTCATGCAAGTATTTATTCTACTTTTAAATAAAAACATTTCAAATGCAGTTTATCTTGTCTAAAATAAATTTTTGCAGCTACTGTTTCCTGACCCCTTGAAACCAAAATACGAAGTTTGACAAACAGTTTCCATGTTGCCAAACTATCCAGGCTCCAGTGATACCAGATGATTTTACCCTGAAGGAAGAGGAAATGCTGAAGGAAACTAGACTCACACCAAGAAGGAGTTGAAGAAATTACACTGTGCAAAGGCTGCCAAAAGCTCCAGGACCAGATGGGATGCAGCTTGCATTTCTAAAAGAAGGAGCAAATGAGATGAAAGAACCATTAGCAGATATATTTAGAAAGCACGTGAGAACAAGGGCATTAGATGGACTGAAGAGAGGCAAGTGCAGCACTCACCGACACTCTCCCTTAGGAGCAGAGCCCTGCCACTGGAACTGGGACAGTCTCCTCCGGCCCTGCTGTGCCAGGGGAACGGCTGCCATGGCAACGCGATGCCGCGGGAGCACGTGGGGAGAAGGCGCCGTTTAAGGTAATGAAGACTGTAAGGTAATGGGCCTGTTTAGGAAGGGGCAAGTGTTGTGCCCCAGCAGGCTCTGTCTGCTCTTCAGGAAAAGCCGCTTGTGATTCTTTTTAGACTTTGCGACTGGGGATAACTAACGAGCAGATGGATGCTCAACGAGGAGTCCAGATTCTCACGAGTGACAGCTGGTGGCAGCTGGGCCCAGGAACAGGCAGCCTTTGTCAAAAGGGTATCAGAGAGATGCAGAGAGACCTAGGCAGGAAAAAGCTGTAAAAGGGGTCCCAGAATGTTCATTCTAAAGACATGTTTCACTCTGTGACATGTTTTCTCCACCATTACAAAGATTTCCCTGGTTCACTTCCTCTGTTTTTATCTCAAGTGTTATTTCTTTCTCTCCCAGTTCACAACTTTACTGGATCATTCTCCCTTTTCCCCCTCTTCCTCTTCTGTCAGGTATATTCTAATAAAACGGCACTAGGGGTAGGTTTTTTTGCCAGTTGCTTCATTATACTAAAGAAGAAAGAAGGGAACTAGCAGTCTAATCAAAAACCCCAAACCAACAATAGGCAAGACAGCACACTTTTTAAAAAGCTAAATGTTTATGCTTACGTTCATCCACCTGCAAATAAAAACTATGGAACATGAATGTAATCGGAGTTTACACACACTCTAATTGCAACCTTTCAAGACCACACTTTTCAGATTCCCTACTCAATCCACCAAGAGACATGATTTCATGGCCTAAACCAGCAGTTCATACACTGGGAAAGCATCTCTCAGAGCAGAGACACAGGTGAAAATTGCAGCCAATCTCTGACTTACCCACTTCCCACACACACGTACAGACACGTAAAAGTTCTTCTGTTTTGCAACCATCAACGTGGCCAGGCTTCACGAACGAACATTTGGGAGGGACTCTGCCCACATTTGCTCCGAGCGCGCTGGTGGCTAAAGAGGCCAACGCGAGACAGACAAGTCTTGTTGTAAAAGGCACAGCAGAAAGACTCCTTAGGTGGTAAGCTGCACTAAAGTTCAACACATACACTTGGTAATCCAGAGGAAGACAAGAAATTCAAGACCAACAGCTTAAATAACAAGAGATTAGTCAATAAATGTGCTCCAAACTAACAAAAATTCAGAAAAGGCCCAATCTAGAAAGAAAGCAAAACAAAACTGTCAAATCTCTCAGATTTAAAGCACAAACTTCTAGCAAGAGGATTCAGATAGGAAAGCTCATCATATTTAACAGACTTCTTTTTAGTCACCCAAAGTGACTCCCTGTCTAGGAGAAACTCCACTTATGATCCATGCATAGCACCAGGAAAGGCCTCAGAAAGTCATCAGAAAAAGCCTGAAAGAGCATCCAGAGGTTGTAGTACTTTAACCTAAGAATAAAATTAAGCCTTTAATTGCACTATCAGTCTTGGAGAAATACACTGTGTTAATGCATAGTAAATAAAATACTCCATGCTATTAATTTCCACAGACTGATCACAAACATCAAAGTTCAAATTAGACTGGGCAAGTGTGGCTGATCAGATAACTTCTATTTTCTGAATAACTGTGCAAACATGACTAGGGCACGTTTCTGCATATGTACATCTAAAATCATATCCATCTTTTACAAGTATCTTCGAAATCTACTTTCTGAGAAGCGCTTCAGTAAAATCTGATCCTTTGAATCTTCACAGAAAAACAAAACACAAACGTCAGCAAAAGTACAGCCAAAACTAGTCACTAAATATAACATGTCTATAAAATACTTATATTTTTACATATTTATGTTATTCATTAAGGTATTTTGTGTAACAAAGAATTTCTTTCCTAAGAAAGAAATTCATTCATTTCTCATACAGTTGGTTATTTCTTAAAGTATTTGAAACTGAAAATTTATGCTATAGCATAAAGACACTCTAATGAAAAGGGAAGGATGAATGCTGTGGTTATCCTGCTTCTACTGACACTTTAACTGCTGTCAGAAGCTGAGGAAACAAAAAAAATTAGAAAGATCTGCAAGCTTTATTGGGAATGACTAAATCAGGATGCATCTAAGGATGCCTAAAGCAGACCTGTCATCAGTTGCAGTTCTGTTCCTATTCTCTCCTATTCCTCTTCAGCTGCTCTTTCCACTAAGGTCTCCTGTCCAAGAACACTATCCAGTAAATTAAAATTGCCCTTCTTGAAGCATCTGACCACTTACTATCCCAAATTTGTCATTAGAAGACACAAAAGAGATCCACAGCTTCTGCCATGCACTTCCCATAAAGTGTGGAATGCAGCCAGGTAAATGGCAAGTTCTCGTACTTCTCTCAAGAGGCGTCCTACACACCACTGGCTCTTACCAGAAGCTGGGTAGGAAGGGAACATACATCCCTGGAAGCAAGTAAGGAAAGAGCAGGAATGAAATAATAACAATGATTGAAAAGGCCCCACATTCACTTGCCTGGTTTAGTGGGTGGGTATTTTTTAAATAAGGAAAGATAATTTACTACCAAAACTCCAAGATCATTCAAGTTTAACTACTCTGTTTGAGAATCTTCTGGAAATAACTATAAAAGAGAAGTAACTTCAATAGAAATCTATTTTAAATCTGCTTTCAAACTGATGTAACCTGGAGTGCAGTTATCAATAGATACATTAATCTCATTTTTAGACTTGTCTCACGGACTGTTGGTACAACTCCAGTCATGCTGCAGTAGTGTGCAGACACGGTTGATCTAGTTTGGTTACCAAAGTGCTTTATAAAAGTAATCCTCAGTGAAGGGAGAAGAGCAAGGGAAGAGGCAAAGAAAACTTAACTATGTCCCAACTGTAGGAAAAGATTATTTACAGCTTACATTTTCTTCACTGAAATCATTCAAACCTAGGATCCAAATATACTGCAAGTCAGTTATTTATGGTGCTTGTAGTACTGTTCTTAAAAATCACACTGAAAAATCAGAGATTCCATTGTGTGACTTCTTACTGACTTGGTTTTGGTTCACTCTTCTCTACTCATCCAGATCTTGTTCTTCTGCACAGTTTTTGATCTCTATCTCCCTCATGTCATCAGACTCACACTTCAGTTCCCTCTTCCTTTCCTAGTTCTCCACAATTCTCTGCCCCTTGATTTATCATTCAGCTCCTCTAAATCTGAGCATTTTCCTTCCATGCTCCCAGAAAAGAGGTCAAAGAAAAACACTCTGCTCTCAATTTCAAAGCCTGGATTCACATCAGCTCTGAGCAAAATTTACAGCTCCATACTAGAAGAGCTACTTTGTGAACCAGCACTGGATTTGCTTTCCACATAGAAGCGATTACAGCTTTCCAAGTCTCTTTCTGAAAGCAAGCAATACTCAGCATTCAGTCATCTCCTAGTTTATCAGAAACTTAGAAAAATTCTATTACGTAAGATGCAGTTGTTTTCACAGTGTTTTGTTTTCACACACTGCTTTGTTAACCTTTAAACTGACGCCTCAGCCCCAAAGACAAGTGTTTGTCTAATAGCAGGGTTCCTAATGAACATTTTGATCAACGGATTCAAAGAATACTCACGCTGAAGTGATACTGCAGACTGATGAAGGGATCTGTTAAAGCAGAGGGATGTTCTGCATCTCATCTCCACATCACACAAGTATCAAAGTCAACAATGACACACGAGGTGATGGGTGCCTTTAGACTCTGCCCTTCTCCCACAGGGGGCATTTTTTCACTCATTTTCCTCCTACAGTCTTGACCCAATTATGCTGACATTGTCTCTCCACTACAGAGATCACCCTTTTATTCCAGTAACCAAAACCAAATCTCTCCTTGGAGGGAAGAGTGGGGTTTGGAGGGAGAACAACCACTTTATTTTTTTTATTCAAAAATTTCAATTGGATTTCATCTGAAAGACAGACGTAAATTCTCTTACGAGAGTTTAAAAATACCACGACTCATCAATTAAGGTACTCTAGGACTTCAGGTTCAGCAGCATGGCCAGGAACGTGTCAATACCCCACCTCACTGAGAATAAAATAGGAAACTTACTCATAATTTATTTCTATTCATTTTATGTTTCACCTGTTTCCTGGAGCTTGGTTATTTCTACCACACTCAGCAAAGATATCTAGTGATAGAAGATAATCAATGAGGAAAAACATTTGGACCAGTTTTACATATTCATTTACCTTATGGGGCACGCATGTACGCGGATATTTTTATTTAAAATTATTAGTAATTTCTTTTTTCAATACAGACCTTTTTCTAATTAATTTCTGCACATTAATATCACAGTAAAATGTCTTTAGTACATAAAAATTTGTACTAATATCTTGTAAATACACAACTATTCTCAGTTTTAACTTTGTTTCCAAGGTTTTAAACTATCCAATAACCTACTTATTTCTACACCAATACTATATAACACATTTCTGGTATGATACGGACAGAAATTAATGGTTGGTGAACTACTGTTTGTTTTTAATGCTTCTTCAACTTCCTCTTTTTGCCTGCAGAAAATAATATATTTGCAAAGAAAAGACATCTGAGGAAAAAATCCGTACAATTATAGTGATGAGTCAATCCGAATCAGCAGCGTGAGGGGCTGACCCTGGCCAGCAGCTGAGCACCACATACACACCTGCTCCATCTCTGCCCCTTGCAGCAGGACTGGAAGAGAATTAGAAAAGCCTAAGTGAAAAAACTTGTGCATGGAGATAGTTTAACAGGCAAAGGAAAGAGGAAGGAAAAAGCCAAAGCAAATGATGCAGTGTGGGAACAATAGAGAGCCTGGATACTGCACAGGTACTGCTCAGCAATAGTCAAAACACAGGTTGTTATCAACTCTGTTTTAGCCAAAAATCTGAGATATGCAGAAAACTGGCACCTTAAAATATAACAGTTTCGCCAGTTTTCAGGACAGCACAGATGGTGCATGGTTTAATTTTATATAACTCTATTCATAGCTTCAAATGATAAAGATACCTATCTTTCTGGAATCATTTTTGGAAATGACAGATTTTGTAACGCATTGCAACAAAACCCACATGTACTGTAATCAATTATATAGTTGTTTATAATACTATAAAATAGGGTAAAAAGTAATCATTGACCATATGTATTTGGCATGTGTTGTATAAACAGGTCACAAGAAATACAACTCATAAGCATGTTGATATGAGGTTGCAAAGTTACACAGTACTGATTGCTAATCAGAACCGTCATACTGCACTCCTGGGTTCCAACTGCTAAAAGGTATTTACAATTCAGAAAGAAAAACAAGATATTATGTAGCCACTGCAAAACTATTAGCCTGGCTGTTGCACAGCTTAATCACACACAGCAGTGAAAAACATCATTCCCGTCTCCTGTTCTTCCAGCTGATTATTGTATCACCACCAAGTGCCAATACAGAAATACAGGAGAAAATCAGGATCTAACACATGAGCACTAAGCTTACTCCTGGAAAGAAATAATTTCCTAGAGCATATTTTAGGAAGGTGAGCTATTCTGCAAGCATTAATGTTGCCATTTACTGTTTCTTCCCTTTTATCTTTATTTCCTTGAATGATGCTAACATGACTGCCTATTCACATTTCACTGAGTGGATCGATAGCTGAGAGCCCAGCTGAACTTACAATGTGTGAGTAAGTGTTCAGGAATCAAAGAAGCCAAGTCTCAATAGGCCTGAATAACATTTCTGATGCATGAATATTGTCTATTCTAATGATGTAAGCTCTAACTGATTTAGCTCATAATACTGAAAGATACACTTCAAGTTCTAATTAAGCTTATTGTCAATAATAAAGGACTTTGCATTTCATAGTTTCCATTATATTCTTTTTTCCCGGGGGCTGCCTTTAGTATTAACTGTTACAAATGTTTTCTGTTACTCTGTTACAGATGCACACTTTTTCAAAGGCAATATTTACCTGCTAACGCGTCCTTATTGACACAATCACCGCACCTTTTAAACAAGATTGATTTGAATCTAACACTACTTTATGTTAATAGGTTATCTGAAACTCTATTATCATGCACACATAAAGAATAGATAATTTTTCATTATTAAGTCACTACATGGATCTCACAACAGAAATAATGTATCTGAAAAATCAGTCTGCAGAGGAAGATGAACAGCTACTAATTTGGAATAAGTTTTTTTCCTCTCCAGATAACTTGTTAAAAAGATTACTCTGCGGTGCAATTTTTGCAAAATTAAGTTAAATGCAAAACTAAGGGCAGACCAATAGTCCATTTGTCAGACAGAAGAAAAATATCATTGTGATCTAGGTATTTTATGTAATACAACTTCAAAGTCACAAAATTTTTGTACTAAGGGTTTATAAATATTAGGATACATAACAGCACTGGAAAATCATCCCCAATGACTATTAGGCTTCTATATAAAGACAAAATCACTCACCACAAGTGAAAGTGGTCTCTTCCAAGAAACAACACCGATCAATCCGGACAACAGCACCTGTAATAGGGAAAGCAGAGTTACTAAAGGGACATGAGGTTTTATACCAGTGTCATTACAGAACCAGTAAGCAATAAAATGAAGCTTAATACACATTCATGATGGGTATTTCCTGAATGCTGGAAACCAAGTGCTAAAAATGTAATGCTTTCCTTTTATTCTCAGTAACAAATACACAGAACTACCACTAAGCTGTTTGTAAAGAGATTTCTATCCAGCTGCCAGATCCACCTAGTTCTGATCAGATCACAATACGTCTTAAAACGTTTCTTCTCTCCCAGTCCCAAATGTTATCAACTCTGAAGAAGAATAAATGTTTAAGGGAATTTTTCTTGTGGTCTCTTAGCATCATTGAAAATTAGCCTACAAAAAGGGGAGTAATGACAAGAAAATCACAAAATCATCCAGGGTATCCAGATAAATTAGCCAAAGGGTCTTTTTCTTTTGTTTCACCCGCCCAAACAACTTCTTTACTTGATCTCATGATTGAAAAAGGACCCATACATTCATTTAAAACCTGTATTTAACATACAGATACATTACTCTCTACTCTGCAGACCAAAAGCAAGCAGGATTCAGACCTTTATACACCTAAGCTGATCTTAGGTATTTTAAAACAATATGCAAGCTTTACATTTCTCTCAGTTAAAACCAGTGAGAGGAACTGGAGCAATGAGGTCAGGGATATCGACCCTGGGGTGGGGGGAAAAAAGGTGGAGAGGAAGCTTTTCATGAGAACATTTAATTAACAAAAATAGTAAAGTAGAACACAAAAGAAATGCAGAGAAAAGAATGAATAATGTATTTATTTCCTGGGTCTGTGGTGTCATTTTTTCTCATCTCGGCTTGTGCCAAGAACTTATGTAACAGTAACTTATACACTCAGCTAGTCACCCTTGCCACGGTGTCCTAGTTTCCTAGCAATTTTTTAGGTATAAAAACAATAGAGCACAATAAATAAAAATGCCCCTATATCTAGCCACTACGGAAGCAATGTACACTGTACTGGGAACAATCCATCTACTGATGCAGTTGGACTGCAGAGCACTCATCTTAGGTTTTCACAAAGCCTAATTTGTGGACATTCATACTGTGGGTATATTTCAAACATATTTCACAATTGACAATATCCACAGTTGCTGCAGCTGTTGAAAACATTATTCAGAAAGACAATACGTTGTAAAAGGCACCTTTTGGTGTTTTCTTTAGCAGCTACACCATTAAAAAAAAAACCTCAAATGAAGATTTTTAGTAAAATCTCAGTGTTAGTTTTTAAGTGAAGTACAAATGCAACAAATGAGAAGGCACAAATGCACAGTAAAAGTTAACCAAAATCAGGATGTGGATATCAGACTGTGCAGATAATGCCTACATGCAAATGTGCATATTTTGTATTCTACAGCATTTCCTACAGCATAGAAGCTACATACTTCTGGATGTTGGCCAAGTGAAGGAAAAGCTGAGAATTCCATCTTTGCAGTTAATTAAATTTACTCACACAGCCATGTTAGCTTAGTATTACTGTATGATAACTTGTCTGTGGACTGATAGTCCTGTAATGTGAAACTGCACTCAGGAAGGTAAAATGACAGGGTTAGCTAGTTTATCTGCAGGCTAGACAGCAACATGCTCTCAATTAAATAAATAGGGTGGCTAAAATTGTGAGGTTATTAAAGAAAACCCTTTGGAGTAGCAAACCTTTATTTCATTTACTGTGAGAACTCCCTTCCACAAGTTAAACCTCTCCCTGTCCTGTCTTTATTTGTGGCATTGCACAAGATGCAAGAATGGAGCTGATCCTTTTTGTTCAGCTGAACTACAGCTGTGTTTGACCTTTACAGAGGCCTTGCAAGATGAAAGAGGTACATGTGTTTTTGTTTGGAAAAGGAGAGCTTTGTGGCACTCGCTGTACTGGCTCACCATGCAAAAGGTCAAGCACAGTTAGGCCAGCTGATGAACTTGCACTGATGACGGACTTTAGAACTCACTGTTCCACCTGTGTCTTTAATGTTGTCATTATAAGAGTTCACCTCAACAATCCCGTCATGTAATTTTCCAAACCCCATTAGTCTCCAGCATTCGGTTAGAATACACCAAATGACTACCTAAATAGAAAACTGAAGAAGATTTACCTTGAAATTGAAGACAACCAGGAATTTAAGAACACAAAGCCCCCCAAACTAGAAAAACCCAGCCTTGGCATTTTGTTTTCTCTTCAGTTTGTACTTCTTACCAATACAATGTTAACATTGAATAAAGTGAGTAGAAACACACTTGGTTTATATACAAAAGTAGGAATTATTTGAAAAGTAATATGTAATTTACAGGCCCCAAAGATCTTACAATAATGGCTCCAAATATTCAATCCTTACTCCATTTGAAGCAGTATGCAAAACACTTACTTGGTTCTCCCAGGTTTGAGGACCAAGAAACACAGGCACAAGATAAGTGAGTTAGGTTTACACCGGTAATTAAAGCATTATAATTTCCTAAAAACCCATTCCTCAAGATCGCAATCTATTCATCTTCTCATGTTTTTCAAAAATCACTACACCATATATATGCTGTGCACAGGTTTTTTCTTTCTTAAATAAAAAGTAAATTGGAGTTTGATTATTTTAACAACTTGCCCACTTAAGTTTGAAAACATGGTTTGATTTCAGAACCTGGACAGCATATTTATCTACTATCTTGGACCTAAATTCTATCTGCTGAATTGTAGTGAAACTCCCCAGCACATAATAATCAAAATAAATCAAAGCTACTAAAAACATGTTCAAAAAATGTACATTTGCCAGATTCCTTAAGCAGAATTCCTAAAGATGTATGTACCTGCTGACTATAACAATGCTGATTCACAGAGGAAAAAACAGAATACATCAGTATTGGCTTCTGCAGCATGAGACATGCAATAACAGAGGGTATGAACATCTTTCAAATGCATATGAAAACTCCATTATCGTTAATGCAAGTGGTGCTCGTGCATGACAAAGATGCATTTACTATAACAGGCACATATTGAGGCAGGACCAAACCAGAAGGTAAAATTACTTTCCATTACAGGGACTGCAAACAAAGGATTTGCCCTTGATGGTGTCTCTTCCAGCATTTTCAACCCTCCACGCTCCAGTGAGTCTCTAGAAATCTAAAGGGCTTTGACTTTGAATATGGGACAAATCAGATGATGCAGTCTTTCAATGTATCTTATACCATGTGTTTTCCAAGTCTTCATCTCCAAAATGATTGCTGTATGCTAAACACTCTCTAGTACGTTTCCTTTAAGCTTTTTTCTGAAATACATAAAATGTATATTTATATAAATATTACTTAAAACAACCTAAAATGTAGTGAAACACTATCAAGGTAAAAAAAAAACATTACAGACATGTAAAATTACTGATGTCTAAGTATTAATTTGTTTAATAAAATGAATTATCTTTTTTTTTTTCCTCAGTACAACTTGGGTTTTAGCAATGCTTTTCTAGTCTAGAGCACATGAGTTACAGGAAACTCCAAGTTTTAGTATTTATTTTTATTCCTGCTTACTTGCTCAGGTTGATGCAACATATGTCAAGTCGCTTGGTCCTCTTTTACAAATGTATGGGTTCCTCACTTTTTCAGCTTGTAAACACGAGACAAATTCTCCAGTCAATGGATTCAGTTGCATTAAAATAAGCATACGAGTTCTTCACATTAATTGCAGAGATTCCTTCTCAGGCCTCTTCTAAGAACTAAATTTATATGTTTACAGATAGGCATACACAGTATGCATATGATGGCAAAAATGTGTGTTTGAATGTCTCCAGATAAGCTAAAACCCAAACAGCCTGTTTGTAACAACACATCAGACAAACATCCCTCACGGTGGCCCAGGCAGAAGTAGGCAGATGCACGAGGCTGCTGAGTGCAGAGGGCAGGGCAGGGAACGGGCTGCCTGATTCACTCAGCTAAGGAGGCAAATCCCAGCACGCACAGCACCCGCACCACAGTGCCTTCTGGCAGCAAAGCACAACAGCAACTGCTGCTCTGCAGAGCTTTCTGTAGCCACTGACACTGCCCAAGGTTCCCCCTCTCTGGGCTGCAGGAGCACAGACTACTGCAAGGTTTCATTTTCCCAACTCACATGTTCCACACATGGTGAAGTTCTATTGTACCTGAGCAACCAAAAAGCATTGATATCCTCAACTGTCCTCAAGTCTAGGTGTGCCTCCCAGAGAGACTAAATTAACAGCTGAAATATCTTCAAGGGGGGTGTTTCTGTGAAATCTATAGTTGCCCCTGTAACAGGTAATTATTTACAAAATGCAATTATTAAATTAAATTAAATGTCACAACTATCACATACTCAGAGACTATAAAAGCATGACATGATACTACCAGAGTACGAAATCTTCTGGTATTAGTACTCTCTGCAGCATCTGCAATCCATTAGTGCAAAATGCTGGTAAGTTAAACACAAGCTATAGGAAAGAGCTATAGGAAAGAACTGTGCAGCATTAGCTGGGAATTAGCTGAAAAGGGACTGGAATAATCCACCAATAATATTTCTCTCCATTTCAATTCCTGGAAAAACAGTAAGGATGAAAATCTCTTGGGGAGGGGGTGGTGTGAATGTATTAGCAAGTAAGATAAGGAGGAAAAAAGGTTTATATATATTTCTATATGCATATGTACACATGTGAAAACTGTATGGACAAATTCAGAACAGTGGCATGATTTTGGAATGGTCTTTCAAAAAAGTCATCCTAAACTGTAGGTGCTGTTGAAAGTCATACCATTCCACCACATTCAAAACGCTGCAAAAACCAGTCACAGGCTAAAGAATTTTTGAAACAGTTAATATAGCTGTTTATATTCCTATATGCAAACTGACTGTTCAACACGCAGCTATCACTAAAATCCAGGGACCACCCTCTTATTTAAGTAGTACATCACTATGAACACAAAGAGCACAAGTACCATTAGACTGCCTACACAGAACCAAAGGTCCATACACTCCAAGACAAATACAAGCAAGCCATCAGTGACCAAAAAACACAACAATTTCAGCAGTTTTGAGCTATTTTATAAAAAGACTCAGTATGTTCCGGACTCACAAACACTGCATCGTAGCTTAGTCTCTCTCATTTACCCACTGTGAACCTAAAACTAATTTAATTCTAATTGCCATGGAAACAGAAGCAGAGAAACAAAATCCCTTGGTGCCTTACAAGAACAGGACAGTAAAATCACCTATACATTGACACAGCTACCAGAATGTATTAACAGCACATAATTTTGATCTCATTTTAAGCTCTAGGGTGAGCTTTTCTTGTTTTGTCTTTGTATTCCTATGAAATATTCTCCATACCCATCAGAAATCTGCTTGTTACACATCTGTTGTTTGCTTCTAGAAGGAAACAATTGACAAGCAGAGAAAAACAAGGGTTGATGGAGCACATATACATCAGAACAACATATTTTCCAATTATGAAGAAACTTCACATGTTCTGTATTTGTTACTATTCCAAGTGGTTCAGAACTGTTATGCTCAACTTCACTAAAATATGAAGACTGCATTAAAAGCAATGGACAGGGATTTAGATAAGATATTGAACACAGAGCTGATATGTCAGTCTCACAATACAGTCTTAATTCTAATCTGTTTTTTATTAAACACATTCACAGAACACACTCTTACATTATCTTATACGCCCCATAATGTAATCCATGAGTATTAATAAGGCACATAACCATTAGCATAAGAATATTTAAACAGAAAGGAAACTAAGCAGTTCAGAACCAATTCCCCCAAGCTTTCAAATTTATTAGAGTATTTATGAACAACCTTGAAATAAACAGATGACTGAAGAACTGGCTCAATATATGTTGTTTTATAGGTGAAGAGCTTTAACTCAGAATAAGGTTTTTGGAGATACTGTAAGAGATGAATAAGATGCTTTTGTGGCAATTTCCATTTCGGACAATTCTGTCAAATTTAAAGGAGGTTTACCACAGAAATGAAGCTACTTTCCTTCTCAAGAATGACCTATGATTGAACCAAAAGAATATACCACTTTTTTGACTAACATCACCAGAAACACTGCTGCAGAACCAGTTGTGTGTCTCACAATGTTCAAAATGAAAGCTAAACCAAGCAATTCTCTCAAAAATTGATTGAAGAAATATGCTGCCCATATATGCTATTCAGCATGCCTACAGTAGCTCAGATTGAGTGTGGATAGCTTATTGATCCTTTGAGGCAGGAAGGGTTTACTGAGGCAGCAGTCAAAAGCTTAATTAAAATGCACTGAACCAATCAAAGCAGTGAAATTAGAAGCAGTTCGTCCAATATGACAGATCTGTATTCAGGTATTGTACACTCGAGTGTTAATGCCTTCCTCATCTCAATATTTATTTTCTTGGTATTTATGTGCATTCTATACTATAAGATTACAAAGATGATTTCTAATAGGGGAAAAAATCTCTGCATCTAAAAATATATTGAATTTCCTTTCCAAAAATACTGGTACATTTTAAATTCTTTGTCATTTCATATAGTCAAATTTTTTCAAGGGCTAAAAATGTGAAAACACTCTAGTGTTTTCACATTCCATCAAAGTAATGGAAATATATGGAATCCTAAGGCAAAGGTATCACCCAGCTATGAGGACTTCACTTCCAGAACTTTCATTTTATGTCACCAAAAAAAACCCCCAAAATATATCCATAATGTTGCTGTGACAAAGAAAAATACCGTGATAAATTTCTTTAGACATTCCCTAATCTGTTTCCACATCAATCTTGACTTGTATCATTGACTCAGTACAGAAAATTATTCTATAAATATTGTTTTCCAGTAGCGTTAGGAAATCACTAATCAGAATTTTGCTGCTGGGCTCTTCCAATAATTATAAGAATGAAGACTGAGATTGCTTTAGATAACTGAAATGAGACAACGGCTCTTTCAATTACTGACACAATTTCTCGAGGGATGAAAACCGAGGTATATTATGAAGTGATCTAAATATTGATAACAACAGCATTTTCTTTCCTCAAACTCAGAAGAGCTTCCAAATGCAGGTAAAATGCAGTGCCTCTGCTCCAGTCCTCCAGTTCCATGGATCAAACACAGGTTTGTCTTCCAAATATCCCAGCAATCCAAGGGTTCTAAAGGTGAATTTTATATTTCTGACATCATGTATCTACCTGGTAATTTTTAAAGCTATTTTTCCTCAAAGGACTGCATAGACAAGGTAGTTTATTACTACTAATTAGCAGAATGAGTATATCCAAACCCTACACCATTTCTCGTTTGGACTTAAAATTTCTGCTCTTACGAAAACAATTAGTATAACTAATACTTAATGAAATTACATATTAACAACAGGAAGTCTTTTTGAGATCAGAAACTCAACCAACATGCACCTCAAGGTTAAGCCGTTAAATAAAACATGGTAAGGCAAGAAAATGCTTTAAATGGCAGGTAGCAAGGACATTACTAAGACTCAGTCCAAAGACTTTGTTCCAAGATCATCAAGTTTATGTATTACAACTTCTTCTCTAACAAGATAACAGAGAATCAACTGCAACTTAATAGGATTTAAAGATACAAATTAACATACTTTCCCCGAAGCAACGTAAGTTTTTTTTTTTCTTTTTTAATGTTACCAACCTCCCTGTGTTTTACTAGCCGCATAGTACAAGCCACCGGTCCTCTCTGACCTCCAGGAGAACTCTGTCCCATGTCAAAAACCTGATACAATAATTTCATTTTTGTTGCTCTGGAGCCACAGTGCAGTAACTGCCCTGAGCCTCTCACAGTAACGCACTGTCTTCTGTCACTATGGTTTCTGTTAGAAATGGTTACATTTTTTTAAGGATAAACTCAAGGTTCACAGAACATCTCAGGATCAGGAAATACCTCCACCTCATCCTTAAATAAAAGCCTGTCAGCAGCAAAGTGCAAGAACGAAATCACGTTGATGCAGAGTCAAAACAGACTGAACAAAGAATGTAATGTACTTAGAAAAATTTAGAGCATTAACTCTATTCTTGATCATAATAATCTCATTAGTTATTATTAAAGCCTTAAAATACGTTATTTTAGACATGCTGCATACAAGTCGTAAGATATCTGTTGTATGACATGCTGCACACAAGTCATAAGATATCTGTTGTATGACAACCTTGAGACTGACTTATAAAAATCCCTAATTGGTCTGGAAAGAAAGAGCAAAGGTAAGTAGCAGAGGGGGTATTACTTCAGCACCACAAATCATCCATTTGTTCTACAATGCAGCCACAAGGAAATAAGTTTTCAATGCCATCCCGTGGTGCAACGGAAACCATTAAGTTTTACAGCAGAGAAGGCACATACTGGAATGGTCTAGGGATAGATCTATCTAGGAGAGAGCTTCCCCAAGCTCTTGGGTCGCACACTGATAGCGACTTGGAGCTTAAGGCTGCAGAACTACTTTGCAAAAGCAGAGCTGTTTCCTAGTCAAAGCTGACATATGACATGCCCCCAAAATTCAAGGCAAACATTAGGCAAGCATTAAAATCCAGCAACAAACCCCCTCTAATCAAAGTCTAATTCTGATGTATAGGCTTCCTAAGCTGTTAGCAGGCAATAGATTTGGGGAGCACATGACATACTATTTCAGGAGTTTTAATGCAATGGATTATTTGGGCAATACCAGTTCAAACAGTGAATGAATAAAACCATAACCTTACTTTCAAAATCAAAGCCTAGAGCTATTTCTAGTGCAAGGGGAATGGAAATCCTGTAAACATTGCAGAGCAATTAAAACTATGTCTACTTTATCTCCATAAGAGACTACTGATGCATAACACTAAACTCACTTGAACAGCAAGTTGTAATATATAATGACCAAAGTCAAAATACACAAACTCTGAAACATCACAGACAGAAAAACATCCTGTACAATACTGGTTACAAAGCCAAAGTGGATCATGAAATTCAAGTGTTTTCCATCTTGATTTCAGAAATAAAGCAAGAATAAACCACCAATTTTCATGAGACCTCACCTCACACCAAACCCATTTGTCAGATCTTGTGGTCTGCCTTCTAGGATTATTTAATGGCTATTCAGCCACAAACCACACTCACTTACTCTACAGAAACCCTTTCTCCAAGAAAAATTAAGTTCAAGGAGTCCAAAGGCCTATTTCAACTAAGGTCAGGATTTCTGGTAAATATAACAGGCACTTTGCATCAAGATTAAAAGGAAAAAGAGCTTATAGTCTAAAAGAGCTGTTCCACATTTTTACATTACCACTAGATTAAAACACTTTATTCTAAAAATTTGTTCCCAGGGTTACACAGAATCATTCTTCAGAAGAAGAAACCCAGATGTGCAGAAACAGCAGTTCCTTACTGCATCACTAACGGGCAAATAAAAACTACACTACACAAGATACACCTATATTGTCACCTGTGGAGGAAGCAAAACTCCAGCAACGTGATTCACCTGGCCACATGACGCATGCTTGTTTAACAAGGATTACAGATTAACTAGCATTGGGTCCGATCTTTAGTGGTGGATCCACCACGGTGACCAAAAATTACAGTTACAGTAATTTCACACAGTACACATGAGCAGTAGGCTGAGCAGCATTATGTTCTCTTTAAAACACTTGCTTAAGTGGCTCCTAAGAAATTACTATAACTTTACCTAATATTAAATGGATTAAGCTCAAATGTGACCATTTTCCCACTTCATCACACAGTTGGATGTCTTCACTTCAAAAAATTCCACAGAGTCAGAGGCAAAGAAAACTGAGTATTCAGTACATCAAACTCAATTATATTTCAAAGACAGAGCCTCTTTGGTTTGTTCTACTTGTCTCTGATTGCCTGCAAAAAAACTCACAAAGAAGCTTTTAAATTACTGTCCCAGTAAGATTCCCACATTCTCAATGTTTGTGTTACTGCAGCCTGGCTGACCACAGACTCAACAAAAGCATAACATACTGACTTTCATAAAAGCAGCCATGTGCTACTTCACTTGTCTGGAGACACTTTATTCACTAAAACAGATTAAATGAAAACAACACAGAGAGAGTAATAAGTACTTGCAAATGATTTAGGACTATCACATTTTACACACACTGACACACAGTCTAAAGATCAGTACAACTTGTAACTTTGGCATTTAGATTCCACCTAAATTAGACAGTTTTGAAAATTAGCTCTCAAAACCCAAACCAGAATGAGATATTATTCCAGGACATAAGGTGTCATTTGTCTTTTCAGAAAACCATGCTTGATTTTACTGAAGTTAAGAGTTTATAATAGAACGGGCTGGTAACTTTGCACACAGTATCTGTTTCTAGAACCATCTTCTCACTATCTTGCCAAGTTAACTCTCTAGAATCACCATCTGAGAAGCAAAAATTGTGGTTTTTAAGCTGAAGAATGCAGAGAGAGATGGACCTCTTCAAATGCGGTTCTGGCCAGCAGCTTTTTTTTCTTTTGTACACTTGGAGAAAGTTGACAGGAAAACAATGACAAGAATGGTTGTTGTGACATAAAGCCTTCAAGTATCAAAACCACTTAACAAAGAAACTTGGCTTTCTAGCCCAAGAGACCAAGGACCACACTGAAGCTTGCTGATAACTGATAAGTGACATTCAAATGGAGCTCATCTCAAACACCAACCTGGCAGCTAATGGGAGGAAAATCAGCCTCAGTACTTCAGTGCTGTCAAGGAAGATTCTCTCAAGTTATTGTTATTGATTTGTAGGAATGTGACGACCTGTGTGTCGTGTTTCAAGGAATCTCTGGTTAGGGGGTACAGCAGATACTGGTATCTTAACTAGGCAAAATTTTCTACAGGCTAATTTGTAACACAAAATACACCCTGTCTTGTACCACGGCAAGCACATAATGATAAAACACAAAGCTGACAGAATTGTGGCAATCAACTACAAAAATTAGGAGAACAACAATGTTTTGGGGTTGGTGGGGGTTTGTTTGGTTGGTTTTGGAGGGGTGTTTTCTGTTGTGCTTTTGGAACACTACTGATTTCCATTAGACAAAAGGTCAAATAAAGGATTCAAATATTACTAAATAGAATGAAGTTTTCCTATAGCTTCTACAGCTTTTATTTCAGAAAGGTTTTCCACATATAGGTATCTACCAGATCCCAACTCAAAACAGACTCAGCTGAGACAGCTCACACATATGCCATCCAGACTAGAAATCTAGAGCTGAAACTCTCCTCCTCTCCTCCCAGAAATCCCAGCACAAGGTGAGTCTAAAACTCATGTGCACACGCATGAGCTTTGCACTCTGCAGGTGTATGTGCGCTATGTATCCACGCAGCTGAGACAACTGGATGGCTACAGGTTAGAGATCAAGGAGATGCAGCCACAAGGTTACAGACCACACAGGCATCAGAAACGAAAATTAAGTCGACGCAGCCAGTACATTCTGCCTTCTCCTTCCCCTCCTCACAAACAGCAGGGTAGACAACGAGGTGGGAAAAAATGGAATAAATTAAGCATGGAAAATAAAAATAATCCCTTCCTTCAGCATGTCCATACTAAGCCCATAACCATTTCAAGCCTCTTGGTATTTCATTACCACTGAACAAGGGTTAAACCAGAGCTACACCCAATTCCTTAGACATTCTGCACTTTCAGAATAACTTATGGCTATTGTTCCTTATGGCTTATAGTAAAATCATGGTTCTTCAAACTTAATAACTGATTTTACAGCAATCAATTTAATCAGTTTTCTAAAGCCAACAAAAACAGTGCTCATACTGTTTCTGTGTAGCTATACAGAGCCACCAGGTGCAGGGAAGTGATGCAAGAACAGCAGAAAACAAACCTTAATTTTACTTATTTGTTACTTCAAAGTTATATGCACTATTACAAAACACATAGCTAGAACAACAGCTGAAAACGGAATTTTTTTGTATCACTATGCTTATACAATGTCAAAGTAACTGTTACTTCTAGCATCTAATACAGTCTGCAATTTGATGTACCTTCTTAAGGTATTTTTTGCTAAATTTTCTTGGGATCATTTTTATGACAAAGCACATTTGAATACTCACTATTTAGGTTTAGGTAGGAATGGCAACAGAATAGTATTATTTTAAGAAAACCTTGCTCACCTTACAAACACAAAGGAAAGATTATTTAGTTGGTTAACAGATAACCACAACAATTCACTGGGGATATCAGTTTCTTTAACTCCATAATAAAATTACAATATTTTATAATAAATGATAGAATAACAAAGGAACTTGCTATTATAAAATGGAAAGGGATGAATGCCTTTGGTTTTTCAGTATCCCTTTCCCTGTCCATGAATCCTAGAACATAAACTGCTTAAAAGAATGCCATTCTGACCTAGAAAGCATTACAAACTTATGCCTTTGAATTCACAGTGTTTTCTCACAGCATCATAAAAAGGGTCAGACTTTAAAAACAGCAACCTAAATACAAAAGAACCTCAACACAATTAAAGATTAAGCCTTCACTGTATTTTCTGTTATCCTCAAAAAAGAAAGCTTATCAGTTTTCCATTTGAAAATAGCTACCTAAACACTTGCTTTCAATTATCTGATAGCTTGAGCTACAAAAGAGAGGCTAAAGATAACACCCCAAATGCAATGTTATCATCTTTATGCAAATACAGTGAAATAAGGGACAACACTATCTCAATTATTCATTTGCAGTTATTTTGTGGCACAAGAAACAGAGGTGAAATTGCTGTAAAACTGTTTTAGCATTCCATTCAAATTCACTGCAAATGAATTGTGAGAGTATGCCAGTGTAATGCATCAAAAATCAATGTTCTCACCATTTCATAAGGAAATTTTTCAGCCTTTAACAGGAGACACAAACATTTCTTATCTTTTCTGTCAACAGTAGCCTTACTGTAAACCAGAGCATTACTTTGACAGTAGCATTACTGTAAACATCCATCCTTGATGCAATAGAAATGAAAGGGACTTTTCTTAGAGCATTCCACAAGTAAAACTGCACAGGTCTTGGTTTTTCACTCTCACTCTCCATGCTCATCACAAGACACGTGTTCCTCACGTTGTCTGGTGCCTACAGTAGCAATGGAGGATTCAGAAGATCAGTTGAAGTGTCTGTCTCCTGTTATCGTGGTGTCAAGTCACCCTCTCCACACTCCAAGTCCTCTCCTATGAACTGGACACAGCAGTTCTGAGTGCGGCAGCCACATTTTACATAAGCAGGCAGACCAAAAAGGGACTTAGGAAATAATCACCAATAACATTTAGTATTATTGTATGGAACTACTGAACTGGGAGAGTAGCAATATCAAAATCTTTGTACAATACAGAGGAACACTAGACAACCAGGCCAGATTTGCCCAGGACACAGGTTTAGTCTTCCTGCTATTAAAAAAAAAAAAAAGAAGTCAAATCCACAACAAAAAAAGAAATCCAATCAACCAAAACAAATGTGTGATTTCCTTTCAGAGGTTACTTACCAGCAAACTTTATCATCAATAGTTGGGAATTTCTCTAATGACTTTTTTCCCCCCAGAGGTAAAGGAACTTCTCGGACTAAGAACTGTTTGTGTTTTGTTTTTCCTCCAGGGAAACTCCTCTCAGCTTTCCCAAGACCAAACCAAAAAAAAATGTATTCTGTTTATTTGATACACTTCAACGACAGCCCCTAGCACAAATTACTTTGCTTTCCATGCTTTCAGTCTGGTTTTCAATCTCAACAGACTTTCTGCACTGTCACCATGGATGGAATAAAACAGGGTCTCCAGAACAACACACATCTCTTTGTTTTTCTTTGAAATAATTTCTTAACTTTCTTCTTCTCATGCTGCTAAGGAACAAAAGCATAAACTAAGCATAGTATGATTTTACTGAAGTTGCAAAAAATGCTACACAAATGTACAAACAAGTGAGGCTTCTGCTTTGTCAGTGCCTTTGTGTCTTTCAGTATCCAGAAGGAAAATTTTGGTGACATCTTCAATGTGAATATAACTATCAAATAATCTCAAAGAGACAAGGAATAACAATTCATGAAAATAAAGGATTACTTCCTTATTACCTTTAAATCATTCACACTTCAAAAGAAAAGAACAGTTCTTCAAACCTGAATGAACCCTAACATATAAAAGTTCAGACTGCAGGAAAAAATAATGCATATAACAGATGCAGTCATAAATGTACAGGTTCCAACCAAAGGAAGAGATTGCTTTTTCTGGTTTCTGCCTAAAAATACATAAAATATTTAAATACAATTCTCTTTTGAGTCTTCATTCATTCAATAGTCTATGATGAGTATTCATGAATACTTGGTCAAGAACTTGGAGGACACTTCTTTAAAAAAAAAAATGAAGGGGATCCTTTAAGCAGATGAATTCAATGATTTAGAAATACTGTTCCCTAAAACCTCTCAAATCTGTATTAACTACCACGAAAACATCCAAGTCAGCCCCCACATCTCAATATTTCATTCTGATTTTCAGTAAGTAGAAACATAATTTTAATCAAAAAATCATTATTTATGACAGACAACTACAAACAGTCCTCCAACCACCTGTGATTTCTATTTTATTTTATGAGGAAATAAAGCGAATTTGCAAGCCATCAATGTGACCAAGACAGATAACACTTGTAAATCACAGTTGCTTAAAATTCTTATGAATCCTTGTAAAAAAAAAATAAAATCCAATTACTGTACTAAGAAAAAACATTTATTTATTTATTTTATGTAAATTTTAACAAAGGCAAAAGCAATCTTTTATTTGATTGATTTTAGGGTAACTTAGTAGTCTCAACTGATTGAATCTTTCAGAGGTCTTTTTCTATAGGGAAAACAGGTGACAACAAGGAAAGTGAATCATTCACAACTACAATATGCTTTTCATAATGGAGTTGAACACCAAAACAAGGATCATAACTAATACTTCAAGGAAATGTATTTCTACACCAAAAGAAAGAAATTATTGCCAAATCTGATAGTAGAAAAATTTAGAAGTGAGAAGAACTTCTGAGCTCAGGTCACTAAAGTTAAGTTCTTCATCTCATCAAAAATCTTTTGCAGACTTTATGCCAAGCTATGTACCACTACTGTTACACTGTAAATCTAATCTATAGAAAGGAAAGCAGAGATCCTGGCAAGTAGTATTCAGCAACATGATCTGAGTGCCAGAAAACAAGTGACTTGTCCAACACACTATTCTGAGAAATCATCTTTATTTATACAGCATACTGAGTAGGTCACAGGGAAATTATCTTAGTGTAGAGGGAATGAAACATAACAACCGTAAAGCAATCTGTAAATCAATTTGTAAAAAACTCATCCGGCTCTTATCCTTAGAAGAGTACAAAAAGGAGACTACAGAAAACTCCAATAAATGAGCCTCAAACCAGTCCACAGGTGCACATGGATAATTTGGCATTGGTATTTAGTTTCTGTTAAATGCATTTTGCAAAGCTGACAAGTGCTAAATTGGCCTGACTACAACACAGTCATGAATATCAAGCGACTCATTCCACAATAACCAATAACCAAAACATGAGTGAACTGCACCAAAGCATCAGACCTGGAACATGTCGGTCCTGATGACACACCCTGACAGAGTGCCAGGGGGACATGAAGAAATTTTAAGTGTCTCTCAGTGCAAAATCACTTTTAAGGACTTACTACATTCCCCAGGAACCCAAACTGGTTGCAGCCACTTGAGTCCCGGCTGAGAAACTAAATGCGAGAGGGACAGTATCTGCATGCACTCAGAGCCTTGTTATCCTAAGCCAGTCCAGCAACAGCAGCACTTCTCAGCTGCAGGACTAGAGATAAGATTAGCCCAGATCATGAGATCAGATTATCAAACACCAAACAAAATACACTTGGCTGATTCTGGAGTCAAAAGGGTCAGCAGAAGAGACCTGGAACACACAGAAACAGGGAATTATAACGGAAATCCAATTTGATCTCTAAGATGGCATGGCCATCATCAATTAATCACAGGTTCTGCTTCATGAAATACTCCTCACAGAAAAAGTGATAAACTGAATAGTAAAGAATGATGAGGGTTGTCAGGAACAAAAGGGTTGTCAGGAACAAAAGACAGTGATATCCAGCATTCAGTCAGTATTAAAGTGGATTGGGAATCTTTTTCATTTTAACAATTCCCTCAATAAATAATTCTAGTAAAGAAACTTCAATTACTCTCTTAAAATGACACTACTTTTGTTTCCAGAAGTAGAAAAAAATCATTATATCCTCAATCATTTTTATATTTCAGTATATAAAGGAACTTTTACCTATGTCTTCTCATCCCACTTCCTTCAAAATTTTCTTTCCTACCCATGGTAAAAGCGTTCCCAGAAAGTACAGATTCTTTGTAACACCACACAGCATTAAATACTGCTTTAACCTTGTAATGGCAAAACCAATATCACACACCATAATGCCATATGCTGTTTTTCATAGGGTTATGAACAGTCAGACAGTTAATGACTAAAGACATTCCTTAAACTACTGGAAGGTCTAATGGCATGAAAAAAAAAATAAAATTCAGAGAGAGAACCAGAGAAAAATACAAAGGAAAAAGCTGGAAAGCTTGGGTCTTTTTGCTAATAGTAGGTGTCCCAATTCTGAAAAACACAAATCTTTGTCACTTAAGTAGATTGTCTCACCTTTTCAAGCTTCAGACTCTCTGCAAATTAAGATAGTTCTTTGCTAATTCACTGTAATGCTGCAAAATTTATTGAACTTAGAACACATTTTTTCTTAAACAGCATGTCAGATTCTGCTCTTAATATGTTGTAATAAACAAGTTTTACTGTACTTTTTCAAAGTAAGTTCAGAAAAGACACCTTTATAGATTAATAATTCATCCCAGTTGTAGTTACATAAAACTATTAATCTGTATCCTGATATCCCTCTTATGGAAACTGCCACAGAAATTTGGTGGTGATAGGAAGACCCTCACTCATGTTCTAATGTGTTTTCATTGCCTTTTCTCAATGATAATAACTGCTTTCAAGGACAGAGAACTTCTTTATGCATACGCTGGTAAACAGAGCCAAACAAGTCAGAAACACAGTGAAGTGATCCTCATTTTTTCAGTCTTTATTTTACAGAAAGATCTCAAAACCAAGTTGCTCTAAAATTCCAATGTAGCTTTATAAGAAACAGTATTGATGAATATTATTGATCATTTCGCAGATCAGCTGCACCCAGAGCACAGCACACCTGCAGGAGAGGCAGCAAAATTGCTACTGCTGCTCATAATAAGAAAAATAGACAACTTCTCCTGTCTCTTCCCTCTAGACTCCCTAGCCTACTTCCCATCTTGAGACACGGAAATCAGCAACAGTAGCAGAATAAAAGTGGATTATCAAGACAGAAGGTACACAGCACTGTCAGTTCATGGTAGGGTTTGGTTTTGGTGTTGCTAAGTTTTTGTTAGCTTTTACATGCACACACAAAGAGTAAAAGCAAATAGCTGCTTAAACAGTGAGTTCTGCAGCAGACAGGGACTGGGGAAATGGGATATAAAAAACAGAGGACCAAAGCAGTGAAGCCATAAAACTTCAGTGGCAAAGTCAGAAATATGTAATGAAAACCCAAATTAAAAACATTATTAAAAGTAAAAGCTAATCTGTAACTATTAATATAAGTTCAGTTAAATGCATCGATTTTTTTCTAGCAATTGGCCAAAAAATAATAATGTACTTGAGATAAAAAAAAAGACTGTAACAAAATTTAAAATATTCTTTTGCATAGCTGAAAATTTATTCCCTTGAAGGCCAGAAATTTGACATGAAAGCTAAGCCATGTCTTATGCAGACATATTCTGAAAACTTCAGAAAATACATCCGAATGCTCAGTGAAACCAGGGAGAAGCAACAGAGATTCTGCATGACAGAATGCACAATTCACAGAGGAATAATTTATGTCAAGTGATGCAGACTCCAAAACTTTCTTGTTCCTGTTCTAGCAGTTATGCAGACCATGTTCAGTGAAACCTGGCACTGCTGCCTCTCCAATTAACATCTTATTCTACCGTCTCAGCAGAGAAAAAAATCACTACATTGCTGCTCTTAAAGCACACAAATAATCCCTTGCTACATCTCAAGATATGATAAAAATTTACAACAGTTTATTACTCAGGTTATTACCACATATAATAAAAGGCATTCCAAAATTTTAAATTACATGTCAAAATGCTCGACCACTGCATATTCAAAGCTAATAAGCCACTTTTTTTCTTTAGGATGCTTTTGGACATTTCACTACCTATGGAGGCAATAGGTTTAGAAAACAGATATCTAAATTAAATCTCTGAAATTAAACAGGATGAACACTCCTCACTTCCCTCCCACTAACCCTCCCTTACCATAATGCTACATCTGGACTTGCAAAGACATGGTGCCAATATTACAATGTTGACAATGTCTAAGAAAAATATCTTACCCTGTCTTATAACTTACCTGTTTACTTGGTAACTATTTGAGATCTGTCACCAGTACAGGAGAATTCCTGCCATACTCCATAAAACAGTAAAGCATAAATTGTTCCAACACACACCACTTACTATTGGTGATACCCAAAAGACTTCATTTTCAAAACTATTCATTTTCTCCATCACATGTGCAATGTTTCTCTTCAGAGAAATATCACAGTTCATGTAATGTAAAAAAGGAATTTATTTGTTAAGACATATCATGTACTCTGATGAATCCAAATGTCAAATGTCTGTCTGAGAATGTGTAAGTAACAGAGAGGCTCTGAAAGAAGGGCAACAAAAATAAACACAACTTGAATATTAAAGAATGGATTGTGTTCCTGTATGGCAAGAGGAAGTAGGCTTGAAAATTATTATAATATATTCCAGGGGTTTTGTTTGGTTTTATTTTAACACAAGCAGCTTCTAGAGTCTTAAATTATGTAATGTATTTTTGAGACTTGAGTGCAGTTCTAGTCTACAGCAATCAAAGAAGTATTTCATATTAACACAGTCTACCTAAAATTTCAGCTTCTTCAATGTAAAGGAAGAGCTATCTGAAACAGCCAACTTCAGATAAACAGCAACAAAGTTTTCTACTTCAGTACAGATAAAATATTAACCAAGTATTCCTTCTCTGCTCTGCTGGACTGCAAGTACAGAATCTGGTGGGGTGGGGTGGCAGGGTCAGTGACTGTAGACCTTTAAATCTACAGGAAAATTTTCCAGAGGCTAAACCTCATCTCTGCACACATAAAACCTCTGCATTTTGGCACTGTCCCTGGAGAGAGTTTGGGAAACACCATCTGAAATACATGATTAACAGGCTTCTAACATGGATACCTATGCTACTGAAAACATTTCAGTATTAAAAAGCAGGCATACCATACAAACACAAAACATAACCAAAATTACTTAGGTAGTTGTCCTGTTTTCCCATTATTTCTCACTGTTACACTTACAGACCCTTACACTATGAACAGACAGGCTTTTGACAAGGTCACCCAGTTCTCATATTATCTTCTATGTCCTCTGGTAGAACAATGTTTACAAGTACTTACAGTATCACAAACTGAATTAAAACAAGCATTGAGCAACAACACCCTGGGGAAATTATTTTTAAGTCTCTTGCCATGGTGAAAACTCCCAGATGACAAGAGTTTAAAATGAACTACAATGAAGTTCTATTTTTGTGATATACACTGTGCTCCAGAACCCATGATTTCTTGCTATACCACTGATAGCAAACTCATATAAAAAAATCATTATTCTCTTTAAAATATCTTCCTGAAATATAAGAGAGTTAAAAACCAGTATCTGGTACTCATGTTCCCCTATCACAGTTACTCTTGTATTCACTGAAGTTCTTGTCTCCCTGACAGAAAGGTTATGAGTACTCAAAAAATTTAATAAAATCATATGTATAATTGAAATTGGCAGTAAGCGTCCTAGGGTGAAAAAAAAATAACAATGCTGCTTTACAAATACTCAAAGAAAAAGCAGTTTGTCATATTCTTAATCACTCTCTAATCCATCAACCAATTCTGTAAGTAGTGACATAACGAAATTCCTTAAATCTGGTTTGAAAAGCTCATTCAAATTGATTTACAAATTGGATAAGCCAAAGAAATCCAGTCTTTTCTGCCTCCAGACAGGTGATCAGGAAGCGAAGCTTTCTCAAATCGGTCACTGGCATCATTTCATCATTTCAGATTCCCCCAATATACACCCTCTCAATTACATTTTCTCCCCTAATTGCTTGCCTTTCCTTATTTCTTTGCAGTCTGCAGGAGTACTTTTAAAAGCAAAGAAAGCCTGAGCTCTAGCTAAGCCTTCATAGTGAGCATTTTAGTGAGTCAGTCTGTGTAGGACATCAAAGTGCTCTCCTAGGAGTCACTGTCAATATTTAGAAACTAAAAACATGTTTTTTACTGTGCATTCAGTGATTCTTCAGGGAGGCAAGTAAACTGTCTTTCTGCATGTTGTTATGGCTTGTCATTTTTAAGCCATAAAATTCACCTCCCCGTTTTGAATGAAAAAAATCCCTCCTAACTTATCAAACCTTGATATTAGTTGGAATACAGTCAAAGCCTGGAATTTTTGAAGAGATGAAGGAAATAAGATTCAACACCGAAAGGAAATAATATAATTAATACTTCTAAACTATTCTGAAAATTTGAATCTTCCTTTTTCTGTATCCCAAAAATGACAAAACTATATACATATATGAATTTACAATACCTTCAGTAAAAGGCTGTAATTTGTTCTCTGTTGCACACCAAATATCTTTAAAATCAAAGCAGAAGACTTTTAACTGGAAAATTATTAAATATTCAAAGTCATTTTCTGCTATAGGTTGAGTTAAACACGACTTAAGTTGCATAGTGCCAGCTTCCACTTTATAAATCCAGTTAGTGGTGTTACATAATCACAAGAGAAAGTAATTTTCTCCAAGTATTTGTACAGTAATTCCCCTGAGAAACAATAAGAGAGAGAACAGAACCAGAAAACACGTGCAAGTATTCATAACTGGTAGATTTACAAACATGAAACATCCCACATACTTACTAAAAATCATTTCAGTAACAGCTGTTACACCTACTACCAAGAGCAGCTCTAATGAACTAGAGAAAGTTAGATTACTACAGGATAGCAAGAGGATCATGCTAAACTAAAAAGATGAAACCGGCTAAAGCTGAAGACAGACATGTAAAGTGAAAATACTAGTCCATTAGCTAATACAAAAGCTTCTTTCATGAAAAATTCTCCAATCTTTTCTACAAAAAAGATGGCTTTTTCAAAAAAGATAGTTATGACCAGATATTCAATATTATTAACAATTCCAGGGTATGAATGCAAATCAGAATTTAAAAAAAAATACTGAGATAAATTTGAGTCTTTCGACTAAGCATGGCCTATAGAAACACAGAGAACACCTCAGAGTGACACAGACAAGACCCGAACCACCAGCTACCACCTAAGAGTTTCTACCACTCAAAAAAACTTGTTCTGGGAGATTAGGATAGGGAGTGTGTAGAGCTTACCAAAACACCATGTTCATAACAACAGTGTCTACACCCACAAGTATTCTGGGCCAACGAGTTGGGAACTGAGCTCCCAGCGAGCAGATGCTGTTGGGAAGCTGACATCCACACCAGCCACAATTCAGCAGCACTGTTTGCTTGGGGAGGTTGGCAGTGGGTGGGTTTGGTTTGGTTTGTATATGGGGGTGTTTTCATTTGTTGGGGGGGGGGTGAGGGAGGATTTTGTTGGGTTTTTTGGTTGTTTGTTGGGGTGGCTTTTGTTTGTTTTGTTGGGTTTTTTTTAAATACAGACCTAGCTCTAGTCTGAGCCCATGGATTAAATACCCATTAGCAGTTAGTATTAGAGATGCTGCTGGAGCACAGCTTTCCAGTTTAGTGTTATCCAGTCTGCATGCTCAGAGAGCTCCAGAAGGTGAATCAAAGCACAGTGTGGGAACAATTGCACAATCCACTTCGAAACCACACATCTGAACCAATACATTACTGCAGAGGAACAGTGAGATACCCACGCACACATGACCTCAACTGGGAGACATGCTGGTACAACCACCTAAGAACCTTGGTAAATTAAGAGTAAGTACTTCAAACAGGAAACTAAAAGATGCTTGCAAATGAGGGAGTTCTAACATTGCTGAAAAGTAACATACTCAAGAGAAAGAAGATATTAACGCTGCAGTATGAAGGGGCCCTAAATGTCAGAAAATGGGAAAACTGAAGGACTTGAAGATTAGTTTAACCAGGAATCAAAACATAAATAAAAAAGGGACAGGGGAACAGTGAACGACAGACAGCATCTAGGAAAAAAATTAGGAGGAGTGTTATAGGTACAAATTGAACAATATCCATTCCACTGCAATAGGCACTGGTGAAAATTCTCAGCAAGAATACTCTGCCCAACTTGGCCATCATATTTCATTAAACATGCCCAGATAGTGTAGAGAATGCAGGTCAGAAATAAAGATGCCAAGAGATTTATCAAATTACTTATAAGTGAAGTTAGAAAGTTCTGGTTTTCTTTAGCCAGGTATGCTTGTTTAAAAGTAAACCAGCGGGAGAGATGAACCCAACTCAAGAGAGATTACAAGGCAGAGTTACAATTTACCAAAGAGTAAGCCTGATGTGTCAGGTGTGCCCTGGGCAGCTGCTGCAAACGATTCATTTATTAACAGTCCATCAGAAATGACATGGAGGGTGTAGAATACACAGTTCTGGTTATACCCAATGAAACAGGAGGTTAGGCCCAAAAGAGTTAACTAAGAATTTGGGCCTGCTAACAAGTTACCAACATCCAAAACGATCTGTGCTCGTTCTGTTCTACTTAATGGACCAAAAGCTTAAGAGAATAGTACAAGAACATGTAATAGGCCTAGAGGCAATAAATTAGAAATACTACAGGATCAGGTAGACATTTGAGTAGGAGAAATAGGCCTGGAGCCAGGGTTTTTTCCAGGCTTCAGTGAGCGGGTCAAGAACAATGGAAGAGAAGAAGAGTCAGGCTGAGGAAGATGAGTTAAAGCCCCCAGACCCACCAAAATTGAGGGCCAAGAGAAGCACCGCCCCAAGCCCCGCCTGAGCTCCACCTATACTCCCCCTATTATTAATATGCATAGATAGATGTTGTAATCACTTGAATATGCATTTAATCACATCTGAAGATTGTATAAAAATGCTGATTTTGTGTGAAGCCTTCGAGCAAGTTTGTCCAGCGCGAGCTGGCTTGCTCCCAACGTTGAATAAACAAATACCTTGCTGCTTAAAGATAAAAAGTCTCTGAGCAGTTTCTTGGACCGATTTTTCGGATTCACCACACAGTGATAAACTGGTCCCGGCCCCCATAACTAGGACACCAAGTTAAAGAATAGTGGAAGTTTTCTGGTAGGTTAAAAAATCCTCAACTAATAAATAACAACAAAATCATTTGTCCTTGTATCCATCACATACACGTAAAAAAAAAAATAAATAGGAGGCTTAACTTGCAGCAAAAAGTTACATTACATATCAGGATATATACAGTTAACATAAGAGATTCAAACTAGCACAGAAGTAGCCAAATGCTGGAAGGAGTTGACTAACAGGTTACAAACTTTCCTTTATCACCTAACTTTGGGAACATCTAAATAAACACTCAAATAGAGAAGCTGCTGTTTATAGATCGATCTCACATTGAAAACAGAATAGATGAGACCCATTCCAGGTACACGTCTATAATTTTATAATTTTTGTCCATTATTCATGTTTAATTTTACTGTGTGTGTGTGTATAAACACACACAGAGAATATGTTGGTAATATGAATTTATTTTCAAAAGTATATATGTCGAAAGTGTGACATATTTTTATCAACCATTATTGTTTATAAAGCAAACACCATAATTCTCAGAGAAGGCAGTTTACCACTCCTTTAGTACACTTAAGTAGCTTTGCTTGTGAACTTACAGTGAATAGGAAGCAAGAAAGGTTTCTTTGTACTCTCCATCACCAAGTATCTCACTTGGGGATTTACAGTCACTACCGTGCCCTTCCTATATCTTATATCAATGCCTACACTTAAAAACTTCGGAGCCTCCAAAATTCTTTATCAAGCAATTTGGTGGTGAAATCCAGTCTACGTCTACAAGCTAAAATACAATTATCAATTAATCTCTAAATATAGAAAGATTATTAAAGGACCAGCTGGCATTTTAAAATGATGAAAGCCAACAATGTTCTTTGGCATCAGCACTAGCTGATGTTGCTAAGCTACTGTTGCTGCCCAGTTAGTTACACATCATCAGGTATTTAATTCATGCAGGTCACTGGTCTGTAGGAAAAATAAAAATTAAAGGGAAAAAAAAGACAGAAACAAAAAACTTGCACTCAAAATGCATTTTTACACCAGTAAAACTCAAAAGTCAAATCTTACCCTCTGAGTCTATGAAGTACAATATAGCTTGTGTCCATGATCAAACGATATACAGAGGAAAACAATTAGCCTTTGGTGCTGTTTTAGAGTCCATGCTATCTTTAATTGCCCTGTTAACTTTGGCCTGGTTTTGCTATAATGTAGGTAAGTTTTTATTGTTATGACATCTATTTTTGATGTGTGAATTTTGATTTTTGTAAAATAAATTACTTGGTAAGGATCAGAAGGAGATGCTGCTTCTGTGTGTCAACAGGGGCAAATGGAAAAAACTGGCAGAATGGATGAAAATTTAGATTATCAGTCAGATGAGAGCCTATGAAGATAATGCTATTTAGTATGTGATCACTGCTCAAAAAATTTCTTTTGAGTTTCTGGCAGTTTCTATGAGATTATACAACCAGCCTTTTCCTAATTCTTTCATCACTGATCACACTCGTGATTTGCAGCTTCCAAATCCAAACCTGCATTTACTCTTAAGCAACCCAGCCAGCCCAGGTACCACCACTGCACTACTGAACAAACTCGGAGAAAACTCCAAATATCTTCCTAATCACAAACATCACCTCAGCAGTGCTTTTTCTCTAGCTTGGTTTCATTTTTATTTAGGCCATTATTTTTATGCCCTTAGCAAAACTGTGTCATTTGGAAGTCAGCCTTTTATCTCTGTTGGTGCAGAAGGAAATAATTCTACTGATAGAGGACAATTTTGGCCTCTAAAGAACCCTTTTCATCATGCACTGTAAGCACTAACTTTATGACTCTGATGTTTCTTCCCTTCCTCATATAATTGAAATAGGAATATCATTAAGATCAATTACACATTAAACACTTTCTGGTTTGGGTTTTTTGCTTTGGTTTTTTTCCCTATGGTGAATGTATAACTTGTTGAAAAACTATGCACAGAATCATATTTAACAAGTTTTTACTATCAAACAGTTAAGACTTATCACATCAGATACTGCAGACTTTTGTCTGATCAACAATTTCTATGAAGGAGCAAAATGATGAAAAAGAGAGTAATGGAAGGGATCCCAGGTCTACAGAACATGACAAAGACAGCAGGTGTTCAGTTTATTGAAGGAAGGGACATCAGTAGCTGCCTTCAAACACAAAGGTTACTGTGACCTAGCAGCCAAGGCAACTTGACAAAAGCATCAGGACACAGCTCCTAAACAGAAAAGTTACTGTCAAAACCATGACATCATTACCTCATCGAGCATAAGCGTTTTCTGGCTCTCCTCAGTTTTTCTTCCTGAACAATTAATTGCTAATTTGAGGGAAAGCAAGCAAACAAACAAATCAAGCCCCTATGAGCAGTGCATTCTTGAAAGATCAGCTGTCAGCTTACCTTGTTCTAGTTTGTTCCAACACCATGTTCTAGGAATCCCCTCTATATATATAAAAAAACCTCAACAAACAAAACACAAAATCCCAGCAACCAAAAAAAAAAAACCAAACAAAAAATCCAGACAAAACAAAAGTCCAAATGAAACAACAAAACAACAAAACCCAAATCAAATCCAGCAACAACAAAAAAGTAAATATCCGTAGAGAATTTCCTTTTATATTTAAGAGGGTTGCTTATAAATATTTGCTATTCCACAAGATTATAAACTGTGAAGCTGTACATCTAATGCTACTATTATAATCTCAGATTTCAATGAAAATGTTCCTTGCATTATCTGTCAACACGTTCCCTAAAGCCTTGCTACAGATCACTGGGTCAGCGAAACAACGAAATTTATTGTCCCTGCAAGATGTTACAGTTATTTTTAAATGACATAGGTGGGTTATGCTAAAAACCTTTTAATTTCCCAGGCAAAGAAGGGCAAGAACTCATCAGTATTATGTTTATTACAGTTCTCTCAGCACGTTTGTACAACCTTGTTATCCAATGGTTCTGCATATTTATAGCTTCCTGAAGTAACAGATCATCACTTGTCAGCTGCTGAAATACAGAAGGATCAGACAGGACATTTCTTGAGAAAGTACTTTTGGGATTGAGGAGGTGTGAATCCTGTCTGAGAACACACTATTTGCTTATCCTTATCTTCCCACTCTTCAAGCATTTCAACTGGCAGCTGGGGGAGCAAACGTTTCTCCCAGTTAAGTGGCCAAAGCATTTTTTAACAAACACCAAATACACTGGGTTTTATATTAAAAATACAATTTATTGTCTTTATTAAAAGTGCCTGTTTCTGAGAAATCCAGTAAATCAGACTTCATCAACTATAACTTTAGGATCTAAAATAGCTATGTAAGGTATCTTTTTCATGCTAGGAAACCACCTTCTTTAAATATACAAGCCTAAATTTTCTTTTTCAGCCTATTCATTGGTAATTTAATTGGAAAAGAACAGAATCCTTTTTTGTAAGTCTATGTTTGTAAAATTATAAAATCATTTTTCATCTTCTTCAGGCTGATCTCCACACAAAGTATTTTTTACTTCATTCAAAGTATCATTATATGTATTTATACCATCAGAGCTCTCATTTCCACAAGAGCCTACTGATTAATGTAATCACTGTGCATTATTGCTAATCCACAGGCTTTTTGTGGGCATCTAACAAATATAATTACACTGACTGTCGAATTTGCTGCTTTCAGAAAACAGAACACTTCACAAAGCAGGATATTATTTTTAAGTACAAGCTTTTTACATTGTGTTCACCTTTGGCATGTTCTGTGGTCTGTGTTGTTAGTCAGAACTTCACATCCATCTGCTTTGTTTCATCCTGCAGGACTGTCTGGAAGGTAGGACCAAAAATAACTCAAACACAGAACCTATCTCTGGTTGCTCCTAAATAATATCCAAGGAAACAGAGGTATGGTTGAACACCTGCCAACAGCTAAGACTGTCAGACTCCCTTTGCAGCAGCTGGTGACTCCCAGGTTGTTGCTGGCATTTTTGCCTGCTTTCATCAGATGACTCCCGGTTCAAAGACGGAACTTATCGGCCAAACGACTGAAACACATCGCAGTTTCCGTGGTGTATTCTGGAACGTTTTTCCCAAATTTTTTTTGCAAAAAAGTTACTCCTAACATTGTTCCCAAGTGCCCTCTTAAACTCTACAGAAGGATTACATCAATAACTGCTAAATTACCTAAAATTATCAAAATAATTGATTCCTGAAGCAGGGAAGGGAGTTTAAAATGTCTTGGTTTAACAACATCTTTGATGTTATACTGTTAACAAACAGAAGCAAGATACCCAAAGTATTTATAGACATTTCTGAATTAGGGAAATATTGTTTAAAATATTGCTCTAATTTCTAAATGAAATTAGTTTTCAAGAATTTTGTCTACAGCCCCTTACTATATTTTACTAGAGCATTCAATCTGGCATCAGATTCTTTCTCCTGATTAAGTCAGCTACAGAGGATACAAGGAAATACACTATTTGGGGACTCTCACACAGTTCCTAAACATACTTAACTATTAAAAAAAACCCCAAAACTAATTAATTCTTATTTTCCAGGAGCTCTAAACGTTAGTACATGTAGACTTAGTTTTACATGGGAAGAAGTCTTCACAGACCTATCTTGGTTCATTGATGTTATATAAATCGCAACATTCTGATGAAGGGAAGAAATCTTCAGGATATAAAAAAAGTAACCAACTTCCAAAAATAAAAAAATTGCTTGTTCCAGAAACATTCAAGCTTGAAACGTAACTGTGACTCTCAAATTGACTCCTCTTTTGCACATTACTGCTTATCTTCTCTATTTTTCAAAACAGGTTAGTTAACAAGATAATTACTTGTATGATTAGGAACCAAAACAGCTGATCCAGGCAAAACCTCAAGTTAACTCCAAAAAAATCATACAGTAAGCCAAGTTTTTAAACCATCAGACCCAAGAAGGAACTACGAAGTGGAAGGACAGCTACAGTTTGCCTAGTGATGAATTATAGGTCTACAAGCAAAAAGCTCAGACGAAGGTACAATTGTCAGAAATCTAAAGTGGTTTTGCTTCCTTCTACTTTCCTCCCAATTATTTCAGATTCACAAACCAATGATGGATATGACTGAACACTTCAGACAATTCTCACTTTGAACTGACAGGTATTATCACTGGGGACCTTTTTTCCTAATAGTTGGATTTGTATTCAGGCTTTCAGACACTTGATTCACAACAAGTTCAGGAAGATGGGCACATGGGCTCTGGTGGACAGCAACATGCTTTTCTGATGTTGGTTATACCTACTATCTGTATGACGCTTTATTGTTTGCACTATCATTATTAGTCTCACAGTAAAGGATCTTCTCCACTCTAAAGGCAAATATTATGTACCAAGAGAAATTAGTCCATCAAACCACAAGGAAAAGCTGCATTGACTATTTACACCACTTAGGTAGGTAAGAAAATATTTACTGAATAAACATGAACTTCAAAAGCAGATAAGTAATGCTTTAGAATTGTTGCTAGTTACTACTTATTGTAATAATGTTTCACGGGTTTTCAAAGTATGGTCTGACAGGGAAGCTTTATTCAAAATTTTGTAAGGAATGAAGGCACATCTTTAAGGGGAGGAAAGGAAGTAATACTTACAGGATTCCTAAATTCCTTAGGCCCAGAATAATATATCTAACACAAGAATAAATAGAACAAGAGGTATATCTATTAAGAACTCCTTAAAAAGGCTAATGTCTCCTCTTCTACCAGAAAAAGCATGAAGAATTGGTAATATGAAGGACTTAAGCCTATATATTAAATCTGACTCCTACCTACTACAGCAATATTACCTTGTCCTTCCGAAATGGCAACCACTGCTGGTTTATTAACGCAGGGCAACATTGAAAAGTTTGTCACATTTACCCAATCTGCACAACGTTAGCAGAGAGAAAGTGCCCCTGCCCCTCCATTTGTCCTGTCCCCACTATCCTCTCCTGTAGCATGCAGCAGGTTCTGCAGCAGAAGTGCCAGAGGTGCACCAGAGGTACCATGTGAGCCAGCTGGAAGAGATCCTTACAAGTACAGACACAATGATAACTCTCTCAAGGGCACGAGTTGCTATTTTACATGGATTTTTCTTTCTCCCCTCCTCTTACTCCTCCAGTCCCACCCCCCCAACTCCAGCTGTGTTTTATGGCTCACTTTGTTCTGGTTTTAATGCTATTTTGAGCATGAAAATTATTTATAACATTCTGATGTATTTAAATAAACCCCCACTCCCTAAGCCATCATTTTTCAAGTATCCTTTGTAACCAAGAATTTGTGACTAAAACTCAGAAATATTCTTCTTTGATGACCCATTCTATGCTTCACATGTAATGAAAACGTATTTCACATGAAAATTCTATTATGTTTAAAATGACTGCAAACCTAAATCTCAAATCTAACACATCTTGAAATAACATTGCTCTTTTGGAAAGTAATTGTAAAGGCAGAAAGGACTACAACAGCATCCATTTGGTTTACTACCATTTGCAATAGATCAAATAACTTTTCAGATACAAAACACGCACTTCTCAGCTGCTAACATGTCTGTGTAGGCAAGAGAGAGGAAGCTCAACTATTCTTTATCTGAAGATCCCACACTTTTCATTAGGAGCTTTCTAAATGTATTTTTTACTTTCAGATCATGAACACAAAAACTAAAATTGCCATAAGAACGTGCAAGTGGTCTTATATCCCCCTGAAAATTTCTGTTTAAGAGGAAAATGGAAAGAATCAAGACAACAGTCTGGTAGTCTGGATGACCTGGGCCACGCAGAAGAGATTGAGTTCCCTTCACATCAACACAAACAGAACTGGAGCCTTTGCACTCGAGCCTGTCATGGTTTTTAGTCATATTTTTCACAAGTTTTCAAAAGGTTTTGGATTTAGCCTCTGGAAAGATAAAAATTGTTTGAACTACAGCTACTGTCAATATATGACAAAACCACTTTCTACCACTGTTATTTTCAGAGTGGTACAGCCGCCAAGATGCCAAGCACATGTTCACAGTATCATTTTAAGGAGTGTGTCTTAGTTCTTGATGATTCTTTACAGAGCCAGAACTTGAAAGCCTCCTATTTTAATAGCATTGGTCAACAAATGCTTTCACTGCTACCATTGAGTTTAACTTTTCTTCTAGAATATATAATAGTGAGGTAATTACTTGTGTTTATTATTGATAAATTACATTGTCTATTGGCTCTTTACTTTGAATGCTGAAATAATACTTAGTGTTTGTTTTAAACTAAAAAGTAGTCTTACTTTGTGTAGCAAGCAAAAAGTCTACAAAAAATCTGAAAAACAGCTGCATTCACAATTTTTCACCTAGAAGAAAACAAGTTTCTTCTCTGAAGAGTGAATGCAAAAGTGACATTATGAAGCTACATGTTTAATATCTCTCAGTGCCTCTGGATTAAGTGCGTTCAGCTTAAAACCACCTGGTTTTATCTCGCCTGGCACTAAAGGTTTACCTTAAATCTTTAGATTAAGCCTTGCTCTTTTCTGCTACAATAGTAGCAGAAACAATCTCATAAGTAAATTATATCCCTCACATGAAAATAATTCTGCTGAGATGGACTCTTTGTAGGAGACAGGAATAACAAAACTGCATATTTATCAATGAGGACATTATTTTGCAGAACAGAAATTACTCATGATGATGTCATCTAGAATGGAAGAAAGTTCATATTCAAAACTGAAAGCAAGTTTGCAAATAGAGTAATTCTCACTTCATACATCAGACACAAAAGTTTAAACTCACAATGGTGTTTCAACTCTCCGTGTTTAAATCAAGCTGTTGTAAAGATCAGAAATCCAAAAGTTACATTCAGTTTCCCTCCACCAAGCAAAAAACATGTATTCTCCAAAGTGTTTACAATTTCTCATTTTTATCTGAATACCAAAACAAAAAAAAACAAGCAAGTTTACACTTCTTAGAATATTGTAACATTATTCGTTTGTTTTTTTTTTTTGAAATCACAATCTATCTGAAAACAATGTCTCATTATAAGTGATGTAGCAGCAGTAATTCAAGTCTTTCTTATTTACTGCAATTTAGGTCAAAAGTATTGCACATACTCAAGACCCTCAAAAGTAACACACAGAGTACTGGCATCTGCTCCTCAGAATTGGTTATTTTACTCTGCAGACCTGCATCAAATTACTAACCAGTAGATGTAACCAGTATGGAATAAAATTCTGCCTAGCAGAAAGGATTACTAGTGATTTGTAGGGAATTCACAGTCTCTGCACAAAACAGGAGCTTTCAGACTGGCCTTATACGTTCTATCTGAATTAAAAACCTGTAAATGGAACATGAGCAAATCTGTTTGCAAAAGAAGTCTGAAGAAGGGAGCATCCACACTATACACATATTGGATGGACAACTCCTTCAGACAAGCTCTAGTCTGGTCCAGAGACTAGCAGTCAGATTCAATTTACTATATTCTTAAGCACATCTTTTTAGCTTAATTTGATCCCCCATGAATCAAGTTTGTGTGCTCTGAGAATGCTCCACGATGTGCATGTGCAGTAAGTGGGAGCACATAATGACCAGAACTAAAACAGTTTCTATGGACACATCCAAAGAACACCAAAAATGACAATGATAAAATCTGCTGGGGAGGGGACTGAAGTTTCAAACAGCACAATCGAATACTTTTAAAGGAATTAGCAACACACTGTTCTTAAAAACAGACTGTAGCCTCTGTGATTCTGTGACTTCATCAAAGATGGGGCATTTTGATATTAAAATACTACCTGCACACAAGTTATCATGTTCTAAATGTATAAATACTCCTCGAGTATAAATTCCCTAGCTTTGTCATATTTGCATAGTATTCCTTTAAAGCAGCGTGATTACTTCCACAGAGAAGAGGTAATGACCACAACATATTCTGCTTCTAGAGGAGTAGCTTTCTTCAAATACACCACCCAAATAGTTACACTCCTCTAAGTCACATTTTTTCAGGTAGTTCTCATCTTACAGAGTCCCATTATCTGCTCTGCCCTTGGATTCCAGAAGGCACAGGAGTGAGCAAAAAAATGAATTCTGACAGAACAGTCAATTAAACATGACAATTCACAACTCACAATTCCTCCCATAAGTCACAACATACAACTAAAACAGAGGTGTAATAAGTTCAGCAGCTACTAATGACTAGGTACTTGACCTTGGAAATTCCCACTTCCACCAAGCTACTTAGCTCTTCCCAAGTTTCTCAGTAGACTTTAACTGTTCCACACTCAGTTGTTATAAGCTCCTGGACAGTATTTGGTGTCTTTACAGCGAACACTCATATATTTCCAGCATAAAACAATGCCTGGATAGGACAAATAGCAAAAATAAATTATGCTATTTCTTCCCTACCGACTGGACACCTCCTGCTTCTTATCACAATCATCTTTGCTTTCTTCAACTACTCCTTCCTGTAACACAGAAAGTTTTTAAATTAATTTGCTGAGGCAACAGAACATACTCAGAAGCAAAAAAAGCTGATTTGCCCCATGAAACAAATAATGCTGACTGCCGTAAGTCTATTTTCCAGTGCACTGAAGACAACAAATTTCTCTAATATTGAGCCCCAAATCCTCAGGAAGTTACAAATAGTTATATTACCACACACAGTTCAAAGAATTAAAAAGGAAGACTGTCATCTTTCTAATTGTACCTCTGTCCAGCTGCCTTATGTGCTATCATTCCATATGGATATGGAAACATGTTTCCATTGGATATGGAAACATTTTCGCTGTGAATCCCCTGTTTCAACACCTTGCCTTACCATAGACTCCAGAAAATCCAGAGAATGTACCCAAGGCTTCTTTTTCCTTATGTTCTAGGATGTATATATGACCTCTTCTTGTACACCAATGCCACAGGTTTTAGCTGGCATCTACTAACAGCCTTATGGTTTGTTGGGTTTTTTTTTTTGGGGGGGGGGGTGTTGAATTGGATTTTTTTTTGGTCATGATGTAAAAATCAAGAATGTTAAGAAAATTAGTACCTAGACAAGACACATTGCAATAGTTGCAAATTTTCTTAAGTCCATGCAGGTGATAACGATAGTTTTTCACTAGCACTGTGTACCAGCAACACACATCCCTACCAGGCTTCCTGAGACACAGAGTGCCAGACAGTTGACTTCCTTCCCCACACTGCTCACGTTTCCAAGCCCTGGCAAACTTGCAAAGAAAGGAAAAGCATGCCTAAATGTTAGTAAATCCAACCCAGTAGAAGAGTCAGAAAAAAAAGGGGATGGTGGTTAAGTAAAGGAAACAGCAGTGGACAGTAACAGATAGACTCTCAAAGAATCAGGTAATGTAATTCTTTTACAGGTATGTATAACTGAAGGTTCCACTACAGTTAACTGAAACTGTTATTGCATCTTAAAATTCTTAAGTGAGGAGGTAACAGTGGTCAGTCCTGAAAGTACTATTTTCTCAAACTTATCATCCAATGTAGGTGTTCTTATTTTGTGACCATCACACTGGCAAAAACCTACCATGAATTATTAGCCAGATCCAGTAGTCACTCATTTGTTGGAAAGGCAAGTGTGAAGAAACAAAAGATTAACAAATCACTTGTACGATTTCTGAAGCGATTCATTTCCTGCTCTTCTAAATTTCATCAAACTGAAGCAAGGAACATCGAGGTAACTGTTCTAGCATGTGGATGCATTGTCTTTCAGGAATGACGTAAGATCTTCGACAGCCACACAGAGAAAACACTTTCACTTGCTCCCTGGATCTGACTATTTCATAATCTGCATTTGAGGTCCGATTAGTCTCCTGAGAACTTCTTCAGGAGTAATTTACCTGTGCAGTAATTTACCTATTCAAGTCCTAAAACAGCAATACAAACTACCTCCAAAAGAAGCCTGAAATGTGAATATTTACAGATATGGAGCCTTGTCTGAACCAGTAGCAAACTTCACAGAATAACAAACTGTCCACGATAAAATAACCATCATGGTCATGGAGTCCACAGATTTGAAATCTACTATTAAACAATGAACTGCAGAGAAGGGATCTAGTCAGATAACCTTACCCAAAGAGCTAATGACACCTCTGTGGTTACAACAGATGTTCAGAAATGTTTCTGATTATTTCTGCTGATTCAAGTAAAAAAAAAAAAGTGTTTCCTCCAAGAAAGTTGTAGGTTGAGCCCTCAAGGTGTGTGTGTTAACCAAGGGCACTCAACAAAGCAACCCATACTATATATTTTCATAAAATATCTAGAACTCTCAGAGAGCACACTCAGAAGTACGATGCACATTTTGATGAAAATTTCTTGATAACCATGGTAGAGTTTTGTTTATACCTACAGCAGGGAGACAAAAAAGCCACCATTTAAGTCCTAGATATGAAATTATCAGCTCCAAGACAAATAAATAACATGCATTAGCAGGTTGTACATGTTCAGTAAACACTGAACAAAACACAAGAGCAGCAATAAGTTGACTTTCAAAGAGATTAGCTCTGCTTTCACAGTAACACACTCTGTTGGCAGCAGACTTTTCATACAAACTAAAGCTCATTGCTTCGAACTACAATTACTACCACTCTAGTATCTCCCGACTATCCACGAGCAATAATGGAAAATACTGAAAGAGAAAGAAATAGGGGAAAGGAGAAAGGAAAAGAAACTCTGTACCTGAAATGGAGAAGAAGGGGTAAACACAACTGCTAACAAATCATCTTTATGCTCATCTTCCCTTCACTTCCACAATGATTCTGCACAGGAACATGCCAGGACAACCTGCTGTGCGTGAGGAACACTCAGGGTCACAGACTAGTAGAAGCTTTTGAAAGTTAACTCCTCTAAGCATCACCTGAGGGTTTGAAACCTGTTTGTACAACACCATTGAAGAATACAAAAAGGACTCTTACACTCAGCTTTCTCAGTTAATAATGCAGACGAGTATATAACGTATTTCCCATTTTCAATAGGAGAGAACTGAGCTCATCCTGATAATCTCCCTAAATATCTGTTTCCCTTTTCAAAGAACACAAAAAAGCACGTCGTGAACCTTGAAGACAAACTGCATGAAAGCTGCTTTTCAGCCAGAGGATTTGATCTGTTTTGAACATGGGATATGGATGAAAACAGGAACAATTGAGAAGAAACAATGAAAAAGAAAGGCAGCACAAGAGCTTCCAGCAATACACTTCCACACAAGAATACAACTGCTGTCAAGTAACTATATATAAAAGAAGGGATAGCATGTACTTGCTGTGTATTCTTCTAAGACTTCTAGTGCCATGGTATGATTTTAGAAACCTGGGTAATCTTATGATTTAACTTACTATTTTACCGATACTTTCCTATACAAGAGACAACTCTAGTCTCTAAGGCTGGTAATTTTCTCAAAATGCTGCGATCAAAGTGGGGGGTGGCAGGATAAACACTTTCTTCTGAACTTTAAATAATTTCAAGAAATGACTTCACAAAGCAAGGTTTGCTTTTGCAGTCACACTAACATAGCTCTATCAGCCTGTGGTTTGCTACTGTCCTAACACTGACAGTAACCAGAAACTTTAGGCACAACTAGCAGAGGCATTTCTTTCAATCTGATCACATACAAAACCTGCACGCTCCAATTCGGTGTATGTTTTGGATTCTAAGGGGCAAAGGGGGAATAAATATTTCCTCATATTCAAGCAACTTTGGACCTATAGGAATGACAAAGAACCTTGCCACTGCTTATACTTTTGGGAAAGTTCTACTGATGTACCAGAACAACCTAATTTTGATACCTATTCTTCCATGAACAAAATGATGCTAATATTCAGTTCTTGATGTTCTTAAAAGGATCAGAGACACTTATGATCATATAACTTACATGACAAAGTATATCCTTTTGCCCAGCAGATGAAATTGCAATTATCCTGAATGCAAGACTGGATTTGGAACAAGATGCCAAACATTTCAGCACACAGTTCACAAGATCTTGCCAATGTTTTCTGACTATGCAGTACCTGCACACCTAACCCCCAAATTTCCTTGTTCTCAGTGTGAGGCTGATTCTCGCTAATCACCTCAAAAATGTCTTCATACAAAACACGTGAAAATATTTTTTATCTTCCTAATATGATGCTATAAAAGATAAAGCAAAATGGTTTCATTCATGGGATGATGCTTAAATAAGCTCTGAATTCTTCAAAGTTTTAGAGAAATTATGGTGCCTTGTTCTTTAAATCAGTTCTCACTTCCATGGTCCCTTGATTAGAAAAAAAAAAAAAAAAAACCAAAACAAGAAATCAGAACCTTTCTTTTCCTTGCGTTTGATTAGAGAACTTTCTGTGAGTGCAATATGCAGCCTGTTCTATTTTTCATTTTTTAATCAGCTAGACTGTTACAAACACTGGGAAATTATTTTCAAAAACATTTAAAAGACTTTTCATTTATACTGACAGGGCATTTGGTGTAAAAAAATGCTGAAAAGTACCAATGTCAAGCCCACTCTCTTTTAGGATGTGCATTTCCAATCAGTAAAAACTAGAGTATATCACACACACACGAAAAGAGATTTAGAATTGCTACTTGATCAGTTATTTACTTTCAACAAGTGGTGAAGGAAGTAGTTTGAAGGCAGTGAATATTTGTGTCTGATTTTGGCACCAGGTAAAGAGAGAAAGGATAGTTTCATTATTTTTCTTTCATGTCACTTAACTCACCTGTAGTTATTTCTTTAATTGTATTTTTCAGAAGCAAGCTAAAAACTGTCCCTCTTCCACGGAAGTATTTTTCAGCTGTGAGTGATGACATACCTAATTTTTGTTAAACTCAGTAAATAACCCAAAGGATTTTTAGAACAGGCTGCGTAATCAATTAACTTGACCTCAAAGAGCTCTTTAAGGCTCACCATACTCCAAAACTGCTCTATTTGTATCTTAAGAACTAAGACTTTGAAATAACGATATTAGGAGAAAACTGAATTTATTCTCATGCTCAGACAGATAATTTACAGAGTAGAAATATTTTTTCAAAAAGTAAACTCTTAATTTAGGAAACAATGCACACCTGCCTCATTCTGATAACACAGGACAATGCTGCTTTCTAGTCAACAGTCTTGCCATAGTTTCCCTGAGCCTTCCACCAATTCTGTCAGAGGCTGAAATCATGGGTTTGCTCTTTGTGATGAGCAAGGAACATGCATGAAATCTAACTGGGAAATTTTTCTATGGGTTACATTGCACAGAGAGAAGAGTAGAAGGCATCCACAATAAAACCAGTATATCTCAGAGCATAATGATAACGCCCAGAAGTGTCTTTTCACAAAGAATACAAGAGATGGGGGAAAAGGTATTATTGAAAAAGTTTTGCTTACTGGATGTTTACATTCCTGCTCGTTCTGTCAAGATAAGAAACAAAGCCTGCCTCAACTGTGTTGGTTTAATGGAATATGAATATGTAAGCAGACAGATTCTGAACATAAAATTCACACCTCATCACAAGGAATAGTTGCATATTATCTTGCAGAGGTTCAAATTCAAAAGAAGGACTATTACAATATCAAGGCTACTAGTATAAACTGGTATTTCTTTTCAAGACTAGAAAACATATTACAAAAATCAAGAAAAATATCTAAATAATTAATCCAAAACTACTCTTCTGCTCTGAAGGACTCTGAAAAAATTAGGTAATGTGCTGCAAAAGACCATATTAAACAGTTTTGGTTTTAAGAATCACACCATTTCTGCCACATATTCTGAACTGAATAACCCAAATCTTTTATCTAACAGTTCTAGTTTCTAACAGACACATTTAAAGCTGAAAACTCTGTGGTCTGTTAAAAGAGCTGAAGAGACATAACTGAAACCAGTAACACAGTAAATTAAACGGAGCAAATCCTCATCAATAACACAGAGTCTGTAACCAGTGCCCTCAGAAATGTTTAATTCTCCTTAAATGTCAAGCCCCATTTCACCGCTTATGAGAGAAACTTCCATGAACCAGTATTATCCCAGTGCATCCATGTGTGCATGGCACCCACAAACAGATGCAGATGCTCATGATCAGCAGCAAGTGAGGCCACTTGAGCCCGAGGATCAACTCTTTTTTTTTTATTTTTTTTCTTAACTTGCGCTATAAGGACACAATGCAAAGTGAACGAGTAAATCACAAAGGAGTCAGGAGGGCTCCAGACTTGCTTTCAGAACAAACAAGCTTGTTCCTCAGACATCCAGCCCCAGAAGACCTGCAGCCTCCCAAAGGGCTCGCCCCAGCCTCCCTCGAGTGCCCCAAAGCCACAGGCCTTTCCAGCACTCGCGCTCTCCTCAGCAGAGCTCTTCTTTGCTATCTGAGAACCTTAAACCCACTCCTGCTGTGCTCGCCTCGTTTTATCACCTTCAGCACAACACAGCTCTCGGCTGAAATTGCAGCCGAGCACACCCCGGCGCCAGACCCTGAGCAGCGGACGCAGCTCAAGGTGAGCGCTAAGGTGAGCCCAAGTCAGCGCCGATGGAAGGCGCCAGGGACAGCGAGCACAGCCCGCAGAACGGGCACCAGCCGCTGAGGCAACGCCAGGGGTTCATTTGTCATCGCAACTTTCACCCAACGCTGTTGATAAAATCCAATCCGCCCTGGCGAGCCCTTCCAAACGGGAGATGGAAGTGCCACCGCGCCGCTGCCGGGCTCGGGGAGCAGACCGTGCTGACCACGGCGCAGCCCATCGAGGGTCTCACCTGACCGCCTCGCTGCGGGGATGGCGCCCCGGCCCCGCTCCTCGGGATCGCCAGGGACGAGCGCCGAGGCCCGAGACCGCCGCCCGCGTCCCACCTGTCGGACGGCCGCGGATCCCGAGGCGCCGCTGGCGGTGCCGCCCGCCCCCTCCCGCGCCCCCGACTCACCGAGAAGCCGGCCCAGAACGGGCAGGAGTGGCGGACGCGGGCCGAGGTGGTGAGGGCCAGGGCGGCGAAGCTGACGGCCACGATGAGGCAGCCGAGCACCATCTGCGTGACCCCCAGGGCCAGCATGGCCCGGGAGCGGGCGCGCTGCTCGCGCAGGCGGGACAGGCTGCGGGACAGCGCGGTGGGGCTGAGCGAGCGCGCCCCGCCGGGGCCCCGCGCCGCCCCGCCGCCCGCCGGCATCGTCCGCGCGGCCCCGCACCGCCTCCTGCCGCCCCCGCGCTCCGCGGGGCCGCCGGGCGCGGGCGATGCGGGGCCGCGGGCGGCCGCGGCGCATGGAGGAGGAGCTGCCCTGCGCGACCCGCGCGGCCCCGGGCAGGGCGCGGCGGGCGAGGGGCCGCCGCCGCCTGTCCCCGCTGCGGGCGCGGCGCGGGGGGGCTGCAGGGCTGCAGCGCGCGGGCGCGGCTCAACCTCAGCCAGCGGCGGGGGCGGCCCCAGTCCGGCCCAGCCCGGGCTCGCGGAGCGCCGCGGCCCCGCTGCCCGGCTCCTGCCGCCGCGGGAGGGGAGGGGGCGACGCGGAGAGGGGAAGGGGGGAGGGTCGGTGCGGCCAATGGCGGCCGGAGCGGCGGCGGCCGCCAGCCCTGCGGACAGAGCGCGGGGCGAGGGGCCCGACCCTCGGCCCCCCAGCCTCGGGACAGCGCCCGGGCAGGCTCCCGCCTGCGGGAACATCGCTCGCACCTGGGCTTTGTGCGGCAGCGGCACCGGGCAATCTCCGCCCGTCGCGGTGTGATAACGGCCAGCGGTGGAGGCAGGGCAGGGCTGGTTCTCGGTTCGGTGCAAAAGGCATCTTAACCTTTTTTTATTTTTCGTTTTTCCATGCAGCGAACTATAACCAAGCCTCAGGTGCAGCATCCGCAGTTGCAGAAATATAACGAGCCTCTAATTATGAAAACTTCCCTGCCCCACTGCTGCCAACAGTGTCCGGCACAGTAAGGCTGCCCACAGCCCATGAAACAGGCAAGTTTTCTGCAGAAGGGAAAGCGCAGTGACAACACTGCCTGCAAACAGCTAGGCCTACTCATGAAAACCACAAAAACAGAACCTAAACCCAAGATAATCACCTATATAGCAGGATAGTTTAGGCAGTAAAACTATTCCAGGGTTAACATGTTTGTAGCACCATAATCTGCTAGAGCAGTATTACTGGGGGTTTTTTTATACAGGAATTGGTATGTATAGTGTACATATCTGTAATTCTGTGATATTCATACAAAAACCCAAAACCAAACACCACATGTAAACCTGGCTTAAATCTTTGTACTTGAGGCCCTTTTTCTTCTCTTTCAAGAACTTTTCTTTGCATTAGTTTCCGTAGCAAGGAAATGTGCTTCGACGGGAAAGTGTCAAGAGAGTAGGTCCCATCTTTTTCTCATACAGCATCTGGATGTTTTACTGTAACAGAAGAATACAAAAAAGCTTGCTGCTTTTAACTTAAATCACTATCTGTGGCACAAAACAGCTTGGGATAGCAGACTACGGTGCTGTCACCCCAGCATGGCTGAAACACTGCTCTAGCACATGTGCAAGTCCTATTTTAATCAGACCCAAAAAGTGCCTGACAACGCTCTACACTGAAGAGACAGCTGTTTTGCTGCAAGTTTTTAGTCTAATGCAGACTTGTACTACATTAACACTACTCATAATCAAAGAAAAGTTAACTTACAATGTCTTAGTTTCTCCTACTGGGCATGAACAGAAATGGGAGTCAGCCAGAAGCAAACCACCACTGCACACACACCCCTGGCCCAATACACAGCCCCAGCTGATATCCCTGAATTGACTGCTGGCACAGGTGTGCTACATCCCATCTGAAATCCCAGGGGGAACAGCTAAATGAAGGCAGATGGGGATATATGGTTATAGATCCCCCTGAGTTTTTGCTTATACTAGTTCACACTAAAACTAACTTCTACTTGTTTTTATTTAAGTAGAACTATTTGGTATTCAACAGTGGAAACACTACTTCAAAATACTCCCTTCAAAGTCAAGGAAGAGTCCATTTTATAATATTCTGCCAAACAATGTGAAAGGGTCTAGCAAAAAGAAAAACAAAAACAAAACCCAGAAGCAAACTGAACCTGTGCAGTCTTCCTGATTAAGCAGCTCATTCTCCAACCAGCCAGAAACACTTAAGGTTATTCAACAGCAGGACAATTAGAAACCTTAATAACTGCATTTAAACCTCTATTTGGGTGCTCTGGTTCAGGAACAAGATGGCCCTAGGGCTTGGAGAAATTAGGACACATTACACCGGGGTGTAAATTTACATCTCACTAACACCCTGTGCTGATACTATTGTATGCATTAAGTACAAAGCAATTTACTTTCATTTCCAAGGACTTTGTAACTGGCGCATAAAAAAAATAATAAAAATGAAAAAAATAAATCCACATTTGTGAGCAGTCCAGAGGAGGATCTGGCACTGCAAATCCACATGCCCATCTGCTGTCCATAAACTTCACACGTGGGTAAGCTCTCAGGCAATCAATACTTCCAATCTGGCAAACAAGGGCTACCAGAAAACAGTTGTTTTGGCTTCTAGTAGGAATCCACAGGAATTTAGACTGCATAGTGTTCACTCCAATATTTGTGAGCATTCAGGTGTAGACAGATACTGCTTAAGATCTGAATTACCTCTGGATACACTTCTTAGCTTTCTGAAGGCCCCTAATTGCCGGATTTGTTTAAGATTTGAGAAAGTAGAATTTGGAAAGTAGTATTGTCCCCAACTGTAAATTAAGTTATTTTGCTGAAGAGTTCTTTTTACAATACTTCCATTGGTATTTTTCAATGCTGTATCATTGAGTGGAACAAAGTGGGATGTGGCACTAAAATTTCTTCCAAAACTGCAGCAGCAAAAGCTTTGTAATAGCCCTGGTTATATGTGAACACTATAATATACTAATTTTAGTTTAACAAACTAACTGTTTCCTGAAGACAGCCAGAAGGGCACTACATATCAGACCTTATTATTAGCTTATTAAAAATCATCAAAATTCAGAAGCCAGCATGCTAATGATCCCACTTCTCCGGTAATTGTCTCATCACCTTCAGTCTTTACTGGCTCCCAACCAGTTCAGAAAGCAGCTTCATACTAGGGACTCTATTGGTAGATCAAAGTTTGTATTTATTCTCCCTCACTTTCCACTGTAGTGAATTTCATGCATCTTTCTCACTTCAATTGTTATTTGAAATGAAGAAAATTACATTTTCAAGTATGACAGAGTTGGAAAACAAGCAAAAAGCAGTAAATTCACAGTTCCAATAAGCCTTGCCTACCATTAAGAAGGTTCCCTACAGGATATAAATACTGAAAATAAGTCCAGGGGCCCTGCCACTGTCACTTACACATGTCTCAAATTTGCATACCTGACACGATCTCATTATTTGAAGCAGCTCCTCTCTCTATGTGTATGGAGCTCTAAGGACTTACTAAGCACTATCAAACCAGGCTGACCCACACAATGTATGTCCCAAAGATAAAGTGGAAATCGGCCAAATGAGATGGTACCAGTGCTGAAAAATACAATACATACTTTATCCACACATACAAAACCAACAAAACTTAAAATATCTCCTTCCATATCCAACCTTCATCATGCATCTTGATATCTTGAGTTAAAGTATTTTTATTATTCTAATACTTCACAAGTAATTTCTCAGCCACTCAGATGTTGGGTCCTTACAACACCAGCAGTAGTTTTTCCACTTCCCTTGTCTATCCTGTTCTTTCCTCAGAGGGAATCAAGTATCCAGAGCACAGCCTCCAGGATGAGTTCAGTTGAAGCATACCATTATTTCTTGGCACATATATTAAAAGAAGAATTATCTTTTTCCATGGCTACACTTCACCTTGTTCTAAAAATAACTTGTGAGGCACTCCAACTTATCTTAGATTACCAGGAACCATACCCAATATACCTAATTTTCACAGAAGTAATGGAATTGGTTTATGGATACAATTACCTAAATATAAAGTCTGTATCACTGAGAACTGAAGAGCAACATATTCTTATATGCCAACTTTCAAGCATATAAGGACATTTGATTCCAAGGGCAACAGAAGCTGGTATTTCAGTAAATTAAAAAAGGAATTTACATTTTCTTGCACTTGACAGTCAAGCTTCCTTAAGTTTAGGACAGCAAATAATAAAGATTTCTTTATCTATATACAACATTCAATTGTAATCAGCATCTTGCAGAAAGTATCCTGCTTTACTAGTTCAAAAATTTGAAAATATATTTAAAAAAAAAATTCCTGCTAGCGGATACCAAATTGTGACAACAAGACAATACTTACCAGTGCCCACAAGTATAAGAAGGGATCATAGAGTTAAACCTGTAGACTTGTTAAACCCTTACAGTGGCACTGCTGTCTTCGGTGTTGTTTTGCTTCCTCATGACTCAACATTTTTCTATAGGATAACTGTCTCTGACAGACTTGTAGCTAATCAATGAACCTCAAAAAAAGTAATCTTTCCACCTCCCTACTTTTGTACTAATAAAAGTATCTACTGTCTTTTTACTGACAAGTTTTCACTTGGCAAATGATATGTACGATAACACCCCCAGTCCCATCTCTTACAGCGTTTTTTTCTGTGGAAGTGAATGACTGAAGAGCTCAAAAAGCACAGATTCTGTGTACAAAAATGTTATGAATGAAAACATAAAAACGAACTTTGACTAAGCCCTGCTTCTGTACTTGAAATGTAAGTGCCTATTTATGAAAGTTTTTAAAAAGGATATATTAAAATTAAGAGCATCTACCTCACAATCATCAAGAGCCTTTTAATAAACCAGTGCCTACACAAACTCTGCTTCCAAGACGTACCAAAAAAAGGAGAACTGTCACATCTCCACTGTGGGCTGCAGGACGCTGTCCTTGGTGGGTGACTGCACAGAGCAACAATTCTCTCACTAGGCTTGGTAAGGGCTCAGAGGTACATGAGGGTCCCTGAACTTATCAGCTCTTTTCTGCACCATTTTGTACCTACTGGTTTGATACTCCAACCAGTCAGCAGACCTGAAGGGGACAAAGAGAAAGAACTGCCATAACTTTACAGCCATTATTGTGGTTTCTCATGTTTTTATATAGAGGATAATCACAGAGTAGTTGGTTTTACAAAAATAGCATCCTTTAACAACATAATCCAAGCATATATAAAACCACAGGATTGACTTCCATATGTAAGCAAGCCAAAGGGGTTTTAAACAGGAAAGCTTTGCAGATAAAAATTAAGGAAACCTCAATTTCCATGCTTTAATCTGAAAATAGTTTGGGTCTCTTCTTCAGAAATACCTACCTTGGAATTACTTCCTCCATGTGAGTGTCTGCCCTGATGAATGTCCTGGAGTGCTACAGGCACCACTGAAATCAAGATAATTGCCCTGCATTTTATGACTGCTTGAAAGTTCAAATTGGGTACGTGTCTTGGATCTGAAAAGCAGACTGCCCTGTGGTTTTACAAAAGGCAAGCTAGAACTCAGATTTTTTTTAAATGAGACAGATTTCTTTCCCAGATGATTACCTTGGCCTGGCAGAAAATGTAATCACTGTGAAAAATAAGTTGCATAAACCAAAGTACCACCTGGTATTTTCTGTTCAAGCATTAGCAAAAGATAAAACTATTCTTAATCAGGACTTCAGTCTAAGAAATTAAATCATAGAAAAATATATATCCAGTATCATCCAAGAAGTTTTGGACAGAAGTTTTTTTTGGTGCATTAAACCATATTACTCTTCTTCTGTAAAACTTTAAAATATAACTTAACTAGTAATAGATTGCTTACTGATCCCATTGCCAAGAGTAAAAAACTGTGGTAGAATTAGCCAGTTCATATTATCTCTTAAGATGATTGGACTTTACAGGGCCAGAGTCTACTGGATAAAATATTTTCTACTGTAGAAATGAAATAGCTGAAAGTCCGAAATAAAACTTTACATAATCATTTTTAATATTGCACAATATCAACCTTTCAGCTAAGCCATTAAAATCTAAATGTAATTTTAAAAGAAGAATCATTTTAAGCATTTAACTAGGTTTTTATTTCCTTTACAGAAGAAAAATGGCAGTTACATTTTTAAAAATATAAGTCAAAGACTTAGTTTTCTGAGAAAAACACCTCTGAAGTTCTTATATGATTCAAGGAATAAAACTTTCAAGAAATTAATTTGTTTGATTTACAGGTGAGAACTTTAAAGTATTTCAAATGAAAAAGGTCAAAAGTCCCTCGCCTAAGTATCTTGCTCAGATTGTGGATTTTCTAGTAAAGCACATGCAATCCGCTTGTGGGATTCTGCCTATTCTTCTTAGACAGGTACACTGTACTGAAAAGATAAAGGGGAAAACCCACCAGATTTCCAATCACTACCAATCATCAAAATATTAGGAAAAACTTTCCAAGTCTAGTCATTACTGATTTTTCCTTTTATGCAGGCTTTTCTGTTGATAAGACCCCTAGTTTTCCTGTTTCCATCACAAAGCAGCAGTAACTGATGCTTAATGTCCAAATTAACCAAAAAGTATGGTACAAAAAAGTCTTTCTTATTTAGCTGAATAAATACACTTTCTAGGAAAATAGCTGATTAAAAGCACATAGTCTTTTTAGTTGTCATCTGTAGATAAGAAAAGTTGTAAACACAGGGCCAAAGGACATTTTTTGGAGAACGAGAAATTATTTGTTTGGTGGCTGAGACGTTTCAGTTTTGTTCAGAAGCATGGGGCAGCAATCTAAATAATTTAAGGTCAGCTGAGCTGCTTATACCAATTTAGCTAAAGCCCACACTAGATGAAGACAGCTTTTTCTACTTTGGATAACTGAAGGGACCAGGAAGACTATTCAGCATGGAAACTCAGATGAGCTGAAATTAAGGATGATTAAAACAACTTTGGTTCTTAGATTAAATGAAAATTCATAACAGGATTTATTTCATATGAAGTTGCTACTGAGATTTATGAAATCAGTCTCCAACATACTGGATAATTTTTTCAAGATTTTTCTTTGTGACAATGCAGCTGAAAATCATAAGGCAAAAACTGCTGTCTCTATCTGAAATGTTCACATTAATCCAAGTCATAGTTTAGTATTTTATGCAAAATTGATCAGACATGACTAGACATATGAACTATAGCACTTTTGCCAGGTGTGAAAGAGTTAACCTGTATACTAACATACCAGAAAGACTGTATTAAGAAGAAACAACCCCGAAGTTGCCCGGTTTTGTCACGCTGGTGGAACACTTGCATGTGTAAATTGGGAGAGCCCTCAGGGCTTGCTTGCCCTTGGAACTCCCTGCCCAGTCACCCCCACAGGTCCCAGAGCTACAATGTCCCTCCAGCCCGGAGCCGGGGTGTCAGAGCAGCCTCCTCCTCCTCCTCCGTACACTGAGGGACTGAGGTTGGAACAGCCTCCTGGTGACACTGCAGTCCCTCCCACTCTGTCCCCTCGCCAGGAACCAGCAGGGCTGGATTGCAGGAGGAACCTGCAGATCCTGCATCACAGTTCTAGTCTGTACCCTCTTCTCCTGTCTGGTGTTCCCCACTAGCACAGCTGTACTTCCACAGGGACTTACATATTCAACTCCCTCTCCTTTTTGCTTACCCAGCCCCCAGGATCCTCTGCATTTCTCTAATCTTCCTAAATACCTCTAGCCTTCCCTAATTAACTCCAAATAGAGTTCTCTATTAGGTTTTCAGAGCAACAGCATGCAGAGTAAAGTGAGAAAAATTACATAATCCTCCAGGAATCTGTACTTGCAGAGTACACTGGAAATTTTATTAGGCTATTATAACCTATCTGCTCTCTTTTTTGTCAAGTCCATTTTAAAAGCAGAAAACTTAAAAAAAGAAAATGTCTTGCAGCCATTTGTTTATTTGAGCATCTATTTTTTGTAACTGCTGATGAAATACAGGATGTATTTAGGATCAAAAACAATTTAGTTGCCCTAAACTGAAAAAGGTTAAAAAATCCACTGTTCTGAAGGAAGTCAATCAGACACATAACATTTTCCTTTGCAGAATGGTACAGCTGAATCTTCTGTTGAGGATGATTAAGGATTGAAAAGTTTGGAGAAAAACCAAATTTCATAGTTATTAATTAGCCCCCTTCAATCTTCTTTGAATTTTAATTATGTTAGACATTGGGTTTTTTAAAATTCTTATGTTTCCTATTCTAAACTGCTGCTTCTTTTTTATTTTTTTTTTCACTTGTGCTCAAGATTTATTTTTAAGTCAAACTTACTGTTTGACTGTTCTTCTCTGTCCAGGCATTGCAGAGAAACTCTTTTTCTAACTTCAATATATTGGCTGGAAAGAAGTATTTTTTATTGAGGTAGAACAGAATATTGTTTGGTTAAAACAAATATGTCTAGCAGAAGCTACTTCTTCTGAAACAAATTACCAACATAGAATATTTAATCTCAATAAATTCCATGCTTCCCTTACATATATGGAGTTTTTACACATTATATGAACTTTATTTTTTAATAGAATGACAGAAATATAAATATATTTACTATGAAAAGAAGTCAAGAAAGCCTTAATTTACACTTTCTGAAGTCTTCAGGGAGAGATTGTAACTTCTGCATAATTATTTTTTATATATATGATTCCTGTACAATTAATATTTGAGAAAGACTTTGTAAACTTGTTAGCCATACATACCAAGAATCTATAGTTGTATTGTTGTAAGTCTAAGTGGTTTATTTATGCACAAAACTATAATCTCCCATTCAGCATAAAAAATTTAAGTATGCAGTAAGTCAAGAAATTACGTTCGTTATGTGGAAAGCTAGTTTAGTTATCTACTTAAAGTGATATAAAAATCCAATATTCTATTTTGGACAGTGTTCTGAATGTTGGAGGCGCTTTTGTTTTTAAACAGCATGCAAAGGTTTCTTCGCTTTTTGAAGTGCTTTTAAAATAGGGTATTCATTCAACATAGATGTGTGGCATCTCTGAGAACAGCTTTTGTATGGTCGGAAAGTAAGTGGCTACATTTCCATCAGATTTAATACTCTTGTGCTGGAAAGTGCGAAAAAGATCACGGGCCTTACGATTCAGCAGATCTGTAGTGCAGAAGGAACAGATCACTCCAAGCAGGAGACCTAAAAGTACAGGCTTCATTATGTCTGCCCTGTGACAGACACTGGCCATTCCAGCTGATTATTTATGCATTTAGAAGGTTCTGTCACTAATTACAAACAGTAAATGCTACCTATGCAAATGACTGCATGTGACAACATTTCCAGAAGATGGTTTCCTCAAAAGGAAAATAATATATTCTATAACTTCTATACAGTGTTTCTGCTATCTGAAAGACAGACAGTTGTTCTTTTTGAAAATATATAGGCAGTATTGGTTTAAAAAGAGCTTGCTGTTGGCCTGAGGGGAAATAAAAAAACCTCCCTGTGGAATATCAGTGCATAATGAGCTGTGTACTTTGCTATCACTGCCTGGGGAACAGCGCTGGCAGCAGCCCCAGCGGCCTGCGGCCTGTAGAAATGATAGGTGGAGTTAAAGTCTCTCTTTGGTTTTGGCAGTGCCAAGATGAGAAGGATTTAATATGCTGAAGAATTGTATTCAATTTCCAATCTCTGTTTTTCTTTTTTTTTTTAATGTCTGAAAATGGAATATTTTTGGTGATAATTTACAAAATACAAAATAGTATCTTGGACATCCCTCTTAAATTATAGTGGTTGTCAGAGGCTAATACAGGAAAATCTGACAAAAACTATGTAGGCAGAACATAAGCCAAGGATATAAAATGGTTTGGCAGAGAGCAAAATTCCCTGCAGGGTTTATAATAAAAAAAAATAATACAAAAACATTAAATAGAGAAGTACATACAGAAAAAGCAATTACTGTAAGTCTGTTTTGCAAAAGTTTGTCATAGTAACTAATACTGACTTATTTTAACTGCCAAAAATAATTAAGCAGATTGTCTCACTACTCTTCAAACAAAAGAATAAGTGAGAAATTTCATTCAGGCTTTGTGATTCTTTCTCTAAGAACCAGGAAAATTAACAAGGTCATCTTGAGTACAGTGAGGATTACACTTCATCCAGTATTTCAGCACAATTCTTAATACTTTCTTTTTTTTTTTTTAAATCTCCCTCGTTAAAGCATTTCTTCCCAAGGGGCCATTTTATGGTTTGCCAGATTGTTGTGTGCCCTCTCTTTCACCCTGCAGCAATAAGGAATTGCTCCTGCTGGCACTACAGACAGGCAGGGCCAGATTCCCCCTCCCTGAAACTGGTCCCTTTTCACATGTCTGCTGATGCAGCTCACAGGGCACTGGGGCCTCAGTTAGCAAGGGCAATTTGGAGGCACTTGTTCCATTACACAGAATATGAGACTAGCTGGACCCCCTTGGGGTCTACCACTTTTCTTATCCTCTGGGGGAAAACAAAGTCCAAACCACTACAATTATTATTTCAACTTTTTCTCTGAATATTTCAGTTCCCTGGCTAAGATCCTATGTTGTATTGTGGAACTGAATAATTCAGGACAGAGTCCCTTAGAGCAGTTGGTAGGGAAACACTTTAAGAAGAACTGAGTTTAGTAAAGGCCTTTAAATTATATTTTTCTTTTCCCAGTGAAAGCCTAATTATTACTCAGTAGTTCAGAAGATTTTGTTTCAACCTAACAACCGCTTAATGCTCCCTGTTCTCCATCAGATTACTGCCTCAACACATTTTCTGGTGCAGTAACTGTTTCTGAGTAGTATCATATCGTCTCTAGCCATTATGAGGGTAGAATATTCCTGGGACTGGAAAAGTGATTTTGTAAGCTTCAATAATTCAGAAACCATGGGGAAAAAAAGCTGCTATTCTTCTTTTGCTTCTTACCCTGGTGAATTCTCACAGCATCAGCCACTCGTGCAGTTCTGAGGGCTCCAAGTCCCTCTCAATCCCTGTTCTTTGGTGACAATTCTGTGTCTATCAGCTGAAGAGGTCGCCGTACCTGTTGGAAAGTCATCCCTTTGACTGACACACCACTTGCAGACACTGTCAATAAGGTCCTTCCCCAGGCACTTTGCTGCACTGGGTCACCACACCCCATGGCTCTGGAAGATTGTGCCTGATGTGCTTCCTGTGAGTGGTGGCTCTGCTCAAATTTTAGCGTTTTTTTGTTTGTTTTTAAGAAAAGCATTACTATAAGTGTTCTGCTGCTATTAAAGAACATTTTTACTTTCAATGTAGAAGTAAAACCTGATAGAATAGCATGTTGCTCACGTAAGACAGGACTGAAATAAAAAACATTCTGAAATACAAATATTAAATAACCTTTCCAATATGATCTGTGCAACTAAAGGACAATTATATTTCCCCATTCCCTCTCCCAGATAAAGCTACTGGAACAATATATCATCTTTAATGAGATTTTTCAGCATTCTGTAATTTTTTTCTTACCTCTATTACTAGCTATTTTCTTTTCTGCTCTGTGTACGTATACACACCTATTATTTATATTTATATTTTCAGTTGATTGCTGTTAAGTATAGAATTAAGCATATAGCCTACACCTTTGTGGAAACTGCTTATAAGCCTCAGGTGCCATCCTGGAGGAGAATAAGCTCTAGATTAATCTCAAATCTACATTGGAGTTGCCCTTTTGGGGAATCAAAAGTTATCCAAAACAGATACCTACTCTATGTAATTCAGAACTTGGATAAGTCCCAAGTCTATACATACCCTTTGGTTACCACACTGCAAAGGGAAGGATGTCTGTCAGGGTACTCTCAAAGGACCTACCACAGTATTTTTTTCTTCAGAAACCCATTAAAATTGCTTTTTTGATCAAGCTCTAGGGAAACATCCTAATCATTCTTAAATAATGCTAGAATTTGAAGAACTAGAGAACTGTAACTAAACAAGTTCTCCAGCTTTTTTCATTTAACAGGTGCTTCACCTTGCCCACTTCATTTCCTGAAAAATGCTTGGCTAGTTCTGCCTGGAAAGCCAGAGCAGAATGCACACTGCAAAAATGACAGGAAAGGATCCAACTGAAAATATTATGGCTTATATTTGTTGACCACTTTTGTTCTTTGTGTGTCTACACAAAGTTCATGTAACTGCATTCTTTCAACTCTTATCCAAATTGAGCTGGCTCAGCCAACCACAAAACCAGGAGAATATCCAAGAGCAGAAGAGCAGAAAGCAGCATGGTTTTTGCTGCAGCAGGTATTGAAGCTGTAATACAGCTCACACCCTAGAGCAGGGGTTCTGCCAGCCTGCACGTTACAGCTCCATTCCAAGGGCATTTATCCCACACACTTCATAAACATCTTCCTATACACCTTCACAGGGCAATTATATCTGATATACTGAGAAACAAACCCACAGCACAACACCCCCCAGAAATTATAAATTTGCAAGAAACAACAACAAAAAAATCCTATATTGCAGAAGTTTTATTTTTTCCTCACACTCTACTGTTTTAACTTCCATTCCTTTCTTTAATTTTGGAAGGTATAGCAAAAAGACAGAAATATTTGGTTTTTTCCTTTCAAAAGAAGAATAGAATCTAATACTGTTAGTACTGCACAAAACTTTCCTAAAAAGGCAGAAAAAAATGTAAATGGTACTTCACATTGAAAAGTAAAGAACTGTCCCTGCATATCGAAGCACAATTCCATGCCAGACTGAATACAGTTCTTTCAGGCAAGGATTTTTCCACTAACCCTTTTCTGTTTTCTAATATTATTTTCCTCAGTTTTCTTCAAGCAAATTTTCATGTTTAGTTCTTTTCTAAGCCTGTATTTCTTTTAACAGTACTCAAAACTCTTTTTTTTCCCCCCAAAGCTGACTATTTTATTTGACAAGGTATTTTAGTTCTCATCATTTTATCTCATTCCATATCCCTGTTGCAAAACCATTTCCTTTCTGAACATACTAAAGAACATAAGAAACCACCATTATCCTCAGTAGGAGAGTTGGAGCGAATAGTACTTTAAAAGTTTGATTCTGTCTTCCGGACATGGATAAGTCTGTCTTCCATCATGCTATTTAGCTAGAGAACTTTTCCCAAAAGACAAGTTTTTTGGGTGCATAGGTAGAGCTCAATTGTCTCATTCTTACAGCTCATTTATGCCAAGAAAATAGCTTTTTATCTTGTGGCTTCAGGGAGCACTGTTGCCTTTGGGTGCCACCTTGGCCAATTAAGTTTTCATTTGGGCTTTTTATAGATGCTATGAAAGGTTGTGTAAAAACTTCATACAAATTGCCCAAAAGATGACTCATTGTTGAGCAACAGGAAACTTGGTATCAGAGCGAACCAACCTGGCTGCCCTTTTGCATCAATGACTGAGTGGCAGCAAAGGCCTTTAAAGCACAGCAGAGACTGGGGATTTGTATCCAGTGACCGAAAACCTTTGCCAATGGCCAAACCCTCCAGTTCTAATCACCCTTCCCAAACACTTGTACAACAGCCCAGCACACAAGGAGCAGTCCAGCCATTTGGAGTAGGTTTTGCAGCTCTCCATGTATGTGACACCACCCAAGATGGGAACAAAATGTCAGCAAGGCTAAAATGAAATAAAGCTCATTAAAGCATCACTAGGTAGAAATCTGATCAAAAAAGTTTAAGTCCTTTTCATCTTTCCATTACATAACACTTAAAATGCCTCTTCTTAACCATTTTATGCTTTTCTCCTCTGAAGCTACTTTTCATAAGATAGAAGGATCTGTAAGCTTCCTGCATCTGCAAACATGTTGGGCTTCACAGAAACCACCAACCCAAAACTGACATTTTGAGATGTCAGTTATTTTTATTCTGCCCAAGAGGTGATTTTCTATAACTTCTCTACTGTTGAAGAGGAACCTGCCTTTTTTTCATTAAATATTATCCCCTCCCCCCCCCCAAAAAAATCAAATTAAATAGCAGTCTTTTGTTGATTTAATACCGAGAAAAATTTAGGCAATACACTTGTCTCACCCACAAGTACTTCTGAAGATCTAAGCAGCAAATTAAATTTGGATCGACAAGGAAGAACAAGGCTAGGAGCTTGTGCATTACTACTTTGATGTAGGTACTGCAATACTATTTTCCTCTATGAAAATTATTCAAACCTCATTCTTCCTTCTCTGCCTCTTATCAGTTGAATGATAAACAGACTTTAAAGGCCTTGCAAATCACAAACAGACAGGTGGAACAATGATGGCCTTGCCATTAGCTGCATTACCACAATGTGGGTTTGGAATTTAAAGCGGCAGCTCCAAGCACACTGAGCTGTTACAAGTTATTTCAACAAATCAGAGAGCATTTTATTTCATGAAGTCCCTTTCAATAGAAATATTAAACATATGGATAGAAGTATCACTAGAACAAAGATTTGATATACTATACAACCTAGTTTTTTTATTGTATTTTTTCTATCCCATAAAAATAAAATTTTATAATCCAACAAAAATAGGCCTTGATTTTTTTTTTATTCACAATGTAAGATGTTATGATTGGTAGCCTGTACTTTACATTAGTGGGCTTATGGCCTGACAGCTTCCACTCCCTTACCTACTATGATTCTTTTTCCAAATCTTTGGGCATCACAACCATTGAGGACTAATAGTAATCAGCACAGCCAGCATTACAGGCATCAGATTTCTGTGCAAGAGAAAATTCTGTAACTGAAGAGAACAGCTTTGAAGGAATGAAGATAATTTTGTTTTACCAGAATAGGGTGATAGAAGAGGGTAAAGTGAATATTCAGTGTATGCAGTATTGGTCAACAAAGAATATATGACCTTCTCAATATTTTTTTCAAAATTGCAATTTATTTTTACTATGAGTGTAGTCAAACACAGAAAGAGGTCCCCTGAAGTGGTGGATCTCTATTCCATAACAGGAGATGGATTGCTCATTATTTTAATTAGTTAGGGAAAGACTACAAGGGGCCAGGAAAGACCAGAGAAGAAAGATCAGAGCTATTGTGTGGAGTGGGAAGAATTATGAAGCTGAATCCAGAGCACATCTGCAGCTATCACCTCAGGATGCACAAATACAGGAGAGAACCTGTCTCTCCACCACAGCCTGAGATCAGGTCACTGGGAACTGATATCCAAGGGAGCTGGGAAGGGTGGTGCTTGGAGTTTCAAAATAAACCCAGAAATTTAAGCCCTAGGATTAAAAAAAGAAAAACAAACAACCCACAAAGGAATGATATTTTGTTCCCCCATAAGAAATGGAACTGTATAGGGTAAAAAAGGTAGTGAATACAGTGGACCAAGGCCATATATACTGGAATTATGTTGTAATGACTCTCAAACCCTCAATTCCTGGGTTTTGAGAAGACCCTGATATTGGAGAAAGGTGGGAGATTCCACCAAGCAAACTCAACCCCATATTATAGCTTTGGGCTGCCATTAAGCAAAACACAGTACAAACCAGTATTTTTAATATCCCTGGAACAGCTTGCCTAAAGAGTACAATGCCTGATGAAGACTGTATGTACAAAAGGTAGTTTACCCAAATGCATAAGCTATTTTAACACATCCTCTTGGCTGGCATCAGAGAGCAATCCCACTTCAGTACAGCACAGCCATTCTAACCCTCCTCAATCCAAGCTCAGGGCCTCTCATGAACTCTTCTTCAGGTGGGAAGGTTTCCAACACAGTAGTCCCTCAATCATCTCCAAATGAAAGGGTGTACTCAAAGTTACTCTAATGAAGGACTTAAAACCAACTGAATCACTACCACAAACAATAGATTCCCTGGTCTTTTACGCTCAGGCCTGTTTCCCCACGTACCCTTCAGACAGAGCAGAACGCACAGACGTGGCACGTTTGCAGAGTTAACGGGCTCTACACAGACTTCTGTCCCTTGACAGTTTACTCTATTTCCTGTTTATAATTTCTACATTTAGTAGTGAAGTAGATTATCCTTTTGAGAGTCAACTGCTGACATTCCTATACATATTAAATGGCACATAAGAAAACATTAGTCTGTCCCACAAGTTGCTATCTTCAGATTCACTGTCTTCATAACTCTCTGTGGAAGGGCAGATTCACTCAGCAGGGTAAGATTCAGCAAAAAATGCTGTTTGACCCTCTTTTGAAGCAATGTTTAAAACAAACAAACAACAAGTAGAAATGCTTCGCCATTGATTTGTAACAGTTATTTGGAAGCACCCACAGTCATTTATAGTTAGTTTGTTCCCTCCCCTGGCGTCTCCCAGAGAACTGAAGTGTTCAGCGTGGTTGCTATTCCCCACAGCATTGCTCAGCTCTACCCACGGGTCGGACAAGCAGTGCCAGAGCCCTGCTGAGAGGGGGCTGCATGTGCCAGGGCTCAGGGCACTCTGGGGGCTCACACTATGTGTGCCAGGGCTCAGGCTCTGGGAGCTCACGCTAAGTGCAACCTGAGCACTTCCATCATGGATCAGGGGGCAGTGACTCACCCGCACTCAGCTGTCACTCCTCTCACACACAGTCTCCATCCTGCCATAATTCCGGGATTACACAGCTCATGCCATATCTGCCCCTAACACGGCATTTCAGAACTGCTTAACTCATATATGCAATACAAGATAAAAAGGAGAAAACTGCTCTGACAGGGTTCCCCCTCTTATTTACTCAGATATTTTTATCTACATCAGTCTGGCATTTTAATCTGTTGCCTTCACTGTCCTTGCCTTTAATTTTTTTGATGACAGGGCAGCAGCAAGTTCAGCTCCTTCATGTGCAGTAAGGTTAGAACCCTCCCCTCCTCTTTTAGGAGCTAGAAAGCTGGAGCAAGTGATCCCCAAGTCAATGGAAGACATCAAAAGCATGGATGCTGCCATGCTGCCAGAACTGCACAGCTATCTGAGTGCTTAAAAGACTAAGGAGAACTCAGAGTTAAGATACTATATTTCATTACAAATAGCACAAAAAAAGTTGTCCAGTATTGTAGAGAGTAAGTGTGGCTCATTCATGGTATTTCCAAAAGTCTCTAGTTTAAAAATTGCTGAAAATTTCACCACAGCAAATTACAATGGCAAATTAAGAGTGGATTTTAAAAGGTATAAGTAGAAGCCAGGCAAGTAAAAAGTTACTGCATTCAGGTGATACAGCTCTTATTTCTCACCTGTTCCTAATGTATATTCCAGGTCCACAGAAGTCTTTGTTGTGATCTTTGAGTGAAATAAAGCTAGTTTCTGCTGTAGGTTTTGGACACCTGCTAGAAACCTGAGGCTGGAAATTGTAGATGATAAGTATGATTATTTACCCTCCTATGATCACTTTGAAAAATATCCAAAGCCTGATTCTCCTTTCTTTTACTGATGACTCCTTACACATCATGCTAAAAGTGGTGTAAAATTTACAACAGTGCGCAAAGGCTGGATTAGCAGGATGTGCACACACATTTCAAATTGTTGGCTGCAGCTCTTCTCTGCTTCAGCAGAGGATCACGTTAACAATTATTAAATAGTCAAGTGGGCAGTTTATTACATGTTAGGAAGAAACTGTCATTTAAATGGACTTATGAGTCGATTATGGCTAGAAACACACACCTATGGCATTTATTAGATCTAAGCTTCCCTCCTAAGTGCTGGGGAAATAACTAAAAGGAAAATACAGGTCACTTGCTAAAACAGAATGAAAACTATTTCTTCAAGAACTGCAAATAAAATCTAACTTCAGTCACCACTTGAAGTCAAACAGTCCACAATTACGATACCACATAAAAACTGAAAAGGTGAGTTAAATTTAACTGTATACAATTGGGGAAAGTTTCTCCACTGAAGACCTATGTATAAATAGGTTCCTTTATCAAACAGCTGGCCTTGCAGCTTTTGCACTGAAAGCAAAGTGGGAATTAATGTCCCTGATACAGACAGTCCATAAATAAAGCATGGGTTGCAATATTCTAGAAGCTAAAACCACTTTTTTGTCATGAACTGAAGCTTAGAAGTACTACGGGAAAACACTCAAGTCTGAATTCTCTAACACTTCTGCTGAATTATAAAACATGGGCCATAAATATTTAACTGAGACAAAGGAGGCTTTAGATTCTAGTAAGAATAAAGTGTTACCTTCTCCATTCCCCTCATTCTATTTTCAAAGGTATGCTGAGGGTCATTGGGCATCAAGAACCCATTTTTTTGTCAAACATGAAACCTTCCTGGGAATGTTCAGTGAGAAACTACTGAGGTGTGAAAAGAACAATGGAACACACATACCACAGAAAATAGAGCTGCAGCTTCAACCATGAAGTTACACCGACTGGAGCAGCTAAAGCAGCACCATCTCTGCTGTTCTGTTTCTGTCTGTTTGTCCTGTCTATGTGTCACAGTGCCCTTGCTGCTTGCAGGCACCAAGCACAATGATTTCCAAGGCAGAGAGAGGCAGCTACAACCTTATCCAGATGCAAACAACTGGTTAGACAGCAGAGTGCTACTACTGCTGCAAAAAACAGATAACTTCTAGTAATAAGAGTTTTTAGTACTTCTTGACATTGGGCACCAAATACGGGTGAGTTAATTTACCTGCTAAAGATGAGAAATACTGTGTAAATAAGGAAAGCTTTACAGCATTTATGGAGTGAAAATTTCAGGTATTATATAAGATCACATTACAGGATAAAAGCACTACCAGCAACATCCATACTATACTGTGGTAGCTTTGCAACCATTTAATTCAGGAAGCCTCACTGAGCATAAACAATTCAGCTAGATTAAAGTAGAGCTATGGACAGCTACATTTTGTTCAATTAACAGCAAAAATATATAACCTGCTAATAGAAATTTTGAGTTAAAACTAGCTTTTACATTTATTCAATTCCAATCTTCTTCCATAAACAACAGTATGGCAGCAGGCCAGAGAAGGAATAGCAGCAACTGAGCTATTTCCTTAACCAATTTTTAAGCCACACTGGTGTTTTACACAAGAGCCTTTATGAAGTACGGTATTTTTGTCACCACATTTTTTTTTGGACACAATCAGATTCTCCATAAATTAGCAGGCCAGAGCAGTCTATAGATTAAAACTCACCTAGACTCTTAAAAATGAAGGAACAGCTTCACTGGGGCTAGCATGAATGTCATGCTACCTGGTCAGAATTGTAAGATGGTTAAGATTGGAAGGGACCCCCAGACATCACCCTGTCCAACCCCTACTGCTCAAGCAGGGTCACCCAGAGCCAGCTGACCACGACTGCATCCAGGTGCCTTTTGAATATCTCCAAAGATGGAGAGTCCACAACCTCCATGGGTAATCTCATAGCAAATAAGCGGTTTGTGATATTCAGAAGGAACCTCCTGTGTTGCATTCTGTGCCCACTGTCTCCCTTGTTGTGCCACTGGGCACCACTGGAAGAGCCTGGCTCCACCTTCTGTGCACCCTCCCTTGATGGTAGTTGGTTTTTATATATGTATTAAAAAGAAGACGATCCCCCCAAGCCTTCCCCTCTCAGGCTAAACTGTCCCAGCTTTTTCAGCTTTTACTCATAGGAGAGCTGCCCCACTCCCTCCACTGTGCCTCTCTGCTGGACTCTCCAACACATCCCCATCTCTCCTGTACCGAGGAGCCCGGAGCTGGACATGGTTCTCCAGGTGTGGCCTCAGCCGTGCTGAGTCAAGGGGAAGGATCCCCTTCTTCACCAGCTGGCAATAGTTTGCCCAGTGCAGCCCAGGAGACCATTAGAGATGCCTTTGCTGCAAGGGCACACTGCTGGCTCACTTGAATGTGAGTGGAATCAGGAGTGTTTCCTGCCAAGACCTTCAGAAGATGGTCTGATGGCAACCCACAGCCGAACAGGAAGGTTTCCATATGCCAGATTAAAGTACCAAAGAATAAAGAGACTCAAGGCATTTCATGAGGCCCAATGGACACAGCCACATACCCACAGCACAACTTTTTCTTACCACGGTAATTTGCCTTCTATTAGTGCTGAGGAAGACACCATTTCTACATTAGAATCACGAACAACATGCATTAAAAAAATTCAGATGTAGAATAAAGGTATGAATGAACTACTGTTACTGGGATTGAAAATTAACACAGTTTTGCTTCTGTGCTTAAGTTAATTAGCTCTGCATTTGACTACACTGCAGTTGAGCAGCACTTCTGTTCAGGAAGAGCTGACTGTACAAGATGCACTTTTGATCTACTGCTTTTCCTTTCCCAAATACATAGAGAAGATTGCTGGAAGCATATTTGAACTGACACTGAACAAGAAAACCCTGAGCAGCTACTACATGTGAGACCTAGACTATTTCGGAGTTTACTCTATTGTGGAATTACTGTTTTCTTCTACCTTTAATTACACATCAAGTGATTCACATAAGAAAACTTGTCCATAAATTGTAAATTTTTCTATGAAGACTGATCTTGTATACGTGTTCTTTATTTACCAAGACATACAGAATTAAAAAAATTACCTAAGACACCTTTCTTTCAGGTCTCCCTACTTACTCACTGGTCACAATATGGCTGTTCTTAATGCAAAGGAAACATCCAAACAAACCTACTGAGCAAACGCCATGCCCGTAAACACAGGGGCATAACTTTCTGGATTTCTGCACATACCATAAGCAGGTACTATTCTCCAGAGTTATATTTATCCTTACATAACTCTGCACCAGAACCTTTTCCAAACATTTTTAGAACCTGACATTCGCTAAGAATAAAATGATGCACAGATGGATCCCTGGATTTCACTGCCTCATTAAACACTTTAAATATCTGTTCATTCTAGTCAAGAACAGAAACATTTTTGGAACATTTGCTCAACAGAAAGATTTCTTACTCAGCTGTGATTGCTGCAAGAAATATTATCTGATCCTATCACCCAAAATTAGTACTTTTTGACAGAAAACTAGAGATAAATAAATCTTTGATCTTCTTGGATTAAAATACTCTTTCTTCTGAAAAAGGATATTATTAATATTTTCTTTTAAATTACACATAGACTTCACCACACTCATGAGGCTACAGGAAAGTATTCACAGAATATTTGGCATTTAACTTCTATTTCGTTAACAGAAAAATTATCATCTATACTCCAAAATCACTATTTTCTTAAGACAATTTAAAAAATGAGGAGTTAAAATGGGCTTACTAATGAATTATCCATTTAAAGCTAAGAAGACTCAAATGCTGAGAAGCCTTTAACAATTTTGTTTTCTTAACTCCATATACACAACAGTCTAAAGATGAATTTTGTTACATATTCCCATAGCACAAAGGTCCTCTCCTTCTCCGGAAGAAAAACTTCTTGAAAAAAAAAAAAATCCTTTTTTAGAATTTGATCCAGATTACACCATTCAGACTGTCATACAGACATCATACCATTATGAAAGAAACCTGCAACATTTTGAGATAGTAAAAATAATAGCAGTACAGTTTACACAGCCTGTTCTTTAGGAAATTACTGTCTACTATACTGAATTCTTTCCTAAGATTAGTTTTGAAACAGATAACAGTTCAAGCAAAGGAAACATGAAAAATTATTTAACTGCAGACTAAAGAAGTCTATAAAATACATAATCTCTTTCTGGGAGCATCCTTCAGGCATTTCCCATCAGTTTATTAGTCCATAAAGAAAACCCACAGTCCTGGAAAAATGACAAAGGCAGAAAATACTGGGCCGAAGCAAAGTGAGATGGCACAAATGCAACTCGCCATAGTGAGTCTGAGATTCCTGTTGCACTGAGTTCCTTTGCTTTCATAGCTGACTAAATAAGAACATCTGTTTTGTAACTACAAAGGTAGCCTTCAAGCAAACTCTTTTCTGAAAGAGGCAGCAAGTCTCAAAAAAAGTAAGCCAACCTGCTTTGCAGAAAGAACGTGATAAAGGACCATTTGTGCCAGTGAGCTGTCCTTTCCATTGAAGTGAACATGGACAACCTTTCGTTGTACAAGCAGCTCTGGGCTCCCGAGTGCTCCACAACTGAAGGCCAAGCCAAGCTTTCTGATGACTCAATTAATACTGAATATCTTCCCCTTGACTACCTTCTATAAAGACATGCCTCTTGTTTACGAGCTATGACACTAGTTTTAAATGACAGCCAAGACATTTGAAGGTATGTATTTACAGCGTTTTCCTTATAAAACAGAAAAGCAATTCTGAGGAGCTCGGTGCTCTGAAGCAGGACTGTGTCCGTGTGTGTGCAGAGCACCGCTGGCTGCAGGCAGGAGATCAGGAGGGATCTGTGCAAGGCGAGGGCGTGCAGTGACGGCGTGTCCAGCACAGCTGGGACACGGCTGGGCAGCCCTGTCCTCACAGCACAGCTCAGGCTCGGACAGTCATTGCTCACACTGGGCCTCTAAAGCCTCCCAGGACTCAGAGAAGGCAAAGTCGGGCAGGGCTGCAGCATTCTAACAGTGGCCATATAAAACCTGAAGAAGATCAATTACACAATGCACTGTTTGTTAGGAAGTTTGAATATTTGACACTGCTACAGTCTGATGTGAAAATGCCTGGAGAATTAATAAAAAAGGAAGGACACCACATTTAAGGAGCACCTTTTGGAACTCAATATAAACATGCTGCCTTTCCCATCTCCCCTGCCCTACAGCCATTTGCTGTTCGTAAGGTAAGACTCCCCCCCAGTGGCTGCCTGTTACTGTCACACACATGGGAGCTCAATGACTGCTGCAACTGTTCAGTCTGCAGAAAAGAACAGCAACACTTGCCAGTATGAAGCCTAATAAATCAAAAGGAATCAAGAGGCTGTCAGAAGTTACGCATGATTTTGTATTAACCGATTTGTGTTACGCACACACTGCACAGGAGTTCTGCTGAAGAGCTCCCATTGCACACAAGCCTTTCCCTGACAAAGGGAATCTTGTACAAATTGCTAATCTTAATTACTCCTTTTTAATTGAAGTATTGTAATTACATATTTAAATATAAATATATTTAAATACAAATATGATTATTTTCTTTCATAGTTTCCTAGGTTTCACACCTGCAGGTTAATTCCAGTAAGCTTCATTTATTTGTATTCAGATTAATTTTCTCTTTCCTTGAGCGGTTTTCAGAGTGGTCCTTCCTGACAGCTTCCACAAATGTAAAACTAGTTGTCCATAAAAAAATACCTTTTTCTCTTAAAGTAGGATTGAATTGAAGCACCAATGCATACAAGAACTTGCATCCTCCACTTCCATTTCTGTCCCATTTTGACCTGAACTCTCATGCAGGCATGTTCGCAGAGATTATGGTGTATTCTCTATACGTGCCTTCATCGCTACAAAGTCTGAGCTAGTTGCTTTGTACTTTTGATTTAAAAAAAAAAAAAAGAAGGATCACATCTAGAAACCAAGAGTAGCCCTTAATTCCTTCAGAATTCTTTAGCACTTTGAAATCAAAGTTGTACAAAGCATGCTGGCCCCATAGCTCACTGCCATGCTATACTCAACTGCCTACAGACCAGAGTAAGGTCACTGGAGAAGTTCTAACTATCCAACCAAAAGACAGGAGAAACAGAAAACATGTCAAAAGTTATGAGTATGTCAGAGCAGTTCTTGTCATTAATTTAAATAAAATGCAATGCTTTTGTGTATATTCCTCTGTGCTTGCTCATCACCTACTCTCACACGCAAGAGGCAAATTCTGAACTTCTTGCGCACAGAGTGATGCCAGCCTCCCTCACCCTCACTGGAAACGAGACATTTTTACATTCTGTACAGAAATTTATCAAAAAACACACCATCAGGGAACTTTGCTAGGCAGGTTTTTTGGAGGTAGAGGTGGGGGCGTTAAACAGAACACAGCAGCAGGATCAGCTTTATTTATGGGCTCTCTGGAAACTTTCTGCTTTGTGACAGTTTTCAGCATTTTGTGAAAAACTGCTTTTCCCACTTACTGACACAGTTTAAAACTGGGCACCTGTTACTACCACAAGCCATGGCTCCATGCCATCTATGCCCATTAAATAATGGTAATTACATTTATGGGCATTACATTTATATGCCACCAAACCAGAAAACAAGATTCCAGTCTCTGGAAAACAACCAACTCCCCCCCCCACCTCCAGACTTCTATAACAGTAGAGTCCCACATAAGGACGTGGGCTAGGGGACCAGATTTTGGCAAGACTGACATAGCTGCATGGATATTATTGCAATAGCTTATGTCTGAAATACCTTTTCAAAGTTGCCTAGAACCATGAAGATATCAATTATTAAGAAAAAATGGAAGTCTATATAGAAACTGAAAGACACACAAGCCCACTCTTGCCACTCCTGCATTCTCAGCAGACATCTGAAGTGCTATAAAAAACTTCAGTGTGCCGCTGAGAGAAATAAAAAATACCAGCAGCACCAGCAGAACTGCCAGGGATGTCCAGGGAAAAGGGCTGCAACTGTTCCTTCTGGCACAGGCTCTGGCTGTTCTCCAGGGGCAGCAGGTTATCTTTCATGTAGCTGATTTCATAGCATTACATATTATACAGTAAGGTTTGCATCTGCATACATCTTGTGCCTTTCCACAGCTTTTCACCAGGACAAACTGAAAACAGTCAACACAAACCTTAATTTTAAGGCAACTATTCCCTGAGCACTAAGCTGACTTCCCTGATGTCTTCCCTGACTCTACTAAGGTGCTACTTCAGTAAACAAATACATAAATTTCTGTATCACCAATTTAGTTAATTCTGCCCTACCTTTTTATTTTGAAATGTCAAATATTTGGTCATTAAGTCAGGAAGAACAAAAGTTAAATATAATTAGGAGGGAAATCACTGCAGCCAGCTTCACTGTTACACCATCCATACTGGAAGGTCACTATCGGGCTCTGTATTGTGTGCTCCTTCTAGCAAAGAAGTTTCTTCTCATCTTCTTTCTGCAAAGAATAATTTTCATTGCCAGGTTTCACTCTGGCCTTTGGCAGAGCTTTGGCAAGGCTTTTAAATATGTGTAGACTTAGTATCACCATTGGTAATCTAAAGCCAAGATATAAAAGAACCTACCAGCTAAAGACTAGATGTCATTTTCCTTAAATTCTACAGCCTGTTTCTCACTTAGGTCTTCCCCCAAATTCTAAGCCTAAAAGCTGGAAGGAAGAAGGGTGGAAGTAGGTCATAATTTCTGAGAAGACACTGGTTTTAATATAATCTAGAAACTAATACCTTAACCAATACGTTTTAAGCCTGTGCTTACCTTAACAGACTGTAATTCATAGTGTTTTCACAGTCTGTGCTCAGCAACTTTTGTATAAAATGGACAAATGCTGCAGAATACTGTAAAGACAAAGTACAGTAGCTGAATATTTGAACAACAATGGCTTTTTTGTTCGACTATTTTTAAAGAAAATGTAATGTGCACTCAACACCCAACTATAAAGATGGTGTCCTTGGTCACTAGTAGACTACAGTTTATTTCTTTAGGGATCTCTTTTTTTTTCCGTTGTCTAGCTAATTGCTATTAAAGTCAACAAAGGACTCTCCAACATGTTAACAGTTAACATTAGGATAACAAGCAGAGAACTGTGGGTTTCCCTAGTGAGAATGATTTGCTGCAACAGATACATTATGCACACAGAGAGGTTCACGATGTTTAACTGTATTGAAGAGAACTTACTTTCAAGTTTTATGTGAGCTAAAGGGATCCCAGTGGTTTGTGAATCTGCCCAAGTCCCCTCTTCTCCAGTCTTTGCATATCAGAGCTTCTGCCAGGCATCAAATCCACATCCTTACACAAACTCAACACAGCAACATCCCTCAGCAAATTCTGTCATGCTGAGAGGAGTAACAGACTCCTAAATACAGAAAATTGCTGAAGCATTTATGTTTTACAGAAACTGTTAAACCTCTGAGACACATCCCACTCCTCTCAGTTCTCTTATTTCACTCATGCCCAGGTGAGCAGAAGTCCCATCCCTCATGTCTGCCATTCATCCATCTGGCTGCCTCCCTACCCCCAGAAACTGAACAGATATACAGGACATCAGGTCAGAACTGAAGGAAGTCAATGCAAAAAAATCCCAAACAAAACCAACCAAACAAAAAACACCTCCCAAAACACCCCAAATGAAACCAAACCCCACCAAAACACCAAGATATGGACACAAAAGAGTGCAGATCCCTGACCACAAACAGAGGACCTCATTCCCTCATACAACAGTGTAGGATCTTTTATCAATTCCATGGAATACACAGAACAGACCTGGTGAGGTCCAATTATGTAGCACAAATCAGAGTTGTTCCCTTGTCAGCAACAGTGACAGATACCAAATCTGCCTTACTGGCAGCCTCTCCAGGCTGAGGGGATACTGAGCATTCTGCATTGTCTCTACTCTTCCACTGTCAATTTTGTCCATTCTGGAGATGAGGAGCGATAGGCAGTTAGTGCTGTAATAAACTTCAGTGGGAAACTTCATACACATAGACACAGAGTAGATTAGCGCAGTTTCAAAATCAGCAAATCTCCAAACCTGTATGGCTTTGATTTCTGTCACCTGGTCCACGTTACATTACAGCAGAGAATCTTCAACCAGAACCTAACCACTATGGTGATTTGCTTCACCTAACCCAGGCTGGCAGGAACAGATTCCTTTTACAACCATAATTGTTTGTGTATGTATTGCTGAATACTTATTACTACTTTTCTTGAAAAAAATAAAAATAATAAAGAAGATTTTTACCAAGAACCTGAATTAGAGAGAGGAACAGTAAGTCTGTACCTACTGAGTGTCTGCTTCCAACACCGAAGGCATTTGTGAAAAATTAACACAAGACTTAAGATCTTCATTTTTAAACTTCTGTACAATTTGCAGGGCCACAGCTGGCCAGTACCTCACTGAGACAAATAGGAAGAATTGAGAAGTGCAGTTTTTGAAGTTCATACTAAACACTAACTAGAGAATAATAACAAATATAATATAATATTAAATTTTGCAGATGAACTTACCTGCTGCAGAGCCTAGCCTATATAAAATATGTAAGGAAGGCAATGTCTTGCAAGGATAAAGATTTCCAAACCACTAGTATTTTAAAATTAGAAAATGTGTTATTTTAGCGCAGTTATTCTCAATGGCCATGTTTTAACCCAAAAACATTGGGGTTTGGGTTAATTAATGAGAAGGAAGACATACACATGGTTTAAATTAGACACTTTGATAAACATTCCTAAAGGCAGACAGCAAAAAAATTCCTTCAACAGGCTGCTTTTCAGTAGAGAATTGCCATATTTTTGAACAGCATCAACCTTCTCATTTCATTTATAAAATTACAACAGAGCAAAAGCTGTCTTTTTTTTTTTTTCCTTTTGATAGAAAGGCATTACCCTACACTCTTTAAAAAACAGAAGATCAGAAAGATGTTATCTGCATCACTATAGATGGGACAGTTACACCTCTTGGGACAGTTACACCTCACAGCACGTTAGACTCAGCAGGGCCAAGACACAAATAATACCACTGCAAACAGTCCATGCAGTGTCACTCCAGGGTACCTCAAGCCCAACTGACTGGCTCATTTTGTAGTGTTCCACGTGGTCCTGATTTTGGCTGGGATAGACCTAATTTTCTCCTTAGTAGTACTGTGCTGTGTTTTGAATTTCATTACATTAATATTGCTAACATTTATGTTTTAGTTGTTGATAAGTAGTGCTTACCCTACATCAAGGACTTTTCAGTGTCTCGTGCTCTGATAAAGAGCGAGATAAGCCATGAGGAGAAGTAGCAATAGTCAGGAATGCATCTTCTGGGATAAGTCATGCCTGAGAAACAAAACTTACTCATCAATAGAAATTCAGAAAGGACACATCAGGGTTATGCACAGTTTCCCAGCATTATTCAAAAATATCTTCTACAACTTATTTTCCCTTGTAGAATAATAGCAGGTTACTAGTTAGCCACAGAATATTCCAAACAGATAACGGGATTCTGTAGGAATATCTCGAAAATTGTACAGCTACTCTATGTGTAAATCTACATGCTAGAACACTTCCAAAGTATTTGGAAGAATAGGTGTAACAGTGATAGGTCTACCACTCCTACTTGTATTGACTAATTCCAATGGCTCCATTGAATTTCAGAAGGCCTGTTGCAGACAACTCCAACTGACTTCACAAAAGAGCTCTGCTACATGTATGAACATATGGCAGAATCCAGCTGTCTGTTTACACAGAAAAAATAAAATCAAAATGGACTGTGTCACGTTCACATAAATGCATTTCAGAAACAACGAGGTACTACAATCATCTTTATTATTTTAAAAACAGGTTTATTCTGTATATTTAGAAACGTGTAATTTTAATAACTGCAGAGAAAAAAAAAATCAGCCACACCTGAATAGCTAATAACTCATTAACAGAATGCAGTGGTATATTATCTAAACAGTAGTAGTGCCATTGTGCCGTAATAAATTGTCTATTAGTAAAAAAATACATTTCAGGGCACATAATACAGCATCCTTATGACAAATTACAGTAGGGATACTTTTCAAGAATTTAATCAAAGTAGAGAATTCCGAGTTATATTCTTTAAATGCAGCACTTTAAAAGGTAACAACTTTGTGCATTTTTAAAAAATGTCCTCGTTCGTATATTGTAGAAATGCTGCTTTATTGCTGCAGATGTCAAAGTTCAAGGCTCAAAAGGTATGAGAATACAAAGATATCCTTAAGAAACTTTGTTTGTTTTTATATATATTTATATATATAAAAAGGTAAAGCTTATAAAAGTTAATTTACAAACCAAAAACAAAAGTGGTATGCACGCATTATATACAGGCGGTCTATAACATCTATAAATTTTCAAATGCATAGCAGAAAACATACCATCATTTTCTTCTGGTTCTCTTCTGGCTGATGAACACAAACAATACTCATCCTCTAAACCAAACTCACAAATTTTTTTTTGTTGTTCCCCTCACCCCCCCAGTCTCTCATGATATATTATCTAGGTAAGCACAAAAGCCATACAAACTTAATACAGAGAACTATGAGAGCTAAGATCATTAAAAACATGAGGGTAAGGCATCCCTGCTGGTTAATAGGTCTGTAATAATGTGGTTAATTTACAAATCCACAGAGGCAACTGAACCATAGTCATCCCACATGCTTTTCCCCTCCCCCTGTTCTCAGCACAATGTTTCCATATACATTAGGTAGATGTGTTTGCATTATCTCTCAGCAGAAGAAACATCTAAGCTGTGCTACCCCGAGTTGACTGTTCATTGGACATGTACACCAGAAGTCTTTTAAAAACCAGAGACCAAAATGTAGTCTTGTGAGTTAAAAACACACAGTCGTAAAAACGCAGGCCAAAATCTGTGTTTTCGATACTGCAGTATGAACCAAATTTTGTTCCTCTGTGTACAATTTCATTCAGATAACAACAAAATACTAGTAGTGTCCTTTAACAAAACAAAAAGAAAAAAAAGGAAAAAAAAAAAGGAAAAAACCACACAAGAACAACCAAACCAAAGCATACAGAACCTGCAAAACCCCTCCTTATTCCCACTGTACACTCCCTGCTTGTGGCATTGTATTGTGACCATGGTTCAAAGAGTGTACTTGCTAAATCATTGTTAGTTAAAGCAAGATGCTTAAAAACTAAGATCCATTATCACTTATAGGACAGTTAATACTTGATAGAGTGGTTCAGTTTATATGTAAGGTCCATCTCAGTTTCACATTATTTACTCAATCAGCTAACTTATTGTTTAGAAGTGGTCAATTAGGACTGAGACACAGTTTGCTCCAACAAGATAGTTTGGATCCCCGGGAAGAGACTTGTTCTGCCAGGTTTTGGGGTCACCTGTGGGAGGAAAACACAATGCTGGTGTTTAGTATCTGCTGTCACACAGTGTACATCTTGAAACAACCAAGCTTTTGGACAGGAGCTTTAAAGTTCTGAAGCAACACCTGTTTTGGGGGTGGTTTTTTGTTGTTGCTGTTTCATTTGTTTTTTAAAAAAACCTTGCAGTTTCCATGTTATTAATTTTTAAAATCCCTTTATTTTCATATAACATAGGACAGATCAATTATTCAAAACAGATGCTGTGGCACTCAAGAATTGTTAAGTACAACTCATTCTACTCTACAGTACCAACATAGTGCTTTCCATTGGAGAATTGTTAACAGTGAAACTGTGGTCACTGGCTCTTTCCTAAATTGCCAGAGGAAAAAAATAAGACATTTTAAAAGCTAATGTGGGTAGGGTGAATCTGAAGTGTCTTGGAACAGTTCTGAACATAGATAAGGCAAATCAGAAGTCATGTTGTAACTAAGCTCTATGACACACTGGTAGTTTTATTTTCTATGATGAAAATGATTGTAGACAGGACTGTAGTCATTCTGCAGCTACATTCAGTGGACTTGTTTAAAAGCCTGAAATACTGCTGTTCTGAAAGGGATTCCAGTTAACTGGTACATAAAAATCTTTACAATAGATCTATCTACCTGTGGTCAAAGGTTCTGGGTAACAATCTGTTAGAAGGGAATGTCATCAGCTGCCATCTCACCAGACAAAGGTTACATTCCATCTGCACAGCCAATTGTCTCTTTTAAAGGGAGACGGTATTCTTCATTTACCCACCTAAAATCACTACAAAGTGCTGCCACTACACAAGAAGTGTCATCATCCTACTATGGTAGAAAGTGAAAAATGCACTGAAGTTGCTTAAGCCTTTCAGATAAATGACATTAAATAGCTTGGCCAAAACAGATCTGCCTCGAGAAATGTGCAACAAGTTATAGAACCCAGTCACACAGACTGCAAACAACTGAGACCTCTGTACTAAGTGAGGATGATACAAATTCCATGTAATTTTCTTGAAGAACTCATGAAAACAAAATGAAGTACACAATGCACTGAGCAATGGCAACATCTGATGCAGGGACAAAGAATAGGGACAGCGTATAGTTAGAGAATGCAAACAAATTTACTGCAACCAGCTGAGGCTATTTATCTCAGTCAAAACCGTCAATAATGCTAGAGACTTTTTTCCTTTAACAGATTCAGGGAATTCCATTCAAACTCATATGATCAAATATATAAGAAGGGTAGAACAGGACTGTAGGACAGTCAGGTCCTAGTCTTGCACGTGAAATAGGCAGACTTTTTTCCAACCTTTCCTCCTAAATACATAGTAAGGATTAGACTGTAGCCAGTGCAACCTCTAGCTGTTAAGGATGTTCTTCCCATATTTACATACAACTGCTTTGAAAAGGAAAATAAAAAAGGAGATCCCTCTGTATTTTTACGTTCTAATAGGTGTGGCCATAGAAGGTAACTTTTTTCCTTGGTCAGCTTTAATACCAGAATCATTCAAGCTTTTGAAGGTGTTTAATGGTACAATACCAATGTATGAGGCTTAAATGTGGCAGAAAGGATGTTAGTAAGTGCAAATGAATGTCACTTTTAGGACAGAACATGGATACATTGAAAAAAGATGAGGTAGAGCGGACGACTGAAGAGAGAAAAAACCCAGAATTGCATAAACTGTTATAATAAAGCCACCTCAAGAATCAGAGTCCCATAACCAACTAATTTAGAAAGAGAGAAAACAATTATTTATTTAAGACACAGTATGGTCTACTTACATATCATAAGACAGAATTGCCTAATTTTAAAGTTTGTCTCAAAAGAGCAATGTTATGATATACATCCCATTTCAGATTAACAGAATGTGGTGTTATATTTACAGTACAGAAAGTGTTAGGGTTTAAATATACACGCTCTTGCTTTCATCCACACATGCGTGCACACATACATCCCACTTTGGAAAGGGAGAAAAATGTCTCAGAAACTTTAGTTATTATTTGGATCACTTGAGCCCTCTCCCTTCACTTCAAGTAAGTTCATGAACAGGTGCTATTAAGTTACAAAGGAAGTGCTGTGTCATTTTTGTACATAGTTGTCATATCTTTTGGGACCCTATCACTGTGAGCCCGTGTTTTAACACTGCCACGTATACACACATTGTTAAATAGATGCATGCAACACATGCATATAATAGCTTATAAAAAACAACTAAAAATTATTGCCATTAATACCTCTAGATTACTGAATCCCCATGAAGGGGAATCGATGCTTTAATCTTTCAAAGCATCAGTGCTTTGGTGTTGACAGTGATAGATACATTAGTGACAGAAGATATGCATACATGGTGGCTTAAATGCTGTATACAGAAGTACATCGTTCACTCAGTACTTACATCACAAATGCACACATTAATGGCTTGAACCTTCCACAGAAATTTTTAAAGTAGGTGAATAAAACCTTAAGACTTTTTCTCCAGATGTGCAAACATTCCTTTTAAAATCTCTGTAACCTCACAGCCGTTTCATGAAATTGCTTGAAACTTGCCCAGAATTCTCAATTAGGCTCCTCACTGACAATTTCAGCCAGTACATTCTCTCTCTCATCCCAGAAAGCCACAGTGAGGTAAAAATGAATAGGTAAATAAAACTGCAACCTAGTTGCAACTTTTACTATCAACCAGAGACTTCCGGATAAAAGGCAGTAGAGGAGAAATAGGCAGGAGCAAGCAAGAAGAGTCTTGTGGAAAAACCAGCTACATTAGAATAAATTGTAAATGCTTTTACTGAACACTATAGTTTTCTTAAATGACCCAACTGTTAGCATCAACTTGCACACATGGAAACAGTTAACACGCATTAAATCATGATTTATGAGCATGCAGATTGTTAAGATTTGTCAGAGTCCTATATGGTTAATTAAGCAACAGACAAACACTAGTTATGTTACAAAGGCCAATCAGAGGTACATATTCATTTCCTCTCAATTTTAGTGCGACTATCATTTCAAGTGTATTCAGCTGTAGCAGTCCTCAAGAAAGAAGACAGAATAGAAAAATACGATACTATTTAACAGACTAGAGATATTACTCTTTTTCTGCTATCATGGTTTTAGCTATGAATTTGCACCATGAGTAAATGTAAGAAAGACATTTGTAATGAAAGTGAAATGGGAGAGTTTGACACAAATACAATGATTGAGTTTTTATATTACACAGCATCACCTTTAGCCAAAATAACTTAAATTATACGATAGCACCCAAAAGCCCCAAAAGGACAGAGGGAGGACAGCATACCCGACGAGGAGTCGGAGGATTTTAGAGCAAAAGACCAACCATCAGGGGTCATAGACGCACAGTGTGGCAGGCGGAGCTCCACTGGCTTCAGGAATTTCAGTCCATGAGGCCCACACATTACCAAGGGGCTAAGAAGTGTTTCGCCTATAGGTAAGAGAAAGAAATGTTACTGATTTTTCTTGAAATAGGTTCAAAGTATTACGTAATTACAATGCACAGCTACTCAGCAACCAGATTGGGAGAAAAATATCAACATTTTGACCTGTCAGTAAAGAAAAGCACTTTGCAATATTGTTTCTCACACTCGAGTGACTTTTCAGTAGAACATGCTACAATCTCAAAATGCAAAAGGATAAACTGCGATGATTAAATCATGTTGGGAATTTTTTTCCAGAAATTTCTAAGCACGTGCATCAAAAGGAACAAATCCCCAAATCAGTAACCAGTCTTGTTCACGGTTTTTTTTGTACTCAAGCTGCCATGTTCTACTTCTCTGGATTTATGGCACACTGGGCTGAATGAAGCCTTCAGCAACTCCAGAGACTATGACCATCATCCCAACAATCAAAAGAAAGTATACAAACATACAGGTCTATTTTCAGCTATAACTCCAAATGTTAATGTAACATTATTCAGGTGAGGAATATGCTATGTTTATATAAAGTAACTGCAGATTGCAAGCAATAATTTTATAAATTTGCAGTTAGAGCAACACCTTAAGTTTACCAATTTGATGAAATTAGGAATCTGACAGATTAGAAAATGCACATACACTGGACCAGTGGTATAAAAGAAAAAATTGCTCAACTGATACACTACTCAACCCTTATTAATAAGAGTCAGGAATATACTTGTATTTATATAAAAGAATTTTTTTAACAGTTAAGCTGTTTCTTTAGAGAAACAACAACAAAAAAAAAAAAAGCTGAGTATTTAAAAGTGTTGAAGTAAAGTCCAAATATTTAACTCAAGTCAAAGCAGTTTAAATCATGTGCTTTGCAATTCTTTTGGTCTTAACTCTGAGATGAAGAAATATTTCTATTCAGAATGTCTAGAATAAATCCCTAGACATCTACAATTTCAAAGACTCTTAGTGCACTAGGAAAGTTTTAAATTAGTACTTAAGTCTACAAATTAAATATTCTCATGTTATAATTCAGGGCCTCCACCTTGCTTGCCGCTTTCAGTATTAAGTAGAATATTGCTTCCCTTACACGCCCTGTGAGATGTGTACTCTGTATCTTCATGCAAAAATCTATATTATATATTGAAGCACATTACAGTTATTGACATATTCTATTTTGTTGTTGTTAGAAAAAAATTGTATTAAATAATAGAACAGTGTGCTATGCTAGCTCTTACCTTTCTCTTTATCCAAAGGTGGAAGTATACTGTTGTCTCTGCAGACTTTAAAATATATTTCTTGCTCTATTCCCTCCGGAATGGCTCCTTGTGGTATAATAATACTAACTCCAGTCTCTATGGAGCTCAATACACCACCGTTGCTGTTAAATACACCTCTTGCTGTGGCTACAACAGTGTGTCCGTCTTCCTCCTCCTCATCCTCAAGTGCTGAAGGGCTGAAGAGACAGAAAGCCTGGCAGTTTTATCGATATTTCCTTCCTGAAAGTCAGGGGCATACTTCCCTCTAACATTTTAGCAGAGCACAGTCCAGGGTAGGCCAGCACCAATTTTTAGGAAAACTTTAATATGTCCCCCACACTTGAACTACTTTCACCTTAGCTGTCTTGCACAATCAAATTCTGCCATGACAAAACATTTTCAGTAAAAAAACCCAACACAAGACAAACAAACAAAAATCCCCCACCCCAACAAAAACCCAAAAATAAACAAACACCCTCCCTCCTCCCAAAAAAACAAACCACCACCAAAGCCCACAAACTCTGAAAACGTTCAGGAAGTAGTTAAAGCAAGAGTTCAGACCTGAACCTTGTGTTTTCAAATGCCTGCTCCTGGATTATACACAGAGAGCTTACCCCAGCAACACACTTCAGCTTCGTGTAACTAAATGGCATTAACACCTGAAAGTTTATTTTTTGTCTCAAAACTCCATTCTGACTTTAATACCAGAAGAAGTAGTAATTCCTATTCAAGTCACACCAAATCCTTCTACTCATCTATACATTGAAAACAAAGTTTGTAAAAAAAAAAAATTACACATTTTTTTTTCCCAGGCTATAACTGAAGAGAAATATGTGACATTGATGGCTAGTCTGAGCAGATTTCAAAACAATTTCTAAGGAATTTCACTCAAACAACCAGTAAATTTGCAATTTTTAGCACTCTATAGAACTATGTAGTATAAAACATTTCTCAGGTGCTGAAGAACAAATAACAAAATTTCAAGTCTGGTTCATTAATTATTATTATTTTTGAAATAAAACATTAATTAAACTGTTCTGCAAATTTAACAAGTCAGCAAATAGCTTAAGATTGTAATACTATCTGTTCTTGACACAGTTCTTATAGTTAAAGCATATTAGGCAAGCACGATCTGCTTTTAAGCAGCTGTTGATTTGTCTCATAGTAAAGAGAACCAATATTAAACTGCTGAATTTATTTTCCCCCTTTTACAGGTATTTTTGAAGTATCCCTTTTGCACACAGAACAAATACAATTTGGTGCAACAGCTATCCTTAAAAATTAATTCCACCTTCTAGAAAGAGAAGTGAGAGGACAAATGACTACCATCTATCAAAAGATTCATAACTGAAGTATGAGAAATGGAAAATGAAAGCCATGCCATTTTCCAACAACAGAATGCAAGATGGTACAGGGATATAGGACATACTTGATCTATCCAAATGATCTTTAATGCCTTTTGGCAGAATTTTAGAATCATAGTATCAATCTTTCAACATCAACAGAGATTGGAAGCACATTAAAAAAGCTGCGTAACAAATGATCTCCTATTGATGTACTAACTGAAAGAAAAAGAGCAGCAGCTTACCTTACAGGAATGGCTTTAGGCACAGCATTAACATTATTTGGTTGATATTTAGGCTTGTCGACCTGTACAGCATAGGTATCCATTCCACTCTCAAACTCCGGAGGCTGCGAAGAGCTGTGTGCTTTCAAAATTGGTTGAGGAGAATTTGAAGATTTTGATGGCAACTCTGGTTTATGCTGAGCTTCATTTGGCAAGAGATTATGGTTGAATTTAGGACTCTCAAACTTGCGCTCAAAGGGTCTTGCAGCACTAGTGTAAGGTTTCGTTGTAAAACGGTTGTAAGAAGGAGTGACTGTTTTCTGCATCTGTTCGGTTCCATTAACGGGGCCTTTGTCAGGGAAGCTTTTCTGAGGATAAAAAGTGGACTGCACAGTGTCCTCTCTAGAGGATCTGAAAATTGATGATTTATTCTGAGGTGGAGGAGGGTCAGACACAGAATTAACTGCAATGCAAATAAAAATGCCAGAACTTGTCAGTAAATTTCTAGTCTCATACACTCTGGTATAAGAATGTATTTTAGTCAATTCTTAATCTACTATGTAAAATATATACAGGTTCAGCTTAGCTCCACTAGATCACTGTCCTTCTGTGTATGCTAATGCAAGTTACTAACACTTCATTAAACAGATATATTGGAGACAAGGGTATGACCTTTCAATAAAAAGGTTAGACTAGTTTATATCATGATCAAAAAACCAGAAAGCCAGCACTGAAAGACCACTGTGCACTTGCACAAACCAGAAAACTCAATTGAAATGGGCAATCCTCTCAATGTGAAAGTGAAAACAACTTTTTCTTCACTTTTTAGAAGCCTACAACTATTACTCACGTCTAAAGAATTCTGGTCCAAAGAACAGAAAGGTATATTTTTCAAGTACTGCAAGTTTTACTATATCTTTGCTGAGTCAGCTAAGACAGTTACAGGTATCACCAACACCGAGAAGCTACGGTTTCAGACAGAATCACAAAGTAATTTCAAAAAACTCAATATCGCTACAGGAAAAAAACTATCTTCAATAATAATTATTCCAAGTTTCAGTTACAGAACGTAGCTACCATGCTAACATGCTGAAGCAACCCCACAAGCACCTGACAAGCAATAGCTGTTACCACAAAGACAGGTCAGCTTTCCAACTGCTCACCTTCCGAAAGTGCAGGCTTGTGATGTGCTGGGAGAGACAGGACAGGGCTATTAATTGACTGTGGCTGTGTGTACTGGACTGAAGGAGCAGGAGGAGGAGTTGTAACTTGAGGGATTGGTTCATAGCGTTTTTCACCAACAGGCCTATCCATTGATTCAGTATCAGTTGGTTTCCCCCTGTTGAAATAAAATTAAAAAACAAACATTTGATTGTTTGGTTTCCTTATGGCTTCTGCATTCACTGCTATTTTTTTTCTTTTTTAATCATCTCATTTCCATCTCTTCCTATAAACATTAAAACATTATTTTCTGGAATATCCTGTCTCAAGTATAAAAGCATTTATTGATAAGCACAAGAGAGTAAGACAACACTGACCTTTAGAAGATTAGTAACACAAACCAAGGCAAACAAAAGGCAGATGACATTTCAGGTGTATTTGCGCAATTACCTACAAGATTTAAATTTTTCAACTTGATTTGGAGTAATTTAAATTAAAAAGTTTTCTCTAATTTAATGAGTCTTCAAAAGAAAAATATAAATCCACTTCTTTCTGGGGTGGGTAGGTAGATTTGGAAAAGTATAATTAGCCAATGGGACAATGAACTCTAGTACAACGTTTCTAAATACACCTAGTATTTGAACAATGCCATCTTAATTAGAAATGTAATCAGCTTAAGCTTCACTAGCTTTATGTGCATAGTGTAGATAATATTAAAATCTCATTTTCAAAACAGTTTTCTTATGCTAGAAGTATTGATCCACAAATTTATTTCAGGAAATTATTGATTTCACAAAGACCTGTAAATTTGGACTGCAATATCTTTATTGCACTTACTTTTAGAATTTGTGTGTTTGAAATTTTAACTGCACATAATGCCTGTGATGAAATGTAACAGTGAGAGGACACCTGAAAACATCCTCACATCAACAAGTCTTACCACTTGATGTTCCTTTTCAAGTAGTCATAGCTAGTGTAAGAGCCAAGAAATCTAGGTGATGGCAAAGCAAACAGCAATAGAAGAATGAAAGAAAACAGTCATTCTATCTTGAGCATATTATTTCTTCACATTCTATGTTAGTCCTAGCAGCTGTCATACGAGAAGGTTGTTGAAACAAAGAGACGCTATTCAGAGCCACACTTCTGATCAGACCTTTACCGTATGCACATGTACCATGACCACATACTGTATTTAATGTGAGATTTGGTCAGTGAATTAGGACAGTCAAGATCTCACATTGGCAGATATTGAAAGTAAGAATGAGATTACACAAAGCCATTTGTTACAATCTGTATAAACCAAGTTATTCAATACATTGTTAGAATATGGGATTTATATTCTGTTCATTTCTTTCAGTCTCTCACAGTCCAATTTGCAACAGCTTCTTCAGTCACAACATTCACAGAACGATGATGGTTTTGTCTTGTCCTGCAGATCATGTACTGAGGGTACATTCACATCAACTGTTCCTATAGCACTATCAGCTCTCCCAATAGCAGAGGCAACACCACAAAATGCTTCTGATTGTGTTTAGCAATACCTTAAAGGACATCTTTGAACAACCGTTTATGAATACTAGGAGACAGAATACCATAAGTATACTGATGACTTCCCTTGATTTTTAACACTTACCTTGCTTATATATTGCAGGAAAATACATTTTACATGAGGACAACTTTCCCCTCATTCCTTCAGTTTCTGTATGCTCATAAATATGTAACAGGCAATAACTTTAGACACCAGCCATCCTACTGCTTCAGAGGACTATATTATAAAACTAAGAAAAGTGCTGATCAACTTCTGAAAGTCTGCTTAATGACCACATGAATGTGATGATCAGTGAGCTAAACAGCATTTGTATGAATATATTTCTAAAATCAGTGTTGCAAAAAAGAGATCATTTCAGATCTACCGTAAAGCTGGCATTTCCACTAATTTTATTCCAAGCCATTCATCCAACAAGACAAGCTATTACTGCATGCTCACTCACTGTTGTCTTTATTCCAGGTGGGCAGTAGCTGCTTTCTTAGGAAACTGCCCACCTGAAAACATCTTCAAATCTCTCCAGGGAGAGACAGGAACCAGGAGAGGGCAGCCATGCTAAAGCGCATGGGAAAAACCCCAACACACTCCTCACCTCAGCAGAACTGCTTGCCAGCTTTCTGGAGAATAAAAAAGTATGGAAGGGTAGTACATTTTGATGAAGGCAGAAGAGGAGAAAGCTGTGACACCACAAACACGACAAGTCCAAAGTTGTGCTCAATATGAAGCACATTTTTCTGTCACAGGTTCCTCACCAAGGGCAGAGACAGTCTCATCCCCAATGCTCAGAACTTGAACACAGCCAAAGTGATCCACAACCCAGTGCTCGCTTACCACTTGTGAGTGTATAAATGAAGGTCCCTTATTATTGATAGGTTGTTTTCTAAGCTGTTTCCCACTTCATTACGAAACTACTACTTTAATTTGAAAAGAACATTAACCACTAGAACGAACCAGTGGGCAACAGGCTCTGAGTACACTCTATGCTGCCTGTGAGCACAACAGCAACTGCACTGCTGATCTTCAATAAGCACCAACTCTAACAGACACTCAAGAGTCTGGGTGCTGTTGGGTAAATTACCTCATTCTGCAGTGTGTCAAGCCAAAGCAGGCACTACAGTGAACCAAGTAGGAACAAACCCACTACTCTTAGCCACAGGGATATTTGCCTCAAAGTGCTTCAACTAGATCCACTGAAACACGCCCATTCACAAGTTCTACTATTTTCTCATATCAAAAGAAAAACTATCCCTTATTCTACAGTTCCTGACCATTGTAACATGCAGATATGGCATTACTCCTACAAAGCAGCTTTAGCAACAGCAGAAGTTTCCTAAATTATGCAAATAACCCACCACAAATTAAAAGAGTAAAAAAATTTGTAATGGGAAAAATACATACTGTCACCATACTCACTCAGTGGCAAAGAACTTTACATAATTTAACGTTTCACATTAATATTTAAATGCTAAAAAAGTTGTAGTTATTGCTCATGAATAAATAAAATTTGTCCTCTGTACCCAGAATACATTATACAGATTATTCAGGAGCAAGAGACTGCATAATCAACAGTTCCTGTATAATCCAAATTTAGTCCTGTTTATTTTTAGATGAGTTTATTCACAGAACAGCAATTACCATAGAAATTCACTGGGAAAAAAAAAGATGAATAATGAGCAAGTAACAGGGTACAGTGTGGAAGCTGGTGAGAGAAGAGTCCTAAATATCAATGCTTTCTCAAGACAGCAGTTGGTTTGTGTTTCCACACAAGGACACTGAGGTATACTAGAGGCAGTACTGTCCAACTGAGCAGTGTTCTTGTTTATCTCTTTCCACTTACATTAATATTTTAGTATTTGTCTTCTTGAACAGGACTGCCCTGGCTAAAATTTTCTTTCCCATGTCTGTCCCTTCCCATCAAGGGTTACTTTCTTTCAAAAAGCAAAACTACAACATGTTTGTCCCCCCCCCGATATATGAAATTGTCAGGCTTAAAAACAGTATTATCTTACTCCTTTGTGGCACTAAGATGTCCCTTTCCATTCCTACAAGCCCTGAAGTTATACCCAAACTCACAATCAAAAGAAAATCAGAACTGAGCAGCCAAAGAACAGAAGTGTCACAGCAGACAGAAGTGGAGGGTAGAAGTATGGAATGATCTCAACCATTAGCAGTTCTGCAGCAAAAATTCAATAGTTGTGTACTTCTCTCATGCTTTTCAGCATGCGTGACAACACTGCAGAATAACAAATGTACAACCAAAGCTTACAACACTTTCCATCTGAAGAATTTCAGTCCTCACAATCACCTGACGAAAGCTCACAACACTTCTACCAAAGCATGACTTACATTCACAGTGGCAACACAGTCAACGCCTACAGATCAAAATGGAACATCTCTGGGTAACACTGAGGTTTGTATGTGAGAGTAGAATGTTCTAAATTACTGCAATGAGGCCAGTCAAGACAGTTTTCTTAGGTCTGTGACTATGATGCCCAGAGAGCAGGACAGCTATACCCTCATCTTTCCATCAAAAGACACTGGGCATGTGAAAAGGAAGGATAAGGAACATCCTTGATTGGGAATCAGAACTGGTTACAGATTACTATGTGCATTCCTTTCTTAGCATATAAAAGAGCAGAATAAGAAACAGTTACCCAACGTAGACTTAATTAGAAACAAAAGTGAAACCTTTAAAACCTATCAAGCTTTTCGAAATATTCCAATATTCTCAGTTCACAAAGACAGACACTGGATGACCACAGACAACGTTCAAACAAATAAGAACAGGATTCCCTAGTTCTAGCTCAAATCCTTCAAGCACTGGAATACAGTGTATCAAGTACATGAAAGACACCTTGCACATACACTAGATATTATAAAACTTTAGCCAGCTAATTTATTATTTCACTCTAAAGATCTCATTTACATTAAGGCTGTCAGATTTTCAGCTTCACCTGAACAGTCCATGTTTCAAGCAGTAATACAACAAAAGCCTTCAAAAATGCCCAATTTTCAGGTTGCACACAGCAAGCCAAGATAGCTTTTCACAGTAACAGCTAAAACACCTTGTTACAGTTTGAATCAAAACAAATTTAGGTAACTGTGGAGAGTATTCACAAAGTTTGCGTAAGTATCCTCCAAAATATCCAGCTCTTTACCTGAGCTAAATCTGTTCATGAGCTTTCACACAATTTCTGTATCAAAATGTTCCAAATCAAGGAAGCAAAACAATACAGGAAACAGATGTTTCCATTAACAGATTAAATTCTGGCCTCAGCAATATCCCTAAAGGCTCATTTTCCTAATGTCAAACGTGGCTAACCTGTACAATCCTGTCTGCAGAAAAAAATGCATACATAGAACTCCAATAAATCAAAACCTTTGCTTTGAAAGATGTTGAAGCACTACATATTAGACTAAGGAAATATTTTGTTACATTCTGTTTATGATCATTAACAGAACACAATCAATGATCTGGATGAGGGCATTGACTGCACCCCCTCAGTAAATTCACAGATGACTCCGAATTGTGGGAGTGTTGATCTGCTGGAGGGCAGGAAGGCTCTGCAGAGGGATCTGGACAGGCTGGATCCATGGGCTGGGGCCAATTGTGTGAGGTTCAACAAGGCCAAATGCCAGGTCCTGCCCTTGGGTCACAACAACCCCCTGCAGCTACAGGTTGGAAAAGGCCCCAGGGGTGCTGGTCAAACACAGTTGAACATAAGTCCAGGTGGGCAAGAAGGCCAAAGGCACCTGGCTTGTGTCAGCAATAGTGTGGCCAGCAGGACCGGGGCAGTGACCACTGCATCCCTCTGCACTGGGCACTGGTGAGGAATCTCAAAACTTGTGCTCCGTTCTGGGGCCCTCGCTACAAGAAAGACATTGAGGTCCTAGAGCATGTCCAAAGAAGGGCAATGGACCTGGGGAAAGGTCTGGAGCACAAGTCTGATCAGGAGTGGCTGAAGGAGCTGGGGATGTTTAGCCTGGAGAAGAGGGGGGTCAGGGGAGACCTTGTCACTCTCTACAACCACCTGAAAGGAAGTTGTAGTCAGGTCTCTTCACAGAGGCAACAAGCCATAGGACAAGAGGAAGTAGCCTCAAGTTGTGCCAGAGGAGATTTAGGTTGGATATTTGGAAATATGTCTTCACTGAAAGGGTTATCAGACATGGGAACAGGCTGCCCAGGGAAGTGGTGAAATCATCACTCCTGGAGATGAAAAGACATGTAGGTGTGGTTCTTGGGGGCATGGTTTAAGTGGTGAACCTGGCAGTGCTGGATTAATGGTTGGACTTAGTGATCTTTTCCAACCTAAACAATTCTATGATTGCATGGTAGTAAGTAGCAAGCAAAAACACCACCTTGAAGGTCCTGAAACCTACAAAAATTATTCATTTACCAAAACAAAATTATGCAGTTATGTGTTTTCAAACTAAAGCTACATCTAAACAGAGAAACTGACTTCATGAACACAAAATTTCAATTCAGTACCAGAAATCCCTGGAAATCCATTGACACGGGTGGGATTTCTGTTGTAGTCCTATATGCCTCCCTACTTTTTCAAATTAAAAAAACCAAACCAAAACAAAACAACCCAAACTTACTTCGAGTAATTACTGAAATTCAGCTGATTCTGTGAGTGTATTGGTTTCGTGGGCTCAGGATGATGGCTGGCAGGGACCTGTGCAGATGGCTTATTTTCAAAACTCCTGCGATCAAAGTATGAGAGCTGCTTTCGATAATACTCCTCATCTTCCTCAGGATCATAATGATTGGAACGTACAATATCTTCAGGTGGCTTCACTTGAGGTCTCTGTGGTTCTGGGGCCCTAACCAAGAATAATAATATACAGTTGCCTTGCCCAGTTGAACAAGCGTAATTACACCTGAATTACAATTCTATTTTATAATCTAGTTAGTAATAAAACAATGAGCATGTCATTCTTATAATTGTACACCTTGCCTTTTTTACCTATATTGCATGAAAATTAGACAGCTGTGGCACACCATAAAGAAAGAAAATCCTTATTTCCCTTTGACCTTACCTTTTCCCTTTTGTTTTACTTTCTAATTATCACAAATAAATATAGAAAAAAGTAACATGGAGATACTTAACATGCTTCTTCCCCAAAAATGCTGAAAAAACATTATGTCCTTCCCCCATTTCCCAGCAATTACACCCATGAGAACTGATTCAGTGCCTTGCTTTACTGTTGACACAGAAATCGTACTGACACACTGACTCCTATCTGCAGTTTCCAAATTGAACCACTAAGATGTGCTTCTGAATATTCTAATCCCAAAATGAAAACTAAGTTTAATCAGTTGTGTACCTACCTGTAAGTTGTTTTCTCGTGCTCATACTGGCTTTGAGAAGTTGGTTTTGGACCACTCACACTTGTGAGCGCAGGTTTAGGTGCTAGTTCCGGAGGCTGTAAAGAGAAGCACAGCATATTCTCTTAGATTCAAATACTTTGAAAGATAAAGCTCTTCATGATCAAGAAAACTAAGACTGCCTTCCTTTCCTCCTAAATATTAGCAAAAGATGAATTGGTAAGGTCCCCACCAGTGTTTTCACAAAAGTGCTCAGTTTCTGCTTTTAAAACATGCCGGTCAGGTTGCTAAGAGGCTATTTCATAAGCAGTAAAGCTTTGTTTCCAAGACAGTATCTTATTTCTTGCAATGGAGTCCCATTAGCAAAAAAGAAGAAATTAAAAACTTTAAATTACTTACCTTGACAGTTGATGTATCACTCGGGTCTTTCATTTTTTCCAAAGACGGGGATCTTCTCCTCTCAAATATCTTAACCCTACTTCGCACAGACTGTGGTTTCATGGCTGGATCTTCTTCTTCCTCTGCTAGAGATGGTGGTGTAGGCAGTGGTTTACTGTTAGAAGGCAAAACTTCTGGTTTGGTTTGTGATGAAGGGGGAGGAGGAAGAGAAACACCTGAAGTGCTATGAGAAGGCTCATATTGTCCAGCTTTAGCATTGTAAGCTTGAGAAGGTCCTTGTTCATAGCCCCTTATATGTGGCTCAAAGTACTGCTTCGATTCTGGAGATCGAGATATGGCTGACTGGTATGGCTGAGCTTCTGGTTTGTATCTCCCGTGCGTGTCATATCCCACAGGTGCTGATCTTCGTATCGCACCTGTGGTAAGCTGAAGTTTTTGGGTGCATGCTCATAGCGAGGTCTGCCATCATAGCTCATCGCAGGGGGTTCCTCAAAACGAGGTTGTGCTGGGTAATAGCTGCGGTCTGTGCTCTCTTCTATATTTTGTCTGGAATCAAGATCCCGAGGAGGCTGGTTTTCATAAGCTGTTCTTGTTTGGTTATAGGGCTGTTTTTCCTCATAATATGCCCAGTGCTCCTCATAGGGAGGCACACGGTCATCATAATGTAGGCGAGGGTCATAACCACGAGAAAACTGATCTACATAGTTTGCAGAATCATACCTGTATGTTGACTGTTCATAGTCCCTACTCGGTTGTTTTTCTGCATACTGAGCCTGGGATTCATAGATCAGATTTGGGTCTCTTTCCTGTCTCTGTACTGGGTGATTAATTGTTGGCTGTTTTAAGACATAGCTTTGTCTGGATGCTTCTTCATTAACATATGGATCCTTTCGGTATACCTGTTAAAGAGAGACATACTCCTCAATTAAAGTGAAGAGTAACTAACTGCAGCTGCATCTGAAATGTAGTATTTTAAACAAATCTAAGTTTTAAATATTGGCTTTCATTTAGTTTAAAAGCAGAATAATTTGATGCAGTTGTTTGTAACCACAGGAAGTTGAACTTGGTGATTCAAGGGATCCCTTTCAGTCCTATTTTTAAGCAAAAACAGTAGATTAAAAGGGAAAGACAAAGGTAATAGCCATATCTTTGGGGTTTTATGTTTGGAGGGGCACACAATTTTTTGCAGGATGTGGAAAAAGTGGAAGTCAAATCTGCAAATTAATAGTTCTAGCATTGCTGAGGAAGTACATAGAAGTCACCCAACAAACTCAACTCAACTGCACGATCAATGATTTGGCTCAATTTAAAGTATACAAAAAAACAGTGTAATTTTAAGGAAATAAGATTTTTCTCAAGGCCTCATTAACAGCAGAACATTGTCAAGCTAAGAAAGTCACAGGTCAAGTAAAATCAAAATTCAGAATGCAGTCTTTTTTAAGAAGTCATCTTTTTGAGAAGCGAAAAGGATAGTTTGAAGCTATGCACACAGAACATCAGATGATGCTTAGCAATTTAGATGCACTGTTTTTGGTAACCTGCATGATCTCTCACAGGAAAAAAAATTAGAAGGGATTCTTCAAATAAGGGCAAAACAAAGATCATGTGCGAGCTTGATGTACAGCAGGAAATCAGCGCAACAATGTGGCACAGGTACCTTTGCTGGGTCTATGTGCGGCGATAAGGATGATGGCTCTTGATCTCTTAGCACTATATGAGCTCCCTCAGTACTCGGTGTTCTTAAGGGGCCCGCTTGTGGTTGGTAAGAGTTGTAAGGAGCAGCAGTAGGCTCCTCCAGTCTGACATTAGTTAGGTTTACATTAGCATTTACTGCAGAGGTTGATGAGGTTGCAGGGTTTGATTCAGGCGACGGGGAAAGGTAAGGGACTGCAGGTGAGGCTTCTGCTTTCTGTGAAGTGTTTAAAATATTTTAAATATACTGCTATTGAATCAATGCATGACTTTTTGATTTATATTAAAATAATCTAAGTGATGCTTTGACTGATGCAGCTAAATGTAGAATGAAATGTACTGAAAGTATCATGCACTAGCACTTCCAGAAATTCATTAGGTTGAGGATTAAAAAAGCAAAACATTCAATCCCCCTCCTGTCAAAATAAGTCGCTAAAACAGGCAGGGCAAGCTGATTCTCCAATTCATCGTAACATATTGTTGCTGTTGACAGATGCTTGTATGCAGTCATGACACTGATAAGCAGAATATAAATGGAGATTTCTTGATCAAGAGAACTTGCAACCTGAAGTAAGCATAAAATGGTCAGTATATAAAATGCTTTCTTACCGGTTGAGAAGTAGTGGTTTTAAACCCTGAAGAATCTATTCTGAGATTTGGCTGTGGCTGAGCTTGAGATGTGTAAGTAGGGTAAGTCTGAGCTTCATGATGCATTCCAGAAGAATCTTCTCTGACCGGTTCAGAAGAGCGTGTAATAGCAGATTCAGGAGGAGTCCCAACCTCATCATTCAGAGTTTCATCCAGTTCTTGATCAGTATAAGCACCCCCTTCTGTGTCTGTGTCTTCATAATCGGACGTGTGTCTGCTGTCTGTGCTGTACATGGAATACTCACTGCCAGGAGCGGAGAGGTAAGAAAGGCGGTCATCGTGTAAATCAAGGTCATCACTTGTAGCACCATCTGCCTGTGTCAAAATTAGAGTACACATTTATTGAAATACCTCTTAAAGAATCCTCTTTTTCTTCCAATGTAAATATCGGAATTTTTTTTGCGAATAATTAAAAACTGAACAAATGGAATGCATCTACATTGTAGTTCAGAACAAGACAAAGTCTGGTAGTGAAAAAGTTAAGTTATATTCCAAATCCAGCAGCACAGCAAAAGTATGAAGATTCAGCAGTTCTAAATATCGCAGGGGAGGAGAAATCAGGGGAGGTTTCAATCACCGAAGATGTCAAACTTAGACCTAAAAGCCTTTACTGCAGCCTAGCTCTTACAATCGTTTTACTAAGGGGTCAGATGACTGTGAGTGTAAGAGAGGGGACAGTGCATGCTGTCCACAAATATCAAAGTGTTTGGAAAGATACAGAGCTGCACTTTAGAGGGATATTATGATATCAGAATCGTTACTTTGAAGGTAGATATAAGGAGGTGAAAGGAGCTAAAATCTAATTAGGAAACACATAGCAATAGCCAATTCATCATTTGCTACAAGTAAGCAAACAGTTGGCATTTCACTCGATAACAGTTCAAGAGGAATGGATCTAATGTGGGTAGGTTAACATGCAGTTTGAGAAGGTAAGTGAAGTTTTAGTGGGAAACATAGAACACCAACTTGCGATTTTGCATGTGTTCTCACAACTGAGAGAACACAGTTCTCAGAAAGGTCAAAGAACATGAATACGCCATTTGCTTTTCTGTTAGTGAAAAAAAAATCATTCATCATCAGGCAATCCTAACCCCATGCACACAGGCAGCAAAATACCCAGAAGTTCTTTCATAAAAAAAAACACCCAACCCCCACAAAGCGTTCAAAGCATTATATATCCTCCAGTTAACAGCAGCAATGAGCAAATGCTCCCTTCCTACACTGCTACATGCATAAGGACAACTGCACAGCTCTCCTTAACAGAATAACTGCACTAATGAAGTGACAAATCAGCTTTGAGCAGCTCGCACAGCCATGAGGCATTACTGCTTCAGATTTTCAAATGACAGTTAAAATGAGGAGGAAAGAAGAAAAATATGCTTCATTCCACAACCATCAGCCCCTATGTGTAATACCAGTTACAATGAAAAAAAGCAAAAAACCTCTCATAAATAAAGTTTTGTCATTTCTCTCTAAACACATAATTTCTTACCTTTCCTTCTGAAACCCACACCAGTTGGTTCTGTTGCTGCTGAATTGCTTCCTTGAGAGCTCCATACCATCCTTCATTCATTGAATTCAAGTTAATGGTAGCTAGAAGTACAGTAGATTAGTTTGACTTATGATTTCTGCAGAACTATGAGAAGGATCTGCACCATGAATAATAAAAGCAACATAAACTGGTAGGTTAAAACTACGAGATTTAAATAGTAATGTAAATACTAGTATCCAAAGCAACCTTAAGGCCTGATGTGGTTTGGGGTGTTTTATCCCACAGGAAATACTGAGTTAACAGTAGCTCAGAATAAAAAGAGGCTTCAGTTTAGCCAAGTTAAAAAAAAGTTCCATCGTTTTCCTTTTTATTCGAATTTTGATTTTGGCTGATCATCCTGCAAAGCCACCAGATCTGTTACAAGTATTATTTTCAGTTTTCAGATTGTTTTACATTTGTGCAGTCATATGCAAATGATGCACACACCAATTAACTACTGGTTATTGAATGGGGAAGTCTGAACAAGTCAATCACTGCTTGAATTAGTCCATTTGCAGAAAATTCTGGAGGAAGAAGCCTCTCTCATCTTGCCTCCTTTTCCCTCTCAGAAATGCTAATCCAGTATGTCTAATTACTTACTTGTGAAGAGATGGTGATTATTTTTGCGGAGTTTGTGAGCTCTCTCATACAGCTTTCGGGCACTTTTTCGCGATTCTGGGCACAACCTCATTCTCATAGTCTTTACTCCCTGCTTAGAATCAGGATTTAGGAACACTACAATGGGATACCACTGGGCATAATTCAGCCGGTCCACTGCATTAGGAGTGACATCTAATAAAGCGTGTTTGTCCTGTTGTGATAAAAAGGACAGAGGCAAGGAAGTGAATCATTTATATACTACAGGCAATTTTTTTAAAACATACTCCACAAATTTATTTTGTATTACCTTTACAGAATTCATTGGTTCAAAGTATTGATTTAAATCCTTCTCCTATTTGAATATCAGAATAAAAGAAATCAAACCAATTCCAACACCAGCCTACATCAGCATATACTTTTTGAACTCTAGCACTGACTGCATAACTCTAACAATTTAATATTTAATTCCCCGTTTTAAAACATCTCCTCGAAGCAACCGAGCACTGAACTAAAAGTAAGTAGTGCCCTATTAGTATTCTTTGAATAAAAAAAAAAAGCAAAGATTGAAACATAAGACCTAGTCTCATCACACACCTCCATCTTCCTTTTAAAAAAAATAAAAATTCATTCTGAATGCAAAACTTGGCCAGCTTTCATTCAATGCAATCAAGCACACAGCATGAAGTATACCCACTTTGCTGCTACAATAGCCTTTTTCTCCCCTCCTACTGAAGTACCTGAAAGGCTTCCAGCTTGTTTTTAAGTAAGGAAATTAAAAGGTGAGCCTCTTATCATAAACTAATCTTAAAGGTTTTAAGCATTTTAAGGAAGGGAAATAAAAGAACCCTTTCCCTTAGTCCTTGCACAAAAAAACCGATGTCAAGTAATCAATCTGTACATTGGGGTGGGGGAAGACTAATAACTCCATAAATAAAGTAACAATTTCTAGCTGTTATGTCGCACTATGGCTTTAAGTGAAATAGGAGACAGCTCGAAACAGCCTTAATGGAGAGAGGAGAACACTCTCTGGAACAAAGCCTAGAAGTATATCTAGGCTGCAGTTATTAATATGGAGAAGGTGATGGGGTCTTTTAATTAGTCAACAGAAAGATGAGAAAGTTAATGTTAAAGCAAACACACTCAGTTATTATTCTACATTTAAAACAGCTAACACCTTACTTCATTATACTGGTTTTACTCTTCTGGTGTTAAAGGCAGAGTAACAATAAAAGACTTACTCTATCGATTATCTGTTTTATAGTGTGAAGACGGATAATGCCAGAACTACGTTGATCAGTACCAGCATCTCTTGGTTCACTTTCTGGTAAAGAGGACACAGTTAAAATCTATTGTAGGCTTACAACACATTCTACATTCCCTCATTAAGACAAAACAAACCATTTCAGAGCTCAAATTTGATTCCAAGTAATACATGAAAATCTACCCATAAAAAAAATCACATCTTGGCCATTAAAAAAAAAAAAAAAAAAATCAATCATATCTTTACAAAAGCACTTCACTTAGAAATACAATAAGGTGCAGAAATAAAATTAAATTTGAGAAGGTTCTAAATAGAACTAATGCTACTTTTATCTTCAGACCATTATCAGCAACCATACAGTGGATTACATTTAGTCTGTACCTTTATATTGTCAATGTCTTGTTAAACATGTTAACTAAAGTAATAACGTAGAAACAACTTAGCCAAAGAAAGCTGCAGAACTTCTGTTTCCTAACTGCAGAAAAACTTGATCTCACACTTACTTGCAATTTGAAAGATATCTGGTTCTTCTCTAGCAAGTTTCTCGCGTGCAACATCAGCAATTGGACCAAAAATAGTTACAGGTCTGAGAAACCCAGCTAGAATTGAAGGTAAAAGAAAAGTCAAGATATATTGGTTGCTTAAAACAAATGCAAGATACTCTTAACCACACTGGCTATTTTAAATCAAACCACACAGACCTGTACTGTGCAGCAGTAAGAGTAAAGTCATACCTTCCCGAAGAACAACTCTTTCATAGGCAGGAAACTTCGTTTGAACAGGCTGGGCAGACAGATCTTCTCTGCTTTTCCGGAGGTTTCTTTTTGAGCTTCGCAAACCTCGGAATCTCCAAAAATCTGCTCGATCTCCTCCTGCTGTCTTTGGAAGCGTGTACTGTACACTGGCTAGTTGTTCCGCTCTAAGACGACAAGAAACCCCAGTTATCAAGGAAGTCAGGTTCTGAAGTAATGCTTGACTAGCAAGCTTACATCTTCAAAAAAAAAAACCAAAAACAAACCCACCACTACCAGCTGAACCAAGTTATTGTTGTTTCTGTATTAGGAAGCATAAGACAATTACTGAGTTTGATATCACGTTTCTAAAACTTACTATATCCTTGCCTCTTGTATTAAAAAGAAAGTTTATTTGTAGATTGTACAGAGTCAAAAGCAAATCCAGAGATCAGATATCTTACTTCCATTTGTTTTAACTTGACACTTTTTCTGACTGAACCAGTTCTATAAACTCACACCCTGCAGACAAGTCCAATCATTCATTATAGAGATGCAGAACTTAAAACTGTAGCTTTAAATCAGCAACTGCAGAATTTTAAGATCGTACCTGTTTTTGTTAGGTATGATACCTCTTTCCACTTCCTTATGGTTCTTGCCAATTCGAATTGCCAGCCACGAACCCAGTTTACCATTGTAAAGAGTGTCCACCACCCGGAACACTTCACCTTTATTGAAACTTAGTCCATAAGGAGATTCCTTCTCATACTCAAAATGAGTTCTGATATAGAAAGAATCCCCTACATCAGACTCAACAATGCGACGATAAACTGAAAAAAGAAAAAGAAATCCCCAAATATCAAGAGTTACTTAAGTTCAAGTCATGTCCTAACGGTCACAAAAATTACTCAAAGCAATGCCTCACCTTAGTTCTCCTTGTTGTAAATATACAGTATTAATTCAAGAAGCCTTAATGTCTCAGAGCTGCTCTATTTTAAGCAGCATAGCTATTCATAGAAAACTCTACTAACATAAATTCAACTTTCATAGTCAAAAATTTGATGCAAGTGCAAGCTTAATTCAGTTGCCCTGGAAGGAATTAGTCTTACAAGGAAAGAAGTTTGTATGTGCAAACACATCAGTTTAATCACTCATTTTCAATGGTAAGACTACAGACTCTTCTGCTTCCACCAGGGTTTAATGCCGATACTTTTCTTAGATGCCAGGGGTTATTTCTGATGAATTTTTTTGTTTGGAGTTTTGTTTGTTTGGTTTTGGGGGGAGGGGTTGCACTGTTATCATATCAGTCTCTAGTCCATTTGCAGTAGTGACTGATTCCAAATCTAAAATAACTTAATAGTCTAAGGTGCCCACTTCCTTCAAGTCAGCAGTTAGTCATCATTCACTAGACTTTTTAATTCTGTTCCAAGCAGTTTTCTACATTACTTCCATTACACAAATATTTACCATCTTTTTTCTTCTGTGCCAAAATCGTTACTTCTTCTCCTTTAGGAAGATCAAGCAAAAAAAGGACAGCTTCTTCTCTGATGATATTTGTGAAGTCTACATTATTTACCTGGTATCAATGAAGTAATGAGTTTGATTTAACATACAACATTATTACAGAGATTTAACTACACAACAGGAAATCTGAATCAATCTCTACAATTTTTTTCTTAGTTTCATACATACACATCAACTACATGTATCTCAAGATGCCTCTTGTACCTCTAAATAGTCCCACTTTATTTCTCAATAAAAGCAGAGCTTCTGGGATAATGGGTAGTTGTTCACTTTATACTCAATTTTATGGAGCACCCATAAACATCAGTAGCCGCAGAGTTCTCTGACAATTCAGTCACCCAGCAGTTAACGAAATCAAACAATTTTATCAACTGAATTAGTCTATAAATTTTGATGTAGAAAACATACTAACCTTCCTAGCAACAGCAGAGTAAGAAAAGACTTTGCTGCTATTAAGTCATCTAATAAGTACATGCAGAAAAAAACCTGTGTGAACTACGAAGGCAACATATTCAATCCTACAGAAAGAAAACCTACTTTGGCACAACAAAACACTTGTACTGTTACTGGTTTTGACATACCCTTAGAATCTGGTCCCCTTCCTCTAATCCTTCTTTCGCCGCAGGGCTGTCTTCCAGAACACCAGCTACAAATATGCCAACATCATTGCCACCTGCCAGTCGCAAGCCCACACTATCTCCTTTTCTGAATTTTACTAGTTTCATGCTTGGCCTAGGGATTTAAAAAATATTCCACTTAGAGGTCTAATAGCATGAAATATTCTGGTAAATTTGAAACTGAACACATGCAAAGGAGTAATCCGCCCATTAGTCAATTAGTGGGTATTAAGCTATGCATACCATTAACTGCTTATCAACTGCAGCATTACAACACTCATTAGCAGCACTTCAAAAAAACCCACCTGTATTTACTAGTTTAGTGGGGTTTGTTTGTCTTACATTCATAGAGTGATTTAAGTGAGACACTGACACTCTCTTTCAAAAATGTTCTTCCATTTAAAGAGTTGTGCTGGTGTACAGATCTATTTTGGCTCTGAAGAGATTAACATGAATTTGAGATGAAACCAAACTAGAATCTATTCTCATGTACACTAATGTCCATAAAGGAGATCCCAGTTGAAGTAGACTCATTTCCACGTTAGGAGATTGCACGTTTCTGCAGTGACCTTTACTCATTTCTTTTCTTACTATGAAAGGTAAAGTATATGCTATACTATCTCTCCTCTCTTTGGAGATGGGGACAGGGAAGAAGGGGTGAGGGTGCTCAGGGAGAAACAAAAACTGCAAATTCTTTTCACCTGTTGATCATTCTAATGGTTCATTTCCACAGAAACAACTAGACTTTAAAATGGTATATTACACAATATAAATGCCAACAAGGCTCAGGAATAAATCTAAAGTCTTCATCTTAATATTTCTCAACAGAAGTGTCAGGACAGCATGTTGGACTTGACATCAGACCATGTATACAGGTTATTCCTCATTTTGGATACAAGTTTGATTTGCTCAAGGATCAGGCAGTTTGAATAGTTTATTTGGAGTTACATTACCGAAGCATTCCATCTTCATGGGTTGAATTGGGTAAAGGACCATCAGATGGGCTGACTGGTAAATCCACATCTGGTTGACCTCCTTGTGCATACACTGGCTTTGGTTCTATTAAAATATCAAAAGATTTCTAATGTCCATTCAGTCATTTAAAGACCAGAAAGTTTAACTTAGTTCATGACTTCTTCAGTAGCCTTCCTCTATCCTGCCTAGATCCAAAAAAGTGAAATTCTAGAAATTTACAACAACAGAAGACACTCTTATCATGCCATTCAAAGCAGTGTGCTTACTGGCCTAATTATTACTTCAGTAAAAGTCCCTAAACTTCCTCTGTACTTCATCAAGTACCCCGAAAACTGTAAAACTACAAGAACTAGAAGGCTTCCTGCTCCAAAGACAACTTTCAACCGTTCTGTTTCTAACCTCAATTTATCTGACTTAACTTCCTTATTTTCCCTTGGTTCTCTTCCTTCAAGAATTTAATTTTTGAAATGAAAATACCACAAACTTTCAAACTACAATGCCTTGAAGTTGACAGATTCCAATGCTTACTTTGGTCCAGTCAATGGTTCTTAAAGACATGCACTTACTATGGTTCTGCTGCGGAGATTCTCTGGAGTCCCTGGAGGAAACTGCCCCTGCAGGCTTCCCTCTGTAATGAGCACCAACAGGGGCTCTTCTCTGTTTTACGTGTTTGGTCATATTACAAGAATTTATACTTAAGGCTGATCTCTGCACGCTTGAGAAAAGTTCATTTCAAACAAGGTTGGCTTCAAACTAGTCTAATACCTCTTATCTTACCAACAACTGTGCCATCTTCCTTTAAATTCACTGAACAGACTAGTCTGAAATTAGGAATTTCAGGCACCAACTGGGTAATAATGCCTTTTTCTAAATGTGATTTTGGTCCTTACCATACCATAATGAAGCATTTACCTTTAAGTCTTTAATGACCCTTTCCTAGCCTAAGCCTCTGATGATTCCTCTGAACAAATACTCTCCCCTTTACCCTTCTTCAACACCATCGACTATGACAGTCATCTTGTCCTTGCCCTTAGCCTAAGCAGCAAACTGTCACAGATTCTGCCAACGACCTTTCTAACATTTTCATTACAGTCTCTGAAAGATCCTCACTTCCCTAGAACTTTCTGTGAGGTTATTAATTAAATATTATCTTTATGTACTGGCCCTAGAACTCCTCCCACCCAAACTAAGTACTTCCATGTATATTCTATTCATTCAAGAATAGAGTATTTCTCCTTCCCCACCAACCTATAAAATCCCCACAGTACTTATTACTTGCCTGCCAGTCCCTCAGACCAATTATTAGTACGTTACTTTGGATTAAGAACCCTCTTAAGGGTTTCCTATTCTGGTTGGATTTGTATTACACCAATTATTAATCTTCAGTATCTTACAGAAATACAGAATTCATCTTTCTAATCTCACTACCACATCCTTTTTCTATCTTGGCAAATATAAACTTACTTCATTTACATATCTTCATAACACCACTGTAAAATGTCACCTCCTATGACAATTTTTTAGCAATGGCTGCTGTATCAGAAAACGTGTTTTTATTTTTAAGAACTTTAAGAGTCCATCAATATCATAACTCTTTCGGTTCTTCACTCATCTACTGAATACTACATGCAGAAGTGTCACTGCTTATCCCCTAAGTCTTCAAATATTTTTAAGCTTGAATGTGTTTTTTCTCATTGTATCCAGCCTTTCAAACCCAGCTCCCTCTAAGCCATCTGCACAGCTTCTTTTTCTCTACTTGTAATTTCACTGAAGTGCCTCATTCTGTAAACAAAAATCTTGCAAGTCAGCCTGCCCGGAACAGTGTCCTGTCACTGTACCATCTTCGGTTTTTTCTTTGTTACACCATCTGGCTTTTATCTGTTGCCATTTAGCTTATCCTTCCCTTTTGGGAAAAAGGAATGAGATTTTGTTCTGGTTTTATTAGATGTACTGCCTTCGCGGTCTGTGACTGTAGTTATGAAGTGTGACGTGAACAAAGTATCTCGGAGTGTTCTGAGTTGTATCTTGGGAACAGTAGTTCTAAACAGGCTTAACTACATCCTTATTATAAATATAGTCTGCTACAGTAACCCATAAGACAAAGTTTATTGCTGAACACTCAGAAATGACCGATTTTAACCTTGCTTGAGAAACCAAAAGAGCTTTTCACAAGCATCACCTATAACTACAACCCTATTGACTCCTTTACAATGGACAGGCTCCACAGCTTAGGTTTTCAGGAGCAAAACTTTTAAAATATAAATGGGATTATGGTTAAAAAGACTGTTCGTATTCAGAAATAAAAATAATTAGGACTTTTTCTAAGACTTTAGAAATCATTCCACAAATACGCAATGGCATAAAATCTTTACTGGTCATCCTTTCTCAACAATATCATGATTAATATATTAAAATATTTTTACCTGGTAGTGGTGGAGTTTGTTTTTCAGTTCTCTCGACTGTCACTTCTTCCACAGTTTTAGAAGTATCATCTGCATTCTTTACCGGTGTAGAGACAGCTCCCGGTTTAGTTACTCTCTCATCTTCTCTGCTTCGAAGACTATATTGGAAAAAAATATTCCACTCTGCATACAGAACTGTTTCTATGATCTCAGTATACTAGGCCTAAAGAATAAATACTTTAATTCATAAAGTTGAGGGCAAAGAATTACCATTACTATTTAACAAAATTTTGTTCTTAAACTATCACATTATTAAAAATCTTTACTGTTTCTAAATCCAAGTGTTTTGTCCCTAATTCCATGTTAGACTTCTCTAGATGTGGCTATTTAGAAAGCAGCAGTACATGGTGACAAAAACTGCTCTCTGCTTCAAGCACTTAAGTGCTGTATATTGAAAGCTATACAAGGAATTGAGAAGCAAAGGGAAGAAGAGCGAGTACAATGATCTTTTTCTCACCCCTTCCTGTGGAAATCATGGATTTTTAGACTTAAGTCTTAGGCTTTGCTATGAACAAGCTAATTTATCTGCTCCTTTGTGTGTCAGCTGCCCCGCAACAAAAGTGCTGCTGGTATGGGTCTTGGCAGGGCTTTGCAAAGATAAAAAGTATAACACAAACATGTCCCTGACTTCTCAACTTTTCAGAGAGGATGAGGCCTTCAATCCATCTGTTACAAGAAGAGAGTGCTTCTCATACACTCAGTCATCCACACACTTTAGTAAGAAGACAACTTGCTGCTTCTTACGCATTTCCTATATATGCTTATAGTGTAGAACAAAGGCATTTAAGACATGTTAAAATAAGAAAATAAAGAAATGTCTCTTGGTCTTTAAATTATGAAAGCAATGTTATGTTCTAAAGAACATAATTGCTATTCCTTGAGCTCAAAAGATCAGGTATTCTTATATAGTTGTATAGAGGTAGAGCTACCAACCGTCCCATAGCAAAACTGAACAGAACATGTGCTGCATGTTGAAATGTTAACCACTGCACTGCTACCTGCTGAACAGCAAAACATTTCATAGATTTGGAACAGATGAACGCTAATAATGAGCTAGAAAGTTTTTTCCTGGGAGTTGGCAAATAAGCACAGATATTAAGAATATTTGAGAGAAGACAGACCCAAATCCCAGTTTTTATATAACATCAGACTTAATTGCCAAGAAGGGGAAAAAAGGTATTTCCTCAAACATAATGATGGTTTCGTCAATAGGTACAAGAACATCTGCTGTCAAAAAGGAGAGGTCTATGCTGAGGAAAAAAGGAGAATTCTGCATTACCAACAGCTAGATGGTGCTACTAGGCAATAATGAGCATCACTGTCCATAAAGCTCAAATGCATCAAAAAACCCATCATACAAAGCTAAGACTGGTTATCCCAATCAGAAATGATACTTCAAGAGTGGGAAATATGACTTCAGAAAACAGATTCCAGCAAGTCTACTCATCCAAGATGTGCAAGAAAGAATAAAAGAAATGCAAAAACTGAAATACAAGCAGAACATGCTTTCCTGCAGCAATATGAAGTTTAAAATGTAAGAAACAAAGCTTAGCTACTCAGGCAAGACATACTACAACTTCTGAGTGCACTCCTCTGCCAGTTTTAAAATTGTGTGCCTGAAGGCACCTAAACAAAACAGAATACAGAAAAATACTCTAATCACCACAACAGGCTGGAAAAGCACCCCTTGCATTGTAAACATAGCAGTTTAATTTTAAAAATCCTTTATTTATGCCTTTATCCAGATAACCCCCCTTTTTTGGGCTTCTAGAGTTCATTAAAATGATGCTAAAACCATTATATGTAACAAAATGAAAAGTAAGCATTTATCCTTCTACTTCATTCCTAAACATCACTCATAAAAGTTCTCTTATTCCTCTTTCAGATTTCCAGTTTAGGTGGATAAGCTTAAAGGGTATGTATTTTACTTTCAGCACTAGACTAAAACATGACTGGACTCCTCATTCCCTCCAAAATAGCTCCCAGCTTGTTAAAAACAGACACATACATTTAGCTATTTAAATGAATGCTAAGCATTCTAGAAACAAAGATGTCATGTGGTAGTGTAAGCTACAACTAATTCCACTCCCCAAAGATTTTTGGGTAATGAGCACTAGTTAATGAGATATTACAGTAAATTCCCCCATGAGCCCTCTCTACCTGTTTCCAAGCATCTCCCAACATTTTAAAGAAGCACTATTCCAAAACTGTAGTATCTGTCTTCCTTTAAAAAAAAAGGCCAAAATTAATGCATTACTACACAAAGACAAAATTAATTTTACATTTCCTCTTCACACAGTCCAAACCCAGTATAGTTTTATACTGCTTTTACACCTGCATACATCAAGAGAGTGTAAATACCTCACTAAAATACAGACACTGGTGGGCACAGGCCCAAAATAGTCAGGTAAGTGGCTGAAGCAGTAGGCTCCTAGACCGGGCTAGTGCTGTGTGTGTAGGCAAATACACCCTGCCAACCCAAATGCCTGCAAAAGGTCAGGTCTACTCTACCTAAGGCATGACAGTTTCAGTGGGAAAAAGCTGATAGAAACAGAATTGTGATAGAACAAATAGGAATCATCGGAACAGCAGAAGAGTAATTTTTTTTTCTTGACTTTGCCTAAATTGTCCAGTAAGCACTGAATATTTCACACTGCTAGATGATACAGGAAACAACTTGATGCTGCTACTGGTTCTAGGAGATGGAAACTTGTTAAAAACTGACAGCTGCACTTCCCAGGAGACAAAAGTGTTGCTCATTGTGTGCACCGTGACACTATTGTTTAGCATCTGTGCTGTGTCAGGGCCCCTTTTACCTCACTTCCTCCCCCTGATATCTTTTTTTAAAGTATGTTTAACAGAAGCACTTTTAAATAACAAAATGCAGTTAGCTACACATTAGTGCCATTCACTGTTAGCTACCACTGCAGAAAAAAATACAATTACCTCAACACACAGAATGTTTGTACAGAAAAAGTTACAAAAAATATGAATTTGCAGGCTCTTCCCAAATGTGTTTTCAGCACATCTCAAACTATGTAGCAGAGAAGAGTAAGAACCAAGTGGTATCTTCCTAAAGACATCCATAATAGGGTTGATTTTTGTCCTATATTCCAGTTTTTCAGCTTGTTTTGAAAATGGATAGAACCAATCTGTCACGCTACATATGAATTGACAACTGTATTACAGAAGTCAACCTCATCCTTCCAGAAATAATAATGACCTCTACAGTGATTTCTTCAAGCTACCACATCTTTCTTGCTGAGGTTGAAGTGTTGAACATATCAGAGGACATTTTTGCTTTCCCAGTACCAGGTGAGGAAGTGTGTACAGAGTTCCCAAGCAGGTTTTCAAGTAGTAAAGGGCAGCCCAGAGATGTATCTGGCAGGCTTGGCAGCACCTGACTTTAAATGCCCATTTTTAGGATAGGTCACACCAAAAGCTTATCCAGCTCAACAACTTGTTCCTGCCGGCAGGAAGACCAGATAGTTAAGAAAGGATACATGATACTTTACCCAAAATACTCTCCAACTTCAGAGTACAAAGAATTCTGTTGCTCATTCTAGCTTTTTAAGTATAGCTCTTTACAGGTTATACAAAGCCCAATTAGCTATTTCTATTAGTAAATTACAACAAATGTTTTAGAATTTGAGTTTTAAAAAAGACTGTTCAAGAGAAAGCTGTGAACTTTCTTTGGACTAAAGAAAACTACAAGTGCTATTTAATTATTTGACTGAATGCTCAAATAGCACCTGTTATGGAAATTCTATATAGAGGAAAATTGCAAGCACACTGCTGTATATACTGGTACAGAATACTGAGAGGTGAACAACACTGATGACTCTGCCAGACGCCAAAGCAGTACTGAAGCAAGTCTGCTGGCAGATTTCTGTACTCTAGTGCACACCCGGAAGTGTCAGTCTATAGTTAAGCTTGTATGAAAGGAGTAAGAGGATTCCCCTGGAATTTCCCTCCTCATTAACATACAAACACTTGGCAGAACAGGGTCTAAATAAAGACTCATTATCTTCAATACATATTTTAATATCTTAAGATCAGCTGGAAGACTTTTTGTACATTTCTTCCTCAGCTTGTTCTCAAGCCTTTTTCTTCCTTCAGATTTTCCACCAAATTTTAAAAACACTAAGTAGACACAACTAATTTGATTGTACAGTAGATTTGAACTTGCACAAACAACCACTACAAAGAGAAGTTGCTCTCAACATGTTTTTCTTTATGTGGCTCAGGGCCCAGACTTTCTGATTTTGAAAGAGATGTCAAACAGGAAATCATGCCATGCCAAAGTAGCTCTTGTTCATAAAGAAGATAGAGCGGATGCATTCAGAGTTGAGATAACTTCAAAGTTCCTTCTTGGGAAGGATTTAATTCTTCCAACAGTGTGGTCCATAAGGAGGAAGTGACCATCTACCTGAACCACTGCAATAGGACTGGAAAGCATCAACACTAGGCTAAGTTAGTCATAGTCAGAGTTTTGATAGATGTTCTTTATGTTCCTCCCTCCACAAGCCCTTTCAGTCTGCACTGGAAATGCATGTCAAGACATACAGGTTTTAAATATGACAGAGATCTCACAACCTTCACAATCAAACCCCTGCCTCTGGCACCCTGCTTTTAAGTTTTTCCCACTAATATGGAGTTCCTACCCCAAAACAAGCTTTCATGCCTTGTGTCCTTCCAAACAATATACACAGAAGAGAAGCAGAACCGTATGTAATCTATAACCCCAAGCAGGTCTACATGTCCTGCAGTTTCATTAACCCTTAAAAGATTCTAAAAGCCTTGAAGGTGTGTTATTTTTCCTTTTGGCAAACCAGACGTTATTAATAAGCTATCAAGTATATCTTGATTTTATAAAACAGTCAGCTGCAATTTGGTTTTTTAGAGTTTCTGAACAGCATCTAAAAATCTTCAAATAGAGGCTCGGAATTCAAATTTGCATAGACAATTTTAACTACTGCTCCACCATGAGCACTCAGAAGATAAACTTCTCTTACAAGTATCTAGTAGAATCTGAACTCCAATACTGAAACTATTTCAGTAAATTGTCTATTTCCAAACTGTGGAAATGCAAAACAGGACAGATTTGTTATTCAAGATTAAAGTTCCACATGGCAGAAGAGGAAATTCCAAACCATATAGTACATTACTTCTCTCTGAATTTGTATAAAATTAGACTCACCTACTAAAGAATTATCATCAATGTCCCATTACCAGGTTCAAATATTAAAAGCTACACCGTAAAAGGTAATTCTGCTGTGCAATATACCTTATTTTGTAGGGATCAAATGTATTCAGAAACATAACTTTTAAAGAAGGCTAGTGAGGAAAATAAAAATCCTATGCCTAAACAAAGCAAGATGTCAACAAGTTTACCCAGGCTGAACAATCAATAGGAATTTTAATACATGTCATCTCAAATCTCCTTGCAGCCAACTGCTTTCTGAAACCACAATATAACTGCATGTTATTCAATAACACATATAATTATCAAACTTACGCTATCTTTCATAGAATCATGCTTACAACCACATTTTAAAAAGTTACAACACCGAAGAAAGGTTCAATTTCTCAGGTCTAAAAAAACTGGATCATTACCAGCTGCATCTCTTGACACAACGTCATATTACCTTCATAGTTCTCCATCATATCTGTTACATCACATAAATCCAAGCACTCCTACAACTTATATATATCACATTAAATAGTTGATTTAAAAATCATACAATGCTGCCATCACCTGCCGTTGCTGGGCTGCTGTGGAGAATGTCTGGAATGGTCTGAAGGCTCTGACCTCTGGTCAGGAGATCGTGAACGACTGCGGCGAGGCCTGTCATGTGATCGGTTGGAATGATCTGATGCCAGCGACTGAATTTCTGAGATGTCTGTTAAATAAAAGTTGTTTTTTCATGAAATGATTGTAATTTAAATGGTGGTGTGACCTGCTCAAATGGGAATAAGCTTTTGCAGAGAATTTTTATGAAGATGTTAAATCTATGCTTATTATTACAAAAAAACCTAAACTTAATAAACCTGAAAGAACAATCACAAGAATAGGGACTGTATCTTTTTCTCCACTGTTTTTAAAGGTGTGGATTTCAATCATATTCAAACAAAAATTTACCCACATGACAGTCTCACTCCTAACTCTTCTCCCCCCCCCCCAACTCTCTCATCCCACTTAGGTATTTCACATCTTGACAACACATGGAATTCTTTTCTCTTTAGAAATCAAGGTTTCATACTCACCATCTCTTTCTGAAGCATTAGCAGAATGAATACTGTCAGAAAGATCAGGGACATTCAACAGTGTGGCTCGTTCATCTCGCTGAACAACCATCTTCAACTTGCCTTTGGACCTTTCTATTAGTGTTTTGGCATCTGCTAAGGACATATTTTCCGTCACTGTGCCATTTATCTGGAATAGAGCAAGAAAAAACCAGATATAAATTTACTAAAAAAACTCCAGCAAATCGCCAGCAAAGACAGTGGTGTTTTGTCTGATGATATTTAGAAATAGTTAGAGATATTTATCAAATTACCATAATACAATGGAAGACTATTGGGCTTATCCAAAATACAACATAGAAAATTATTTTCATCTTTCAAAGTCGAAGCTTCTACCACTAATAAGAAACTTTTAAAGGATTAGGTATGTGTTTTGAACGAGCACTGTTATACTCAGAGTAAGGAATAGTATGTTTTCCTTCACCTGACACATTCACAGCAATGTATTGAAATAAAAATTGTTAGTATGAATTAAAAATCATAGATGGTCCAGGTTGGAAGGGACCTTAAAGACCACCCAGTTCCAAGTCCCCTGCTATGGACAGGGACACCTTCCATGAGAGCGGGTTACTCAAAGCCACTTGCCTTGGACTCTGCCAGGGATGGGGCGAAACACAAAAATCCCTGGGGATGAACCTGAAGGCAAACTTAGTGTTGTGCAACAGCACAGTTCCACACCATTATACTGGATAACCAAGCATGTTGGGTCAAAGCCTCATACTCTTCCAAATACTTTATCTGAATACTTTATTTGGGCATTATTTATCTGAATAAGTCCTACGGAATAATACCACAAGGCTTAACGATTTTGCTTTCCTAAGAGAGGTTGATTTATGCTTAAATGTATTGACCTTCAAAATAATGTAATAAAAAAAAGACACATCATCTACTAACAATAATTATGATATTGACATAGCCAATTCTAAGAGTTATATCAATAAGTTTTGCCTTCGAACAGACACCACATATACTGTACCTTCAGTACAACATCTCCTTCCTGAATATTGCCATCTCTTGCTGCCAGGCTATCCTGTGATATTTCTTTCACAAATATGTGACTTGCCAACCGCAGACCATACTCTTTATATAACAGCAATAAAAGAAAACAGAAAACTGATGAAGTTACAGTAGAAAAAAAAAAAAAGAGGGAGGTATCTGGAGTTTTGTAACACTGCTTTTTACAACATTAACACAGGAAACACAAAGAGGAGAGTGAACTTGGCATGCAAAGGGCTGTAGTGGAATTATGTTATAGATTTACCACTATATCAGTCTCTTTTTCTAACTCTGCCTATAATCAGAGCTGTTGTTCAATAGTTTAATTTAGATGCTACCTACAATTTTTTCTCTTTCAAACAAGACAGCCCCTGAAGACTCAGCTAAAGTGTAGGTGTACAGCTGCTGACTACCAGATGTCAGCTGCACAGCTGGGATTTGTTTAATACTTAATACTTTTCTCTTAATTAAGAACACGTATTTTGGAACATGAAAAATACCACCAGAAATACAACCAGCAGTTTAAGTTTTCAGCTAGCTACTGGTTAAAATGGGCAAACAAACTGGCAAGAGCACTGTTCATTCAGCCCACGAAACCCTTAACACAGCACTGACTGAAGCAGTTGGCATTTAAAAACCAGCCAATGTTTCAGCAAGAGAATAACGTCTAAGTTACCTTCATTTTTCCTGGATTTCACCAGTGTTACTTTGGTGGGTTTTGCAGGCTGACTGGAAGTGACAGACCTCCTGTCTGACCTTGGTGATAAGCTTCTCTCCCTGCTGGCGCTCCTATCTCGTACCCAGCTCTTCTCGTGCCTTCTGCTGGCACTTGGACCACCACGGCTGCTCCTTGGATCACGGATTTCTTCATCATAGCTATCGTCCTCATTTTCAGACACTGGTTCAGGGGCTGGTCGAGTCACTGGAATCTGAATTTTCTTCATCCTTCGGATAGTCTACAACCCAACAACAGATATCAGCCTCTGGTTGTGTAATGATAATGACGTCACTAAATGTCAAAAGCCTAGTTAAGCCCAAAACTCAAAACATACAGATCTATTTGTGAATGCTCTGATTGTTGCATCCTCATTATAAAGTTATATCAAATTAATACAGGAGACTTATCTATACAGATTACAGTTGCTTTTAAAGTTGTTTTAGTTCTTTTTTTTTTTTTGCACTTTTGCAGAAGTGGCAAAAGGATAAGAATCAGACATTGTAGCACAACACAATCTGTCTTCATAGTTGCATATTTGAATGCCCTCTCTGTGCTTAAATCCACTCATCAGTTACTGGCACTGCTAAAAACCTCTTCTGCTTAACATGTAATCTAGTGTATCCTCAGTGCGTTATTGACAGTAATTCTCCTCAGCTTTCAAGGCTTCCAATCTTCCAAAGAAATGCTTATGCAAAACACGGTAGAAGATCAAAGCTGGTTTGCACTAACACAGACAGCTGCTTCCAGAGAATGACCCAGCCCTCTTTAGTGATTTGCCATGTGTTACAGCACCGAACCAAGTTCTACTGTACAGTTTCCATTAACTACTTTTCTTTACATAAATCTACACACTACTTACGATACTGAGAGCCCTGCACAGATTGCCACACGTTGCCTTCTAAAAGCTTTAAAGAACTGCTATCAATCTACAAATGCACATCATGTGCTTTTTTCAACTGCATTAAAGCTCATGAGAGCATTAAAAATCTGTCAGCAAAAAAGCTTTTCTACAAGCCTGAGAAGTCTGTTTCCGTGAATTAAGAAACTTCTAAACATTCTCTACTTTTTGTTCTATTTTTTGTAACTTAAACCCTAAACTTCTACAGAAAGCTGGATTATTACCCTTTGGTGATGACCTGTTCTGTTTTGCAAAATTCAAAACCAAACCACTTAGAATAAGCCTACAAAATTATAGGAATTAAGGTAATTATACTCTTTTTTGGTAAACTGTCTACTGAGCATAAAAAGAACCATATTAGTGCCTGAACAGCTTGTAAAGTCCTTTAGCATACACTAGCCTTTGAAAAACTCGGTAAAAGTGCATCTAAGAACATGAACAAATATTAAACAAAGCTTGTTTCCCAAAATTCAGTAATCTGAGAAGAACTTTACCATAAAGAAAAGGAATCTGAAGTATCCAGTGCCACACTGTGCAAACATCATCATTCACATTTTAAAAAACATCTTGCGTGACCTACTTGATAAACATGCTATGATCATCATTTAAATCTGAAGCATCACACAGGTATTATTCAAGTATGTTCCATCACACCTGTATTTCACAGCAGATATTACACCATTTCACTTTTGCTTTATAACTATGGAATTTTAAATCTTCAAGTCATTCACTTACAATTTTGGCATTCTTCCCACTTTTCCTCAGCTGCTGAACAGCAAACGCATGCTCGACATTATCCATTGAAACTCCATTAACCATTGCAACACGGTCATTTTCTCTAAATGAAAAACATCACAATGCACAGTATAAACACTTTATGTTGAGAAAAAAATATTGGGGAATAGCTGTCTCTGAACAAACTACCTGTATTACAAACCTACTACACAGTTACAGATAGGTATATTTTGAGAGCAAAACAATTAGGAGGTTAAGCTACTACTAACACAGATGAATGCCCTCTAGTCAGGGTACAGTGTGGCACTTACTGTAGCAGTCCTTCTGCTGGGCCTCCTTTCAGCACATCAGAAATAACTATTGATGTCTCACCACTCTGAAAGTGAGGATTATCTCTTCCTCCAGATATTGCGATACCAAATCCAAATCCAGGGGCCTATAATGTAACAAAAGAAATATTTTTACTTTCCAGTATCTAACGGTCACAATTTTCATTCCTGTATCGAACACAGAATGAGATGAATACAAGTTTTTGAAAGAAAGCAGGATCAATGAACCAATTGCTGCTATGCAATTCAATAACAGGAGACAGATTAAAAATAAACAAACACTTTTAGAAGGCAGAGAGTTTCAGTCTAACTACCAATCTCTTCCAAGACATTAGAGTTCTCATTTGCACTTTTAAGGCCTGCACCTCAGGTGCTCATCAGTAAGACTTCGATCTTCAGTAAGCACAACATCCCATATCCCTGTGCTGCAACAGTGACTCAAACCCCTCTCGTTCCTGCCCCTCTCGTTCTCTGAGGTTTCACAGGATGGGACTTACCCAGCCTGACCTCACTTAGTTCAGGCACTGACAGCACTGCAGCACACAGGAGGATGACTGCAGGCTCAGTTCTTACGAATAATAGCAAGATCACTTGTACCATTAAATACATCAAAACCTTGTCAGCACTTGCAAATCATCTGCATCTTAACAAAAGTAATTTGCTTCAATCTTTTCCCTCTAGGGTGACCTGCCACTACAGCAAGGTCAATGCCTCTGAAAAGTTATTCCCTGTTAGATATTTCAAGATACAAGAGTGATGGTTACATTTCTGCCTGGAAGCAGCAAGGGTGGGAAATAAGCTTTCTAAATATAACTGATCTGCAAACGATCTAGCTCTTTCATCATTGCCCAGAAAACATTTTGAGAATATTATCATTTAAATGCTGTATTTTGCTCAGTAATTTCTTCTAAAATTTTCAACTACGCAAAATACAGTTGCTGGATGGAAGAGATCAGGTTTCAGTCTATTCCACCCCTCTATTTCACAAAGCATACACTTCATCCTGGCAGATTTAGCCTTTTCTTTTTCAGACTTTTCAACAAACATGACCCAGCTTTAGCAAGGAGTTTCATAACCTTACAGTGACAGCAGAAGCAACATGGCAGTCTGTATTTGGCTGCAAGACACATGACATTCAGTTTTTTGGACATTAATTACTGCTCAAAAAAAACCCGTTTCCTATTTCCCCCTAACACAGAGGTCATAAAAAGATGCTCCAGATTTTGCCTGTAAGCAGTGAATAGAAGCAGTGAATAGAAGCAATGAATAGGAACATACAGTATTAAAACAGATTTGGAGAGTCACTGTTCAAGAACTGATTTGAGCAGGTAGCAAATACTGCTGCCAAGAAGGAAGTTGGGCTAAGTGTAAGGGAGTGGGGAAGGGTACACCTTACTGCTTCTTTTACATCCATTTTAATTCATTAGAGAAAGACTGGACATCTTTTAAAGACATATTCCAGCTACATCAACAAGAAATCGTGGCTGGGATTCAAGGATTAAGTGAAACCTGGTACCATGCAGGAGGACATTAAGGGTATTAATGACCACTTATGACCAGAGTTGGTCTTCTTTGACCTAACTAGTCAAAGAAAGCATGTAATAGCCTACAAAAATATGTTACAAAAAGCCCTTTCAAAACAGCAGTACTTCTCCTTTCTCATGCCACTGCTTCATCTTTCAGTTTTCCACTACTCTAACGAACAGGCTTTAGCTTGCACTGTATTTGGGTGGGGAAGGAAAGGGAGAAGAAAGATAATAACCAAGACATTTATGTCAAATTTCACTTAGATATTCTCTATATTTTCTTACACCATAAACGAAGAAATTCTCGTAGTTCTCCGCTCATGGTAAGAAATACAATCATCAGGCTAAGGTCAGCAGAAACTCTCTGTATACCTGATCTTTGCTGCTTGCCACACTATTTTAAAAAAGTAGATTTGCCAATCAGATAACCACTAAGATGACTAGTTTTGCACTTTTAATTTTCTTTTACAGAGGCCATGAAATGATGCAGTCTCATATACAGGCAGCAGTCAAAAAAGGTCACAAGTCAGATCAAGGGTTTCTAATGATACAAAGTCTTTAGAAACACTCCCAATTAAAAAATTCAAATCAAACCCTAAATCCTTCTGAAAATTTAAGAGCTCATATAAGAAACTTTTCAATAAAAATCAGACCACCTACTTTTCATTTTATCCTGCTGCCTACTATCATCTTGAGAGATAAATGGTAAACAGGACTACACTCAGAAAACTAAGCCTAGCTCCTAGATGTGTGTGGAAATAGCAAGATGCTGATCCCTACAGATTATACAAGATACCAATATGTATCTTAAGTAAAACTGCATTTGAAAAAACAGAATCTGTCACATCACAACTTCAACAGTCAGATGCTGTAGAAATAACGCAAAAAAAGCACTGTACTAGTTTACTCTCCCACAGTAAGGCAGCATGGGAGAGGTAGAAAGGTAGCTTCAGTTCTTTGGGGGAAAGAATTGAGTTCTAAGCATGAACAAACCCACACAATACACAAAGTGCATGATTCCTTCCTCAAGTACTTTACACTGAAGCATATAAAACCAGAAGATCTCTCAATGAAAGAAACTGTAGCTATCAGATAAGCTTTAACTGAACTTAAGACTGGCTTAATCCTTTAAGAGCTAAGTAACAATCTAGCCCAGGAACTTGTAAGGGTGGTAAAGAAATGGAACAAAAACTCTTGGTTAGAAATTGAAACCTCTCATTCCCAAAGAAGTTTCTAACAAGTCTTTTGAGAGTAGTGCTGGAATTGACCAGTAAACCCTCTTCCCAGTCAAGGATACATTCTAAGCACCAATTTAATATAAGAATAAAGGATTCTGGTTTTGTCACCTGGCACATGGAAATCATTCTTTGTTTGCTTTTAATTGGCTAAATTAATGCTATTAAAGTTATTAAAAGTACACACTGTTAGCTTTCAACGCCTAAAGAAGAGATACTTACTCAGCTAACAAGACAGTTACACCGGTACAGTTGGCAGAACTTTGGCATGCAAAAGATCATAACCAAAATTATGAAGAAATCAAACTTTCACGTCAGTACTATAAGTAGAACTTGTGACTATGCTGCAAGTGCAGCCAAAGACAAAATCTCTGGTTCCTACCCATTATTTCAAAACTCGTTCAAGGTAACACCATACTGCAGCATTTCACAATTCCTTTGTGCACTGACTAAACTCATCGTTTCAGGTTTCACTGAAGTTACTGCTAAAATTAACCAGGAAATTGTTCCCTTCAAGAGAAACTAAGCTATCACCAAGCCTGCCAGCCAACCCTGTATTGCTATGGTATTTTTTTTTATTTTTGACTATAAGACAATACTGATTTAATTGGTAATATGAGTAAAAATGTTAGAGTTTACACAGTTTCCAGGGATGACTGGTGAGCTTCAAGAAAAAAAAAAAAAAAAAAGGCAATTACACACAGAAATAATTCTTGCTCAAGAACTTGCTGACCTAAAAATTGTTGGAAACTTGAAGAGCAGCCTAGATAAATATCACAACACATTTTTGTTTTTATTTATACTTTTCTTTCAACATGTAGCTGCAGTTAGTGGCAGGGTAGTTTATTAGACAGCTTTCTGGTAAAACTGAGTCTAACTGCTCTTATTTTAAAAGGGCAGGTACCAAAACAGTTATTTTCAATCAATAACATTAAACCCATGAGAATCAACAGCTAAGAGGTTTTTACAGAGAATTAACATTATCTTACCAGTTGACCTACACACAGATTTTTCCTCCAAGGTCCATTCATCCCACCAAAGCTACAATTTTAAAATGCCTTGAGATTCTGTGACGAAAAACTGAAGGCAAATGATATAACTTGCTCCCTTGAAAAAACACTTTCACATCTACCTGTTTTTGGAATGAATACATCTATTTGGACCATAATTCCATGGTTGCTTTAACATTAACTTGCAGCCAGAAATGGCATCCCACCTTGTTCTGACTTTCCCTAAGCAATTCATTCCTTATTGACTCTTTGTACAGTTTCACAATAGCTACATCAGAATTCAATTTCATTTAAGAGTAACTCAAATAAGAGAATTGTCAACCTAAATGCAAAAGTAGTCCTACTGCTGACTCCAAGTACACATTCCTTTGTGTATCACTGATTTAAGGAAGTGGCAAGCAAATAACAGTTTTGAACACGTTTACATGCAACCACATTGTTTTATCTCCCTGCAAATAAAGTTTTAAAACTTTTAAACACAACCATTAATAAGCATGTAGATTTTTGCCTCCTTTCAGTAATGTACAGATGTAATCTAAAGCTTTATTCCTGGCACGGTTATTCCTAGGCAGGCTTATCTCTGAAACCCAACAAACAGAGCTACAATCACATGGTTTTACAACACTTCTAAATTTAAACAAAGGAATTATGACAGTTTCCTTTTCTTTTACTTCCTGACATCTGGCTTTTTCCTATTGTTTTCAAAAACTACCAGTATCCTGCATTAGGCACACACAACCAATTGTATGAACTTACCCTGTGAAGAGTCACAGTGTGTTGTTCCCATATAGCTGTTTCTTCCATTGTTGTGCTCTAAGGATAAAGAAAAAGTCCTAAAGATTAGATTTCACTGTCAATAGCTGTATAATATCACAAATAGAAAATTACACTCAAAAGTAACATTAATATTCATATAGAATAGCTACAGAAGAAGTAGGGCTGGCTCATTCATTACACATTTCCTGTCTTTATATGTCACATCTGAACTTCCTGTGCTTCTGTGGATGGGGGCAGGGGGAAGAATAGGCAACACAGATTACAGCACTTGAAGCTATAAAGAAGTTTAAAAGGAGGGACTACAAGAAGCATTTGTGATGTGGGCTCTCTTGGTTGCTCACTGAGTGTACAGTAAATGCAGCTAGTCCAATCAGTTGTAATTGTATTCTAACTTATATACTTACAATTCTGTTTTTGCTTGTTCTAGCTGTATGCAGATTACCACTAATTCATGAGCACCCAGCTATAGATTACAGTACCTGTGCTACTGTATTATGCATACAGGTCACATTTAATGGTCTGCACAGTTTAGCATAGGCTAATTTTGCTGGTACGCAGTAGCACTGCAGAAATTACAAGGTCCTCTCTAAGGTAACTAGATTAAACAGTTACATTATGACAATATTTACATACCTGCATTTCTGCTTAAAAGAGCACTACTTAGCGAGCCAAGACGAGCAAACGTTTGGAAAGGGGAAGATAGCACAAGGGAGGAAAACCCGGCAGAGCCAAAGGCCTGAAAAGAGGCAGGAAGGCAGCAGGAAATGCACAGCGAAGATCCTGCTGCTACACGTTCTACCTTTCCAGAGGGACTGTCCAGTGGTTTACTTCATACCCTCCCCTCTCATAAGCAATCCGCTAACTGAAGAACAGAATCAGAACACAGACATCTCTGCAATATGCCAGTGTTGGTTTTTTGAAAATCTGCTTTGCTCTGAATTTGTTTCATTTACAGTAACTCAGTCACTACAACAAAAAGTACTCCCAACTTTTAATTCAGTCCTGTATCAGGGAACAGTAGTAGGAGTGTTTACTCTCACAATCAATACCTCTGAAAATTTCATCCCATTTCAGAACATCAGAATTTGCAGCTGGGTTTACAAAGCAAGTTCTTCTCCCGACCACAAAAAGCTGTGGGTTTTTCCCCCCTCCACATTTTGTGCTCTATTTCAAGGGTTAGGATGTGCTACATTACTGCTTATTTCTCTTTCAGTGTTCACTTCTCTTGAAACTCCTGTGCGACTTAATTGGGATATATTTCATTCAAACAGCTTTATTTCCCCTCTATTCAGTACCAAATGTTACTCCTTTGCATTACAAATTGATTCAACTATACCCCAGAATTAGCTTATTTCCTTCCAGTTTTTCAAAAGCAGACCAGATATATATTGAAACAGTAACCATGTACACATACAAAGCCACCTTTGAAACAAAACAGAATGTTTTGCTTGCAAAACGGTCAATGAATACTGATTTTCTTCCTTATTTCTGATGTTCCCATTCTGTCTTAGTTTTGGCAAGAGCTTCTCAGGCTAAACATCTCATCAACAAGTGAAGAATTATCTCTGCAAGTAAACTTCTGAAGCAAAAAGCTTCAAGTAGCTCCTGTTCAGTAAAAGATGACAGAGGAATCCAAAAAAGGACTGCAAAAGTTGTCATTCACATTATAATGGCAATAGGCTGCCTTATTTCTATCTGCAATTACCAACAAAGAAGTTAACCCGCCTGGTTCATTCACTGCACTCGTCCTGGCAGTGCTGTGCAAGTACAACCCTCATCTGCAGCTGGAGGCCCCCTCAGAGCACAGCCTGAGCTCCTTGGCTGACAAGGTATCTGCTTTCAACGGCTTTGAGCTCCAAAGTGCGTGCCTCCCTGCTGGAGCTCGGGACACAGGGCACAGTGCAAACACACCAAATGGCTCTGGATATGGCAAGGACAAAGAAAACCCAGTTTAACCAGCTAAGCACTGCTCCCACTAGATCTGGGAGAACTGGCAAACCCAGAGTTGGAGCAGGGTAAGATAACAAAAACAGCTAGGCCATGACTAAGAAAAACATAAACAAGCTATGTAATGTGCTTCTGAGAACTGTGAGAAGACTTACTACTTCACAAAAAACCCCAAGACAAACCTCGAAAACATCAACCTCACAAACTCACCAGCCTTTCTAAACCTGGACAGGGTGTCCACTGCTCAGTCCAACCAGGGCTGCCACTTTTAATGCCCTTCTCCCTTCCGGAGCAGCTCAGTCTTTCCACTTTGTTCTTCTCCATTTTCTTGCTCACACTATCTCCTCTATTGATCTACTGCTAACACCTCCCCTAGATTTTACTAATACATTCATATTGAATTCACAAGACTCAGAAATATCAAATATCCATTAGTTAGATAGCAAAGCAAGTAATATGTTATTTCTATCCCTTCTGCATGCCCAAACGGTCCAATTAGGAACAGTGGAAACAGTTCAAAGGCAGCCTGAGGTGAGTGTTGGCTTTGACACAAACTGCTTACATGAGTTAGTGTCTGATCTGTAAAGAATTGCATTCACTCACAAAAGACCCAAAAAAGTTTGATGAAGACCTGTGCAGTATTCACCCTACTAAACACTGATAACTGTGAAGAACTAGCCTGTTGCTACCATCCATTTTGTGATACTGCTCCTAGACTATCCCCAAAGTGCTCTATATTTTCATGTGACATTTGAATTTCAGGAATCTTGTAAGAACTTAATTCCCAAGTCTCCAAAAATGACAAACACTGCTTGTAACTAAGGGGTGGGGACAGACAGTGTAGGTTTGCAGCAACAGTACCAGCCCTGCTGACTGCTGGTGCCAAGCCTGCTATGCACCACTGAGTTAGGGGAAATCAAGGTGACTCAGCAGGAACCGAGAAATACACACAGCCTAACACCCCAAAACCTAGGAATATAGGAGAATACTAAGATGCCACAGTCTAGAGTTAGAGTCATTTAACAGAGACCCTTAAGTATCTTTGAAATTCAAGTGGACAACTGACAGCCTTTGAACTTTACTAACTCCAGGTACTATGTCTATATTACCGATGGTTCTCTACACGTATTAAGAACAAAAAGAAAAGAAAGAATAGTAGTATCATGACTTCAGTGATGGAAAAAATATTTATTATATTAAAACAAATAGTTTCTTTAGAGACAATTAGTAGTATTCCCAGCTCTGCATATGGCAAGTGCACGTGTTTGTGGGTTGATTTTTCTATTATTATTTAGAGGGTAACATCATATATGATGTTGCAATTCATCAATGAGGAAGAAATGTAACTTATGATTTGCTCAGAATCTTGGACACATCAAATCTTGTTCAACTCTTTCACCTTTGGAAGTGCCCTGAGAAATAAACATATCAAAGTAAACATCTTTTCAGAAACCTTCCTCTGAGGGCTTACAAGGGTCCTTCAAACAACAACAAACATTTTTCACTCCTCTTCTCAATACATTTCTTTCCTGCTTCTCAAGGGCTGGGCTTTTCATTTTTCTTTTTAAAAAAACATTCCTTTGCTCATATGACTTTTACCTTCACACATGCATCTTCGCACGTGTGCACATACATAAGACTGAACTTCTCCAAAAGATTAATTCTCTAATTATGCATCAGGATTTTTCCTTCAAGTATCCTGAAGGAGAAAAAGAAAAAAAAAAACCAAACAACAAAACACCTTGCTGGCTCCCAGTTTGAGCAATGCAGTCATGCTGCAAATAGCATTGCTCAGTTCACTGCAGCCGGAAAAGCTGTTACTGGCAGCAGCAGGGGAGCCACCCGCAGGCTTGAGAAGACAGGTAAGTTCACATTTGAAAAGCTTCAAACAACAGCCAGAAATTAGTACTTTATACTTAAAAAAATGCAAGGTTCCTGAGGTGAGGAACCTTCTTTAGACTTCTACACCTGGAGGAACAGCTCAGGCTAAGGCTACACATTCCTGAAATCCAAGCCATATTAGTTTCCCAATGTTCGTTTGCAAGTCTAGAGGGACTTAGTAGAGGAATAATTGTTTGCTTATCAAAATAATTAGAATTTGCAACTGTGACAATTTCTGCAGTTTGTTGGGCATCTAGGGGGTGATATTTGTCATTCACTTAGGAAAAACCAACATAATCCACATCAATATCCAAAAAACACAGCTTCCTGAGAAAGTATAGAAAAGAAAACCCAAGCTTCCCCAGTCAGCCTAGAGCAAGGAATGAAGAGGTCATTTCCCCACACAGCATCTTTCAGATCTCCAACACTGAGCAAGATGACTTTCTACAGATACTCATCTTTGTCCCTGCCTAGTTAAACTACAGCCACCTTAAATTCTAACAGATTCCCTCCAATTGCCTAATCACAAAAGCCTTCAGCTGACTGGGTGGGGACCGATTTTTTAACAGTTGTTCCCCTGCAATTAATGCAATGAGGTCAGAATCCCATTATCAGACTGATTTTATCAACTGGAAAGAGAGCTTTGTCTTAGTGGTCTTTCTAACACATAGGCAAAGAACCACAATTACTCTACAGAGAACCTCAAAGTTACTGCAGTTATTTCAAATACTGGCAGACAACTCCTGGAGCAAGTGTAGCCTCCAAGGAGGAGGGTAGAGGCAGGATGACCCCAGCAAACTGCACACTGCTACTCACACTCTTCACACTCACCACGGGGGTATCTCTGTCCCAGACTTTGCAAACAGCCTGTATCTTGGTTTCTTACTTGATCATCACTCCTTCCATGGAGAAAGACTGTTTCCCTGAATGTATTTTTGAGAAGACTCAAGAGGGATCAGACAGGGCAGCTCAGGGACTGCCACAGAGACAAATGACATGCACCTGATGCTATTTCATTATCTCTTTTTACATAGCAGTGTTAAATGGAGGAGGAAACAGCCACTAAAGCACTCTTTTCTGAGATGCGTGTAAAAAAATGTTCACAGAATCACTGAAGCTGAGAAGCTAGTCTTTAGTCTCACCTTCTGTCTGAATGTACATCCACAGAGATGACATCAACCATCTACTGAAACAGAAATAACAACCTTAGAAACATGTACTAACCACCTCAAAGTAAAGTAGTGCTCATTGCCATTTTTTCTCTACGTACTTCATACATTGCATGGGTTCCAAGCTGTAGTCAAGAGTTCCACTCCTCTCAAATATTCACATATATTCAACAGCCTACCTCGTGTAAAGTTTGTGTTAGGAAAAGCACCATTATTAAAGCTGCTCTTCATGTAACAATGTGAAATCCAAGTTAAAAAAATTACAGAATTTTCAACACTGCATGTTAATAAGATGAACGTAATTTTATTTAGATCATTCTAGAAGTATAAAGTCTCTACAACAACAATACCGACCATCTGAACAACAGAAGTCATCTTTACAGCATGAATAACAACCTTGAGAGGAAGAACTAGGACTAAATATATACATAATTTTTTTTAATAATAGCTAGGCTGTTTAACCATTCCACACAATTCTCCCTGTGCTTCCACAATCACATGTCACTCCACAGGATACTACCTTATTAAATACAATTTCCACTGCTTCCTGCTCTCAAAGATTAGTCACTACATTTTGAACACATTGATACTGCATATATCTAAAACTGTCCCTAACTTCTAGTTTTCCTGAAGAATTTTTATGCAAGAGACATTTTTGCTCTGACTTCTGGGCATTGTTCTCCTCAAACTAAAAGAATAGCTCAGTATTTAACTCACCGCATCCATGTAACACCCAACTTGTTTAGCATAACTCACTTTTCCAGAATGGCCTCTCAAGTTCAAGCCTCACACGTCAGCTCTCTGATCTTCCAGGGTCATAAAAGTTTTTTTTTGGTGGTGGTACTGGTACTCAATACAGAAGTGTTAGATCCCTCTTCCAAAAAAGTCCTAATCAAGGACAGTATGTGTAAATTAAACATTGGATTACAGACCCAGTTAAATCTGAGTATTTCCAGAAGTGTTTATGACAGAGGCCTAGGGAATCACGCTATCCATGAAAGGCACAAGGCTGACACTCAGAAATAAGGCAAAACAAACCAGAGTGTAAGACCCAAATGCAGATCCATCTCAAATCATCTCAGGTCAAGTTACTTCAGCTGAAGAGTACCAGTCAAACACCCTGGTAACAGTATCAGCCAGCAGCCAAGCAAAGCCTAATGGCTTCCTGACCTCTAAGGCGTGGGAAAACTTGTTTTAGAGTTTGGGATGCTTGTCTGTTTTGCTTCTTTCCATTTTGCTTTCCAGCTGGCAGTGAAACCACGTAGGATCACAAACTCCAAAGAGCTGCAATAGCATTTCACAGATCACTACTCCAGGCCAGCACAGCAAAACATACAAAATCACAACAGAACAGAAAGGCTAAAAAAGCAAAGCGGCAAGCCATGTTTCTCCAGTCAGTAAGTGATGTTGCCAAACAGGAGGACAGATAGCTTGCACTTTGTGTTTGTCTCAAGTCATTTCTCTACTATACTGACCAAGGTCAGTATTATTAGGACCTAAAGATTCCAAATTTAGAGTATAAATTTTAACATGTAATTGAAAGTACTTATCTTCTCTTTACTTAAAGATCAACTTTATCTCAGATTTTTTTTTTTCTAATCATTTCAAACCCAAGATTTTCAAGAAACTCGTGTAATATTTTAATTCTTTAAATCTCAGGATGCAACTTGAAAAGCACTCCTTTTACCACAAGTAACTGCTTAAGCAGCACACACTGCCCTCCTACTAGTTTCCATCCTCAGAAATATCCCCTCCCTCACATCACTCTCATGCAAGTGTTACAGGTATGTATATGGTCATTCCCTCATTAGTTCATCTCAACTCCAACAACAGCAACTGCTTGTGGCATGGTTTGTAAGCCAGTTCTGTGAATGTAAAAGCTCAAACTGCAGCCTCCCATGACATGCACACAGCTGTGCCCACAGTTTCACAGCCACTGACACAGTTCAGAACAGGAAACTCCAGTCACACACCACCTGCCTTTGTTTGAAAGCCATGGGGGTGGTCAAACGGTGGTGCACATTGCTCAGGAAGGCTATGGAGTATGATCCTTGGAGGTGTTCAAGACTCATCTGGATGAGATCCTGGGCAAGCTGCCGTAGCTGACCCTACTTGGAGTATGAGGCTAGATTAGATGATCTCCAGAGCTCTGTCTGACCCCACTGTTCTGCAATTATTCTATAAACCACATTTCATGAGAACTGCTTTGAGCACAGCGTTAGACTAGCTGAACTCGAGTCCCTTCCAATCTTAATTACTCCATGATTCTAAGTCACATTTCCAGCACATTTCTGAAGCCAAATCCTATCATCCAACAGCAGACACAACCACCATCTCTGCACACAGCTCGGCATTACTGTTTTATCACTCATTAAGAACATTAGTTGGAGTTACTTCAGCTTGATTTTTCCCCTGGGGGAGGAGGAGAAGAGCACAGTATCAGTACCAAAGAAAACAAAATGATATCATATTAGCTTTATATAAACCTAAAATCAGGCTTTTTAATTAAAAAATACAAAGCCAAAATGTACATAATAAGTGATATGGCTACAAAAAATTACCAACATGAATACAGACATCAGAGCAGTAATCAAAGCATTGAAGCACTTCAAGCCAGAATTCCTCTTACCTTGTTTTCAATCCAGAAAATCATAACCCAGTTACCCAGGACTGCAACATATAAATTTTAGATCATTATACTCTGAAAATCTGTCAAATGAGAGCCTCAGGATAGGCAACAGTATCCCATTAAGACAGAGCTGGGATGATTTTCCAAGATACTACTCAGAGCTTTCAAGTATCAATCAGACCCAACACACATTTAAGAGCTTTGCATTAAAATTCAAGTTACAGATTCAGATCTACATCTTTGGCATCTTCCAGCTTGACAACAAAAGAGCAGCATACCTAAGTTAATTTCTCTTTAAAATGTTTTGGGGGTGGGGGGTGGCATTTGCTTGTTTTGGTTTTGTGTTTTAGAGCCCACATAGCCATAGCCAAACAATACATTTTACAGTTAATTTTAGAAGAATTTGGTAAATAAGGACTTGAAATGCAGGTCGCCCAAACACACGCTACTTTTTGTCTCAGAAGCAGTTGACAACTACTGTTGTAGTTCCGGGATTCAGGGGAAGGGGCTGTTTCTCTGATATCTTACCCCTTGAATCTCAGTATGAAGAAATACATCACTGCAGTAAGGTTTTCTTCCCCTCCCACTTAGAGGTACAATTTTTTTTCCTCTGAATCTCAAGCAATCACTCAGTAGGAAATTTCAGGTTAAGTGTCCTTCCCTACCCAGAACAACCACACACACAGATGGTATCTTCCCACCCTCAATTTGGGTAACTGTCAGTTAAGAAGATTCAATTTTAGCAGTCACGTGGCTGCTAAAGCATCTGCAGAACACAGTACAACTCTGAGCTCACATTTACTTCACATACTCAAAGAAAGTTCGAAGCCAAGGATACAGAAACACAGGAGTTCAAAGAGGAAGAGACGAGTGAAATACTCCAGCACCTGGAAAAGGAGTAACTTGTTTGATTAGAAAGCTGTTAGTGACTTTGGAGTAAGGAGACAATGGTGACAAATAGTTTCGTTTAAAAAGTGCAGGGTTCTGTTTTGTTTTCTAGTGCAGAGCTTGAGTTGAGAGAGGAACAGAAAAAAATCCAAGAAGTCACTGAGAGAAAAGAATGAGAACTAGAGCAGCATTGCCATACCCCACTGGCCAGAGGTGGACACACAAAGTAACAAATGCTACGGTAGTGATTAATGCTAGTGTTCAAAAGGCTTATTCGGCTATCAGCAAGGTAAACATTCCTAACTTTCTTATCAGCCAAGAAGCTGTGGCAAGCAGAAAACACATTTTTCCTCAGGACTCTCCCTATCCTATTAACATCTAGCTTCAAATTACTTCACCATGAAATGGATTTTCCTATTTTTTTGAAAACATCTGACTTGAAGAGGTATCTGTTTAAGCAGGCACAATTTAGTACACTTTGATACTTTACTCCACAATTGTCTCTCAGTCTCTCCCTGTTTATATGCACATCAATCTGTTCTGGGATTTGCCTCCTAAAAAAACTTTTCTTCTAAAGCTAACATATTAATAAATGATGCAGAAAAAATTAGCCATCTACAACTGTCCTTGCATCCAATCACAAAGCTGAATGACACAGCACTGACAGAACTCAAAACTGGGTAATAAGCTGAAGATGTAGAAAGCAAAAACCCAGTAAGTTATATTAGTCACTAAAACCAGTATTTAAGTTCTGAACAACACAGTGCAGGAGAAGAGAGGGGGGAAAAAAGCCCTCTGCTTTTTTATACCAAGTTGTTCCATTGCATTCAGCAGCCCACAGACCTAAAGATGAACTCCCACATCCCAAGGAGAATCTTCCTACAGCTCAATCAACATCTTCATTTTCATCAGTCCTTTACAACCTTCTGTTTAGTGTCTATGTAACATAAATTAAAATTATCCACTATTGATAAGAAAAATCAAAATTACTGTGAAGGTTCAGTTTCAAAAGAGTGGTGCAATGGGGTCTAAGAAAGAGGAATTCAGTCATTGTATGAACCAACTGAACAGGTGCCCAATAACACTGCCAAGGAAAAGCACAACAGCCAGGGACGGGACTTGGAGCAAACTCCCCTGGCAGAACAAGTATATCCTTAAAACAGCACCTTGAGGCGGCTGCTTGACTATACAAAGGGTTAAGGAGCAGGAAAAGCCTAAGCTTAAGGCTACTTTTGTTCCCAGGTCAGAGATCTCCCCTTCATCTGCAAAGCTATTCTGAATGAATCAAGGAATCAGTCTGGCACTGATGATGGCTTTCCTGAGGTGGAAAAGGAGAAGAGAAGCTAACAAAATAAAAGCAGAAAACTTCTCCAGTGGGTTACTCATTGACTTAGAGTGTAGAAACCCCTCCCATATAACAGACCTGCAGACACTTTCATAACTGCAGACACTGCTTTCCTGGGTAACACAACTGCTTATTCACAGCCAGCTATAGAATGGGATTTATTTTTTTTATCTTAATCCTGGCTATACTATTAGATATTTGCAAAATATGGGAGTTTCCTTTCGGAAGGCAAAAGAAGACTCATTTTTACCACAAGACGACTTAAAACATGTTTTATGGAAAACACGTGCATATTTTTCTACCTTCTAATTTACTAATATTTTCCTTTTTTTAATGGTCTGTTTCCTTCTCTTCAAGAGCCAAGGCCAGTAACAAGCACAAAAGAAAATAACAGCAGCTCCAGAAGAATCAACGAGACATTTCCACACTTTTCTTTCCCTTCCCTTAAAAGGACACAGAGCAGCAACAGGGATGTCCCTGCCACCCAAACACACCCAAAACATCTTTTAATTCCAATCATAACTCCTCATCTTCTTAAAAGGTAGCAATGAAACCAATTCCGATGAGGAGCCAAGACCGGAGAAGGGGTACTAAAGCCAGGCCTGAGATACTGCCCAGCACTGTCAGCCGCCCTGGGCACAATCCTCCTCTTTGGTTTTCTACTGGCAGCAATCCTGCTGTTGCCTTTCACTAGAGCAGTAGTTCACAACCAGATCTCTTCAGAAAAGTTGGACACAAATCACCATATATTAACTTAAGCTAAGAAAAGTAAGCACTGTTTAAGACAGAATGTTCTGGGGTTTGGGGGCTTTGGATTTTCTGTTTTGAAGAACGCATCTCCACCCTCACTCCCAAGTGGCTGAATTCCCATGAAGCCCAGACTGAAAAATTGCCCCAGCCATTCCTCACTCCCTGAGTCAGGAGCCAACACCCAGTCTCCTTCCCCGCCCTCATGAAGGCAGGGTAGAAAAGACATTGGCTACAGTCACTGGAACAAACTGACACAGTAATTACTGGCCAAGAGGCTGTAATACAGGCTTCAAATTGACCTCTGCAGGTATTCAGATTTACATAACAATCATATCTGTTCCCATCCCATCCTACAGACACAGCTAGGACTTGTTTCTTCCCTGTTCACACATCAAAGCAGGGAAAGGGACAAGGGAACTCCCTACCATGCTCGAGTAAAATTGTTGACAGAGCAGAACTTCCTAGCGGCATGTTGCCTTATGCATACAAAGCAAAACAGTGCACTTCAAAAGCAATGGAATGCCCTCTTCTCATAAAAATCTATTTGGTAGACCTTCAATTATTCCCACCATTGTAGATGAACTAGCACTGAATTTTACATAAAACTCTGAATGTGAATTCAGAAAGCTTTAATTACCAAAACTGACAGTCTTTCAGATCAAATAGCTTCAAGGCCTTTCTTCTGCAGTTTCCACTTGACCTTCTACTTCTCCAGTTGAGTTTTAAGGTGATATAACTAAAAACACAGTCACATCAAAGAAAAAAAAAAGCCACACTCAGAAAGTCAAAGGTTAAACCTTAAAAATGGTCACAAAGCTACTTTTGTATTTAGATCACCAATTAAAAATAAACTCATTTCAGTGGAACAAACTGCCTCACCAGCAGCTTTAACCACAAGACACTAACTTCTATTACCATAATTTCAAGTATATCAACAATACAGGATTATATTCTTAACCAAAACTCCATTATGTCCCTTCATCACCACTCTGGAATGCACATTCCCAAGCAGGCAAGAAAACTATGCAGGCAGAAATCATCAAGGCTATTTTAAAATATGCATTGTGCTTCTACAGAACTGTATCCTCCACCTACCTGGAACTGTATTTAAAAATGGAGACTTCACAAACCCAGAGCCCTTAAACAAGAGCAAAATTCTCCACTTCTGAAAGTTGATCTGATTGGATTTTAACTTAAAAACTGCAAGACTGAAAAACTACAAAACTATAACCTGAAACTCGAGTTGCAAACTAAAAAGGCACTCAAGTTTACACAACCTTTACCTCACCTCTGTATTATTCCAGGACTCCTTGCACTATAGAAAGCAGCTCTGTTGAACTTCAACATTTTGAATGTAATAAATTAAGAAAATAACAAAAAGGTTAAAGACCAGAGGAAGTAACTAGTGCAGAAGTTTAAGTCTTGCCCCATCTGTTACATTATCTCTTCAAGCTTCACATTCTAAAGTGAGTTAAGGTTTTAATTGACAAAAAGAGAACAAATTAATCTGAAGAGCGTGAAGTTCAAAAAGAAGCAAGGAAGAAAAGTAACAAAAATCCCACTTGGCTGTATTTCCCCCCTCTGCAAATATTATTTCACATTGCTGCACATTAGATCCAATCTGTTCCTCAAAAAAATAAAAAGGAAATCAACAGCAGAAGGGTATCCACACTCTTGTCCTACTTGAGTCAGCACCTTGACTCTTGAGTGGGAAGGTACACAGCAAAACATAACCTAATTTACTTTCACAGATAAACTTCAGTTCTTTCAAGAGCAGAACTTCACTTGCACCACACTCTTGCGCTCTTGGATGCTCCTCACCATTCAGCAGCCCAAACATCAAGTATATACTGGTATCTGCAAGCAAAGGATGCAGAAGGCCAATTTTGTGACAACATGTGATCTTTTCTGGGCCTTGGATAAATCAGCAATATATTTTTAGGATTGCTTCATGACCTTTTCTTAAGGAACCTGAAATTATTACAAGGTGATACAGAGAAAAAAAAAAAGTAGTTAAAAAGCTCTTTTCCCATTCCACCTCTGCTTTACGTCTTGCAACTACACGGTAGACTAAGGATGTATTTTAGCTACCCAATCCTGACAAATACATGATAAATTGAACACAATTAAGTTCCATGAGCATGTACCAACTATCAGCTTGCATGCACTTATGCTGGTGACATTTTCCCTTGACAGTGCACTATCAACTTAGGAGTCAGTGCTCCCAAGCCACGTTTACTCTCAAAAGATCAAAGACAGACATGCTTTATCAAAACAACAGTGTCAATTATTGATGCACATACTTAACAGACTTAAATACTGAGACCAACGGCAGTGCAACATGTGGCAGAAGAGTGAAGTTTCTGCAACAGCCTCTCCAAACTGGAGGGAAGGCTGTTGCAAAGCATCGAGGACAGATTATCATCATCAATTCAAATAACTTACAGTTCCACATACCTACATCATTGCATCAGTACAATAAAATGCAAACATCTGTATTACTATGATAAAATTTTCAAAAGCAGTCTTTTAGGTTTACTTAGGTTTCCTTTAGTGTTAGGATACAATACAAATACAACCATATTTTCAGGTTTTCCTTTTGCTACGGATATTAGCACTGAGTACACACTTTTTCCAAGATGAAATCCGAGCTTCTCATGTAAGAAAGTGATAAGCATCCAAACACACACAGTTGTGGTATCTGAAGTTTGTACTTGGAACTCAGCCTAAACAAGTCTGACCGAATGGTAAAGTTGATTGAGTTGCAAAGCATTTTTACTTTTTAGTCGGCTCATTTTACACTTGTTCCACAAGATATTTAAGGAGCTCTCCTCCCTACCACCAAAAATATTAGTCTACTCCAGTGCAAGTTAGAACAACACTCAGCATAAGCCTTTTTTATCAGTCCACAAAAAATCATCCAACACAACCAAAAGTAATGCTCTTACTTAAACGAGCTTCAGTTACTTTCAGACTCACTTTCAAAACTGGAATGAGGAAGAAGAAAGTTTGTACACTCTACAAGCACTCAACAAGAAAAATAAACATTACTGAGGTATTAAAGAAAGCTACAAATAAACCCAAGTAAATACAGGCAGCAGTTTGACAGCCATTAAGAATGTCTGACAGCGAAAATCTAGACATATCGGCATGGTAAGTAATATCAAAAGCTTTCTGTTAGCAGGTTGAATAGCAGGAGAATCTCATGGCCTTTTTAGAATTGTCACTACAGGTAAACTATTGGTGGTCTCTCTGTCTGTACAGGCCTAAGGAGCTACCTTAATTCTCGGCCCTCAGTACCTGATACAGAGGCACATCACTGAAATTATCTTCTATAGCAGTCAGTTTGGTACCTTTTATAAACACGGAAACAAAAAAAAAAAATTAATTATGTTCAAGTACAGTGTTTTGCTTTTGCACAGTTAAGACACATCAAGTGAAGAATCCCAACCTAATCACTACATCAAGACGTGCTCATAACATAATAGTGGATATTATGACTTCAATTCAACTCTGAAATAAGAATGAACTATCCAGTAACACAAGCAGAGATATTACATGCTTAGACAGACTTATGAGAAGCTACTCTTTCTCCTTAAGTCATCATAATTTCTTTAAGATTAATCTTTGATTTCTAGCCAAGCTATGGTGGAGACAACAAGCACACAGAGTACTTCAGAAGAGGAAGTCTTCTGAAATAGAGGAACAAAGACTAAAAACAGAAGTCTATACATAACTACTCAGAGATGCTACCTGTCAAACCTACCTCTTAGTAAGTATTTCTCATCTGTGCTTAATGGGCAGATGTCTTTTTTGCTTAGTCAGCACATTTTTTGAAATGGAAAAGTATGAATGATATTCCAGCTGTTTATCCAACCAGCTAGAAAAGAAACTGGGTAAGCTCTTGGTTACCAGCTGAAATGTCTGTATAATTTTGGCAAATGACTTGTTTATCCCAGGCTACAGCTACAGTTCATTCAAGTGTTGCCCAAAAAAACTATCAAGTTACATGTCAACAAGAACCAGATACTGGGGATGGTGGAAGGAGAAGGAAGCAACAAACCTGTAAATTAAGCAAGTCTTAGTTCTTTCAGAGGAACATCTTCCCAAATGAGTAAGAAACCTCAAGAGTTTAGCTTCAGTACACCAGATAAATCTGTTTGATGAGTCAGTTCAATGCAGAGAAACTATTCAATCCAGAGTATTCTTAAAAAAAAAAAAAAAATCCTGAAGACTAAATAGGGGAGGATAAAAACAGTGAAAAAGCTGGTCAGAACAATGAGACATGAAAGAGTAGTTCCAGCAAAGACAGCTGTAGTACAGTTTTATCAGTAAAGCCAGAACTGAACAGCAAAAGAAAACTGTCAGAATGCTTTCAAAACTTGATTGATAACAGTACCTTCATAGTCATGTATCTTCTAATGAATTGCAAGAGAAATTTAAGTGCAGTGATGATATCTAAATTTGTACTGCTTGTATCAATGTATTGATTCAGTCGCATCTTCTCCACTGATTTTTGTAGGTTCACCTTCAGAAGTAATTTCTTCTGAAATTTAATCCTCTAAAAGACACTGTAATATTATCAAGACATGAAAGTAATGCATCCTTCTTGCCTCACTGTGCCATTTCAGTTGATTCAGATTAACGCATGTTGAACTGAGCCGTGGAAAATTTTTTCTTCTACGGAAGTTAAGGTACAACTACAAAAAAGATCATTTGAATATATACGAAAACCAAATTTTTTTGTCCTAACAATCACTACAAGGAGTGCATCAAAACAGTAAGAAAATACTCACTATGTAATTACACTGTTAGTTAGGTTCCTGCTGTAAAATCATTACTCATTCTATTGTCTTCACTGCATTGCTATAGAGGGGAAAATATACTGCACTCTTTTACAACTGGAAATTCATGTTTTAGTGCACTGTCACTATATATAATGTAATCAAATAGTAAAGGCAATTTTAAGTACACCGGCTGCTTATTCCTGAATATACACTATTTGTTCAAGAGATTTTAGGCACAAATTGTGCATATTTTGCAGTTATGGGAATTGCAGTAAACAAGTGTAGTCACACTTCCCCCAAACAAGGAGACAATGATGCCATGCTGCACAACAGCAGCTCAGTCTTAGAATTATATAAAATATTATACATGACACATATACATAATATCAGTAAGATACTACTACTCTGTTTTCCACCTCTCAGCAGGATAGAACAGAGATGCTTAGGCTTTGAACTAAAAAAACCCACTGAACTCAACCAGGCTTAGAATCTGAAGTACAGGCAACCAGTAGGATATATTAAACATAAACACGCTCCCCGGAAACAAAGGATAAAGTGTGAATTGCTAAACTTGCCCTCCATAGGTAATGGGCTATTACACTTCTTACTTAGAGGCTTACTTAGATTAGATGTCCACTTCCCCCAAACATCCAGCACCTTATTTTCAGTGAGGGTATGGATTCTCTGCGTATTCAGAAAGAAAAAAACAGTTTATCTTTGTAACAGTCTCTTCAGAATACTGGAATTACAGACTTTATTTAGTTTTATTAATAGTTGTTAGATCAGGTAGTACCTGAATTGCAGGGATCATGGGAAGAGGAAAAATAAGTCCAAAAGTATAAAGACAGTAAACAAAAAATGAAGTCAGACTAATCTTTATTCATGATCTAGTCCTGCAGAAGGTGGTACCGGCAGTTACCAGGTCTGATGCCCATTAAGCACTAGACACTTAAAAGAAACGTTTGCTTTTCAAATTCTTCCAGTTCTTCACGCCAATTCAAGAAAAGCCATGAGCTCAAACATCTATACAATATATGCTATATAGCAGTAAACTACTTCCCACTGCATCAGTTATCATCAATAAAGAACCATTGTTCTTTTTAATCCCCCCCTCCTCTGCCCACTCACACACACTTTCCTCTCCCTAATCCACCCACTCTTTAAAGCCACCATATGAACTTTTAAAGGCTGCTTGTTTGCAGCAGCTCTGAATAAACCACACGAATCAAACCTCTCACACACACTAATATTTTTGAAGTGAAAATTAACACAAATACAATTTAAATGGAGACAAGTAAACAATTGGGCTCAGATAAGAACTGTGTGTGTAGTCAGCAGGGAAGAAGTGTTGTCAAAGAAAATGGGGGCTAAAAGCATGGAATGAGAGCTAGCTTTGTTCACAGGCAGTAGCCTAAGTGCCTATCAGTCAGCAAAAGCATTTTTAAAACAGCTGCATCAAAGCTTTCTGCAAGTTAGTCAGCATGTGACAGGCCAGCACATTACAACAGTGCCACAGCAATCTCTGCATAATAGGAGTGCTCTGAGTGACCTGAAAGGTCAGTGTTTTCAAGCATTCCAGTAATCTGTAAATTGCCTTGGCTTATCGCTTGGAAGCAACATAATTACATTGCTTGAAGGGCTAGGACAGTAAAGACAGATTTTAGGTATTATATTTTGGTCAGCTACATACTAAACTCTACACCGAAAGTATATCCAGGAAATACAGGCTAATGTAAAAATTTAAATTAAAAAAAAAAAAAAAGGAACATTAAAACATGAAAAAGTCTGCCCTTCTGATAGAGGAAAAACTACTTACTAAGTTTTGTAACACTGTCTATAGTAGTTTATCAAGTATAAATATCTCTGAGAGTTTATTTCTTTAACAAGTGTGTCAAAATGTTCAAAGTTGTTTTATATAAAACTGATTTTTAAGTACAGCAAGACTGCAATTACTACTGAGTAAATAAAAAAGGTCCTGTTCTGGAAGCTAAAAGGTAGAGCAAGCAAAATGCAATTTCATACTGTTTAGTTCCATTTGAAAAATGGTACTTTCTATCACAGAAAAATTATTACTGCCAGCTATAAACAGTCTAAGCAATTTACAGCAAAGCAAGGCTGGTCATCAACTTTATTAACAACTTTTTCTACAAACAGAAAAGAAAAACTGGAACCCTGAGTCAATCTACCTCACGAGATTAAGCTGTTGGCAACTAAATATGGCATTTTTAATCAAGAAGAGCCAAACTATTTCAACCCACTGTTTGATTCATGTGCTTCTGTGCTGTCCCACACCACAGCACATACACTCCAACCTGATCCCAAGGCTCAGGGAACAGGCACCTGCACTGGCAGCTCACCACAGTTTACTTCACCCTATCCTCTGCAGCACTTCTGCTGCTCAGCAGATCACTGTCTGCTTCCCCTGCCACTGTACCACTAGCAAATCTAATTCTAGCGAACTCAAGCATTCATCATTCACACAGGACGGAGTAAAACAAAGGACAAATGCAAAGAATACGGTAAAAATTCTTCATTTTATTTGACTCAGAGAAGAAGGAAAAAAAGCCTATGCATTATTTCTCTGATTGCTTGCTTTCGGTAAAAGTATTTTTATTACCAGTAGCTACTTAAAGGCATGGTTGATTTTTTTTTTAAATCTCCATTTAAAAAAATGGAGTAATAGTAAATGCAGTCAGAAGTTCAGGCTAGCAAAAGGCATGCTGCAGAAACATCACATTCAAGTTTAAAATCTCCTGCCTGTAGCACAACTTGAACTGCAGGACACAAATCTTGTATTATTGTAAACCAAACTAACTTTACAGCCAAAAAGATATTCCTAGCATTAGCAGTGATACACTTAAGAGGTACCCCTCATAATGCTGGAATAAAAAAAAAACCAAACCAACAACACTGGTCATTCTAAAGAAGCAATGATCTCAGCAACTCTCAACCACTGGCTTCTTACTATTGCTTACACACCTTCCCAAGATAAAGAGACATTTACTGATTGCAGATAAACACAACACATGAGAAAACCTTTTACACTGGCATTGGTTTATTTCAAACGAATCATCTCCGACTTAGCACAAAGGCTAAGACAGTTCTTCAAAATCAAAAATCAAACAAACACCTAATGTTTCAACTTCCATCCCCAAAACCCCTCTTAACATGCAGGACAGGCAGCTATAAAATCAGACAAAGTACAAATGGGTGTATTTCAATCTAACTGGTACTACTGCACCTAAAGCAATGTAAAACACAGCAGTCAGCAGCTCTAAGACAAATATAATAGGCTAAATATTCAGAGTTGCATACTGACAAGGTATTCAAACTATTTAACCAATAGATCCCCTAATTTGAAACTCAGCAGTTTCCTGGGCAGTTCTAGGGCGGATCTACCATCCAACTATCAACAACAAACAAACTACAATAAAATAGATGAGGAGGATTGGAAAAAATAAGCCAACATACTACAGAGTACTTCTACAGCAGTGTAACCCATTCAGTTGAAACGTTCTCGGTTCAAGCCATGAACATGTTTTTTATAAACCTGTATACCTTTCTTGTATTCCTCACCTGAAGGCTCCCTGTTTTAGGAGCATTAATCCAGTCTACATTATCCATAGAGTGCAAAACTCAATCAAAATGCAAGTCCATTTAGTACTCTCAGATGAGATTACCCTCCAGGAATTTCCATTCCTGCATAGCTGGGTTATTAACAGAGAGGTTTATACTGTATGCAACGGCCAATCACTTTCCACAACTTAATTTCAATTCTGAAGGAAACACAAGTTCTTTTGTCAGAAAGCCATGCCTTCAAGCTTGGCTTCAAGATCTTAATACCTACTGGAAAAACTTTCAGGGAGTCCAGGTTTATAGAGAAATCCTGTACCTTTTTCACCTAACACTGTGCTGGAAACCTCATTCATGTGGAGGCATTCTTGGGCAAAGGAGTATTTTTTCCAAATAACATGTAGGAACAACGCTGGGTCAAGTGAGATTAAAAATTTTTTTAAAAAGCATCCTGTGCTGAGAGGGTTAACATGATCTGGCCTTTTCTCAGATTTCCTTCTGGGGAAGCCAGTCATCTAAAATGAACATGAATTACATATTTATTGAGTCTTGGAATTTGTTCAGATAACCAGTACTTCGCATAGTTAACCCCAGCTATTATCCTGATCCCATACGACTTAAAACTGACTAATTACTTGATACCACATTGTCAAGAAGCACCTCAAAGTTATTTCTGGAGTTTTACAGTTACAGTCATTCTAATTGTTATTTTCTAATAGAACCATTACATAATTTATGCCTATTACATTTTCAACAAAGCTGAAAGAAGCTATGTTCATAATCTCCCCTTTGGTTTTTTAGGTTTTCTTATTTTATTTTTTAAGACTTTTAAATATGTTTTTACACACTGTTTTATAGCAACGTGTGCCAGGTCAGTCCTTTTGCAAACTCATGTCACCACTGTTGTAATTTAAGTAATAGAAAAACTGACATCATTGTTCAAATTTCACAGTCTGCCCTGTTTCATTATGCTACTGCTTCTAGTTATAATTTAAGGTTATTACCACCTTTTAATTAATTCTACTTAGAAAAATCGAGCAGTATCTCTTCAGCCACAAGTCACTTCTTAGTAAGTTTAGTTATATTAATCACAAAGTTCGATAACACAAAGTCACTAATGTTGCAGCAGGAGTGCCACTTGTAGCAGCTGTGGTCTAAAGAAAATAGCCAACAAGGTCTGTAGGAAAGGAGTTCTTCTTCAGGAGCAATGTCCAAAAGCCTGACCATATGTTCTCATATGTATTACCAAGTCTCTATGTATCTTGCTCATCCTACCTCCCATCTGGGTACATCCTAGGAAAGTCACCAGTCCAGAGTGTAAATAGCTGGAACGGGTCCATTTAATATTTACAAGAAAAATTTTAAGCTGGATACATAAAAGGGGGCCATCTGTTAAAGCAATTGCTGACCCAGTGGGGCAGAGGGGAAGCCACTGTTACTGGACCCAATACAAACTAGGCAAGGAACTGCTTATACAATCCCAGAGGATCATGAGTTGAAAAATAATTATTGCTTGTTTAGGAGGAGTGGGGGAAATATTTTATAAATAAGTTCCTAAGAAGAACTCAAATGTAAAAGGCAGTGGTGAGGAAGACAGAAGACTGCTTTTCAGCGCAGTACTTACTGGGAAAAGCCTTGAGAGCTACAAATCAAAGAAACCGCCTGCTTTTGCTCAATTTCTATTTTCAGCATCAGTACTTTGCATATGTGGGGGTAGAGAGACAAAAAGACAATCTGAGCCAAGTTCTGCTATTGCCTGCCTCCTCTGCTATGGAAAATTAACCAAACACCCTATGATGAGTTACGAAGGCCAAAAAGGGTCACAATATCTTTGTCCACTTCTCCCAAGGATATGAAGTTCTCCAATGCAACATTCCCCACGGTGATCATCTTACTGAATTTAGGTTGCCCTCCCCCACCACAAAAGGGAAGAACATCTGTTTATAATGGATTAGGAAACAAGAATCCTATTAAAGATTACCAAATGCTCTTGAGAAAATAAATACTATTTTAACATACAGCCAATATTTAAATTTTTAGCACCAACAATAAAGTTATTTTTCCAAGGGTCCAAATAAATCCTGATGTGCATATGCAGGAAAGAACCCTAAAGAGCTACTAAGATCCTACAGAGTTAGGAATAGTAAATATAGTCCCAGTCCTGCACATACTGGAGCATTTTTCCAACCCTGCAGTAGCCCATCTACATAACTCAAGGAGTCCACAGGGTTTGAGGCTTAAGGAGTTATCTAAGGATATAACACAGCAAAAAAAAAAAATCTCATGGATAACCAAGCAGACACCACTGTCCCTGGACAAGTCACCACACTTGTGGCCTCAGCAGTGCCTTTTCCTCTGTAGGACCCAAGGGACCCAAAGTGGACTGTACAACATTCAGTTGAATGTGACCCTCCATTTTCTCAGATCCTTCACTGTCACAGCCCCTTGAAACAAGAGCATCCCTGCTATTTATGAGTGTAGAGCACACATTTGAATAATCAGTCCCTAAAATAGCATAATTATAAGACAAGACAATGTTTTCATTTCAGGACTTTTTGGACTCAGCATAAGTACACTGCAAAGAATCACAGAATTAATTTTAAGACTTCCCTATGGCTGTTTGCTTAATCAGTATATTCAGTGAAGAAGTCATTAGCAATATATTTGCCTGAGAAAACACTGAACATAGTTTGATATTAATTTTTGTTATATTTATACCATAATAATAAGGACAAATTTGGGGGATATAAATGACCAATGTCTTTCTTAACTCATAACAAAAACTTAACAGTAACTGTTTGCTTCAAATACTATCCCTTAACTCAAACAGACACTTAGAATTTTACACAGTGTTCTAAACCAAACACCGGGACTATTCATTTTGACATGGACAGGCATGGCTTTACTGTTCCCACACTGTGATCGTAATCAGATTTTCCCCCACCACTCTGGTGTAGACAAGACATGGCCTTTCCTCTGTAGAGGACAGGAGAACAAAACAGAAGAGAGGATCTTATTTCACACTGCAGTTATTGACAGGGCCTCTACCAAACGGGCAAACACTCGGGGCCTTGGTCAGAACTTCAACAACTTTGATACAAAGCCTTTGGATGAGTGCTGTGATCTGAGCTAGACAATACTTTTGCATAGCATTTCAAGTAATAAAACCAAAATATTTAGCACAATTCAGAGCTTGAGTAGTTCACTAGTTACAGCTCTGTTTCCCAACTCAGTACCTTATGCTGAGGACTTAGTAACAAGTATTTTCATGAGTACCCAGGTTTTGACAACAATGGTACCTTGCAGTGTTCAACATAGACATATATATTCAAGCTTAGTGACCACTCCTGATTTCAAGCACTAATTTAAAATATCATGTTTTGAGCTTTTTTCTGCATGGTATCTCTTCTCATAGAATGCAAGCAGTAGTGCAATGTGCATGTTAAACACCTATGATGTACAATAACCTGTTTCTAGATGTTTTCCTTGACACAAAGATTATCTAGCTGGTCACTGATAAGGTCTTACTGACTTCCCACTCTATAAAGGTGGAACCAGTTGCCAGGCAGTCAGATTTCAAGCTCTGTTTACATTACAGTAATCTTTATGCTGCACATTGAACCAGAAGCAAACTCCAGAATACACTTCATAATGACCTACAGAGTGTGGAGGTTGTGGCTCTTCTTACATTGTAACAAAATTCATACTGAAAAATGTATCTAAAGTATCACCTGGTAGCTGAAGCTGCTGACAGTCATAACAATGAATTTAAGAAAATACAAGTTATATAGATAACTTCTTCTTTGAAAAAAACCCATCGAATATTAAAATTAGTATTTCCGAAGGTGAAAATACTTATGGAAACACTATCAAAATTCAATGCAGTAATTTTAAAGGATCTTTTTTCCAAGTAGGAGGTAGATTCTTAGGTTAAACCAAATTCTCAGTTACTTTCCCATTTACATTTTCCATATATTTATTTCTTTGTTGTTCCAGTTGAAGAATCTCACCAACAACTGGAAAGCTGATCTAAGTTTACAATGTTCATGTACAGACTTACATGGGAAAACCAAAATACTGTTCCAAACTTAAGTATATCACAGACTATATTAAAGAACACTTAAAAAGTCTACATATATATCCTCTACAAAAAACAAATACATTCCTGCCTCCAACTAAGATTTTGGGTAGAGCACTAACCCACATTTATGACCATAGATCATTCCCTCTTAAAACAAGAAACCAAAGAGTCCTTGCAATCAGCATGTCTTGAGCCATTATCATGATCATGTTCTCAACTTATTCAAGGCCTAGTTAACAGATACGTGCCTGGACCTAGAAAACAAGTTAGAATAACCAAAATTCAATTAATTACAGGACTGAGGTGAAAGACTGGGAAATATTCTTCATGAATGTATTTAAAACTAGATGGAAGTCTCCAGAACTCAGGTTTGCATTCAAAAAGGCTTAAGAATTCAGTAAGTCCTGGCCCCACATTTACTATTTACAAGCTTTTTGGTTTCGTTTGTTTGGGTTTTTCGGGGTTTTTTTTCAAATGTGGACTATATTTGAAACCCAGCTTAAAGGTAGAAAGCTTCACATCCCATTATTAAGACCCTGATACAGTCATTCCCAGAGCATCCATCAGCATTGTTCAAAAAGACATCAGAGGAGATTAGGCCCCTTACATTTTGCAGTAACAGCCACAACCAGATTAGACTGCAAGCAAGACTTTATTTCTCTCATAATTTTCTATTGTATACTACCAACAGCTACAAAAAGCATGTAACACCTTAATAAAACCACACTCTTCTACAGCATAGCACAGAAAAAGCTAAGTAATCAAAACTGAAGGGCAGTGAAAGACTGTTAAAGACTGTTGACAATAGGGCATAATAATACAATCAATCATAGCAGCCAAGATTCCCTCATATACAAATTAGCTGAATAATTCTTATCAATTTTTATTTTTTTATTTTTTTTTAGTTTTTATCTGGTCAAGTGTCCTAAGATAAATGTGGACACCGGCTCAAGACTCAAAAGTATACTAAGTAACTATTAAGAGAAGATCATTCAGAGAGGCTTTTTTTTAAGGCATTACAACCCCAAAAATGAGAAACCAGATACCATGCCCAAAGGGGTGACTGAAGGAAACAAGATCTGAAACTTGAACACAGAAGTCCTCCAATACTGTAGTATTTAAAAAATATTTTTAATCCTCCCATCTACAACTTTTAATGGGCAGTGGCCCAGGCCCTAATGGCTGAAGTACAAATAACACTGTCCATCTACTGAAAGCATTTACGTTTTGACAAGAAAATTCGTATCAACTGTATGCATCAGATTCTAGCCCCTAAAGTAATTTCTGTGATCAAGATCAAAAAGGCAAGAAATAATTCTGATAAAAAGGTATCACAGCTATACAGTAAGAATTTACACTGGCAAAGTTACAGGACTTACAAAATTAACTTTTTTCCTGAGAACGCTATTTTAAATACATGACTTCTATAAATCTGAAAGCACACCAGTGAAGAGTTAAACATAAGTGAGACTATATTTTGCAACATTCTTAAATTAACATACCTTGCAGTATAATTAGTTTGGCTGATATTGTATACATGTAGGCAAAGGGCCAACGTGATATGACCATGAGCAGGAAGAGTTTCAAATAACTGCTATGGTAAGATACAACTTCGAATTTACACCAGTTTGTATACCAGTCTACAATCAAAACAGACGCTCCTTCAGTATTTAAAAATAGAAAAGACAGTGCAGGCATGTGTGGAAGGCAGTATTTGTCTCACAAAAGACCTGTATTTTAAGAGAGAAGTTTGAACTGGAAATGAGAACTTTACATTCTGATTTTATACAGAAGAAAATCTGCAAAATTTAAGGTGATGCAATTTCACAGAATCCCTTGCATAGCAGAACTCTAATACAACACTATTCAAGAAAACATTTATCTTCAACTCCTATTTATTGTTAATATAAATGCATCTGAACAGGGTTAAAAAGTATGTTTTATTTGTCTCTGTAGCTAGGCAATACCACCAGTGTGAAATATTACCCAAAATAAGTTAGTCCTCCCATCATATATATTTATTGTTGAAATGTGTGCACATATATGTTTAAACGCAATAAAATATCTCTGGAAGCATACTCAGAAGATGCATGAAACTCAGTAAGTCAATACTGGCTTTTAAGTTTTTCAATGCCACTCTTGGGAGCCGAGGTTGCCTTGAACACACTTCGAAAGTAAGACTCTGGGATTGATAAAATGGCCAGGTAACAATATCTTACAACTACAGTAAGTTTGTTTGTTACTTAATACCTCAAGTAGTTCAGTTTTTCAGTAGCAATGCGGTAAGGTGTGCATTTTGCTTCAGCCTGGAGAAAATCACTTCTGAGTAAGTGCATACCGGCTAGTGACATCAGACCGAAACCACACAGTTTCACTCGAAAGCAAACACCACTAAGGCGAGCTCCGGCAACACGACGGGAACTTGTCGCGCTGAAGCCACAGCAACTACTCAGGCACCACAAGCTAAAAATTAGTCCGAAATTCAAATTCAAACTAGTTTCAAAGTAAACCTTTAATTTTACACGAAGCAGAAATAACCTGTTGAGCGTTCCTAACTCCACCTCTTCCCCTCGGGGCCGCTCGGCATTACTCACCGCGCTGTGCCGGGGGAGGTCAGAGTACAAACCGTGCACCTGCACCGCCAACACCTACGGATCAGGTGGAGGACCGGCACAAGTTTCTGATGGATTACTGCCGCCCCAAAGCTGTTTACCGTATGTCAGCAACAATCATCCCCGACTGATTCAGCGGCCACAGAAAAATCCTGCAGTACTGGACTCTCCTGGCTGAACCTTTCCTAATTACTACCCGGCTCCAGCCTGGAACAAAAGGGCACGGCCGGCGCACCGGCGGGAGTGTGGGGGCTCCAGGAGCCGGCCTGCCCCGGGGCCCCGCGCCCGCACATCCAACAGGTGGGCGGCAGGGCCGGGGGGGCCGCGGGAGGGAGGCTTAGCGGGGAAAGCGGCCGGGAGGCTCTGGCCCGCCTCGCCCACCTCCTCGGTCCGCTGCCCCCGCCACCCCCGCTCTCGGCGATGAGCCGCAGGCTCGGCGGGGCAATAGACAAACCGCGCCGAGGGTACCGCGGGGATCGAAGCGGGTAGGGAGCGCCGGGGCTGAGCCTTACCTTCGAGGGAGCCGCCGCGGCCCTGGCAGACATTTTGTTTCCTTCTCTCCCCCGGAGCCGGGCGAGCGTGTGCGCGCCTGCAACTTCTCAGGCCGGGGGAGAGAAACTCGGCACCGCCACCCGCGCCTCACGCAGCCGCCCGAATAAACATCCCAGGGCGCGGGGGGGAGGAGGAAGAGGAGGGCAGTGGGGAAGGGGCGGGGACGGGGGAGGAGGGAGAGAGGAAGAAAGAGGAAGGGGAGCGGAGCAGAGGCTCAAGTTTGATAAAAGTGCAGTGTCTCTCCCGCGGCGCCTGGCGCGCCGGAGCCAGGTCCCGCCGCCGGAACGCGGGAGCGGCCGCGCTGCCCTCGGGCCCGTCCCTTCAGCGGCCGCGCCACCCGCCCGCCGCGTGCCGCTCCCCCCGCGCAGCCACCGACATGTCCGACCGCCGGCACGGCCCATCCCGCCGCGGGGGGACCGCGCGCCCCGCCGCCGTCTCCCTCCGTCCCGCCGCCGGACCCGGACCCCCGGACGGCGGCGGAGCGGCGCCGGCGGAGCGGTCCATCGCGGCACCGCGGGCTCCGCCGGGCGCGGCGCGGTGCGAGGCCGCCCGCGGGGCTCGGCCGCCGCCGGGCTCCCCCGCGCCATGGTCGGGGCGGCGGGGGCCGAGCGCGGCCGGCCCGGCGCAGCCTATGGGAGCGCGGGGGGCGTTTGAACCCGGGCAGCGGAGCAGGCCGGGACCGGCTCCGGCGCCGCCCCGAGCCCGCAGAGCTGCGGGACGGCGGAGCCCCGCATGGTCCGGCTCTGCGCTCTCGGCGGGGCGAAGGAGTTCCGGTCCCCCTGCAACCGGCCGCAGAACTGGGATGTCGATCAGCGCGGGCTCAAACCTGCTTTTGCGTTTCCCCATTGTTTGAAGGGGCGGGATATCAGTTTTCAAGTTCCTTAATTGTACATTTTGTTCTTGAGATAAAAGCACTAAAGGCACAAAAAGAAAACAACTTGGGAGATTTGATTTGCTTTCAGGTGGTGACTGCATAGCCTTAGCATTTCCTATAGGACCACGAACTGTGCCTGTGGCTTTGAAAAATAAACTTTTCCCAATATTTTAGGCACAGTGTTTTTAGTGTCTTTTATAAAGTAAGTATTTGATGATGATGATGATGATTTATTTAAGCACTAAGAGAAATACTGCAAACGTTTCTTTCCATTTAAAAGGAAAGGCTTTTTAAAGATGTGATTTTACTTTTGGGAGGTGGATGCCTTACCCATGCACAATGAGTCTGTCTGAATATTCAGCTAGAGTTGACTCTTGCTTTTGGGATGGCTCATGCCACAGAAAACTGAGCACATATTCCCAAATTTTGTAGGACCGAGTCATAAGTTAAACAAACCACTTCCATAAGTATCCCCCACTTAAGTGTTTCAAACCTCAGTGAAAAGATGTCATGCTCTGTGTATTAGCCACGTCACTATGGTCCATAGTTTATGATATTGATTAATTTACTGTTTAATATTAGAATAGAGCAAAAGTTGCATGATTAATCAGGTATATGAGCTGCGAGTGAAAGAAAAGTCGGTGAGAAAAAATCCCAGACCAAAATAGGAGTACTTTGCATTCTCTTTGCAAATATTTCATGAAATCTGGATGACAGCAAAAGCCATGGTATCAGGGCCATTATTTTCATGCAGTTGTACTTTTTATGTGCTACCAGCTGCTTTTGTGCTCCATGCAATCTTCAGAAATACTTAAATTCTTAAAAGAAGCAATAATTCATGATCCAAATCACTCCCTCTGCCAAGAAACGCCCTACCCAAAGCTCCCATATGAGTTTTACGTTTGTTCTCCTTTGAAAATAAACAAATTCATATTCCAGGAAATAGCTGAAGCAGATTCCCAAGGCAACAGTCCGAAATCAGGGGGGGGAAGGGCCAACTCAACTCCTCCACCATGGTGTGGAGAATGAGGCGCTGCAGGGCAGAGAGAGCCCAGCAGGCCCGTCTCCCAGCACACACTAGGGCAGACTCAAAGCCCCAGTAACCTCTAGCCTTTGTCAGCACCATCCCTGACTTTCTGACACCTGACGACTGCTCCCAGACTGGTGGAGTACTGTGGCTTCACCCCTTTTCCCACGGAGACGCAGCGGCTGTGCTGAGCTCTGGAGGGGCCTGCTCTCCGTGGGAGCTCCCCCGTGTTGCAGCATGGCCTTCTGCCAAAGGTCCTCCGCTGGCCCCTTCCCTGAAAACACTAGTGCACAGTTTTTGTTTGGTAATTGCTAGATGTAACTAAGCTTCAGATTATTTTTTTTACTTTATCTACACGTGCAGAAGGTGGAATGTGACATTTTTTATGCCCGCATGTTTCGTTGCCAGAGTCTAAGAGCATTCACCAGAGGAGGCAGGAAGGAAAAGGCTGAGAACACAACAGGAAGGAGGGGGAAGATTTCAAGGTGTGGGGATGCACGAAAAGAAACCTGGGCAGGGTGACCTGAAAAAGTGTAGGCTAAAATAATCATTCCCTTTCATCTTTCTCCCCTTGAATAGCTCTGGGGAGGGTGGGCAAGGTCTGCAGGCTGGGGAGGAGGACAGGCTGGGAGTGAAGACTAAAGATAATAAACCAAGATGAGGCATATGGCAGGGGAACCAACGGGGACTGCAGGCATGCAAACACACAGAGGTGGAAACGGATCCCTAAAATAAGGAAGAAGGACCATGGGCAAGGACAGCAGTTGTTACGGTATTGGGAGAAAGATGGGGAACAAATAAAATGGTGAAAGAAAAATAGTAAGCAAAGAAAGTTCCAACAAAGATGAATGTGCCAGTTTTGTATCATCTTACCCTGGATGAGAAAATGCCATCAGTCCATACATTGAATTTGACAAGGAGGGAAACTATTGAATAAGGAAGGACTTCTGCAAGGGGTTTGAAACACCTGACAGTTGGACATACATAACTCCTTTGGCCCCCAGAGACTAATGAGATTTTCTTTCTTTTCCCTTCTTTTCTCTCAATCTCTTTTTTCCTTTTTTGATTTTATTTTTTATTATTTGTTCCTTCCTTTCCTTCCTTCCCTCCTCTCCTCCCTTCTTTTTCCTTCCAACAGTTCTTTAAAATTCATCTCTACTCTTGCTATAAATTAGAGGAGCTAGAAATGCCATCTTATTCTATTAGCACTGGCAAAATGCATGCATTTGTTGGTAGATGCAAATTATTTTTAATTAATGTTTTTGCTTGTTTTTATACATAGAAATAGCAGAACCATGTTCCTATTATTTGAAATTCTTCCTTTAGGAGAATTTTTTCAACTCTTCATTAATAAATTGCTAACAAGCAAACCTAACATCAACAGTACTGAAAATGCCAAATCCAATGTTAGTCTAGTCAACATAAAATCATTACCTTAAGTAAAAGTAACCTAGAATTATATTCCTATTTAACATTTTTTTAGAAAATTCTTAGTAAAGTATTACAAAATTCATGTCTGAAAGAGCATGTTGTATTTTGTTAAGACTGTTGGGATCCCCGTGTATTCATGTATTCCCTTTAAAAAGCTCTAAGGAAAAAGCAGATGTCTCTGTATATATATACACATATCGATTAGCGAGAGAGATACACGTTAGTGTTTATGCATATATATGCTATATATATATATAGTACATTCAGTCAGATACAGATATATACCAAGTCCCATCTGTTAGCTGAAGAATCAGAATTTTAAAACATATTCCCGATATTACCATTATAGGTCCTGAAAACAGGATGGCTTCCCCATTTTTAGAGAGAAAATTGTCTCAAAAGTCAAATGCTGAAGAAAAGCAAGTGCTTAACTTGGGAGATGCCTAAAAAAAGTACTATTATATTTTCTTGCTAGGAAACCTAAAAATAAAACTATTATTTAACAAGTATAGTTCAAACCATATCCCTAAATTGATTCAAAGGATACAGAAGGACAGTCAGATGTGTGAATCCATCTTTCTAACTGAGGACATGTTACACTGCAAGAACAGGAAGTCTATTCTCTACTTTGTGTTGACTTAACTTTTTAAGAAATGTTTTGACCACTTAAAGAAGGGGAAGAAGGAAACCACAGAACCGCAGCCACTACAGAGACAAATTCTTGTGGGTTTCATGGTGTTGGTGGCTCAGAAAAAGAGAAGAGTTCATATAAGATCTTTCAGAGGTATCAGATGGTTTTGTTGTCCTATGAGGGAGTCTTGGGATGCTTAACTATAGTATGCCTATATATTATCAATGATGGCATGCAGTTTAGTTGATATTGTACATTCTGTATTTGTAGTTGCCACCTGATTTCAGCATTTCAGGAACAAAGAAAAAGGGGAAGAGAAAATGAGAATTCACCATATAAACCATAAGAGAAGAAATTATTTGTTTCTACCTCAAAAAATAACAAAGTGGTTTAAAGAAAGCTGTGGGAAATCCACATCCTTAAAATTACACAGAACTTCAGTGTCTTGATGAATCAAGTCCCTAGGGGAAAAATTAATGTAGTAATGATGTCTAGTAATGATTCTTATCTTCCTCTCACTTCCATGCAGTTAAAGCTTGCTTCCTATATCTACTTACTCTTTAAAAGGCTGTATATCGCTGCAGATGCCTCTCCCAGAAACACTGCAGATAATTGCTCAGTATACAGGGAATAGAGACTTCCAGTAACTTCTTGCCTCTCACATATTGGAACTGTTAGACAAAGACAAAATCCCAAACATCTGTACTTTACCTCTCATTAACAGGTTAAAGCACACACGTCAAGTACACACCAGAGGCTGGATACGCCCAGAATATGAATAAACCCAACCTGTTCTGACAGTCAGCCTGTCTTAAACACCTGCTGTTTAAAGTAATTGTTATTTCTTGTTTAACACCTTAAAAAAGAGTTCTAGGTTTAACACAGTGCAAGTTTTTTTTTTCTGTTCAGCCAGAATATCACTTCAACTTTTAAGCAAATGGGAAATGTACAAATAGAATTAAAAGTAGGTTGCAGTGGCAACGCAACATTATTTTCAGCCTTAAAATACCTAAAGAATTTATCACTGCAGAGCTGAAGAGTAGAGTCTCCTTGGTTTGGACCAGTTCTTAGAGAATCTTTGTCATCTGTATAATTATGTGTAGTGACAAAATCTGAGACCACTGTTGAAGAAAATGTTCATGTGGTTCACAGCAGCAGAGCTAAATTATTACAGAAATTTATTACAGAAATGTTATGTAACTATTCTACTTCCCATCTCAGATATTTTGTGAACAGAACTGTGTATTTCAATGCACTGCAGCTGATCAAGACTGAATTTACAAAATGCTTCACTGTTAAGTAGCCACTGGTTGTCAAAATGTCAGATATTCTGAACTGTGCTACTTTCTCCAGGTTTATTTGGTAGAGAAGGGACTGTTAAAATAATCAGAGACAGCTGTGAGACTTCAGCAGGTGCACATTCAGTGAGTCTGTGGTTCCAGGTGGATAAACAGTCACACTGCGGACAGTACTACACATGCTCCACCGATCTACAATTCTTATTTTCATAGTTTGCTTTTAGAGAGCACGACTAGCAGTTCATTCTTAAAAACGCTTGCCCAGACAACAAGCAACATGCACCAAAGACTAACTGTACAGGCACTTTAGAAAATAAAAAATAAAACAGACACAGGCTTCGTTACTTACAAACTTTAAGTATTTCAGAAAGGCAGCCCAGGGACAGCTTAACAAAATTGATTCATTTCATTTCCTTGCTAGCAAACAACTCTGTATCCAAACCCAGACATTTTCCAGGAACCCTTGTGCAAGACACAAAGTGACAAAACTGTTCTCTGAACCTCCCCCCCCAAAAAAATTCCCCACATATAAGGAGGAACAAAGATGGGGAGAAAAGGTGTGGTTTTTCCAACCCAGATAGTTTTGAAAGGTGAGATCACTTCTACAGTTTCTCGAGCACAAATATCAGGCTTGCAATAAGTACTATGGGAAAGTATCATGACTCATTTTTGTTAATGAGAAGGGCTTGCATTCAGAACATGAAAATATGTACTGAAAATTGTTACATTCAACACAAAAATATATACTGAAAATTGTTATACTGCTAAAAACATTTATACATGATGGTGCAAAAGTGTGAGCTAATTTGTTTCTCAATTCTTCATATAAGAAAGACTTTACTGCATAATTGCAAAAATGTAGAAACTTAAATGACCAAACTTTATAAACTATAATCTATTTTTTTTTTGCCACTCAGCTTTTGTCTTTTAGAATGTCAAATTTATTTTTCTCCTCTAATCTTTGTTATTACAACTGGTACAAGACTCCATTTATTCTTTTAAAATTCACATGCACAAGTCCATCAAGTCAGGGGACTAACAATGTGCTTAAAAGTGGGAACACCAGATTACACCCACTTAATTCTAGTGTAATCTTTACCTTAGTTGGTAGCTCTGTCCTAGTAGCACCTGCTTTACAAGAGCAACTTCAGCAAGGTTCAGAGCAGGTAAGTAAGGTGACTAAGCTCCTGATGGTCACACCCAAAGGGTATGAACTCTTTCCATTTCAGTATTTGCTTTTGTTCCTACCTCCAGATATTAAAAACAGTTTAAAAAAAGGCATTTTAAAAAGATCGCTGTTTGTGTCAGTGTAAGAAACTCAAGTTATCTTATTTGTACCCCCTGAAGTTTTCTTAACTATATATTATTGGATGATTAATATTGCACAGTGGTGTCACCACTGGTCTGCAATGGTTCGTTGAGGCTCCCTTTGAAAATTATCCTTCCAAAACATATTGTCTGAGATGTGATTGCATAACATATTAAATATAAACATGTTATAAAACACTACAGTAGAACATAGTTTTATGAGTTTTAACTTCATATTTCAATAATTTAGCCTACACCCTCAACAGATCCTATTTAAGACAAATTCATTGAGCATCACATCCTTTCCATCTTAAAGTTAGGAGTACTTTTCAGTTACTTTTAGTCTGTAGCAACTAAGTATACATCTGGTTATCTGTGTTATTACGTATTCTATTTTAGCTGTCTGCAATCAATAGCAAAATTTAGCTCCCTGGGACAACATGTTTTGCAATATGCCCTATTTCGTCTGTTACAGTGTGGTTAATATTAAAATTTTTAATTATATAAATAAAACTAGTTACAAATTTTTAAAATAAATTTAAAAGTTTTCAGTGTATGTAACAGTTTAAAGATGGCAATATATATGAGAGGATACTAGAACAGAAAGTGCTTAGTGTGGAAGGATATTGCATTATTTCCTGAGATGTTGTTGTCAGGAAAGAAAAACACATGTCACAGGTTGGCTTTTAGGCTTTGGTATGTCACGGCACATGAAATCAGTGGGCAACGCACACTAACGTGACGACCGCCCCACATTCTTCTTACGTTACTGACCACTTGTTTCTCCTCTTGTACCGTGTCAGCCCTTCCATAGCTGCATCTTACTAACTCTGTGGGGATAACTGAAGTGATACTCATTAAAAAATTATCCTTGTAGCACAGAGGCAGGAATAAGTGGCCAAAGATGGAGACTTAAGCTGAATTTACTGGCAAAGATAACATGACTATGTATCTACATTTGCATAGCATTTATCTACACTTTAAGCACATAGATCACCTCAGCTGCAGATTTCTGAACCTGTGGACAAAAGACATCCTTTGCCTTAGAGAGGTACCTCATCTGACATAAGACTGCTTGCTTCACTCCTTGGATAATTGCATGGCATTTTTCAAGTAGTCACCATGCACGTGCAAGAAATTCTTAGAAGCTCAATTTTTTTAGTTTGGAGATTTATGTAATATTAGCTGTATAAAGACATAGTGCAACCATTTGTCACTGAATCCCTCAAAAGCCCTCAAAAAGCATGCATGCATTTTACACTTGGTCCCATTAACTGCAACCTGTAATGCATTTTCAATAAAATTTTTTAGAAATAACTAAATAACATTTTAATTCAAGATTTACATAACCAAATTTTGACCACAGAGTAATATTGAATATGTTTAACCCAGTAAACAAGAGATTCAAGCAGATGTGAAGTAATAAATGAGAAATTTTTTTATGAGTCATCACACTGCTTATACTGATACAGCCCAAATTTCACTTATTTCTCTCAGCTAAATAGATTCAGTCCAGCTTTCTAGGCACTTATACTGCAAGCAGATCTGTAAACTGATTTACATTTGCCAAACCAGAAGTTCTTCAGAGAAACTCACATGTGACATCTGCAGGAATGGCAGAGCTCAACTCTCAGCTCAGTGCTGCTGGTTGAAACTGGTTGTGCATTTACTTACCCAGGAAACATTAGTATTTGATAAGATAAACATATATGGCTAAGAGTGTATCTTTATTTAAACTCCAACTTTAAACCTGAGAAATCCTCAGTCAGAAATTTTCCTGACCCTGCGGTATTACCAGAGAAACCATCCCTTTTTTATAGGACCATACCTACCATGCCCCAACCTACACTGTAGTGAAGCCAAGAGGCTTTAATCAGAGCAATGCTTTAATCCAGCTAAACCAATAGAGTCAGTGCAGAAAGATTCAAAGCAAAAATATTTACAGTGCAAAGCTCAAAGCTAACAGGGCAAATGCTGTATTTCCACACTTGGATGACTTTCTCAGCTGGCAGCATAGGCTTCACAGAATCCATATTATATCAATTTCATTAGCTAAATCTCTTCTTTACACATCTGTCAGTTCAATGCAGTGTGCAAGCTGAAAAACTGTAACTATCACATCCTTTTTTAAATGTGTGAGATTATAATACTTGTGAAAAGTGCTAAAGCAACAGCCTAGGGACTGAAATCCTTCTTGTTTTCTGAGCAGGTAAAGCAAGGACAAGCGTTAAAGCAAGTTTCCCAGTGAAGTCCAGTCACTATGACTGTTTTCAGTCCCTTGATCCCTTTGCCTGAAAGCTTGTCCAGTATTTACAGTCATAGTATATTCTGAGTTGGAAGGGATCCACATGGATCATTGAGTCCAACTAATTTCCAATGTTATGCTCTAGTCTAATAAAAGATACAGCTTCCCATCATAAAACTTGCTCCCTAGCTAGCAAGTATTTCAAAAGCCTTTTCCAGAATGGAGAAACCAATTTTTGTCAAGTGTTCAAACTTTCATGAGTCACAAAATACTCTTACTTCTTGTACTATTTTAAAATTAGTAAATATTATAATTGAGAATAAGATGCTTGAGAGATGCTCAAGCATTTAAGCAGCTTCTTATGCAAAATGTAACAAGTGTTTTGAAGGAGATCTTCTACAGGTACTTCATTTAGACTTATTTTCCCATACTTTTCAAAAGCTCCTTATTAGAAGGGGCAGCCTTCAAAACAGACTGGGTGGTTTTGTCTCCTGAAGACCCAATTACAAATAGAGAGCTTGAAATCAACCCTTTGACACTTCCCTGGCTATGTGTCGCACTGACATTTATCAGAACATCAAATACATGCACTGCTGCTTTTTAGACATGCACTGCTGAACAAATAGATTTCATACTACTTCTAAATGTTTCTCTCAGGGTACCCATATTCTATTTTCACAACTGGGCATCTCATTGCTTTCTGAACAATCAAGATCATGGTGGGGAAAAAAAAAAAGAGCAAGCCTAGCCCCTAAATCATCACAGAAAGCATCCCAAGCCAATTTAATAGAAGAAACACCATGTTTATACACTTGTCTTACTGTACAGACTGATTTTTTCCAGTCTACTTATTTTCATTTCTATAACTGTATCAGGTTTTTCACTGCACTAATAGGCCTTAATAGCCTGAACAAATTGATTATGAAGATAATTAATTGTTTCTCTTTAAAAGCCCTCTAATCTGGAGGCAGCAACTGGAGTTGACAGAGATTTACCAGGACGAAGGACGAAGGTGAGGTGGAGGCATTTTTCCCCCACGACACCATAATACTTGCCCTAACTCACTCTGTCTGTTCCCCAGTCAGAGCTGTATCATGAGCAGTTAACCCACTCATTATTCTTGGCACAGAAATAAATTAGAGAGGTAATCACTGAATGCTTAGATCATTTGGGAAAATCAGTGCAACAATCTCTACATACATAAGCATATTTGAGAAGGATTACAGACCATGTACAACACTTATATCTGCAAAGGCACAGGATAATACAGTAGCTGTTGCCCTCATTATATCAAAAACAACAAGTAAAATCTGAGCTCTGCAAAATCTTTGCTCATGTATATGCAGGGTCAGCTTTCCCCACGCCTGGTCACGAAGGCCCAGAGCCAAGGGTGTGAGCAGTGATCCTCCCTGCAGCAGCACAAGCCCCATCTTGTACAACCCATACAACCTGAGAACCACAGGAGCAATCAGGGGAATGAGTCTTCAGAACATGTCATTGCCTTAGTACTTCATAATACTACAACACAGGTAATGAGATCTTATCGAAACGCGATTTAATGTCATGACTTGAGCTGGATGGTGAATTTAAATTACAATTTCATTAGGTATCATATTTTACTTTAAAATTAGCATTTTTTTTCTAAGTGAACAGATCAGATTGTGTAACTGAAATCTATGTCACAACCTTTTCCGTGCCACTGCAAAAATAATTCCAGTGGTCTCAAGGATAAGGTGACTGAGGTTTCTCAAGTATATGTGCTATATATGCAGAGAAACTTTGTCTTGTTTTTTAATTACAGTGATTACTTTCCATCTTCCTGCCTGCACTGACAAAGCAAATATAGACCTTATATGACCCTCCTCCAACTCCCCTTCCGAAAACTCTGTCACCAGTGAAGATGGCCAGTACCTCACTGATACACTATTGTGTGGCAGTCAGGGACAGAGAAAGGAACAGCCTCAGTGAGAAGTACACCTGGGGACAATCTGCTTTAGCAGTATTCTATTACTCTCTAGACAGCATGAAAAATAGCATTGTACAGCACCAGCATGTTCCTTCTTTTTAAAGACATGGTTCTTGTATTTGACACTGAAATTAATTCAGCCAACTATGCAGTCCTTTATTAAAGGGCTCTTTGAACATAAGAAAACAGAGATACTGTAAGAAGTCATGCATCTGAAGTTGTTTGGGAATAATTTCTTGTTTATTCAGTGTGTGCAGTCAGCTGTGGGCTGCACCCCCTTAAACAAACAGTCCCCCTGCGCTGACCAGGGCAGTCACCTGAAAGACAGTTCTGGTGTTCACCACACTCTGCGCTGACCGGGGAAAAGGCAACTGCCAACCTCTGCCAAAGGACTCCACCAAAACCCTCCCAAAAGACCTGGTTAGAGAACGCAGTGAGTCAGGGTACTGCCTCTGGAGGCACCTTCGCAGCACACCCGCTCTGACCTGCTATGCTCACTTAGCCATGCTCCATCTGCATGCTCAGCCCTCTTCCCCCAGGCACAGCTTCTGCCACGAAAACCTTCTTCAAATTCCAGAGGAGCCTCACTCCCTGCATTGCTAATATTTTTAGAAATGACCCTGTTGCTGCAGTGTATTACAAATTAAACAAATGCACTCTTATATAACATTATTACAATTATATTGCAGTCTTTGCCCCAGAGAGACAGCAGCACCACAGCTACTGAGGTTCTGCCACATGAAGGGGCAGAAGAACTGCACAGCTGAACACTGAGTGCATTGGATCTTGCCTGAAAGTGAGGTGTAACAGAATACTTCGATTGAGGATATCACCTTACTCCATCAAAAAGTTATACGTACATAAATCTTAAATGACTTGCAGCATGAAAACAAATTGCTAAGCCTCCAGCTGAGATTTCAACTCATTTTGAGTTTCTAATTATGCTTGAACAGCTCTTGAAAACACTGAGATCTGTTTCTGACTGCATAGCAAAGCATCGAATGGGCAAGACAAATATTGTAGTAACCTTCATAAGCAATCTGATAGTTACAGTGGAATTCATCCTCTGCCCTTTATCTTCTCTGGGGAAGTCAGTACTGATTATGAAAACACAATAATAAGACATTCCAGAAATTTATAATTTTTTAAATCTATTTTTAACATTTATTTCAAAATTTTAAGCAAATACTGTGGTGTTATCTTTCCATTTCCATTCTCTATTCTATGGAAGAAGTATTTAATAGACATACTTTGATGTCAGTACAGATTCACAGGCAGATGATTTTCTTCTGAACAAACTTGTTTCTGTAAATATAAATGCAATGCAAACATAACTGGCACAGTCCTGTCTATCGTAACAGCTGTGATTAAATCATACCTGTTTCTATTGTCAAGGATGTTTATTAACCTACACTTTGCAACGAAAGGGCAAACAACTGTGACTAGACCCATACTTTAGCAGCAGCAGGACAGAGATGTTAAATTCTGGACTGTGCCAGCCTCACATTCCTCCAGCTCTGGAAATAGTCTCAAAGACAGTCTTTTCCATTTTTCCTTTTTAGTTTTTGGGGTTTCTTTATATAGAGATAATTTACTAGGCTCTTCAACTTTGCTATGTCACATATCTGAAGAAAAAACAGTGCAAAATACATAGCATGAAACATACTGGTTTTCAACATTCCTTTTTCAAGCATTTTCTGGGACCTTTTTAGGAGAAAAATTGTTCACAGAAAATTCTCTTGTATGACCTTAGTATTGTCATCTCTTCCTCACTGAGGAGGATCACTGAGGTACAAACAGCACCAACACCTGGATTTTACCACTCAGATGCCACTGGCATGCTCAGTGACCTTGGGTTAATCACTTCTCTGTACTTCAGTAAAACATCAATGGGGTCTATATGGCCAAATAAATACAATGAAGAAGCTTTTTATGTGCCTCAGAAAGTAACCAGTGGCACATAAATGCACAGTACTGCTGTAAAATTGTAACTGAAAAAGACAAAATTAAGCCAAATATCGGTAGCTATTCTTAAGAACTCATGCAACTTGCACATTCAATCATTAATATTTTCATGCAGTTTGTCTCTCCTGACTGTCTCTCCTGACCTTACCTTACCTCGGCAAGGTACCTTATTGCAGCTCATTAAGTACTGGCAAAGTATGCGAATTTGTCAGGTTGCTCCTCACAGAAAAGGCCACCTGTATGAAGTGTTTGTAGGTACAGTGTGTCTGTCTGAGCTTTTTAGAAACCTAAAAAACTACACTACAAAATACAAACAGATTTTTAATTTCTGCATTATTACCACCTCAGTTCCTTCTTCAGCATTACAGTTGTATAATCTCTATCCTTGGAAGTTTCCAAGATCTAACTGGTTAGAGCCCTGAGCAACCTGGTCTGGTCTCAGAGCTGACCCAGCTTTGAGAGAAGGCTGGAGCCCTCATTTGGTCCCTTCTAATCTGAATTATTCCACGATCCTTTCCAGTAGTTTCTTTCTGCCTTCTTCCTGATGCTTTTCAGGATTTCCCTTCTAGGCTAGGGACTCTAATACAGAGATTGTTATCTTGGCAGAAAATTCAGGTGTCCAATCTTTATTAAGTTTGTTTTTATGAAAGATTCAGTGTATTGCAGGAAAAATCAGTATTTATGGTAGATTTGCATATTATTTGGTTTTGATTAAAATGTCAATTTTGCCAAAGCTTCTGGAACCTTCAGGAAATTGGAGGAAAAAACCCCACCAAGTTATTTATACTTTTCAGTTCTTCTATGTAATGTCTGCAAATCTTTTTAACTGATGTCTGTATGTTTCAAATGTTAAGTTCTGGCCTGTTGTGCCTGATCCATTGCCTTCTCCGGTTTCCAGAAACTGATGTGGATGAACTTGCAGTAAACATTTTAAGTGATTAAAGCCCTGCAAAGGACACTGAGTTACATGTGAAAATCACTTTTATGAATTAGCTTTTTCTTCATGAAAATTAGAATTTCTTCAGGTTTTCACCTCTGCATTAGCCTGTGTTTGCAACAGAACATTAGTTTTATGTTCTGCACATTTTCAACCTGCCTAACTAGCTCTCTAAACTATTTTCCAACTCCAGTAGAGGTCAATTTTTCAAGCTTCTCAAGTAATAGCAGTGAGCTCTATTATACCTTTTTCCCTCTTTCTACTGTCTGATAGGAGCCATTACCGCCATTTGGCAAACAGCATGCTTTTACTTTTTTTTTCCTTATACCTTTCTTGAAGAGACTCTGTAAGAGTTATAAAAAGCAGACCAGCTCTGCAAGCACCTATGGAAGAATTCTTCCTGTCTGTAAAAGGTAATGTGAAAACAAAATAACTTACATTCAAAAGTTATTAAAATGACTGCTGGAGTTGAGAACCAAAAGAAAGAAGCGAGAAAATGATCAACTAAGACACAGTTGTTTTTACGCCCACCTTACCTATACTTAAGATTTTTCACCAAATTGTTGCTGCTATTTTATCTTCTTTAAGCATCATTCTATATGCAAACATGGCCACTTTCAGTATTTTTCTTTTACGGATTTAAGATCTGTAATGCTGAACCAAAATATCTTCTTTTTTTTTTTTCCCCTCCCTTGCATATACAAGCTGGTATAAATGGCTCCAGTGAGTAATTTTCCTTAAGGGCCTCTACATAAGTCTGGCATATTCTCCGACTATTCACATTACTGAAGGTTGCTTACAGCTTTGAGCAAAACAGTGAGAGTACTGCCATCCTCATGATCAGGCATCCAAGGAGACAACTCCTTTGATAAGTTACAGAAAAAAGGACTCTCTGTTTGCTCAAACACTTGCACACTCTTCAGTTTCTTGCCAAAGCCTGTTCACACTTCAAGCTCCTGGTGGATTCTGGATATACAAGCCAAGCAATCTACCCATGATCAGTGAGTCACCATGGCATGATTATCCTATGATTAAACCACTTTTGCTTCCTTTTGCTGTGGCCACTCCACATTGGAATCTTTCCAGATAAGTCCACATACTCCTGCTCAGAGAGCTGTTGATCTCTTCAGTACACCACGTTTGAGATTGTAGCACCAAGGATTGTTGGATTGAGCACTACAGAAAGGCAATAAATCACAATGCCAAACTTAATAATTTCTACGATTATCTGTTCTCATCCTCTTATTTGGTTCATCCAGAACAATCAGCATGATTTTCCAGTTGTGGGAAGCCAGGTGGAGGAAGCACTGCTATGAGTTTTTGTTTACCTTTGGTAGTCACAATAATGACTACAAAGAAGCCCCTGCACAAATGACTAGGGAATACAGAGAATCAGCAAAAAGGTGATGCTGCAATGAGGAGCTGGAAGGTGGGTAACAGTTGTTTTGGGACACTGAGATGTACCCAGGTCTATTTTCATCTATATAAACTTAATCCACAAATCAAACTGAATCCAATGCAGTAATAAAAGTGACAGATAACTCACAACAAAACATGGGTATGAGACAGGTTTTCAGGAAAAAGCCTCAAACAACTGCAGTGATCATATGAGTAGTCCCTAAACCTCAGCCCGCTGTGGTGCTATGAACTAGTGGGCAGCAGAGGGCACGGACATGCTCAGGGGCATTCCAGCTCTGCCTTGGAACCCCAGGAACAGAGATGGCCACAACTGCCTTTTGTTCATTGGAATAGATCTGTAGCTCTTTATGACATCCCCAAGATTTTTGTGCCTTAAAGATTAAAACCTGTCAGCCAGAGACAGTGTTGCCCTAGTGTCTTATGGAATGTTTCTGCTCTCTTTCACAATGTACTGAGGGGTATTTTCTCTATGTATTACACTGGTATCTACTGTAACCTAAGCAGTACAAGATGCCAGTTTTCTAAGACTGTATTTCAATCTTTTTAGATGTTTGCAAAATGGTGGTATCCTTAAAAGAACAACCCCATCATGCAGAGGACTGAAGGAAAACTCTAATTTAACTAAAGAGCCCTAAAACTGCCTCAGTTCAGACTTGTTCCCAAGAGAACATTGCTGGGAGCCAACTACTGCCTCTTCCTTCTCTACTTTCTGTTGCTAGCTCGACTGAATCTATTTTTTACTGACATGCCACTTATAAATATGCTGTGAAATGTGGACAAAATGCAAAGAGAATTTGCAAGCTATATTGATAAACATTTGACATCAGTTTCCAAAACCTAGAAATAGTTTTGTGATGCTCTGAACTCTGGTAACACAGGGATGATATTACACAGTATAGCATTTTTGTGGTGTAGTTGCACAGAAATGTCAGCTGTTAGAGGAACAGCTCCCTGATGTGAAAGGGCACATTCTAGCATCTTTACACTGAGACTATTGTACATAGTGGCTCTTGATAAGTAGTTTGCTGTGCTTCTGATTTTCTGTGTAACTACTCAAGTCAACTTGTTCAGTTTAATCACCTACGAACTAAAAATAAAATACGTGTTCAACATCTTGTGATGGATATGTTATATAAATGCTACTTAGTACGGTAATAATTTCTTTGCTATATTCACAATTTTCTTACACAGCTCCAAACAGAATTTGAAACATCTTGATAACACTTCATTGACACCCTTTACTTTTCAACTTGGATTTTAAACATGGGTGTCCTCCTCTGCTCAATCCACTTTCAGCCTTGTTCTCTCTGATCTTTCTCCTGATCCCCTGACAGAAGTTGCTCTGTCATTTGTGCTGCTTCAGCAATCTCAAACTCTTGACTGCCTTTAACCTACTGAATCACTTCCTGACTTTATGTGATGCCTGTAAAGTCCTCTTCACCTGAATGTGAAGACGAGCACTTCAATCACATTTCTCCATTCTAGCAAACTCACAAGCTGGAATGAGGTTTGCAAGATAGTAATTTTTGCTGCATTTCAAATCCAGCTTTTCTTTCACCATCTCTGTCATTTTCTTTTTGTCTTGCTAGGTAAACTGCCTGCACTTACTTTGATAGAGCTTCTACCTCTTTGCTTCTGTTTCTTTTCGTAAATAGCTTTGAACAACAACAAAAATAATGTTATCTAAGGATGCAGGTACATTTACAAAATGTCACAAAAACATATTTTTGGCAATAATCCCAGAGCAAAACAAAGATATTCTGGGAAGGCCTAAATTTAAAAATAAATTCTATTCTAAACCAGGGGTTCTGTGCTTTTTCAGAGGAATGAGTTCTTTCATTCCTTACATACTAGGACATTACACACAGTAAGGTCCTCATTGCAATGAGTTAGGAGTCACAGAGTTACAACACTGCCTCACGTCTACATATTTTTCCTCACATTGCCCTGAGTGAAGCCTCCCATCTGCTGCCAACATCCTTCTTCCCAGCTTGCAGCAGCAGAGTAACCACAGCAATTATCTGAAAGAAAATGACGAGGATTCTATCTACCTCATTTTCAGTTGTCTCTTAAAGGAGGTAAGAGCTGGAAGTAGAGGTAAGAGGCAGCAGCTAGCTATTTCTGCAATGAAATAATAAAGAGAGCATGGCAGTAGCTCTGTGGAAGAACCAGTGGAGTTCGTTCACTGAGTGCAGCAATAGAATCAAAGATATTTAAAGCTGTCCTTCCATTCTAGTCCCCTCCTCATCAGGTGACCCTGCATATGTTTTTATCTGTCCATATTTCTTCAGACAGATACGGCACTTAATTTCTTCTAGAAGGTGCAGCCCAGGGGAAGGCAAGTCATATCTGTATTGCCTGAACATGGTCCATGCCTGGGGCTCCAGCAGTTCCTTGTGTAAATTAGCAGAATGCTACAAGCCCACGTCATCATGCCCCCTCCTAGGGTGGGAGCTGGAGTGGGGAAAACACAGGCCTCTTCACATCAAGTATATCATGGGAATTCTCTCCTGGACTCTTACAAGTCCTCTGAAATTCTCCATGTCACCGCAGCACACAGGAGGAAATCAGACTCCCAGCTGAGCTCAGGGAAAAATAGAACCCTTACTCCTCAGTAAGACGATGTATTTCTTTGACTAACTGACTGTCAGAAATAAAAAGAGACATAAAAACTACATTCATAACCTGAAAAATAAAACTTTATCTAAGCTAAACCTGCACAGAGGCCAGAGCACTAGAAAAGTGCTGGAGGACCATGATGGCAAGAGGACACTTACTGTGAATGCCAGGCTTCCACATTCTTCTGCATGTCTGCTGCTTGTGACATTGCTGCGGCCTTAGAAAAAATTCAGCTACAGCCCAGACAATGGTAAATTCTGCTTTGTTTGTGACTATCTCGTTATTTTCCTTAGAATAAATGCTACTATTTTTAATGTTTCTACATACGAAACAGCTCATATAAAATACTGATCTAGTACTTTACAGCTGCTTTCAGACATACACAGGAGGCACTCTTAAAACCTATTTGTATCACCAATCTCAATCATTTTATAGCCAAAAAGTGCCATTCTTCAGATGGATTTCAGTGCCCTGTGGAATCAATAGATGCTGTATATGGTATTGCAGTGTTTCCAGATTTCCACTCTGCAGATGGTCATGGCATTTTCCACATGACTCCTACTGTAATACCAGAACCACATAAGTAATTTATAAGTAACTGATATATCCCAGCACTTTATAGCGCCCTGTGCAGTATTCAAAGCTGAACAGACAATACAAAAGAAACAACAGCATGTCTCCTTGTTTTTAATTTTATAGAGACCATATATGCATCCAGGAAAAGTAGAAAAGCAGAACAAATACTGATATGTTAGCTAGCACGTGAAAAATATCATAACTTCCATTTAATACAATTAACTAAAATGGAAGAGAATTACAAAGGACATGCCCAGAGAAAATAAAATATTATTTTGTGGTGTGGTCAAGCCTCTGAAAATACTGTTACCATTGATCTGAATTCACTTGTATAATTGTCAATTACTTTGTTACTGGAGAAAAAGGTGTCTAATTGCTGAGAACGACCTTTCTGTCTTTGTTTTCCATCTTCTTTCTCCTTCCATTGGGCTAAATAGATACACACTTTATTTTTGCCTTTTCTTATGACAAGATGTAATAAAATAACTTTTAAAAAAGTTAGTAACAGGAGATATGGGTTGAAAAATATCGAGGAATACAAAATAAATTATATGGCTTTTGTTGCTAAGAAAATAGGGGGTGAAGAATGAGATCCCACCAGCTTTTAACCTTAAAGTATTCAATGTATTATGTAGAAATCTCACAACAAAAAATAATTAAAAAAAAAAGTTACCACTGGTATCACAAGTAAGTATTCAGGACACACGAATATCATTTTCTGCTAGCTGGTTCTAAGCATATTTCATTTCCATGCAAAGCTTCCTAGTTAAATATTTTCTTTAGACTCCTAATGAGGAAATTCAGGCGCTATTATTTCAGGTATTGGGATCCTGGGCACACCAAGAGACACCTGCACGGCCCCCCACTCCTTCCAGCTATGGCTGCCCGTGTGGCGCAGATCAATCTCAGTAGCAGCAATATTGTACTTCCATCTCAGAAGAAACTTATTAAAACATTCTTCTGAGTGACCATAACAAACCTGTTTCAGAGTGCAGGTGGAACAGACAGAACTATTACAACACAGGAACTGGATGTGAGTGTCTGACACCACTAAGACAGTAAATTGTAATCAAATCATAATTCAAATCTAAATTGGCGATATGTTCCCTTTAACGAGTTTGATGGATCTCCACTGTGCTCTCGTGCAAAAGCAAACATCAGAAATCAGAATATTTGATCTTGTTCTGGAAACGTGCTCACCGGCAAATGCCAAACAATTCCACTTTGGCCAGAACCTGGGCTCTGTGAATGGTGGGCCATTTCAGAGTAGAACACAACCCCTGATGAGGACTGCAAGGGAATCACTTAATAGTTGGAATGTCTTTGTTTCAACACAGATCTCCTTTTATGAAGCTAATATCAAACTATCAACAATTTTTTACGAATACAAAAGAAGTGCTTACTAACCAAACCTTGATAACTAAAACGGAATAGATTTCTTTTCTGGTACATGAGCAGTAAGCCGAAAAAAAAGTTATTCTTACATTAGTCTGGTGATGCAGATTTTGCTTACAGAGCCCTGGGCATATAAAAATAAATTCATATCTGCAGTATACGTTCAGTGCCAACACATGAGTGATCAGGGAGAAAGTGAATTTAAATTACCCATTTTACCCCTGAAGTTTAGTCTCCAGCACAATTTGGAAACAGATCAGCACAACTTAAATTAACTGTATCAGTAAGGACCTTAATGGGATTTCACAGGATCCAGTAGAGTACAGACTCAAGAGAACAGGTCTGAGCTCAAGCCTTGCTTTCTCTTTTCCACCTCCATGATGTGAAGCCCAGCCAGAGGCTGGTGATGAAGGCACCTGTGCTGCTCTTATGTCAACATTCCAGCTGGGGAATCCCTATGTAACCAGTCAAGCCAGTTCTGAGGTTCAGTTGTCACCAAAGCAGCCTGAATTGGCCAGTCCAATCAGCTACAGCATATTACAAAATGTTTTCCTTTTCCTTTTTTTTTAATCTGCTTATCAGTGAGGTCAATTAAGAATACAGCACTTCTGAACATTAACAGAGGTGACCAATGCAGATCTAGTAGCTCAGTTAGGTAGACACCATGTCTTCAGAGAAAATTTGACATTGGTTTGTAAAGACACATGAAGAAGAGGGGAACATTCCTTTTTTATTATGTGAACTCCCACATGCGATGTCATAAGGAATTTGTGTGGGAACTTATTTACAAAACGGGAACTTACTGTCATTACACTGCACTGAAGAAGGAAAAAAAATGACCATGCTATAAGTCAAATGTCACAGCAGAATTTAATATGCTGGAATTCTTGGAAAGTGTTCTAATGCTTTCAGCTCAAAAGTAGCGTACAATGCTTTTTATAGCAAGGAATTTTAATTATTATTATTTTTTTTGCAATCCCCATAGTCCACTAGCATTTTCTAACGCACAGAGATTAAAACCTGAAGAGAAACAGAAGGTGGTAGGAAAATGAAGAATGACTAATTAAAGTGTTCAACATCTACTTATCCATGACTTAATAATATAGATATGTGAGCAGGAGTTCAAGATCAAGATATTGTTCCTGTTTTCTCCCCAAATGTGCCATTATTAATCAACTGAATTTTTGTAACAGCCAAAATAGGTCAGAGAGAAGTGGGGAAGTGACTGTATCACATAAGGGATGGAGGGTGTAGTATCTGGACTGAGGAAAGATTAGCAAAACAGTTTGCCTAGAGAAGAGAAAGAAATCCAGGAGAGCTTTTTTCTTCTACCAAATCACAGTGCCGGCATCTGTGACCCTTATACGTAAGTCAGTCTTAGTGGATTTATGGGTAAAAAAGTTCCTGGCCTGCAGTGCTTTCAGTATGAAGACATGCTGACACGACCAGGTTTCCACAGTCTTCACCTCATTTCTTCCCTTTTTACTTTCCAATCCATACCTTATCTTACAGGGCAAATGCAGCCTCTGTTCCCCAGGTCCTGATCTGTGTCCACTGCAGCCTCCCCTCGACATGTCACTGGAGCTGCCACGTAGCCATGAAGAACACCAGGCTCAGACAATCCAGGGAAATCCCACAGCTTTGCCCTATGAGTTTTACCCTATTCCTTTGCCCTATGAGCCACATCCTACTCCCCTCCTGAATGGCACTTCATAGCCTCCTGCCTGTTCATCAACCATTTTCTCATGCTGCTCCAAACTGCAGCATGTACCTTCGGGCTCCAGACGGTTGACTAACTCTTTCTCAGCCACCAAGGGTGTGACTCAGGTTTGCTGCTAGTGGCAAGAACACACTCACACTGTGATGAACATCCTAGAAGAAATACCTTGGACGTTGCAATTTTGATCAAGGCAGCAAAGGAATTATTCCAGTACCAGCTCAGGGAAGCTTGTCCACTGTAGCTGTACAGCTGCCATGCAGCTGTAGCACAGGTGTTTATGGAGAAGATGAAGCAATGCTCCCAGGAGGCTGACTTGTTCACTCTGAGCACGGAAGCCATTTTCCCCAGTGATGCCATTCACCAGAAGCCTTTTTTATTGGGGGAACAGGAGAAAAAGTATTTTGGGAAAGTTCCTGTGATGCGACAGTGACAGTGGTGTTTCTATCCCAAGCAAACCCTGAGCAATAAATTTTCCCTCTGAACATGCAGTGAAAATATTCTGAAGACCTGGTCAGCACCAGTTTGATGGGATGCCCTATGCTCCCTCTCTTCACTCCAAAATGCACTTCTTAAATGAAAGAAAAGAAGCACATGAGACTAGAAGCTAATTAGCATTTCCTATTACATTTGTTATTGCTGATGCAAGTTTTAGTATAAAGAGACAGCAATTTCCTTCCAGGTGGCTAAAAATCACAGTTAGGAAGGATCCTCATTCCTCTGCACTAGCATTTAATGAACTATGGCAATGCAGTATTGTCTGTAAGAAAAAGACTTGCTCAGTAGCCTTCTCCACTTTCCAGAATATTCTGCACCACCTCATCCCAGGGATGTTGCCCCGTGAGGGGCACAATTTCCCTAAGAAACCTGCAACAAACACCAAAAATTTCACAGTATTAAAAAATCCTTTAGGATTCATTATACACTATATGCTATTACGTTACATGCTATATGAATAATAAAACATTACACAACTTGTAAAACTGCTATATTTGTGGATTTTCATCATATAAGTTTTACATAAAAGTAAAACTTTGATTTGTCATGGAAGCTTCTTTGATGATTAACATTTATGAACATTCAACAGTCAAAAGCTATCAGATGTCAGTGTTGTCCTCGTTAATCCTTTTCCCCTGGGAAATGTCTTGAGGATCTGTAGGCTGCTGTACTAAGCTCCCCTTCAGCACACAAAATTCATCCAGATATCTGCAATGACAAAGTTCCTACCAGATAATTTTTGTTATTCTGGGAGGAACTGAATTTCTTGCCACTGAAAGAGGTTACTTTGTAGTTAGCAGTCAAACAAGCACTCATAACAACCTATTATCAGTATTTCTCTTGACCCTCCCCTACTTTCACAAGTCTCCCTGTAAACTTAACGCTTGAAATTTAGTTATACAACTTGAATTTTCACTGATTGATTAGGACAGATGATAAGAGAAACACTGTTCTTGCACATCTTTGTTTCTGCTGCTTACTTTACCACACTGCCATCACTGTACTTAAAATCTTCTTTGGAAAGGCTAAAGAAATTCCCTTCTGGACACAGGACAGCATCTCATTCACTCAGGAACAGTAAAATTTTCTCTAATGTGCTCTCTAACCCAAAAACAATCTTGAAATTCAAGACAGTAACATATGGTCTATCAGGAACTACCTTGCCCTTCTCCGGTCTCACTAGGCTAGGGCTATGTAAAAATCTACATCCACCGAAAGTTATTAAACTTTAATAATTAAGAAAACTTACTCGGGTGTTTTCAGCTGGAGACTTTCTATCTGTCACCTGCTACTTCCAGATAGATAAACTCACAGATGGGTGAGACTGCAGATCAGAAATCATAAACCTTGCAAGCACTGAAGTACAGAAATAGCATAGCAGAAACTTATTGTCTCCATTTCTCCCATTCCTGGAGAAAAGAGAGACAATAGTATTAATGGATAATTATGTTTTTTCTTTGCAGGCACTTCAACATCTGAAGGGCCACCCACTGGGCCCAGGAGTGTCAGCAAACCCATCTGGCTACAGGAGAAAAGAGAAGTGAGCAATCAGCAGCATTAATTAAAGAAATGTGAAAGTGGGGCACCAAATTCAAATTCTTCCCACAGGTGTGGGAAGGCAGGAACTGCGAGACTTGATACTCTTGAAATGATGGAAAACTGAAAACAGAATTTCTACAGATCACACACAATGTTGAGCACCAGTAAGTCCCTGCAGGCGCTCCTGCCAGGGCAGCACCTGCACAGCACTGCTCATTTCCCAGGAGCCCTCACGGGGCAACATCCCTGGGATGAGCATCCGCCAAGCCAGGCCCTGGTACAGGACCTTTGACCAGAAGAAGAGAATGTGCAGAGACAACAGCTCCCTCCTCCCCGAGGAATTCTGCCAGCTCCTGCCTGCTCCTCCCAACTCCCAACCACCACCACCTCCAGCCATTCAGGACCAACATTGTTCCTTGTTCCCCAGGAGATGCTGAATTTGAGCAAGTGCAGAAGGCACATGAGCACCTGTCATGTGATCTGTGGAAAAATACTGTGCCAAAATACTGCAAGAAGAGGTACGAGAGGAAGAAAAATAAAAGGTGCAGATACAACTCCCTTTAACATGACTGATTTAAAAAAAAATCTGACAGGTTGTGAGGTTTATATTATAAATATTATAATATTTTAATTCCTTGTTGGCAGCAGCTAGTCTCATTTCACTGCCTTTAATTTCTCCCCAGGTCTATCTGCAAGTTTAATACAGGTCTTTGTGCATGCTCAGGACTTGTTCACTTAATTGAGTGAAACTAGAAGGCACAGTTATGCCAAAAGGTTTTATTAGAGTATTAGAGAATAATCACCAATCTTTCCCCAACCTCTCCCCAGTTAGACTGCACAAAGATTGAGATGATGTTTATTTAAACGCAGGCATGCTACACTGTCTACTGCAGTTCTTAAAATCAGTCAGACATGAAAAACTCCACAATTACAGGGTCTCCTCATTCAAGAAAATAAAGGAAAGCAGTTTAAAAAAATTGTTAACATCAGTACCACCACTACAACATACTCCAAAAAATTCCACAATGCTGTGCTTGTATTTACAATCTCTCTTGATGAGTCTATGTCCCATTTATGAAGATAAGGAGAATACTCCTTGCGAACTGTGATGCTGTGCCAGTATTACAATGTTGGGGTATTTTTCACTTGCGTAAACTAGCTAAGAAATCCACCGGTGTTCCAAGTCCATCTGAACTAAAACTCCTGTTTTCTAGATATGCTGATATTATGATCTATGATACATTTTTTAGTTACTGATACACTACTTGCAACATTGCTTCCAAATTATTTTGAAGGTAGAGCTCTCTCCTTCAGCTTTCTAAAAATGGACTTTACCCCCCACTTAGCAGCTGAATAATTACTGGCTCCATGTTGTCTGGGGGCTGGCTTCAAGAGCAGGAAGAATTTGGCAAGACGCTCCACTGTCAGTTTTACCCTTCTTCTTTGCACCTTCTCCCTTAAATCAACATATTCCTAGCTGTTTTCCCCTTTCTTTTCCATTCCTTATTATACTTGATAGTCAACCTCTGCTTGTGTTTTGCTCCCCTATTCTGAACTTCTGTACCTAGTTACCATTAACTAATTTTAGGACTGAGCTTGCCTTGATGTGTTTACATACTCTTTTAAGATCACTTAAGCAGAACAAAGGGCCATTTTAAGCAATGAACTGAATCTTTTCTTCGGGGCTCCTCTCTTGCGGCAGCCAGTAGCAAGTTCACCATAAAGCAAGATCTTAGGGAGGCGGTGGTCCTCCATCCTGGAGACGTGCCCTGCCCAACGCAGCTGTGTTCTCATCAGCATGGCCTCTACACTTGTGACTGCTGCTTGCTCAAGAACAGATGTATTGGTCACATAATCTGACCAGTGGATGTTTAAGATTGTACGGAGGCAGCGCTGATGGAAGCGTTCTAGGAGATGCAGGTGGTGGCGGTAGATGACCCATGATTCGGAACCATACAAGAGAGTAGACAGCACTATGGTTCTATAAACACTGATCTTGGTACTTTTGAGGATGAGAAACAGGGTGGAGCAGGCCCATCCTGTTTTAGGAAAGGCAGTTTGGAAATCAGGACCAGAAAGCTCAGTTCCTATGTGTCTAAATGATTTGAGCATGGACTAGGGTGTGTGATAACGGTGGCATCTCGCTCATGCTGCTCTGAACAGACTGACTGTACAGTCCCTGCTTTCGACTGAGCAAAGCAGCAAACAGCTTCTAGCTTTAACAGCTGGCAATACAATACACAAACCTCTCCACCATAGTTTCCCTGATAGCTCCCAACTTCACTGGAGGCTACAGTTTTTAATTCTTTACACTGGAGCTAAGGGAAAACCAGGTGTCTTTGGCTGCAGCTCGGCGTCCCACCTTCACAAAGCTCAAGAACAGTTCCAGAACAATGTTCAAACACAGACCAACAAAAAAATTTCTAACAAAAAAATTTCTAACATAGACTTGTCAGACTGGAAATGTAGTTAAACCACATATGAACATTATCCTGCTCTATCAGACTTCAAGAACAATTCGCAGAGCCTAGAAATCATTTGTATATGGTCTTGGAATTAAACACTGCCATCAGTCACCTTTGCCATGCAGAATTTTCCTTCATTCACACACACACACACACACACACACACACACATTCCTCAGAGGATGTTGGATGTTTCTGGAGAACCTTTTGCTCTAATACCTGTATTCAAAGAATAATTTATTTTGAATATTAAAATAATTCATTTTGAATACAGTTTGCCTTTATGATGACCACTATACTTCAACGACATCCACCTGGTCAGGATATATTGATGGTTTGTGTAAAGACCTGGTACAAATCTATATCTGAAAGCAGTAAAACTTTTTCGTTCTGCTGACATGTTTTCAACCTGTCCTCTGCCTGCCAAAATAAAACCCTTGAAAGCAGACTCCATATGACTTGCCCCTCAACTACAGATTCTGTCAACTTACATTATCTATAGTAACAGTAATATTTAAGAAACACCCTCTAGTGAAATGCTTACACTGTTTTTCTAGCTCGAGTCAAATAAATATCAGATATCAACAGTACCGCAAACATATCTTAATTCTGATAAACAGCTCAAAGTGGAATTTTGTTTTTCTAATTCCTTAAACCTATTAATAGTTTACATCACATTTCTTTACTTTCATTCAAAACCTGTATTTTTAATATTAAAATGATCTTGTGCTTAGTAGCAGCAAGTTGTAGGAAGAAAATTAATGGAAATTTAAAAAGGTAAACAGTATTGAGGGGCTATTTCTTCCGTCATCAAAGTCCAGTTAAGCGTTTTTTATTTCATCTTAAAATACACTTTTGACTGCCTCTACCAACTCTCAGTTTACTAAGGAAAATCTGCGCACAAATCTTTATAACTTAAATTAAAAAGTCATTCATGTGTTTTAACGACAAAGAGAGCAGAACTGCAACCTGGAAGGACACTGGAAATATGCAATGTTAATTGATTATCACGCCAAACTGATCTTTCCAGATGAAGTAAAAGCCAGATCTGACAAATGTATGTAGCTCCTGACTACTAATAGCCTCCAGTGAAATGATGACAACACGACTACATTGCTTCCTTTTACAAGCTTGTTTACAATATGCTTTGTTGATGATATTTAAACAATAGCTAGTGCCAAATGGGATTAGCAATGCTGATTACAATAATCAGTTTTCTTGTTCAAAATAAGAAAGTGTCTGTTCAACATTTTTCTAAGTTTCCTAGGAAAATAAACTTGTTTTATCATCTTGCTTAGCTGCTACCTCTACCCAATAACAGTAGATTGAAACACTGAAGAATATTGAGGACAGGGCTCTGTGAACAGTAAACAGTTTAGAGGCTGTCTTTATTGGGAAAGATATGGCAGTAAGAGGTTTAGGGCATGAGGGCACTAACTCACAGAAAATGACATGTCAAGGATTTCTGCTGCTGTTTGCTGCTTTGCTCAGTTGAAAGGAGGGACTGTACAGTTTTTCCAGCAGTCAAACTTTGGAGAATATGTTGGTTTTATTCACTCTTCTAGGGTCAATAAAATATAATTATATTTTTAATCCTTTTTCCAAAACTGAGAGAAACTGAATTGAAAACCTACACACACATACACAAATGCAAACTAAACTGAAGGAGGGAAGAATTCTGTTCAGCAAGCCTGCCACAGGTTTCACTTGTTACTGCTGCAAAGGATATAATCTAGTTCTAAGAAATAATGAAAGAGATGTAGAATGAGAACTGCTATTTTAACTGGTATCAGCAAAACATTGCTTCATCTGTATACAAATAACATGGAATCAATTTTGTACTGTATAGCCTCAAATGACAGACAAAACACAGTTCCTCATCAAAAGTCTGACATTACTACCTTTAAATTTAAAAGTAAAATCCAGCTTCAAATAGGAGTCCACATACTTTGGAAAGTCCACAGTAAGTTTATCGGTATGCTGGCCAAAATAGGTCTCCAAATGCAATCTATTCTAACTAGAGCCAGAAATCATTTCTGCCCAATTTGTGTGCAGGTCCTTTGCTGGGCCAGGGAACAAGAGCTGAACATTTGTGACCCACACCCTTAAATACCTCTGCACAGCCCCAGCTAGGGAGATACAGCACAGAGCCACCATAAACATGGGATTTCATACCATCTGGAAGCAGCACAGCTCACTTGCCTCCCATACCCTTGCATGGGGCCATGACTTTCCTGGCATGTGCTAATGTATAGCTCTCTCCACAGGGTAGTCCATGACCTTCAAACAAGAAACAGTGGTACAAAATAGATATATACACTAGAAATCTAGGAGGTATCATTTACGGACAGTAAAACATCTTGCATTCAGTCTTGACATGAAAAAGCCAAAACCATGGTAATTTTGCCTGAAACTCTGCTAATGATGACACACAGTTGCTGTAGTTTAAAAATATCCCTTCTAAGTACTGTTTTGAAAAAAACTATAAATAGTCTGTAAAAACAAGTGAATTTAACATCTCTATTATTTGAATAAATAACACAGTAATTCAACATTATGTGTGGTCTGAAGGTCACAAATTTCAAAGACTATTAGGAAAACAGAAAATTGAGGTTAAAATCTTGCATAAAGCATGCAGAGTTTTTTGTGATAGAGCTGAAGGAGTGCATATCCCCTTGCTAATAAATTGCTACCACTGGCAGACAGTGCATAAATCAGAACTGCTCAACCGTGAAGATATCTGGATTATATATCAGAGTTTTTAACAGTTTGCTTACATAGCTCAGCCAGTACAGAGTTAAGGAAGAAGCCTCTCATCAAGTAATTCAGTTGGACCTGTTCCTATTGCTACCAATGCCAATAGGAGAGTAGCCCTAGAATTCAGGAAGAGCAGGACAGGATCCAAAGTTGTGGTGTGATCAGTTGTACTGTTTATATTAATGCTGTAACTATCAGTTTCCAACTGGAGATGATGCTATTGATGGTAATGAGACTTATCAACACCAATTCCATTTGCAGCTTGGCCTTAATCCAAGTGAAGTAAATTACATTCAGGCAAATTAAAGAATCCATTCACTAATCAGATTTTAACTTTTATTCTCATCAAAAAGTTTCCATCAATGCAACTTTTGCCTAATATAGTTCTAGAAATTTACTCGCTAAAATGATCTTTTAAAAATCGTATCTACGGATAAACACATGCACAGAAATTCCTCTTGAAAATGTTCACTTCCTTCTGGTTTCAGCCTGCCCCATAGGTTTGGAAGAAAGCTGTTTCTAAATTAGCTCAAAATCATTACTGTGACTCAATAGAGACACAGCATATTAAACATGTTTTGACACGAGGTAATATTCTATCACCACTTTGCCGTTTCCCCTGGTAAACTTTACCACAAAATCACAGAATCAGTCATAGAATGCTTAGGGTTGGAAGGGACCTCTGGAGATCATCTAGTCCAAACCCCTTGCTAAAGCATGTTCAAGTAGAGCAGTTTGCACAGGATCACATCTGGGTGGGTTTTGAATATCTCCAGATAAGGTGACTCCACAACCTCTCTGGGCAACCTATCAGTGTTGAGTCACCCTAAAAGTAAAGGATTTTTTTCTCATATTCAGATGGAACTTCCTGTGTTTCAGTTTGTGCTCGTTGTCCCTTGTCCTCTTGCTGCGCACCACTGAAAGGAGTCTGGCCCCATCTTGTGACACCCTCCCTTCAGATATTTGCATGCACTGATGAGGTCCCCTCCCAGATATCTCTTCTTGGGGCTGAACAGGCCCAGCTCCCTCAGCCTTTCCTCGTAAGAGAGATGCTCCAGTCCCTTGATCATCTTTGTTGCCCTCCACTGGCCTCACTCCAGGAGCTCCGTGTCTCTCTGTGCTGAGGAGCCCAGGATCACCTCCCTCGACCTGCTGACAGTGCTCTTCCTGATGCATCCCAGGATACCATTGGCCTTCTTGTCCCCCAGGGCACACTGCTGGCTCACAGACAGCTTGTTGTTCACCAGGACCCCCAGGTCCTTCTCCACAGAGCTGTTTTCCAGCAGGTCAGCCCCCGGCCTGTGCTGGTGCCTGGGGTTATTCCTCCCCAGGTGCAGGACCCTATGCTTGACTTTGTGGAACTTCCTCAGGTTCCTGCCTGCCCAGCTCTCCAGCCTGTGCAGGTCTCGTTGAATGGCAGCACAGCCCCCTCTGCATCAGCCAATGCTGAGGCACGCTCTGTCCTTCAGACCGGGTCACTGGCCAGGGAGTCGCACAGCACCGGAGCCAGCACTGATCCCCAGGGACACTGCTGGCTGCAGGCCTCCAACTAAACTCTGTGCCACTGACCACAACCTCCAAGCTCTGCCTTTCAGCCACTTCCCAACCCACCTCACTGCCCACTCAGCTAACCCACACTTTCCAAGCCATGAGGATATTATGGGAGAGTTTCCAATGCTTTGCTGAAGTCAAGGTAGACAGTACCCACTGCTCTCTCCTCATCTAGCCAGCCAGTCTTGCCATCATAGTAGGCTATCAGGTTGGTAAAATGTGATTTCCCCTTGGTGAATGTATGTTGACTACTCCTGAGAGCCTTTTATACCTCCACATGCTTAAAGATGGCATCCAGGATGAATTGTTCCATTACCTTTCCAGGGATGGAGGTGAGGCTGAATGGCCTCCATCTTGCCCTCTTTGAAGACTGGAATGACATCTGCTTTCCTCCAGTCCTCAGACTCTCCTGTTCTTCATGGCATTTCAAAGATGATGCAGAACTGCTTGGCAATAACATTTGCCAGCTCCCTCAGCACTCATGGGTACATCCCATCAGGGCCCATGAATTTGTGGGTGTCAAATTTGCCTAAATGATCTCTAACCCAATCTTCCTGGACCAAGGTTAAGTGTTCTTTTCTCCAGACTTTCTCTCTTGCCTCCAGGGCAAGATTCCTGAGGAGTGGTCTCAGCAGTACAGACAGTGGCCTTCTAGAAATTTAGCTCAGTTGGTTGGAGCACAGTGCTAATAATGACAAGGTGGTGGGTTTGATCCTCACAAAAGCCACTCACTTATGAGTTGGACTCAGTAATCCTTGTGCGTCCCTTCCAACTCAAAATCTTCTATGATTCTGTGAATACAGCAACAAAGTTTTCCCTGATTTGCCATGCCAATTCCTGGCAGACCATGCTCTCTAACTGAAGGACATACAGTTTCCAAAACAAAGCCATGTTTTTATGCTGCATAATACCCTTAGTTTTGAACTGTTTGCAAACATTTAGACAAACTGTCTTTAGATTATGGACTCAAGCTCACAGGGATCAAGTCACTGTTAAAAAGGATTTGCATTCTAATTATCAAGTGGTCTCATGTATCTTGTTTCCAACAGAGACCAGAGCTGCTCAGAGCAGAGTGCAGTGCTGCCTGGATCTGAAGGGACTATTCCCTTGAAAAGACCAAGGCATTTCTGCACATCACTGTGGGATGGATCTGACCCTTGAAATTCTGCTGAAATGCAACACCCTGACTTCCATGGAAAACACTTTTTTGGCTGGCTTTAAGGAACACCAGGACAGACATCTTTGTATGTTTTGATGTACATAAATCTTAGCTTGTCACAGAATCCAACTTTGCAGTAACGAAATGCATACTCTGTTTTTGCCTTACACAGAAAGTGAAGGGTTATTTTTGACCGTGTTAAAAAGTTTTAAGCATAACAAAGTTACACATTTTATAGGACTCCTACTCACCTCCTCAGCACCACATGCATTTTTCCCTTTATTTCATTTCTTGGCAGACCATCCTCTCCAGCTAAGAGGACATACTGTGTCTAAAACAAAACTGTCTGTATACACCACTTAACAAACTAACTTCTGAATTAGTATGAAAATCATGACGTTGACAGATTAGGGTTTAAATGATGGATTTTTTGTATGTAATTTTGTAATTAATAAAATTAACTATATTACAGAAATGAAACATTCGTCTGGGGTAACATTCTCAGAAATATTAAATCAGTTAAAGCCCTAAGGACACACAATGTTAAAGAACATCATAATCTGTTCAGCTCCAACTCCACCCCTTTGGCATTAATTGAAAAGGAAGGTGAGATCTTTCGCAGTAAGTAAACTGGGGATTCCCTACTGATTGAGAAACACTGAGGTGGTGAAAAACTGACATATTTGGCTCCATTCCACGACACCATGGCTTAGCAAATATGGAAAGCAGCAGCCACAGGATGCGATACAGGTTCTAGCTCCATATGTGACTCTCCTTCACTATTGAAGCACAAGTAAGCATCTAGTTTGTAGTTTTTACTCTCATTTTCTCTTCATTTCCATGTTTTTCACACTTTCTATTTAGTTTGTGAATAAAAATTGTTCTGTGGTCATAATATAGTCTTACCGACTACGCAGCCTCAAGGCAGAACACAGGCTTAAAGATATATCAATAAAACTCTGCTTTCTAGGACTGTGTTTTAGCTGCTTTTCCTGCTAAAAAAAATAAACAGGAAATGTCACCAAAATAATTGACTGTTTAAGAAACAGTTAACTCTTCCACACAGTCACTTTCTGCAACAAATTAGAGAGCTTTCAGATGAAGAGAATTTGTTTTCCAACAGTTCTTAAGACATGTCCTTAACCTGTTCAGGAGCTCATTTTTGTTTATCTGTGTTTACTCTGCTCCAGTAACAGAAACGAGGTAAGCATTTTTCATGAGAATACCTGCCAAGGAGAAACCATGGTCTGCTGGTATCAAACATATATCAAACACTTCCTCAGCACTTCCTAACAGGTGATTTCATCTTCCCTTCCCCCAAAGTCTGCTCTTTACAAGCTTTTCTGTGCATAGTAAATGACTTATTCTAAGGACAGTAAATTTTTGCATGTAATTACGCTAAAAGCAAATCTGTGGCTTTTGCTGTTGAATACTAAATATGATACAGATTTAGAGGATCTTGATCCAACACTTTAGAAACAAGTTCAAAATAGCCTGTTACAATATCTTTCTGTACAGACATGAAGTTACTTTTACCTTAAACTAAATCTGTCTGAAGTCAAGCCATAACTCTTTTTGAGCATCTTCAAATTCCACTTGATATCTCTAGGCTAAATAAATTTTTAATATCGGTATTGAAGGAAGTCAGCATTACTTTTTACTATGAACCTCAGAAACTTCCATGAGAGGCACTGGCTGCTAATAAAGGCACAAAGGTTGGCCTGGGAGAAGTTCTCCAGGGACTGCTGGTGAGTGACAGTTTCATGTGGAGTTATGTAAGCCTCAAAAACTAACTACGGCACTGCCTGCACAACCCACCTTCTGAGAAGAACCAGACCTCTTCAGCTCTCTTCAGTTCCACATTATTTTCTCCTTTATATTCTATTGCTGGCAAAACAGCATTTCAACACTAAATATTAATCATCATATAATATTGATTTCATTATCCTTAGTAATAATTTGACACAACAGTTATAATTGATTGACATAACAGTAATAATTGATACAACAGTTTATATTTTACAAACACTTAAAAACCATTAAGATTTTCACAGTGTTTGTGAAAATGTATTAAATAAAGACAATTACAAAACCCTCTAAAGAAACTGAAAAGCACACTAAATGGAAGAGTCTGAAACATACTAAGACAACACTTATATGCTGAAAATGTTCTCTCCCTCTAGGACTGTTTAATTCCAAATGCCATGATTTATCAAAGAAGAAATGTGTGAGACCTGCAGTCGCATTGCATAAAATAAGTTTATGTAAGTTGGATCTTTCTCTTTAGTAATCAAGCACTTTCCTAATTCCATGAGATTGGACTGAGTCCTCACAGATTATTAGCACTTCCCATGCAGATACTAAAATATCTCCATACTCCTCGATATACTTGCACAGATGCCTGAAGAGTCAGTGCAGATATTACATGAGCAGGTTTTAGAGGAATGTAACTCAGGCTCATGTACAGTGCTCAATATCAGTCCTGACTTCCAGCAGCTCCACAGTTCAATATGGAAGAATACAAGAATTTACACAGAAGATGCAATTAAGTCACAAATCCTTAAATCCTTTTGTGATGCTACAAAGAAACCCGCTGAAGTGTTTGTGACTGATTAACTCATCAGTAACATAAAAAAACTGTGATGGGTGAGACGTGACTGTATAATAACATCAGAACATGGCAATACAATTTAATTGAAGTCTGCTTAACTTAACTAGAATAGCTAGGCATTCATTCCATACCAAGACCATTTAATGTGAATTGCTCAAAGAACATGCAGAAGTCCCAGCAGGAATATTTCATACATATCCAAAATCTATTAACTTGGAGGATCCTTCAATGTCTTATTTTGCCAGCTGAGAAGCACTAATAAAAAAAGAAGCAGAAAACCCCTTTGGTCAGAGAGAAAAGGAGAGTGCCATTTTTCAGGGGCTGCCTGACAAACAGCTAAGAGAGAGGAATCTGAAGAAGCCAGATTTACTACACTGACATGTAGTGAAATAGTATTTTCTCCCCTCCAGACTGATATCCAGATCCTCCTCCCCCGTGCTCTTCCTCGTATAAATAAAAAAGCAAATCCATCCCCATGCATGCAGGTGTAAATAACAGCACGTGGCATGTAAAACACAACATATTTTATAATTACCATCTTTATAATTACCATCTTATTCTGCCATCACAAGGGAGCACATTCAAACTATTCAAACACACCTACCCCTCGTGACACTTGAACCACTAAAGCTCTTTGTGTTTATACCACTGAAACATCTAAGAACATACTGAGAATCAGCCTTGCCTCCAACAGCCTCCCATCTAAAGAGGAAGGAAACAAAAAAAAATTAGAGGGAGATCAAACCATTTGGACAAGTGGCACAGAAATAAAAACATTGAGTCATTTACTCTTAATGCCTTCACCAGGGTTCTACCTCCTCACATGCAGATGATCTTCTTGTAAAGTCCTGATACCATACAGCGAAGACAGAGTTAGCTTTCAACAAAGCCCTTTTGTCTCAAACAGGGCCACTGCTTGGCTTGAAGCTATGCTACTGAATAAATATCGAATGAGTTGCATGCCCTCACTAGAAATAGAAGCAGAAGAAATCTACTGAAAGTGTGAAGTATTCATCAGGGAAATGTAGAAAAGCCATCATAGCAGTTTCTTTAAATGGCTTTGTGAATTTTATTCTTAAAGATCAATGAAACTAGTTACTTAGTAAACTTAACAATGAGTATAAAAATAGCCAGTAGAGAAATCAGAAATCCTCTTTTTTAAAAAAATAATTTTACAAATTTTTTCAGTATTAATGATTTCCAAGGCCTTAGAATTTCTTCCGTTTTCCTTCTCGTTGATGATCATTAGCACTAACTACAGCAGAGTTGCCCCTAACTCATATTGCTAGGAACTGATATAGATCCTAAGGTGCTATAGCAAGGCCTACACGCAATGCATTCAAAATTCTTCATTTCAGTGCATCATCTCTGGCAAGGTAAAGGGCAGCAATGTGCTAAAAAGACAACTATATTGACACACTACTATTTGGGAATTAATTCATTACAGTCTTACAAATCCTCATTTTTTGCAGCTTCATGGATTTGGTCATCAGAGCAAAGTGCTACTTTCACCTGGAGTAAAGCAGGAAAAGAATAAGAATGTGATGAAACTGAAGAGTCAGAGGAGTGTCACCCTACAACAAAAAAACAGATCGCTGCCTTTATTCTATACTGCACAGTTCAAAATCTTTGCTACAATATTGTATCTGACTTTATAGAAGAAAAAGAGAATGTATGATTTCTGAAGCATGAGATCATTGACTTTGCTAATAGGAAAACACACAACTGTAGTTCATAGTTCGGCATTTTTCAGTTTAAGCACCAAGAGGGAACATGGTTAAGAAAATGCTGAAAAAGATTAAGTCTCTGGTAAACTCAATCGCAGGGTCAGTTTAGGGGCATTCCCTCTAATTTGGTCTTTCATTTCTCTCAGATAAACAAGCCTAATTACTTCTCTCCTTCAGGATAAATTGAGGGAATTCCGCTACTTAATTTAAAGCTACTGTTTCATCTTAATAGTCCCTTGGTATGAAGAGACTTCAAAATTGTTAATATCTAGACTGTTGGTAAGCCAAAGGCTTCCTCAGATGTTTAACAGCAGCACTCATTGATTCTCTTGTCATATTTCAAAAGCCAAACCAGAGATGACTAGTTTAAATTTAAGACTCCCAGTGGAATAATGTCTTTCATCTATGATCTGAGTAGCTCTGCTATTATAAGCTACACAAAGCAGTCTTTGTAAAGTGAGTGTGCTTTATAAATGTCAGGTTTAACCAAATCCTGAACTGATATAATTTGATTTTTAGTTATTCAAGGGTTTTCCTTTCAATTAAAAGTACTATAAAGCATTTTTAAAAAATATAAAATATACTTCTTATTTTTCCAATGTATTTAAACATATATGTGTAGGAAGAAAAACTTTATAGATGACTGACAACTAGAGACTGTCATAGCACTGTATGAAAAATATGCAATTCGCTCTCAGTAAAGCAACAGTAAAAAGTTTGCCTTTATTTCCATAGTCTTCACATCCTTCACCTATGTGGACATTTCCTCAGTCTACATATCAACCAGATCTCTTTAAACTGAAATAACAGCTGTCACCTCTGATTTGGCTAAAATGCAAGCCTCTATTAAGGTTTGTTAAGTTTTCACATCAGCATTTTTATACCTCTTTTCATTCTTGAAAAGAGCTCCCTGCAATAAAACTCTTCTTAACTTCTCCTTTGTCTAGAAAAGCTTGGCAAGCATTAAACAGAAGGTGTGTTGAGATCTTTCCTCTCACACTGACCAATGCTGTCTCTTCGTTTCCGCATGCTGCTCCTTCTGTGCCATCACTTGCCTCTCGTCTTTTCCTGAAGTTGTAGGACCTCTGAGCAGAAACCATCTTATCACTCTACATCTGTGGAGTCCTGCAGAGTAGTAACACCTGTCCAAATCACGGCATCGTCAAAATCCTACTGCCTCTTGCAGCTATTTAGAATTAAGTACAGTCTTTCTTTCAATTCTGCTATATTACTAGGGATTTCATTGCAATAGCTTACTGTAAAAATACCAATAATCTTATTTGAAAATTAGTTTAACTGCATGTGTCACGATTACAGCCAAGCTGCAGGAAAGGGTTCTCTATTCTGCTTGCTCTGAAGCCTGGATCTTACACAGTTCTAAAAGCTCCCCATCTCACCCTTGACTGGCCAGCCAGCTCACTGCAGAGTTAATTAGGGTACATGCGTATAAAGGACATCCACTCCTGGGTATACAATAGTGAGCTCAGCAAAACAAAGAAAACAACTCTGCTGCAAATACTCAGAAGTCAGAGTCTATGTGCTCACAGCTCAGGCAGGTCAAAGCCAACTTCTTATGCACTTTCATTTGGAAATTATTCCTTACAGGTAAGATCTCAGTTTATGATTTAAGTATGGTTCAAATAAGAGAATGCATAATCCCTTCAAACCAAGTAAGTCAACAAATCCCCAAAGTCTTAGTCTTTCTGAAATATAAACTTAAGGCAACAAAATGAATGGAATATTTCAGCCCAAATGGATAGGTTTAGAAAGTAATATAAAGTTGAGATCTATTTAATGCAGCTTTAACAAGGTCCACAGTCACCTGCACACAGAACCACTTTTATCTGCACCTAAGCAATGCTAAATAGGGCTTATATTATCAAATTTTAAACTTCATAAATTAAAGAATATTGTCAGAACTTTTTAAAAACTATGTCCCTACAGTTTGTTTCATAGATTTGTGAGAACTTACATGATTTATAATTGAGTAAAAATACCTTAAAACCTGACTTTGAACTAAATTCTATGATTTGTGTGACTTTAAAAATTATTCATTCATTTTCTTTGCATTTATAATGTGGAATTTGAAGTCCCTAAGCAAATGCCAGTTAATTTTAATATGTATTGAAAACATACGAAGGTTACACCACTGCTTGTGTGTCTTTTCTATTTATAGTTAAGTATAAAAGAGTCATATGCACGATCTGAAAAAACATCAGTGTTGATAAATCCCTAGCTGTGTGTACCAGAAGAATAGCTCTTGCTCTGGTTTGGCATTTAAAGTCTGACTCCTTTTCACACTCCCCAAACCCCACACACATTCTACTGCTAATACTCAACACAATAGGACTAATACCAGCCGATTAGAACATGCTTCAGTAGCATAATTCTCTAAAGAGAATGAATATCCTATAAGTTAAATGATGACACTAGGTTATATAAAATCCCAATTAGCTCAGCAGAAAAGTAGAAAGGCTTTAAAGATATGAAACTGTCAAAGCAGACCATTCATAAAGGGGTATGATTTCCTCTTTGCATTTCAAACTCATTTTTAAAATAGCTTCCTAAACTAGCATTTGCAAATACATCTGTTCCTATACACAAAAAGGCTAATTACATACTGAAGGGCTTGGTCACCTGATGATGTAGCAAATGCATATCAGTCTCACAACCACCATGAATAAGGTTCTCATTTTTAGCCTTCTGGCCATTTAGTCTTTGGAGGTTAAATCAGTCACAATGCTATATTTAATGGCTTTTCAACACACACTAAAGCTGTTTCTCACACAATGAAGTTAAGTGAACCTTCATAAGACATATTTGTTAATGAAAACTTTGTCTAGGGACTGCCTTTTTATAATAGTGTCTGCTGTTTCCACCCTCTACCACTTTACAAAGTGCACTTCTGTGTTTTCAGAAGCTCTCCTGAGGTTTGCAATCTCCTGTCCTTTGCAAGAAATTGCTTCCAAGTCTGAAAACCACTTTAGGTTGGATTGTGCCTGTAGATCCAGAGCCAGGACAACACTGGCTGAAAGGAACAGTACTCTGCCATCTCCTTTCTCTCTCTCTCCAGTTCTGCAGCCTGGGGAGTAAACTGAGACTGGAATGGATGGATGGAAGAACTATCTAACATGTACTTCACAGCCCTGTGGAAATTACCTGGAAATTATAATATCACTTCTGACTGTACTACCTGGCCAAACCAGCTTTACAACAGGTACTGGGGAAAGAGTAATACTCTTCTTCCACAATGACCAGTTGAAGAACTGAATTTATAACTTTATTATGAAAGATGATGTGTGTGCTGTAGATGAGTGTGTAACAGACATGAACGGAAATAGTCTGACCATTCACTTGGCCCCACCGATTGGCCATCTCTGGGAGCTGGAGCTTGGGAATTCCATCTTGTCAACTGAGCTGGCGATTGCCTGCCTGCACCTCCTTCTCCATCTCGGCAGCTGAGCTGCTCAGAATCACAGCATTGCAGAACAGAAGCTGGACTTCACATCTTTTGCTCTTGCAACCAAGAGTTTTAGAAGCAGCAGAAATGTTTCAAAGAAGTGGTAATCTGAATCCACTTCCATAACAATTGTTTTCACAGAGAGCGTCAGCAACAAATTAGAGGAAGTCAAAGCAAAAGAAAGGGCACACAAGAATCTCTGGCTGCAACATATTCTGCTACTTGTTTAATCATAATTCCAAGTGTCGGAAGTGGGTGTAGCAGGAAAAGCAAATAACAAGAAGCTGAATGGTAGTTTAAAGTCCTTTTTAATTTGGACTTAAAGTTTAACCATACTACTATGGAAAATGCTGTTGCACTCCCATTAATTTTGATGCAAATTTTCCCAGTACATGGTTAGGAAAATTATTATTTTTAGCATAACAATCAGGGATAGCTAAAGCAGCCTTGCAAATTTTTGTTGTGATGGAATTCTGTTTTCCATCTGTCTGAGAGGATAGTTTTCTGTACAGACACACCCTAAACTGGGGAGCAAGAAATGAAAAGGAAGAAAAAGGAAAAAAAAGGGAAAGGAAAGAAAAATCACCTACAATTTTTATTATATTTCTTTAGGTTCAGTGGTACAGCACAACTACAAAATTACTAACAGGAAATATGCAATAAACAGTACCTGTATCTTTAAAGAATCTTTCAGATGTTTTTGAAATCAAAGTATCCAAAGGAAAAACCCTGCTCTCTCTTTCTTAATACACAGTCACTTGTGAGTCAAAAAGTGTTTCTACTCTTGAGTTTAAAGAAGTCAGGATGATTTGAGTAAATCTGCAAAATGGATCAAGAACTAGAATCTTTCTGATGATGTCACTGGAAATGCAAAATTCACAACTTGGTCCACCTTCTCACTGAGCCTCAGTCAAGGTATGTTCATGTTGGCATAAATAAAAGTAACTCCGCTAATGCCAGGGGAATTAAACCAGTGTAGAATTATCATGAGATCTTCCTTGTGTCAAGGAAGTATTCTTGTGTCAAGAGTCAACATAGCAAGACTGCACAATAATAATCACAAATTAATTTGTATGCTCACTATTTAACTCTCAGAGAGCAAACACTTCCCCTTACTCTGGGTTGGGCACTGCCTTGTGAATTCTGCCCCAGGCAATTTAGCCGTAAAAGCAGTTCCAATGGAATTGTATCTATACCAGCACTAACACGGGTGTAACCTGCTTCCAATCAAAGCACAGCTTTATTTTAAGTGGATTATTAACTAATAATTATGGAAATAAATCTTAGAGAAAAGTATATGAAAACTAAGCTACAATCACCACGTGCTTTTCCCCTCAGTATTCACATTCTTCGCTTGCTCTCACTTATAAATCAATGTACAAGGCAAACTAAGGGATACCTTCTCTATAAGCTCTGCATTGGAAAAGTACTGCAGAGCAGTGAGCATCACAGAATACCAGGTCAGAGGGGTACCTCAAGGATCATCTGGTCCAACCCAGGCTGACAACACTCTGAAAGAGAACACTTTGAAAAGAGAGATTGTTGCTACTGTAGAGAAAACTGTAGAAAAAACTGCACAGAACAACAGTGAGTTCACACACTCCCAAAGCTGCTGATCAGTGGAACTGTCAAACCCAGCTTTTGTTCATGGAAACAGAGGAAGACTGTTCCTATAACAAACTTGCCCCAATGTGCCCTGCAGGAATTCATGTTGCAATTCTTTATCAATTCCTGCCAGGCATTATTCTGCCAGCTCCTAATCCTATAGCAGGAGAAATCTGCATATAGAAATGCTCAGGAAAGAAGAAATGCAACAGCTCATCTTTCTTCATGCTATACATGCCAAACCACTAAGAAAGCGTTTTGTAAATATGTAATTGATAATAAAGTGGAATCTGATTTTTTTTTTTTTTTAATTTGCTGACTGTAATATATACAAGAGGCTGGATTTGAAGCCTTGATGAGGGTGACTTGAACAGCTTCTTGGTCACTTCTCAGTTACTGTGTGGCACTGCAGCGATAACCAAGGAAGTTGGGAGGAAGCTTGGAGGGAGCATCAGCATTTGTTTTGAACAAAGACAGGGGCTCAAGCTGTGTTGCATAATTATGCTTCCCATTTTCCCAAGGAGTGTGTTTGTTATTTAGGTACTATGTATCAACTTGCTACAGCAGATGCAACTATATACTAAAAAAATGCATATTTATTTTGTCATGCATTTCAATTACTTGGAAAGTAAACATTCCTGCTTTCACATGCACATGTGCATCCACGCAATTCTGCATTTCTCAACACAGTCTGAGTCCACTCTGCTATGGGAAACACCACATGGCCTGGGAGAAAGAGAATGAAAGAACTGTCAAAGTCAGCCCACCTCCACTGAAAATTCTCTGCATCATTAACCTTATGGTAGTGGCAGGTTATTTTTATATTAAGTTCATTGAGTGAATCAGAGTGAAAAGTATGCATTTCCTGTTCATACACTGAGAACATTTCAAGACAGGATTTTTTTTTTCTCTTCTAAGGTCATTCAAGCATAGCATCTATCCAGAAAGGAATCTCAACTCAATTAAACCTTTACCAGAAATCCCAAAAGACAGTTTGCAATGACAGCACTTAAAGTTATATATTCCATTGCACGTGGAATATATTATACTATATGGACACATTTACTTTGACAGAAGTAACAACCAGGATTTCTAATGCTATTCATCTGAGTGGTCAACAGCTCAGAATTCTGATGGACATCAGTGACAAGTGGTGTTCCTCAGGGGTCTGTTCTGGGACCAGAGTTATTTAAAATCTTTGCTAATGTCATAGACAAAGGGATGCCATCCAGAGGGACCTGAAGAAGCTCAAGAAATGGGCCCATGAGAATCTCATAAAGTTTAACAACACCAAGTGCAAAGTCCTGCACCTGTGTCTGGGCAACCTCCAGTATCAATCCATGCTGGGGGATGAAGGTCAAGAGCAGCCCTGTCAAGAAGGACTTGAGGTACTGGTGGATGAGAGGCTGGACATGACTTGGCAATGTGCACTTGGAGGCCAGAAAGACAATTGTATCCTGGGCTGCATCCAAAGCAGTGTGGGCAGCAGGTGAGGGAGGGGATTCTGTCTCTCTATTCTGCTCTTTGAGACCCTACCTGGAGCCCTGCACCCAGCTCTGGGGTCCCCAGCACAGGAAGGACATTTGACCTGCTGCTGCAAGTCCAGAGGAGGCCACCAGGATGATCAGAGGGATGGAGTGCCTCTCCTACAAGGAAAGGCTGAGAGCATTGGGGTCGTTCAGCCTAAAGAAGAGAAGGCTTCCAGTACCTGAAGGGGGCCTACAAGAAAGATAGAGAGAGGCTATTTACAAGAGCATGTAGTTACAGGGGGAATGGCTTCAAAATGATAGAGGGTAGGTTTAGATTAGATATTAGGAAGAAATTCTTTACTGTGAGGGTGGTGAGGGACTGGCACAGGTCGCCCAGATAAGCTGTGGCTGCCCCATCCCTGGCAGTGTTCAAGGCCGGGTTGGATGGGGTTCTGAACAACCTGGGCTAATGAAAGGTGTCCCTGCCCATGGCAGGGGGTTGGAACTGGAATGATCTTTAAGGCCCCTTCCAATACAAACCATTCTACAATTCTATGATCTTCAAATGTATATCAAAACTGAAACCTCTAAACCCAAGTATTTTCTGCTGTCTTCGTCTATTGTAGCTCATAGAATGCAGAGAGACAATTAGCAAGAATATCCAAACACTGGAAACAACCCTTGCCCTAGACAAGTTGCAGGCTATAATACTCCACATCCACCTTACATGCAGAGCAAGAGGGTGACAAGTGAATCAATTAGTGTCTGACAACTCCATTTGGTCCTAAACATATGCCATCATCTCATTCTGTAAATGTCATCTGCAAACTGTTTCTTCTCCCACTAGGCCCTGTGCAAAGAAATTACTTACTAGGATTGCAGGAAACCATGTATGGCATTTAACCTCAAGATAATATGGAAGAAAGGGTAGAGCAGTAATCTTACAGTACTTACACAGAAAATGAAAAGTGTAGTGGCTTAGCATTTCCAAAAATGCTGGCCTGTGGCAAAGTCATCCCAGCCTTCAGATTTTTACTATCCAGAACGTCACATATGTCTGTGGAACTCTGTGGGATGCGGCTCTGTAAATGTAGGATTATGCCATGAAGAGAACAGGAGGGTGATAAGAGGAGAAGAAAAGGAGAAGAACAGGAGAGAAGCCTATCTAAATTTTCTGCTATGTCTGTACTGGGATACTAAACTAACAATAAAAACGTTTGTGCATGACTGACAAAAATAATGGATGTATTAATTATTTCCAAACACATGAATTTATATTTGTTATCCCAAATGAAAATGACTAAAGGAGGTCTAATGCTTTTCACTTTGCTCAATGAACTGAGAGGGTTAGATCCATCTCTTCCTTGCATAACTTTTGAGCATTTACTACTTCTTACACAAGTGGAAAAGGCATTTACAGTAAAATATCATTTCCACCCAAGTTCAAGTCCCAGTACCTGAAAGTTTGCCAATTTTTTTTTGTTTGTTTATCACTAGAAAATAGTACTGCACTATTTTCCAGGATTGGTCCTGCCACTCCTATGTACTCTTCTCCGTTCAAATATTTTCTCAGAACATCTTTTGTTATGGTATTTTTACATCTTTCCTAGTGGTGAAAGTTTATTCTGCAGACAGCCAGCTCAGGCCATGTTGAACAGCACAATTTATTTCCCAAGTATAAATACTGCTATTGTTTGCAGTTGAATATATAAATAATGCAAAAAAAGCTACTAAGTATGCATAAAGTTTGATCCCCAATGCCCAAAAGATTTTAAATTTTCATAAATCAAAGCAAATATATTTTTGCTATCAGAGTTGTTGGAAAAGTAGTTCACTGCTTCCTTTAAACTACCCAGGATTAGCTTGACTATCTATTTGCATAAAAGGTCAGCAGGGAGAAGGTGCAGGTGTTACTAGGAATGCTCAGGGTTATGATCTAGCAAGTCAGTTTTTCCTCCTGGTCAACACTGGATAGGGCAGTAAGGTTCCGCTTTCAATCAGATAGAGGCAGAAGTGTCTTGGAAATGCACGGCCATGGACATGCAATGCATACACGTCTCTGTTCCTATGCATAGGGTGTTAGCGGCCTGGTAATTTTTAAAACTGAATAGCTATCTTACACTTAATATTTTCCTGAAGTCATAAGTGCTCTATACAGTTGTCCTGCACCATTAAACAGCGACAATATTGCAGCCTAGAGGTGGCTCCTTTTCAGTGATGGGTGAACTGATTTTTGTGGTTTTTCCTTGTATAATTCATAAGTTAGCATGACCAGAGTGTTGAATTGCAAAAGTAGGACATCTGTCACCATGGGGAAGCAGTGAGGGAGTACGCAGTGTGCTTCTGACAGCTGTGGGCTTGTTTGTGGTCACTAGAAAGGTGCCTACTTGACTTTTTTCTCTACTTCAGCATTCCAGACATTTGGTTCTGTCATCTTCCAAATTTCTTCTACAAAATATAACCTTCCTGATTTCTAGTCAGTCATATTCTTTCCCGGTTTACACACTAAAGCATTCCTCTGAGTTATTGGGACCCACCTAAGCACACTGAATCCCCTCCCAGCCATTCCTGTCTAGCAGATAATGCAATATCTCAAGTTACACAACCACTGCAGAGAATAGGAGCTGGCTTAATTGATTTTTGCAAAAGGATGTATTCCAAGTTTGCTGCTAACATAGGCATATACGGGCTGAGCTGCAGTGGCACAACAGAAAGCAAGTATAAAGGCATGAAGGAAAGGGTCGCATGGGACAAAGTAATCAGACACAACCGCCCAGGTGAAATGAAATAGAACTAGGCAGATGTATTTAAGCGAGTCCTTACCACAGGAATATCCTGCTACTTACATTAGTTCTCTCTGAGATTTCTCAGTGCAATCACAGAAGCAGTGATGCAGATTTTATTAATGACACGTGTATCTTTTTAGTCGCTCTTTGAAGTTCGTGTCTTATTACTGCCAACCGCTTTCTGACTCTGCAAATGCAGTGGGGAATCATCAAAATATGTACTTTTCTTCCTCTAGGACATTCATGTTCATGTTTGTTTACAGTACAGAAGTACTGCTGCATTCACTGGCAGTGACACAGTATGAGGAGCAACAGACTCCAGCCCAGGAAACAGTTGCTTCCTCAGCTGATGTGGCAGCTCCCTTTGTGACCACAAACAGTAACACAGACTATTAATCTGCTCTCTAGAGTGATCCAGAATGTGGTTTTGGCTTACTGGATTCAGCTGCATACAATGTGCTCCAAATTTGCACAGAATTGCTCTGTTCTCTGGACAGAAGCACACCACAGAGTCTGTACCTCAAGGTGCCACTGGAAGTCACAGCAGGGCTCTCTTATGGAGCTGGTAGGGCAATGTCAGGACAACAAGGACAGGACACGGGGCCAGACAGACCACGGCTGTGCTGTCCTGAGGACCCACCCCAGCTCCTCCTAACTCACAGCAGAGCAGGCAGTGGGACACACTGCAGGGACAGCCAAGCCACAAAACAGGGATCAGGTACGAGATGAGGAGGGGCTTCAAGGAGCTTTCCTCACCAAAGGGATGAACGTTCGGCACAAAGGCATATGACAAAACCTCACACTGGCCCAAGTATGAGGATTAATTTCAGCTCAGGGATCTTGTGTATTGCAGTTTCCAAAACTGTATTCTTGGGCACCTTTTCACCCTTACTATTTTGACTGAGAAATACATTATATTCCAGGAACAACTATATTATCAGGCAACTATCTTCTATACCAGCACTTCAAGCGCATCATTTCATTTAAGAGAGAAAATCCACTGAACGTCTATATTTTTATAGTCCGCCTTTTTCCAGGAAGTGTTTTTGCTTATCTCTATCTTTTTTCATCAATAACAAAATAAACACTTCAACAATTCACTAAAAACAAATTTCTCCCACTGCTGAAACTCAGCTTTGAATCAAATCTTTAGATGCCAGTGAAAGAGCTTCCTCACATCCCAATATGCATAAATTAAGATATTTCTATTATTATATTCTACCAGCTATGTAGCTTCTTTGCTGCTATTATCCATGCTTTTAATACTATCTTGTAAGACATCTTCTCCATTTCTGTAGGATTTTTGGCCCCTTAGAAGAGGACTCCAGACAGGAATCAGAAATACCTGGTATTAAAGAATACACATCAAAAATTGGAAAATTAGCTGAGACTTTAAGAAACTTCTCGAGGATGCTTCTTTTTTTCCAAAACATTTATATACCTCCCCCTAGGGGAATCTTAACTGCTCTGCCTACATGAAACCAAAAGCCCTTTTTCTTTAAGTAGTCCATGACTGAGGAAAGCACACTATCCCAGAGAGATGCAGTATTTCCATATACTCCAATGCAGTAGTTCTCTAAAAGCATCACCCAGCTCCCCAGTATGTGACTTCTAACGATGTTCTCCCTCTCCTCAAAATATTCTAGGCTGAATACAATCGTTCTATCATCTTGTAAAACAGTAGGTGATAAAAAAATGCTTTAATGTCACTTTTAAGGAAAGATTTCTACTCTGCGCTTGAACAGCCTGCTAGCTGCTAAAATAACAATGAATGTTTTTGTAATATAACCAGACAAGGAATTCATGCTACTCACAAGATTAGCATGAGGAAGTTCAACGTACATATGTCAATCCAGTATACTCAAAAAACCAGCCATCAAATACAGGTTTGCCCTACACATCTTATCTACACATCTGCCTGGATTCTGAACACACAGGAATGCAGCTAACCTAGGCAGATCGGTCCTGTGGAAGCAAAGTGTGTTTAGCTGTTACTAAAAGCTTACTGCAGAACTCATGGTGCCTATAGTAGGTCACAGCACAGAATCTCAAACAGTCTAAATCACTGCATCCATTTTGATGCCAGGAGACCCTCCCCAGGATACACCAGCTGAGTGACTGGTCCTTCTAGCATCAAGTCAGCTTGAGAGAAACTGGACAGTCCAGAAGGATTGTAGAGTCCAGCTCCCAAGTGACATCTTTGTGTATGGAACAGTCTGTTAAGTATATTTAGTGAAACACTAATTTTAGGCATTAATATAAATCAATTATTAAATATTACTGGCTACAGTCACAATTTGCCCTAAGATACAACATTTGGGATTTTTTAATAATACGGAAAAGAAGTACGCAAGAGATTCACTTACCTTACCCATACAGGTTCAGATTTCACATCCTTTTATCTCACCAACTGCAGCAATATTTAAACATATTTTTTTTTAATATTCGAAGCCTCTCCAAGTTTAAAAACTTATTTTCTGTTTTAGGGAAACATATAAACACACAACTGAAAAATTATTTTAACCTGAATGCTGAAGGAATGCTCTTTTTCCCTATCAAGTACTGACTAGCTACATGTTTATCAACCACAGTAAACCAACAAACCAGAATGGTTTTTTTAGTCAATGAACCATAAAGTGAAAAGTCTAAACAGAACTTGCTGTTTTATCCTGTCTGACCACAGAAAACTACATTTAAATAACCAGAGAATCACAGAATTAGAGGCTGTGAGAGATGTCAAGAGCCCATCTAGCCTATCAGGGTTTGATTGACAGCCTGAAGGACAATTCACCCAGGCCAAGGTCCATTCCTTTTTCCCAAGGAGCCATTAGGAGCAAGCTGTAAGTCACAGGAATTGTTCTGGAGGTGCTGCCCTGTCCATCACCGTCTTTGCTGGGGACTCACATTCTTTATCAGATCACAGCAAATCATCTGGCAAGTCTGTATGGTAAGAACCAGGTGAGGCTGTAAAGCAAAATCCAGCCTTTATTTCATTACAATCATCTGTATGATTTAGCCCGTTCTCTCTCTCCTTCTGTGTCCAGATAAACACAGCTAAACCTCACACAGGTGTTTTTCAGACTTGTTTTCAAAAATCTCCCAAACACAGTCTGTGCACGTGTACATCAGCACAAACCACAGTTCATGACTTTGCTTAAATGTGATGAGGGGATTGAAGGCAAAATGATGGATTTTGCACTGACCCGTGTTTGTTACTTTTGCTGCAAACAAAGCACTTTATATCTCTGACCCTACAGCCAGTGGTCCTGGGGAACAGTGGGTGCTCTTTATGTTTCAGCAGCTTTTTACCTAGTCGAAAACTGATGTTTATTCTTTTCTTCCCTTTTCTAGGTTTAGCAAAGTCCATCTGATATTTTTTTCCAAACATACCATAGTTGCTGTACACTAAGTGATCCGTTTTCTTCCTAAGGGCAGTGCCAAAAAGCTTCTGATTACTTCTGATCTCAGAGGAGGTCTCATTAATACCTCTGGTATTGAAAAACCTATGAATATATTGCAGAACAATGTTTGCTTTTTTTTGAAACAGTATCACGGTGTTGACACAGTTTGCAGCCCTCCACAATTCCCCATTCATCCTTTGCATTATTGCTGCCAATCAGTTATTCTTAATTTTTTGTTTTGCATCTGATTTTTGCCTGCTTTTGCATTTATTGAATTATATCTTATTGATCTCAGGTTATTTCTTCAACTAATCAAGATCATTCCAAATTCCAGCCTCTCAAAGGATTTAGAAACAGTTTCACGTTGTTATCATCACACACCCTCTGCTCCCTTAAACTGTGCACCAAAAACTGCCCTCACAGGGATGGAAGGACTTGCTGAATCATTCTGAACTGGTTCCCCTTTCTGACATCAAACCACTGACACCTGTATGCTGAGCATGTTGTTTTGAACAGTTTTATAAAAAATTTCTTTTTTTACCTCATATTATATAGAGTGGTGTTCAAAGTCATATACATAACAGCACTAGGACTTTCTCTCATCTATCAGGCTACTTAACTATTGAAAAAATCAAGGAACTTGACTTGATATAATTTGTTCATCACAAAAGTACATCAATGTTTTTACCAGCTTACTTATTCTCAAGATAGTTGTTCAAGAGTTTGGTCAACTACATGGCTGGTACTAGTGAAACTCCTTTGTTTAAGATTCCTTAGCTCTTCTTTTTTCTCCTATCTAAAAAGATATGCTGTATTATGTGCATCCCAAAGCACTGGGACCTCTCCCCCTCATCCTCCACGGGTTTTCAAAGATTATTGCTTCAGAAATCGCTTCAGCTACTTCTGTAAGTAGTCTAGGATGAATTCCATCAGGAACTGCCAACTTGAATATATCCAACTTATCTAAACACAGTTTAACTCATTCCCTTCCTGTTCTAAACTGCTTTTTATCCTTTACTAAAATCCTGCAGCCCTCTCTGTGTCTGTCATCTGTGCTCGCAGTGATGACTAAAGTTAAGTTAAAACCTTTGTAATAATAATTGAAATGTCTGTTACATTTTAAATTTAAGCCTTAAAATAAACATTCAATAATTCCAAGCAGAATAATTAATTCTTCTATTCTGCAACTACAAGAATATTTCCTAAGTAAATATATTTCAAAATATTTAAAAAGTTTTTCCTGCTTTCTTTCAAAGTATCTCTGTTTATAACTTCCAAATATTGAGAGATATGGAGGCTAAACCATGACTAAATCACCTCATTTAGATAGTGATATATACTTAATTATTATTACAGCATGTTCACAATTCGAAGTCATTTCTACAAATGAATCACAAGAGAAACAGCATACTGCCATTGGCTTTTAACTTCCTTAACTATGTACTCTTTAATGAGGTGCAATTTTAATTTTGAGGTATTGTATACTGTAGATGTATCTAGTTAAAGCTTTTTAAATATTTTGCCAAATTGGTGGATATAGTGATTTCTCCCTCCCTCTCCCACTGCAGACCCTCTCTGCAGCCTGTAGCACACATTAACAGTCTTCCTTTGGAAAACTCTTCATTTTTACAAAAGAGAATCACACTCTACAGCTTTTCATTTTGAATTTTTAAAGCAGTACTTTGGCAGATAAGATATCTAAGTTAAACATAAAAAATGCTAAAGGCAAACTTTAATTTGTACACACTTTGCCTATTTTGGTCCAGATATATAACACAGAGAAGGGGTTTGTATCAAATGTGATTTCTCATTTTAACAGCACTTTTGTTGATATTTTGAGCAACTATACATACCTTTTTAAAATTAATGCAGGCATTAATGTTTTTCAATCATATTTACTTTCGGTTTGCAAACTATTTATAAGTGTGAGGTCCCAGGACCTATCTCTTTGCTTAGAATTCTGACTAAACAAAAAACCTCTAGAACTGCTTTAGTGCTCTAAGTAAATGTAATATGCCATTAACCTAAAAAATATTTATGCACTTCTCTTCCTTTCTGCACTTATTTCAAGTTTTACTTGCCAAGCTATGAAATCTACGGTACAGTGAAAAAAAAAATTATATAAGACTTTAGTTGCTCAAGTGTTCCAAATTTTTCTTTTTAACAATGAGAAAAAACCACACTGAATGTGTTTGCATACTGAGATGATAAATAAGGGCTGTAAACCACGTGGAGGTTCATGTGTTCCTTTCCCTCCTTTTTTTGATCCCTCTGGAATCAGCAAAAAGATGTGAATGGATAGAAAGTATGAGAGTGAAAACACCTTTGGATTTATAAAGGCTATGAGAATTCAAATAAAATTGTGTATTTTTTCATATTTCTTGAGGCATAGCAACTGACAGAATGCATAAACCTGAATCTGAGTTACTCTAACTTCATTAGAGCAATGGAAGCAACTGGCCCAAACTTCTGTCATGGAGAAGCTCACCAATGGGCCTCTTCTCCAGAGAGGCAGCTGTGGTTTCTCTTTGGCTTTCTCATTCCCTGAGTTTGTATGAATGACTTCTGAGCCAACTTTCCGCTGATCTCAGGCAGTGCAGTGTCCCAGGCAGTGCAGTGATCACCTGGGAGCTGCGGCCACGGTGCAGCGTCAGCGCCTTGGTGGCAGCCCCCGTGTGCTGAGCCAGCAGGACGCGGCTGTCCCTCAGCCCGTAAAGCCGCTTCGCCTGCAGCCAACACGCTGTGCAGCCAGATGTGTCACAACGGCTCTCAGAGCAGAGCCTGGACTCAAACGAGGGAGAGCTCAGGACAAGCATCTTTTAGGAGTATTTCATGTTTTATTTATCAATATGCTGCTTTAGAAATCATTTCCCATCATGCAGGACTCAGAGGCAAGAGTGGAGGGATGCATCCATCTATCTGCTGCCTTTCCACAAATGAAGAAGCCAAAATGAAGATGCCAAAATAGCAGATACTCTCATTCTGTGGCAGATGGACTATCGCTTATCTGCAGCATATGTGCTGGTGATGTGTAAGGACTTGGAGAGTTACAAAATTATCTTCTTTTTTTCTGCTGCTTCCAGCAGCAAAATTGCATTAGAAGAAATTTGAAACGTATTTAATAATTTAATAATTTCTTTTAAAGTCCATATTACTGGCTAATGAATGAGAAATCTAGAAAATATAAAGCAATTATGTATTATCTAGAGATGACTTCTCTTGAAGAATCTGAGAGAGATGATAGGCATGATAAGAGTCAAAGAATATGAAGAAGGGATACATGACAAATTCTATATCAAATTTATGTTTCCACAGCACTTCATTGAGAGACATTAAGCAAGGGAGACTTCTAAAGGGAGAGGAGATTTAATTTTCCTTAGCAATTACAGTGCATGAAGTACTTCATGTTCAGTTTAATTTTGAAGCTTTCCTACCACTACTGCTGCGCTGGGCAGTAATAAATGGAATGCACAGCATGACCTGGAAACATCTGACATACTCCCATTGTATCCACCTTCTTTGTACTGTTAATGAAATCTTTTAAGCCACTACACATATAAATAAGTTCAATTCTGACTTTTAGCTGTTTAAGAATAGAACAAAGATCCTCACAGACAGCACCCTGAACAAAACAAGCAAATATTACTTTAACTATGTAATTTCCCACGGGCTCTATCAAATTATTTTCAAAAGTCACTTAATCAGATACTAATTCAAAAACAGGAACGTTTTGTAGTGAGGGATAAAACTATATCCCCACCTACTGTATGTTCACTGAAGCAGTTATTCTGCCATCTGGAGGATTTTTGTAATGTTCCAGAAAATCTCAATCTAAACACAGTCCACTCTGGACAGTACTTTTTCAATATATATATTAATAAATATTCCATAGTACAGATATAAATCATCAAGAATTAAATCTAGAGGGTGCATTAGTAAGGCCAGAGTATCGACCCTCCCAAAATAAAAGAGCAGGTTTACTGCTTCTACTTCCTTTTCTTTTTTTTTTTTCCCTAAGGCCCTGCTATTTAGTGTACAGACCACCTTCCCAGAGGTCCAGCAGCATCCTGGATGGTTCCCTTGTCCTGGTGGACAACTATTTGCATGTTTCCTTCCTTTGCTTTTTTCATCTTTTATATTTAGCTCAGTAAACTCTCCAGGGCAGGAACTGCCTCTTACTCTCCAGCCACACACGCACAGCTCTCAGCACAGCCAGAGGGGGTCACAGCTGAGGTCTCTCAGTGCCGTCACTGTCAATAACAGCAAACACCACTAAGGTGCAATTGCTGCATGGCTCTGACCACTCCAGTTCTGCAGGGTTTTTCCCCAGTATACAGCTAATTTTCAGCCTCTGAAGAAAGACTTCACTGTGGACACAACAAATTGGATTCATACAAACAGCAAGAGAGCTTGCCTTCTCAATTTCTCTAATATAGATTTTGACATAATTTTTCTCCTCTGAAATAACCATATAAAAACTGATTTACAAAAATCAAATAAGGAGCACATCAGCCCTTGTCTCGTACATTTTACATTTAAAAATAAGCATGCTGAAAGAAAGGCATATAATTCTATAAATTGTTAAAAAGGTTTACCTAACATATATAAACACTCATTTTTTTATACAACAGGAATGTACACTATGCATTCTATATAAGACTGGAAAGCATAATGCTTCATCCTAGACCATCATTGTGGGAATAGCAAATATATCTCCAAAACCCTCTGTTTTTCTGTGTGAATACAGAACAGTGAGGAGGTATCTGCAAACTGAATAAAGTGCTTCAACTCAAGAGATTAATATAATGAGGGGGGAAAAAACAGAAACATGTAGAAAAACATTTTGCTTGACCTCTTCTAACTTAGAGACCATTATTAGCACAACGTGTTCTTCCCATTTGCCTGTGGAATCGTGACTCTATTGCCAAGTCATTCTTACAGATACTGAACAAATTCTCTTGTAAGACTCCTTGAGTTCTACCAACATTAATGGAAATTTAATTTGGCCCTTTGCATTTTTGTATCTTTGAAACGGATTTATACACTAAAGATTCAAATCTCTAGATCCACAATACCCACACAATCTCAATGACAGCCAGAGGGAACTGGGCATAGGCCAGTAGACATGGTGGTACTAAACTATCTACAGCCAGTTACAGTGAAAACCAAAATACAGAACTGGCAGCGCTAGGTGAAACTGCTAATCCTGGAAACTGGTTTTAGGTGTCAGCTGTACAAATAAGTGGAAAGGTCCTATATATTTCAAAGATGTCAGATAAGCTTATTTGTTTCTACAAAGGTGTCCAGAGATCATAATTGAGATTAAATTAAACCACAACATCACTTTAATAATTTGCTTCAAAACTTCAAACAAAATTAAAAATCTCAATCAAAATCTAAAGAATATAAAATAATTTTTGTAACTGAGCTTTCTTCTATTTATTTTCTTATACAAAGACCATAAAGAAACATGCTATGACTTAAAATTCGATGAGGAGTTTCCGCTTCTGAAATCATTCTGAAATACAAACTGTAAGATGTGGATGGAACGCAGGATATTTACTCTGCTAGTGGAATCAACTTGTTGCTAAATGTTAAAAGAAACATGTACCATTATTCCCTCTGACTCCACCCTTCCCTGTGGGAATAATAAAAGGAAAATAAAAAAGTCACCTTTCTCCTTTTGCTTGATTTGTTTATTTTTCCTTACCAGCATTTGCTTTGGCAGGCTGGTAACACCAATTTCACCATCCTAAGAGCCATTCCTGGTGGAGAAATTCTTTGACATGCAGCTTTCTTTACATGGAAAGTCTTGCAAGTACATCAGATATTAGAACACAGGCCTGCCCAGCTCACTCTGCTTGGAGTGACCAACTGTAGCACTAACAGAATGAGAATGCCAGGAATCTGTGGTATTTCATGGTTTGCATAATGGCTCTACTTAAAGACAGCCTTCAATATAATTGTTTTTAAATGGGATTTCTATCATTTTTCTATCTTTAAAATGGATAAAGGCTTGCTACAAGAAAGCACTTTGTAGCATTTTTTCAAGAGACGCTCTGCACTGCTCAGCTGAAGTCAAATGTACAATAGAGAAAGATCATTTTGTTCTTCCTTGCTTTAAGTTAGTCCTCGTTTTTCTCCATGCAGTTATGATCAGGGTTGCTTTTTGAAAAGCGTGTCTTACCATTTTTCAGTCCGTTTAATGACTTCTCAATGTTTCAGTGTTATTGCTGTGAGCATTATTTTATTACCTATCTAATTTTAGAGTCTATTTCCCCATATTGTCTCACTTTAAAAAAGATTTTCTTAACCCTTGATTATCTTCTTGCTTTTGGAAAAGTCTTTTTCCTTAGTATGCCATATACACATCTCATGCCTTATACTTCCTGAATATTTTACTCAACTTCAATGAAATTAAGAAGGAAATATTTTAGTTGATAAAATATCATAGGACAAAAGATACCAGCTGCACCATCAGCAAGATCTTTGTTTCATATGCTCAAATGACCTAGAAAAAAATCATGCACTACTTAGTTATCAACTGACACATCCAACAGAAACTACTTTTAAGGGTGGCATCTTGCCTTCTGGCAAGAATTTTAATTTTTCACTCCATGTACATTAAAGATAAATATAATAAGTGGGATGATTAAAAGTAGATCAAAAGTAAAACTAAAAGTAAAACTAAAAGTGCTCACTAAGCACTAGTCTAACTGCTCCCAGGAACCTAAAAAAGAATCTCTTCTGTAGGGTATATTTCAGTGCTGAAAATAAACAATAATAGAGTATGTTTACTTCCTTGACTAGCTTTACATACTTTACAGCCCACCCCAAACTCATCTGAATAGGGTGCATTTCAGAACTATCTGCACCTTGTCATCTAGTGAATTTACTTGGGAAAAAATATTGTTGTGGAAAAACACACTTGGACTCGACACAAAATAAAATAAACACATAACATTTTTGAAACTTTTAAAATTTCCATTCAGTGGTTTTATAGTTGTACACAGGTATAAGCTAAATTTTAGTTTCACTGTTAAGAGCTATGTACCTCTTCCTAGAGTCCAAATCATTGAAATATAACTGTAGTCGGAACTATTTTTTTAAGGGGGCAGTATATGCCCTTAAACACAACCATCGCAAAATCCCTGATTTTACATGAAGTGTAAATCAAATATTATATCAGTCTGCTGCATCCACTTGTCCCCTCTTTTTTAAAAAAGAAAATCTAAACGGAGTTGGCATGTATCACAAAATGTTTACAGCCTTTGTGGGTCCCAATGGCATGTTTTTCCACCAGGGCTCATTCTGTCATATCTAGAAACTTTATTATTAGCCAATGGTAAGTTATTTTGGTTTAAAAGACCAGTCTTAGTACCAGTACTTCACTTGTACATTGCCAAGTTTACATACTGTTATTTAACAGAAACTTCCTTAGTATCCTAAGGACACCCCTGGTTCATCAGCAGTACTGTAAGCAAGCTCATCTCTTTCCTGGAGGAAGGAAACACACTCCTCACGGACACATTAAGGGGGCTTGTTTCTCTACTTCCCATGACAGAGCCAAATCTCCTCCCTATGTTCTTGTCCTATAGTTCACTGGCTTTTATTTCTACTCCATTTCATAGCAGGAACTATTCACTTACTGAGGTAGTCTAGCAGAAAAAAGGAATCAAGTGTTAAATTAGAAGTACAAATCTCCTAATTTCTCTCAAGATTTAAATTTCCATTCCCAAAAGAGAGATGAAATTTCCAATGCAGCAGCTCATCATCATGGCCAGGTTTCGTGAACGAAGATTTGGGAAGGGCTCTACCCACATTTTTTACAAGCGCACTGGTGGCTAAAAAGGCCAATACGAGATAGGCATGTCCGGTTGCAAAAGACACAGCAGAAAGACTCCTTAGGTGGTAAATTCTGCAAGACACAATTCTTTCTGCATTGTCTTTTCTCCTCGAGAGTGATCCTGTGTGCATTCTCAACGGCATCAGCAGCGTTATAGATGGTGTGTCTCCAGCCCTCCCAATTGGAGGCTGGAGTAGACCAGTTATGTTGATCAATATGGCCGAGGCTGAGATGATGTTTCAGGGAGTCCTTGTATCTTCTCTTCGGGGCTCCTCTCTTGTGGCAGCCGGTGGCACGTTCACCATAAAGCAAGATCTTAGGGAGGCGGTGGTCCTTTATCCTGGAGACGTGCCCTGCCCAGCGCAGCTGTATTCTCAGCAACACGGTCTCAATACTTGTGACTGTTGCTTGTTCTAGAACAGACGTATTGGTCACATAATCTGTCCAGTGGATGTTTAGGATGGTACGGAGGTAGCGTTGATGGAAGCGTTCAAGGAGTCGCAGGTGGTGGTGGTAGATGACCCAAGATTCAGATCCATATAAGAGAGTAGACAGCACAATGGCTCTGTAAACACTGATCTTTGTACTAATGCAGCAGCTAATGCAGCAATAATTGAGGAATGTTCCGTGTGTTGATTACTTCACAGATAGCAAAGAGCCTGTGCAGGTCGCTAGACTTACTGGATCAATAGTGAATACAGACATTCCAGATTAATGGATTGACTCCTTAGTGAAAGTTTACTGTCATCAGTGCAGCACTCACATCTTGGCCACAATTTCTACACCAGAACACAACAAATCAAAGTAAGCATATCTCTGATTATTTTTTAAATCTCTTTGATAATGTTTTGAGTAGGATGTCTGCGGAATGAAAGAAACTTCACTCTTTTGGTCATGCACTAAGTTAGAAAAAGTACTGTGACTGGAGTCGATGCCACATCACTTCAGAGGCAAAGTACAACTGCAGCTGATATTTCTGTGTACATCTGAATTATTTTGCTGTAGCGTTCTAAATTAACTAAACTACTTTCATACCCATTTAGTGTAGAGATATTTAAATGAATTTCAATAACACTCTGAGGAATTAGATTCATCCATTAATTCCTTAAATCAAATTAAAACTATTAAGTGAAGCTGAAACAATTTCAAGTGCATACACAAAAATTAAATCAATTCCATTATGTGAGCATAAATTATTAAGCTAATGAAGCCTATTGATTTGTTTACCAGAAAAATAAATATTTTCAAATTGGCATTTTGAATCAATCCATGTGACTTCTAGTTTTCATACATGCACACACAGATGAACAGATGCATGCTCCCTTACACAACAATCTTTCGCCAAATGCCTTGGGGTTTTTTCAGACCTAAAGAATGTGCAGCTTCTTTTTACCAATGTTACAACCAGATCCCAACAGTAACAGAAGCCACAGCTCAGGTTTTGAGTTGCTGCACAAACTGGACATACTTCTTTTAAATTTCACATTTAAGAATTACAATTACCAATAACAGGACACTAATATTTTAACTTCTGAACTGTATTTGGCTAAGTCTGTCCCTGTAGAAGAAAAAAACCAGACAGTAAGCTATGTATAGAGTGCTACCTACATATTCCATTAGCAACTGAATAGACATTTTGTCTTTCTTTGTAGCTTTTCCCAGGGTCTTTCTAAATTTCCAGTGCCATGGGATGCTTCAAGCCTTTGTACACAATTTTTCCAACACATGTGGTTGGACACCTTGGTCTGGCAAGAGCCCAGTGCAAGCTCCCACATGGGATCTGCAGGCAGTGAACCTGTGCAGCTGCACCTCACCCCAGCCCTGGGCTCAGCTCATCCCACAGCATAGACAGTTTGTGCAGCCTCCCACTCCTATAAACAGAAACCACAAAAGTTCACATACTCTCCAGGAATTCTTTGTATTTGAAAGATAAATTTTAAACTGAAATTTATAGGTCCATATCTTTTATGTCTTAAATACAATTTTTTTTTTTTCCCCAAAAATGCTATGTCTTAAACTTAACTGTGTGCAGGAAAATAAAAACAACCCTGCAGAAGCAGAGGTTAGGTAATAAAATATGAACAGTATCTTTCTTTGGGTAAAAAAGAAAACTGTAATTCTACAACAGAATAAAATTGAAAACTACAAAATATAGTTATATCACTGTTAAAAGTGTTGACTGTAAAGACAGAGAAAAATAGTACCAGCTTGTTATTTTAGGAATGAAAACACCTTCTAAATATTTTGTAAAAAATTTTTGTAAAATTCAGGTCCTACAAAAATAACTCTATTGTAATATTAATAGCAAAACGACCACAGTAAAATAACTTGACTTGTAACAATTGGTTATTTAAGACCTGGATTTTAAACCTGAAGCTCCTTCTCCATCTTGTGAATTCTCAAACTTGTTTCTGTAGAAACGCTATTCCTTTATTCAGCAGAGCAAAGATGGAGATCTGCCAAACTGTTATGCAAGATAATTAAGCAGTTTCTCAGAGGGTGAGATCACATGAAACCACATGCACTACATACAGAGGGATCAAAATTTAAGGAATGTCAAAAGTTTTACCTTCCATTAACTTCATAAATTACACGATATTTTAATTTCAAATAAGCACTTTGCTCTCAAAGTTTTAAGAGTATGTAATAAACTAAGGATTTGTATTTTCAAAATCCTATTCATTTTTACCATTTTTCACATGGGCAGTAAATTAAAATCCTAGCTGAGAGGAGAAAAGGAAAATTTGTTGTAACAATGGCAACTGCACAAACTGAAGCATAGTTTTTCACCTACTCTTTCTTTTTCTTGTGCTGATCAGCTTGATAAAGTTAATACTTCATGAAAATCCAGATTTCCGCATCTACATAGATTTCCATGCTTGCTATGACGTAGCAACTTACATTTACAAGGCTGTTTCTTAGCCTCAATTTTGATCTTTGCTCTGCGTGTCAGAATACTTTTGACCATATGAAATTTTGTATTTCAATTTCAAAATGCCAATTTTATTACAGATTTTGTGAGTAGAACCTGTCATATTGACAGAATCACAGAACTAATACTTCACATAGCACAATTCACAAGAGGACTGCATACATATATTTTACCATCTATCTGTGGAAAGAGATATTTTCAATAGTTGTCTCTACTCCAGCATTTCCTTACAAGTTTAAAATTTATCTTCAGTATGAATCACTTTTCTACAATCTGTTCATGAGCTGTGCTGATCAGCGTCCAGCAACTCAAAGAATTCAGTCCTGAAGGGCCTAGTAAGAGGCAGTCCTCGTCAAAAGATTAGTTTGATGATACCAAGTAAGGTAGACATGGTGTCAGATGATGTTTGGAGAGAAAAAAAGTGTTTTAAAGCTGTCTATGTCTCCCTTTGGCACAATTAAACTAACTTTTAAGTTCATGAACTTTTTATTTTCACTTTTAGAATACGTAATACAAAAATATTAAGATTTTGCAATTTTTGTAACAGGAAAATGTACATCTTGAGACCATACACAATAAAAAGAAGGCACATTATATCTTCTATCATAAATTCTAAGCTTTTAAAGCATTGGTTTTGCTATGTTGTACTAAGTAATCAAATTAAGCCACTACAAAAAATATTATATTGCAGCTATCTCTTTCGAGATTTTCCCTACAAAGAAGTCCAATACACTGCTCCAAAGAACATTCCAAAATCCAAACCCTCTATCAATTATTGCCTATTCCTTGAGAACCACTTTTTTAGTTCAAATAAGACCATTACAAATATACATTAAAAACCCTCTGAAATGGAATCCCCCCGAAGCCCAGTCCCTGCTCAACACGGTCAGTAGCAGATGAGAAGCCTTGTGCCCCAGGACCATGTCAGTGAACCAGTATTCCTCCTGGGAATCTCTCAACTTTTAACAGGCACGTATTTCGTTTATTCTAAATAAACAGACTCTGAGATGCATATAGAGAGTTCACTTGAGACTACTTTCAGCAAGACAGCTTCTCAGCAGTATCAATCCATAATCATCTATTTAAGATCCTCCAGTATCACAAATCACTTCCAGTCACAAGATGTATGACTTTACATACTACTCTATAGATCAGGTAACCTGAAAGAAATACACAACCTTGCTAAGCTCCAAATTTTACCCAATATAATAGTGAGGTACCTGAGAAGACAGTTGCCGTAAACTAAAAAACACAGCCACTAACACTCAGCTTCTTGGCAAGAACAGCCTGACAGTGCAGGAATAGGATGAGAGTCTGCTCAGTCATGTGCCCCTTTAGACATGGTAATATTTTTTCATTTTGCCAGTACTCATTCATGCCTTTTGGAGATGATACACCACAGCCACACGCACATGTAGGTGCCCTGGATCAACGATCAGTTATTACCTGACTGGTCTCCAGGTCAAAGTTTAGGCAAATACAGAGGAGAAATGTTGCAATGGGATAACTGTGTGCACAATGGATCAGTCTTGGGGTTTCTGGCAGAATTACAGACCATTCTCGAGTAGGCAAAGAATTAGAGAGTATCCCTGTGGAGAATCTTATGCTGGCAAGAGATGGACTGGATGACCTAATAGGACTTTTCCATCACTAATATGATTCTCTGAACTTCATGCTTTTTGACAGTATTACAAGGTTCGACAGGCATTTCTCTTCAGAAGAGGGATTAAGGTCAGTAAGAATCAGCATCAACTAAGAAAGTGCACATGAGGCAATTCTGATTGCAGTAGGCAAAAAGACAGTTGCAGTCAGGAAAGTATACAGTGCTTGTGTCTCCTGTACATGCTACAGTCATGTAGTCAAAGTACTAAATGAAGGAACAAGGAATATTAGATTCAAGCTTTCACACTGGTTTTCCTGTTATAGGGAAAGAAGAAAGGTGTAGTATGATATAAAATAAGACCAGCAAAGGTCTAATACCTTATACATAGCAGAGGTACAAAAAATAAATTCCAATTTTAAAAATGGGCTTGGAAACAAATTGCACAGAAAGTCAGTCATGTTAATCAGTATTCACCATCGAAAGCCCCTATTAAGAATTGAAGTTGAACTCAGAGAACAAGTTGTGCTGTAGTATCAAAGGGACATAGGAAGAGATTTCAGAAAATGTGAAGTACTTTTATCTCATTCTCACTTGTATTATTTTCACAGGGACTGTCACAGGGCTATGCTTATAATACCTACCTAATGGCTTGGGATAACACATCTTACAGCACATCCAACAACCAGAAGACATAACAAACTTGAACGGTCTATGCCAGAGGGGACCAACATATGGCTCTGAGCTACGTATAGTTCTGAAGTAGCTCAAGTCAGCTCTGATACATCACAGGGTCAGCAGTGGGGCTGTCCTGGAGAGTGGCTGCTCTGGACTTGGAGTGCAGAGCCAGCTGTGACAGTGAGTCACTAACCAGCTTCTGAGATGTTTGGTCACCAGCCAGCCCAGCTGTGCTCCCACCCAACTAGTTTTAAAGCTGCCTTTCAGTTCTCTAAATGCATCAGCAAGATACCCCTGCAGGGTCCATGGAGTGTTGTGTGAACGTGAATAACAAACCCAAATATTTAAACTGTAATATTAAAAATTTTGGTAACATGTATCAGCATAGAAAGATTATGTAACTATTACAGTTACATATGTAACCATTACCATATGATCTAACGCATTCTGTCTTCTCCACAAAACATCACAGAGATCTACTAAACATCAAAGAGAATTCTATGTGAGGAAAGAAAACATTTCGTCTTCTGACACAGAAGATTGCAAATAAGATGGTACTTACCTATGATAGCACCTCATCCTTCATGAGCTACCTGAGCATCCTTCTTTTTCAAACTGAATTATTATCTTCCATTCTTTATAAGAAGGAATTAGTCAAATTAATTTCACCAATCAGCTGCATAACTCTCAATCTAGAGGCAGTAGATTTGGCTGAAAAGCCAAGATGAGTACATTTACTTGGTGAAATCACTAGTGATTTCAAGAATCTTAGATTCTACAGAGATAAAAGACAGAGGGTAGAAATTTTCCAGAAAATATTCAGAAGTTCCTCTGAATTATTTTGGCCCAGAATTACTCAACTTCTAGTTCTAGGTCACTGGGGTTTTTTTGATTAACAGTTTTAGATCTTGTTTAAAGCACTCTCAGATCTACAGATCAGAATAAGAGACAGGGTATAAATATTTTTTTTTCAAAGATAGTCTGCAGGTTTCTTCATGACTCATGCTACACACCATTCTGATGAATTCCAGAATACAATGTGAATTTGGGCCTTGAATTGATACTAGGAATAATTTGTCTGGAACATAATTTGACATTTAAAGACAATTGACTCATAAAACTGACAAAATTCTTTGTGTCAGCAGATTTTTGAATTTTCCTGAAAGAGGTATTAATGAAAGAATTACAAGTTCAACACAGGAACCATTGGCCAAGACACAGAAATGAAGCCAGCTGAGGTGAGAAAAAACTTGATTCAAATAGGTTTGAAAATAGTTTCTATACATATTTTAATATTCAGGTATGTGTGTGGGCTGGGCTTAGATCTCAAGGGAAAAGTAATGAGATAATCCCCTTCCTGCTGGTAAATGGTAACTGCAAGTCAGCAGCTTTGTGATTGCAAATTCCTTCATCTTTCCTGTCCTGCTATCTGCTGCTTGTCACATCGGAAAAAGCTGGTGAAAGCAAAGCCAACTGTCTCAATTAAATCATGAGTCTTTAAAAATGTAGTTTTTCAAGGATTTCCTGTAACCCAGCCTTTTAAAACAATAAGTGACCATCTTTTTATTCCTTTCATAATTGCATCAAAGATATATTCCGAATAAATGGAGGTTTCAAGCTGGATCTACTTGAAAGCACCAGCAAACCGGTGAATCTGCTCTGGGTGAGAGAACCTGTACTTTGGCTCCTGTACCACACCTCCCACCAACCCAAAGGGTGCTACTCTGCACCCTGTGTGCTGAGTTATGCCTACAGACGTGGCATACACTGTGGAATCTTGGAAAATTCAGTAACCGTACAGGTACTCTACTGCATTCTCTTTTGTGGAACACACCTCCACAAAAGCACATTCCAAAGGACCACAACAAAAAAGGGAGGATGCGTAAAAGCTTATTTCTCTGTTCTCTAAACTCGATGTCAGATCTTTTCAACACACACCTTTGTTCACATCTGTCAGGAAGGTGTGATTACCAAGCATTCCAACTCTGTATTAGTGAGAGCAATACTCCAATTTTAAATTGTAACAATCCACTTCTGAGTGTTCCCACCTGATTCTTGGACATCAGAAAAGAGCAATCCCATTTAGAGTACTAATGGATTTAGAGAAAGTTGTTTAAAAGTGAAGCAAAATAGCACTAATGAAGTCTGAACACTATATGGTAACAGATAAAAATAGCAAAGTAAGAGTAGAAGTAGGCATTGACAAATTGAACCTAAAAGATTTCCACTCAATTCATGTTTGGTATTTTTTTATTTCACTCCACATTTATATTATTATTAGCAGCTTCTTTTCTATTGAAGCAAGGAGGTAAGTGGTAGAGCTGCAGAAATGGTGAAATGTCCTTATTGAGCAAGATGCCTCACTTTGGTTCTGGATGTCCCTGTGTTTATAAAGAGCACGCACAGGGTTACAGGTTTGCTGGTTGCTAAGAAATAAAAAATACTGCAATATATTGTTCCTTAGTACATTGAATGAATATACAATGCAATCCTTTAAAACATGAAAAAACTCAAGGCTAGTCAAGATAAATAAAATACTTAAAACCTCTCCTTTTCACAGAATTATCCTCTTGTGCTACAGTAGCACAGGAATGTTTTAGATCTCTTGCCTCTCCCCTAATGGGGAAGGCATATTTTGATCCAACAGGGAATTATCATAATGTGTCAAAATGTGGATATAAAGTGAAGAATAAAAAATAAACGGTTTATTTTTACTATGGCAATGAATTGCTCCACACTTCTGACTGAATCTCCTAGGAATAGTAATGTGTAGAAAAATAAAAAAATATATGCAGGTGACATAAAACAACTGTCGAGTCATAACCAAAAATGCCATGAAACCTTCAGAAATCCTAAACAATCAAGCTGAATAGGCAATGTAAACACAAATAAAACCCAATGTTCAAAAATACCAGGTAAAGCAGAGTTCTAGCATGATAGTTGTAAATGAGTTGTATCAAACCAAATACATTTTGTGACCATTGATTTAATGACAGAAAGCTCAGCAGAAACATTTGATCATTGTGCCAAAAAAAAAAAAAAAAACGAAGTGTTAAGATACACAGGGAGTCAACTGAAGAATAGTAATGAAACAGTATAATTTCCTCAAAGAATAAATAATGGGTCTTCACCTCAATTCTGTGTTTATGAGTCATTCCTTCTAAAATGGGAACTGCAGGTTTAGAGGAAAGATACAAAATTGCATAGAAAAATCACTTCTAACAAAGAAAAAGGACTGCAACTGCACAAAGTTCTATGTTCTACTGATGCGTAAAGATTAGATTTTTGTGTCAGATTACCAGAAAGAAGATTTAACAAATTAATATCTGAACTTCCAAAAGCTAGTTAAAAAAAATCATAGAAAGAGCAACCATTTTTAAATTTGGTTAACCTATGGAACTCATTTCATTGCCAGATGAAGTTTTCAGGGCAGAAACTTTACCTCTTCTGTATGTATATAACAGAGGTATGATTTGCATTTCAAGAATATACAAACATTGTCAACAGTCTTGAAAAAGATACTAAAATTTTGGATTAAGGCCTAACCTAACCTCTTTTGAAACAGAGCATTTAATAATTAGGAGAGATTGTACCTTTCCTTAGAGACAAAGTGGTCATTTCCTAATGATCCCTTACACAGACAATGTAACCTCAAATGCAGTGTAGTATTCTATACAAATTCCTTCAACTGTTCTGCAGTGTACTTTGCAGCAGAGCAGTTCTACAATATCATCCCACTGCTCACTATTATTATAACTTCCTCTTCCCTTTTTTCAAAGAGAAGATTACAATTGCATTGCAAATGGACAGGGGAAGCAGAGATGCAACCAGAGATGCAACCATGCAACAGCTGCAAGATGCATTTCTGGTTGACTGATACCTGCCGTTTCCAGGCATAATGGAAAAATGTATATTTGGAGATATGGTCTCTTAAGTTAATTTTCCCATGTTATTGCAGAACATATATGAAAGTACATGTATTCTGTAAGAAACTATGCAATCAATATGTGTGATTAAATAAAACAGGTTTATATATCAGTCTAGTGCATGAGAAAATTAATTAACATATTTAGCATGCAGAGAGATGGATTTCAGCCAGCAAAAGACAGAAGGAAGGGGATTCAAGCACTGAACAGGGTGTGAGACAGTCAGAACTGGCATCGGGGAAAAAGCAGGTAGGAGGCTAATTAGCACAAGATTCAGAGAATGGGAGAAAATGCAGCCATATGAGAAGAAATGCAAGTGGCCCTTACTAGAAGGCTTCAGTAGGTTTCCCCATGGAAATATCACTTTTTTTTTTTAATAAAAATGCTTGACTATATACTAACAAATTCTGTTAGTTTCTCAGATCCTACTTATTTTTTATGAGTAGCTACTTGTGACAGAATAAATTTCCTATCATGCACATTCATTTCTGGTAAAGCATTCTCTTCAAGAACTTTATAATAGGGTTCAGCATTAAGCCATATTTGTGAGGTTTGTATACCTTGTTTAATGTCTTACATAAATACACGTCTGCAAAGTTACAAGTGGTATCAGCTAAAAGACAGCTTGTCTCATTAATTCTAGTTGCTTTTCCTGCTTAAAACTTCATTTCTTCCTTGCATTCAAACTGACATAGTAATACTATTTACATCACTTTTACATTTAGTCTACACGCAATTGTGAAAAGATGGCTAGGCTAATTTAGACACTAAATTCCAGTTGTCAGAGCTGCACAGTGAAGGAATTGTCACAAGATCTGAAGTTTCTCTTGTCACTAAAAGTGTAACAAGATTAATAAGGAAATGTGGAATCATTAAAAATAAAGGAAAGAAGGAAAAAAGAAATAGGCGTAATCTAGTGTATAAACCACTATGCGTCACTACTGTATTAACATAAGGTATGTCTCAGCTGCTTTCAAAGGGAAGCTGTGAAAGCAACAATGGATATGATATGCTCTGTAACCCTCTTGACATGGTCCCTCACGGACTGTGATACTTGGTGGTTCTTAGAAGGACAGTAAGCTTGGGGTGGCTCTCCAAAAGTAGTTACAGGATTTTCTTATATGTCTTTTGAAGAAAAAAATACTCAAACATGCAAAAAAGGTCAAAAAGCAAAGTCAAGGTGGCTGAATTACAATACAGTATTATTTACTTATTTTGTAAGTTCATTTCTTTGATTAAGTATATATACTGAAAATCATAGTTAAGCAAAGTATGAGTGAGCAAGTCAGAGAAACTGTCACTATGGGTCATGAAGTAATTGTCCATTGAAAATTGATCTAGAATATTTATAGAGTAAATCTAAAAAAAAAAAAAATCAAAAAGGAGAAAATTGAGCCTTGTGTTTAAAGTCTTTACCTTTGTATCAAGAGACTGGTCCAGGACAGATCCCCTTCTGCACTTGAAATTACTGCAGCTCTATTACTTATGGCACTGTTCTGCCAATAATCAAACAGCTTTAACTAAATGTCAGTGCCTGGTTTTTGTAGAAAACATACACAATTTTGAGAAGCAGTCTACAGGAGTTTAACGGTACCTTAACGTCCCTTCAATACTACTCTTTAAATTGTGAACTATCTGAACCATCTGAGCTTGGATAGTCTACAAAATGACTGATTTTTTTTTTTTTTACATAACTTGATTTCACAAAGAATCTTTAGCATAAGACAATATTACTGCAAAATACTTTAATACCTTCTTTAAAGTCTTATTTACCTTATATTCAAATGCATTTTAAGTAGTTTAATCAAAGAGGAGAAAGCAAGCTTAGATGGAGTGCCAGAATAATTTCTCCAAAATCTTTGTCAAACCTTTAATTTGTGTAATTTACTCAATCTTAATAAAAACAGTTTACTGGGATTCGGTACTTGGACCCTGCCAAGCTTTGCAGCTGGTTCCCCCTCATACTAAACACTTAAACTCTTGAACATACTGAGTTATTTCTGCTGACTTATCATAGCAGCTAAATTAGATTTCACTCAAAACAAGGCTGAACTCCTCCATCTCTCCCAGCCCTCTGTTACATAAAGGACCCTGAGCAGTGCAGAAGGTCTGTCAGAGGCTTGCAACAGGCCCTGGCCAGCGCGGAGGCTGACAGTTGTGGGGCTGTGCAGCCACCAGCCTGTACCAAGGCAATGGAGTGAGGGGCAGGAGCAAGGTGCTGATGTGGGACACAGCTCTGCAGAGTGCTGTCCCTAAGGACAGGACAAGTGCAGGTGACTGCAGCTTTGAGACCACATGCAGGTTGACTCCAGCTGTGACAGAGCTGGTACAGTCTGGTCTGGTCAAACGGCTGCTGACAGTGTGCCTTGCTTCCCACTGCTTCTGCCCCTTCTCCTCAAAGCTGCATACCCTGTTTTTGGCTTATTCTCCTCCACCTCCTTCTCTGCTCAGTTTTAGACTCCAAATTCCCTTCCCTTTTCTATAGGAGGCACGGTCTCTGCCAACTCCTTACTTCTGGCCCTGCTCCCAGGCTTTCTGCCCCTCATTACAGGATAGAAAACCTCCAAAGGAGATCACGCTTTCTTTACATAATCTATCTAATAATACTTTTCAAGTAATTCAAAGCTAACTCTCACTCTTGAAAAGATCTCAAGGACTCCAACGATTTAAAAGACGAAAATCTGTGTTGAATTATTGAATACAAAACCCACTATTATGGGCTTCCACAAATAAACCCAAAATACCACAAATGCTGCCAAGTTCAGTCAGTCAAAACTGTGAGTCATAAGTGACTTAAAAGGTATAGGGCTGAGCTTTTGAGTTTCTTTCACTTTTTTTTTCAGGTCTGACACTTTCTTTGTCCTTTCTCATTTGAGCTTTTGGTATATACTATGACCAAGTTCTAAAGTTGTTCCCATAGCTACAAGAGAGGGAAGATCAATGAAATATTCACCAGGAAGAACAACTTAAAAAACCCTCACCACATACATCAAAAAGGTTGGACTAAAACTACAGTAAATGGCAACACCACATCACTGTGCAGCCCAACTATGCACCCTACTGGTGTTTTTCCAAAATGACAATGAAAATGCATTGTTTTAACAGAAAGGTGGATTTTGTTATATTCCATCCCATTTGGTTAAAAGTCCCTTCAATTAGGCATACATCTCTGCATTCACTTACCATTTTTATATATTGTGTAAGTACAATTAGAAATTATTTCATTCACCTACAGGAAAGGTGGCAGACAGAGAAATTTTGACTAGACCAGAGGCTCTGGAACTTTCGTATGTCTTTAGGCTTCTACTTGTAAGCATCATGGTAAATACTGTCCACCTCTGACTTTAGCCTACAAGCTAGTTTACGTAGCACGTTTCTCTCCATGCCAGGTAAACTGCGGCAGAATTCCAATATACATATTGGTATTTTCCTCTATGTTCCTTAGCACCTCTTCAATCAGAAAGGTCCCAGAGACCCTTCTGGTAGGAGAATGATTTCTGACACCTCCAGCCTCATAAGTATATCTAATAACAGCAGTTGCTAAGATGGCAATTCTTATCAATGTTGAGATCTCCACAGGTAATATTTAGATGCAATTATCATCTTTAATTAGGTGGTACTCTAAAGCACGACCAAAATCAGGCTCATTCATTAGTCAGGGAGCGTAAAAACTAACAGTTAACGGGACTCATTCTTGTCTTGGTCATCTTATTCCTCAGCAGCAAGGAACTGTCCGAGAACACTTCTCTGCACTCCAGAAAACAGGGGCAACTGCATAAGAGATGGTCACTTCTATTTTCAGATGTTCTGCTGAAATTTGTCTGCTTTCCCTGCCCAATTACAAGTGAACACAGTGTTTGTCTGACATTTAGGCTTCCCACAATAGCCTTAAAATACATTGTTGTCATACAATTATGACAACTAATATTCTCTGAATTTTTCCATTCAAAGGGCAAATATTTTTAAAAAGAGCCACTACTAGTCCTCTTCCTCTCAAATGTAGTTTATTTCACTAGAGGTGTTTACTCACTGATATTTCTACTAAGAACATTTGACCTTTAAACAACCATTCTAGACTGTGTCCTTTGAGTGAAAATACACTGGTTGAGTTTCCTTCCACGTGTTCCCCTACAGCACCTTTGCTTTGTTCAGTCCCATATTTATCCCACTCATTGACTCTGGTCTGCCAACAATATCTCATTTCAATGAATTCCATTCCAATATCCTTATATATGGTCTTCCTCACTGTTGGGATGCTGAGCATCTACTTCCAATTTTAATTAGAACAGTCACAGAGAGGGCAGTATAGGTTGGTCTGTGTTGTAACAATGGAGTAACTACAGATCCTGACTAAAAGTGATTTCCAGACAAATTATGCTCGATTTGCTGAACATTTAGTGTTTAAGGATGTTTGTACAAAGTGGAGAGGTAAAAGAGCAAACATTTAATAGTTCCACGCAGTGTCTTGAGGCAAATTTAGGGGAACCTAAACTACCACCATAGTGATAAGCCATTTATACCTTATTAATTCCAACTGATGTATCTCTATTAGAGGGGTTTTAGACAGCAGACTACTCTCTTATACGGTTCTGAATCAAGGGTCATCTACCACCACCACCTGCGTCTCCTAGAACGTTTCCATCAATGTTGCCTCCGCTCAATCCTAAATATCCACTGGTCAGATTATGTGACCAATACATCTGTTCTTGAACAAGCAACAGTCACAAGTATTGAGGCCATGTTGCTGAGAACACAGCTGCGTTGGGCAGGGCACATCTCCAGGATGAAGGACCACCGCCTCCCTAAGATCTTGCTTTATGGTGAACTTGCCACCGGCTGCCACAAGAGAGGAGCCCCAAAGAAAAGATACAAGGACTCCCTGAAACATCATCTCAGCCTCGGCCATACTGATCAACATAACTGGTCTACTCCAGCCTCCAATTGGGAGGGCTGGAGACACACCATCTATAACGCTGCTGATGCCGTTGAGAAAGCACGCAGGATCACCCTTGAGGAGAAAAGACAATGCAGAAAGAATCATGCCTTGCAGAATATACCACCTAAGGAGTCTTTCTGCTGTGTCTTTTGCAACCGGACATGCCTGTCTCTTATTGGCCTTTTTAGCCACCAACGCGCTTGCAACAAACGTGGGTAGAGCCCTTCCCAAATCTTCGTTTGCGAAGCCTGGCCATGATATTAGTGGGGTTTTAACACAGTTTAACATATTTGATGCTTAGAGAACTCAATCTTCTTCTATGTTTGTAGATCATCTGGTACAGTGGGACTCTGATGCTAACAAGGTGCTCTAAGTACTACTGTAATATGAATAATAATAACCACAAAAGCTGAAGATAAAAACAAGAAAGAGAAGACAAACAGTGCAAGCATTAATGTAAAAGCTACTGTGACCTCTAAGAAAGACCATTAATGGACCAAATATAACTAGCCTTCAGCTGTTCTTGTTGGAAGTCATGAAGCACGATCTAGTGAAGGACACTTAATGCCTCATCCCAAACCTGCATAGTCTGTTAGGCCCCACCAGTTTGTTAAAGATGCCTTTTAAAGGTATGGTCTGAAAAGAACACAATCTCATGTTGAAAATCCCAGATTATCAGCAGAATCAGAAAATGTATAAGAAAGATTTCTGCTGGCAGGAAGTTACTTATAATGCTTTGCTGACACATTACACTTGCAATTGCTGCCCATACAGGTACATCTCCACCAGACAGTATCAGTATCAGCAGAAGATGCATAACACTGCAAATTGTGTCTTACCACTCATATGAGCACTCCATAGAGTGCAGGCACCATTCTAAGTACCATCTTAAATGGAAAAATTTGCAGTGTTGAAGAAAAAAATGAAGCTCCTGTCAGGGAAGTTTAGGTGGTTGGGATCAAGTCCAACAAATCCTCCTGACTCATCCATTACCTTCCTGGTTTTGCACTACTTCTAAAAAATTGTCTGTTTTCCATCCCAAATTGTATTTCTTCATGGACCCATCTTGAAGCCCCTCAGAGAATGTACAGGAGCAGATCTGAATCCATGAAGTAAATCCTTCAGAGATTAATAATGCAAATATGAGATCACAAAGTATTGGTTGCAAAACTTGGGGATTAACACATCATATTTCTAGGTATGTGTCTGATCTCATTCTAGTTCGCCTGTGAACATTCAGAAGAATTGCTACGAAGTGGAGAAATGAAGGCAGGCCAACTCGGGCTGATGCATCCCTGGATTACTACTGCTTAGGAAGTACTTGATTGATTCTGTAGTAATCATCCAGGTATCAAAGCTATTTTGTTATAGTGCCCAAAACTGTTGCAAGTGAATGGAGAGGAAATACTGCATCTAGTTACTGGAAAGATCCTTTAATTAGGTGGTGCAATATGAAAAAGCCCGATTTAGGCCATCCCTGCTTTACCTTGTAGGTAGAGAAAGGAAAAGCCATGTTGTTCTCTGGTCATTCAAACGCTGGTAGATAACCAAGAAAGTCAAACTTGGTTAATTTGGCGAGTCAAGTTTCACAGGGATCACATGTTTAAGAATGAAATAATATAGTCTGCATATCCCTTTATAAATTGTGAAAAGCTTTCAAGCAGCTGTTGAGTGATTGTTCACTTGGGAGCTCACGGGTCTATCTTGTTAGAGTAAATAAATCATGGTTCCACAAAGCTGCGTTTTACAGTCCACATGTAAAAAACATGCCTAAAGAGGGCCAGCTGAAGTGCTACCTGAGCAGCATCCAACTTTGATGTGAAGCTTTGATTGACAATCATATTAACCTACATTATCAGAGTCAGGTCAATAATTATAATATTACAAGACACTCTGGCTTCCTAAGAGGGGGAAAATATGAATTGCGTTTATAGTTCAGTTATGTTGTATGATTTCCACATTACACAGTGGCTTCATTATTTTCACTTTATGTGAAGAACTGCCAGAAACCTCACTGAAAAGCATATTGCTCAGATTTGAGTATTGTCTATTCCTGACTTACTTTCCAAGCAGGTTGAGGAAGCACTTTGTGGTTTCTGAACATTTGGGCAGCTCCAGGAGCACATCTTCTCCTTGCTGATTTCTGCCCTTTGTCATTGCCAGCCTTTCAGCCCCCTTCCCCTCGGTTGTCCTCAAGGACAGTGAAAGGCAACACAGCACACAGCTGGAGAAGTCAGTAGATATCAAGTTAAATGTCAAATCTTCATAAAAATAAAAACACTATTATTTGCTTCCTTCCTATTCATGCAGTGGCATTCACTACAGTGAGAATAGGATATGTACTTTTCAAATTCTCTAGCTCTGAGGGGTGCTAGATAAGTATAATGATAGTGCAGCCAAGATTGCTAAATTTATTACAGGAGCCTGTGATCCCAATAGTATATTGCTAATAACAGTGCCAAATATCCAAAGGCAGGCTGCTCTTTAGAGGTTATCCAGCCTGTATTCTCCCTCACAGAATACTGCAGAGCAATACGCAAAGGCATATTATACCAGTGGGGGAAGTAAGCTGCTCTTCTTAGATATAGACAAGTAACAAACATCCAATATTTCTTTAAAAAATCAAGGAAAACTGTGCCAGAGGACAAAAAGGACATCTGTGCCAAAAGAAACCAGAATCTCTGCAAACTAAAAGTGTGTCTATTGCTGCAAGAACGATGAGCCAGCCCACGCTAACTGCCCTATTCCATTAACGCAGTCTAACTCTTTTTTTCAGTCTAAGCACAGCTTATATACAATTTGTTTTCCATTCACAGCCCCAGTCTTCAAAAATAAATTTCTTTGGACTAAAAAAAACCCACGTTCTCTGAGAAGTTTGCTACGACATTTTTTGCAAATTCATGCAGTCTGAATTCCAAGGTGCTTACAATCAATCTTTTTTATTTTATTCTGCATTTAGGTTAAAGACTTGGGTGTTGGGTGCAATGTACCGCATTTTCAACTTCCAATGCATACAATTATATTTCCATTATTTTAACAACACTCTTCTTTAATATTTTTGCAGTGACTGCAGCAAAATCTTATGCTACAGCCCATATTTCAATTTTTTTTTTTTATTGCTGAGAGTATCCTGTCAGTTCTTCTACATTAGTACTGGCGCATCCTCTTAAAATAACCATCTGCTAAAGGCAAATTCCTTGTTCTCTGCCTGGGTACACTCGTCAGCCATTTGGACAAGAAAGATGGGAAAGTGCTAGAAGAGAATTCCTTGGAATGGTGAAGAATATTTTAAAAAGTAGTATTTTACTTGAGTGATAAATTACATGTTCCTGAGCATCCACTGGGACTTCCAGAGAGCAAAGGAAATAAAGTTGGTAAAAGCAGACCTTGACAGGGTGACGATGACATTTTACAACTGTTGTTGAAGGACTGCCTGTGTAGGGTCAGGCCCTGCCCTTGGAGATGTTTGCTACTGGCAGAGACAGTATAATGTGACAGGCAGAGTTTAGTCAACAAAACTCAAAAGATTTATGTAGAGCTCATGTTGACAAAAAGTGACCTTAACCAGTAAAATTTTGCATATTAAATGCAAAGTGCATGTATGTGTGCATATATAATACATGTACATTTATATTTTTATATAATTTATACAGATAGATATGCATAACAGCATCTGGATAGTGACAGACAAACCTTGAGTATGGCTGAGTTAAAACAAGGAATTCTGCAGCTATTTAGGAACTCACACTATCTTCTCATGCCTTTGTGTAACTAAGTGTAAGGAAAGAAATATAACCCAGTTCTGTGAAGTCCTACTTTGGAGCAGGTGGCAATTCTGACTGGACTATCTAAGTAATACTTATGGAATACTTTGATTAATATTTCTTCTACTGTAACTTTTTTAAAAAATTAACAAATAAAATTCAAAGACCTTCTAAGGAGGCCAAATGTATTTAAGATCTTGCCCAGCTCACCTCTCAGTTTCTCCTTTAATATTTGGCTAAGTGTGTCTTCAGGTTTATCAAAATATAGCTGAGTATTACTGCAACATTTGCAGATGTTCTGTCTGCATCATTTACCAATATATCAGTACATGTTCCTCTGGAATACTCAAAAGTACCTCCATACAAGCTAACCCATCTGACTGAAATCCTACTTGATGTGAATACCAGTGGATGGGCCCTTTAAGAGAATCCCACTTAGTGACTTGAAATTGTGGCTTAAAATCTCCTGAAAACCTGAAGACCTTAATCATAACTGTGGCTGTTGACTTTATGCATAAGTTATGACCACACTCTGATTTTTCATGTAGATCAATTCCCCTATTTTAGGAGGAAATATTCTCCATTCATTTCAGTGCACAAACAAGTTTTAAGTGCATGTGGAATACTAATATTTCCATCCTTAACCTTCTGTAGTATTGCCAGGCATGGATCAAGGGATCCTGTTTCTGAGACAGTAACAGAAACTAAGTGCCTGAAGGTCACAGGAAACATTTCAATTTCTTTTGCTAGAAAAAGCAGTAAGAAAAATTTCTGTCCCCACCAAAGACTGCATGCTGAGGCTGACTGTACTTGCAGTATAGGATCATTATTATTTCCATTAAATTATTATATTTTTGCAGACTTGCCAATGGTGCCCACCATTAGACAAATATTTAATGACAGAAAATTCCACGCAGCTTTTGCAAACAAAACGAACACATTCTGCTTAATAATAAAAATCAAATTTTAAAGGCCTTTAGAATCAATCACTCATAAATTCTAGTTTCAAAGGGGAAACAGTGATGGTAAGGCCAAAGAATTGGCAAATGCCAGAAAAAACCAAACATCCAACAAACCTAAACCCAAAAAACCCCCAACAACCTAATAAAAAAATTAAAACAGACTTGCTACTAGCATATAAATTCTAGTGATATATTTGAAAAGCCACTCATAGTGACACTCCTGTTATTTGCTATTTTCAAGCACAAGGCTGAGAGCCCGCAACAGAAATTGTTACAGTCTCTGCTTCTTCATATATAACAAGTCTGCCTGTCTTTGAGTATAACAGTGGAGAGAGGTCAAACAAATAAAATCTATCAATAACAAGATAATACATTGAGCAATATAATCTTAACTTCTACTTTAGAAATAAATTTGTGAAGAATTTTTGTCATGAAAGATAAATGCGCTTTGACTCAAAGTCAGTTTAGATTCACTCACATGAATTTCTTTTGGGCAGAAACAGTTATTTACTACAAAAATGCCTAACAAAACATTAAGATATCTAACCTACAATAAGAAAACTTGATTTTTCAGAGAAATAAAAAATTACATTAGCATTAGTCTAAAGAAGCTTATATTTATATGGCTGTTATTCTTTTCCCTGAGTCATCTCATCAATTTACTTTAATACAACACTGATCATCACGTGGACGCACAGTCCAGTTCAGAAATTAAGATATTCAAGGAAGCTCAGAGGTATCTCAAAAGCAAAGATAGTGGTCATTCTCAATCATCTCTGCTTCTGCGGATCCTTGGACTAACTGAAGGACAAACAATTGGACCCTCATCCTCCTTGGGGCTTTAGTTCACTGGAGGGTAACTCCATGAGCACTGTAATGTTGAGACTAAATAAATGACAGTTGCATCCTACACAATCACACAAAGAGGATCTGATATTATGTAATTTAAAGACAAACAGCACAATGGCCTACATATCATTTGACATTTCAAGAAATGATGGACCTGACAAGTCACAGTCATATGCCAAGTATAATGGTGGTGGAGTAATCAATCAGATATTACTCTAACAAATGCCAAAGAGTATTTCAGTTTAGCTCCATCTGCCCCAATTCATAATGCCATTCTGAGAAGAAATAAAAATAACTTAAACATGCACTCACTCAAAAATGTACTTCTAATTAAAATTAAATGTAAACACAGTCACCAGTATAATAACGTCTATTATGGAGTTAACATCCTTCATAGATTTAAACTACAGCACTGAATTTGTTGAGAAACACAAATCAATCAGTCTAAATCAATTCAGAAACACAAATCAAGGTCAATCACAATTCAGAATTTAGTAAATTAAATTACTTGTTCATTTATGGTTAACATCCCTAGGTTAATCTTAAGGCTGTATAAGCTTCACCTAGTATTATGCTTGAGACATAATAATTTGCCTTGACATTTAGAATAGCTCTTACATAAAACTTTGGATTTGTTTTTAAATAAAAAGCAAGATGAGAGAATAAACAATGCTGATAATATACTCCTCTTTCCCAGAGGAGTTGTAATCTTGGATCAAAGGCCTGCAGTTTTATTCTCTTTCCATCAGTATTATATTTCCAAAGTTGTTCCAATTAAACTCTTTTTTCTTTCTATTTAAAACTACTAACTATCTTTATTAAAACCAGTAAATGTATTTTTCTGCCTTTTTTCTATATACTCGACCAATAAAAATACAAAAGAAAGCTGTAAAGTACATTAATTTCATTAACTGTAAAATGTGTTAACTGCTTAAATATTCTTTTTTTTTTTCATTATTATTTAAACTATCATAGGTAAAATAAACTGGTCAAAACTGACACTACTGTATAAGGTCAGTGTTGTGTTCATATAATGATCAAGAGATGAAATTATTGTAATAAATAAGTTTCAGTACAACAATATCATGAAACAAGTCTAACCTACTAGAGAGGGTTTAATTCTCAGAAACAGCTGCATAACAACCACACTTCTCTGAACAGTAAAAAATTAAGGGCATCCACAAGACTCCAGTTGTGCTAATGAATTCTTCCTTCCACATCTACAGAGATTATCAGAATACCTTAGGACTTTTTAAAGAACATCAACCTTCTTATGTCTCCATCCTAAGAAATTGAGTCTGACACATATCATTTGTGTTATTATTCATTTATCATTTTTCTAGTTTCACATACACATATTAAATTAAAATACTCAGCAGGAAAACTCAAGATAAATGAAAATATAAAATCAAATTACAGAATAATATCTACCACCTCAAAAGGCATTTATAAGATGATTCAAAAGGAAGATGAGTTTGGGTTAGATGAAATTAAATAGAAACTGCAATAAATCCGTGCTCTTCAGAACAGACTGAACTGCCTTGCTCAGCAATGTGCTCTACGAACTAGTTAAGCTGTATAATGCACTATTCTGTTTTGATCACTAAAATTTGTCCACTGGGGGAGTGGGGCTACTCAAACCCAACACACTGGTAAGGACATCTCCAACAATAAATTGACTCTTCAGCCTGCTAAATGCTATAAAAATCTACCAAATAGACTGGGGAAGTGAAATAAGGATGTCATCACAAACATCCGTTAATCACCAAAGCCTCCAAACATCCCTGAAACTTCATTGGAAATTATAAAGCATGTGAAACTGCTCATAACAACAGTGGCAGCAAAATAATGCAGACACTCAGTTCCAGCTGCTTCCCGAGCACTGGGAGCACACACACCTCCTGGTACACAGAACATGCTGGGCACCCCCCCCCCCAAGAGCATGTGAGGTCAATCACTCCATCCTGCTAATGAGAGCAGGTGAGCACACAGAGAAATACCCAGGCTCTGCATGTCCTCTGCAAGAAACCATACAAGAAACCATATCCATTCCATGCCACAATACTTACTACAGTGAACTAAATATTAATGTTCTAGTTGAACATATGTGTTCCCTTTCTAAAGAAGGCAACCACACATTAGCTAACTATCACTTTCTGATTATCTGTTCCTTTGTTGCCTCTTCCACCTCGTGCATTCCACAGTGCTTTATTCGGGCTGTCCTTTGTATTTTGAAGTCTCTCTTTTCTCCTCTTTTGGGTAATCTCCTACCCTACTGTGTTACTTCTGTACTTTGCAAGTTGACATCACGGACCTCTAAAGTCTTAGTGCACCATGATTCAAGCCAAATTCACTTCATTCGCAAGAAGAGACAAAACAATGCACCTGAAAAAGGTAAAACTAGAAAGGAATGGAAAAGGGGGAGAAAAAAAAAAGACTCGGCATTTCTGTAACATTTTGCAAAACTATTCCTTGGAATTTCACCCTGATGCAAGTGGAAGTACACTGAGATTATCTGCTTTGCTGTGGCTGCAGGTTAACTTGAACCTGTGCTACGTGCACATTTAGTGAGAGCAGGCTGGCACCAGCTGCCTCCAGCACTGGAATTGTTCACATTGGAAATAACTGCAGTGCTCTGATTTCCAAGGAGAGCTCCTTTGTCCACAAAGGCTGATTTTAGCAGGAAAGTCTTAAATCTATATTCCTTTAAACACACACTATTCAAGGTGCTGATTTACTAATTTCTCAAGTCAAATCAAAGAGTCAAAAAACTAAAAATGAAAAAGAAGCTATCTTAGACATACAATCTCTACTAAAATTCATAACATGAGCTCCTTATAAAATTTTTCAAAGTCTGCCTTTCAGTCATTCCCACAAAACATCAGCACTGCCTCACAGGAAAAGAAGGAAACAGCTTCTCTGTATCTACACATTGTAGTGGTGGTCAGTGTTTGCAATGCTACGAGACATATACGAAATCTGTCATACAGTCAGTAACCATGAGAGTCATTCATACACCTCTGAGATATACACACAAATGAGGGTGATGAGTCCTAATGCTCTCTCAGGCAGGGCAGTCCCAAAACGCACCTGCATCCCAACGTGACCTTCAGAAGTCCTAGCATCAGTGCAGCACTTGAACAGCTTGAGAGCCATATGCAGCTAAAGAATCAAAGGTCAGTCACATCTTACCTATTATTAGAAATAGATTGTAAGGTCCTTGAGAATAAACACTGTGTTTGCCCAATGCCTAGTACAACAAAATCCCTGTCAATGAATTGGACTCAGAAGTGCTACTGCTGTATGGAGTAGCTTGTGCAAAGCTAGTGTTTGTTTCAGTGTAATAAAGATTAAAATATGGATGTAACAGAACATTAGTACAATAAGCTCAATCTACAAGGTGGTATCTATTTCACATCTTTCTCCAAGAGCTGATAATCCTATTTATCTTTTCTCCCCTTTTCTGCAGTGTAGACTAGGAGTTCGGCAATGTTTTTGGTTTCAAATAACCATTTACCAAGACTGAACAGAAAATACAGGTTGTTTTTATATATACAACTAAAGCTGCATTTTTCAAGGGCTAATATCTGGGATAACACAGCATGACGGTACTCCTTAAAGAACTGATGGGCAATAAAACAGATTTTACTTAGTTTGTGTGAACAGGTCCTAATCTGATGAAGTGGTACTACTAATATATGGAGAGGATAAAGGGAAGAAAAAGAGTGCAAAAAGTTTAAAATGGACACACATTTTAAGGGAGTTGCTGTGTTATCACTCTGTGGCTTAATATAATTTCACTTTATCTTCTCACTTGCTGCCTTAGCAAAATGGTAATAAGAGGTATCACTATGACAAACCCCAGTATCATCCACTTAAGACAGCAGAGGCATCACTAAGAAATAAAACTCAGATTTTGTCAGCAGTCCTGCAGACTCCCACCACTTGTAATCAGAAAGAACTTATACCATCTAAAAGGGTGTTGGGAGCTTAATACGTGTGAGCCAGCTATGGGATGTTAACACAGGCATGAAACGCACCAGCTGGGAGTTGTGTGCTTTGACAGTCTCACACAAATTATAGAATTGCTTGGTTTGGAAGGGATCTTAAAGGTCATCTAGTTGCAAGCCCCCACCATAGACAGGGACGACACCCACTAGATCAGGTTGCCCAGGACCTAATCCAACCTGGTCTTGAACACTCCAGGGCAAGGGCATCCAAATACCTGAGGCTTGCACAACAAAGATGAAGTTTCATATTTAAATACATGAATAACTTAAATGTTGACAAACTCAAAGTAATTTGATCATTCAGTGAACTGTTGGTTTCATTCATCATGTAACGAGATTGACATCCATTAATAATCATAATTAATAATAGTCATTGCAGCAGCAAGCCATCCGATAATGAGGTTTTATAGGCAATGACCTCTCTAACATTCTTAGGTGTATTATCTAGCATTCTTAAGTGTATTACTAAGAGCCACAGGTATAAACAAAAGCCATTAATATCACAAACTTCATATTTTAGTAACTGCAGTGAACAAGAAATTTGGCAGCATCACCTTGCCTCAGACAACTCCCTGAAGGCAACCATGGTAGTCCCTACCTGGCCTCTGCTGAAATTTTACACATGTAAAAGGCTCTTTTCACTGGTCATCCCCTCCCTTGCAAAAAATAACTCTATTTTTTAATGAGCCTCTCAGTTTAATGTGCCTCCTGCAATTTGTCCCCTGCTTCAAATGAAGTCACAGTAAAGTAGTAAATATACCATTTTCATGTATTGAATTTTTGCATGTGCATATTGCATGGAAATCCAGAACTTTCCCACTGAGGACATATTTATTCACACTTGGAAAAAAGAAAGCAGAAGTTATGTTTTATGTCTCTCTGCTGTTAGGATTTATTCTCAGTAAGAATTTGCTTAGTGATAGGGAACAAAAGGTTTACCAAAAAGATCAGGATGTACATAGGCATTACTTACTCTCAAGTGAAATCCAGCAACATTCAGAATTATTAATGGATCTCAATCTCCCTACATGATGAATGAAACCAACAGTTCACTGGATGCTCAAATTACTTTGAGTTTGTCAGCATATAAGTTATCTACGTATATAAATATGAAACTTTTAATCTTTGTTGTGCATAAAACAAATATACTACAGCATAAAGCAGTTGTAAAGAGAAAGTTTCAAAAAAAGTCCATTTTCTTCTTAACTTTTATTTTTAATTTTGTTCTGTCTGCCAGTGCCTGAGCTTTCTTACTAGAAAAAGATGCTTAACATGAAAAACGTTCAGTTCTGAGAGCACTCTTGAAAGATGTAGGCATACTAATTTCCTCAACTATTTCTTTAGATCTATTTTTAATCACAATTTTAGAACAATAAGACTACCATTATACAGTAGCAAGAAATATTTCAGTGTGATTCTAAATTATGTAGCAGCAAGAAAATCTACATTTATAACTGATTTGTGTGCTTAGTTATTTAAACTTGTATTATCCTTTAACATGAGACCTCAAATAAAAAGTGAGCTTCTCTTCTTGATCCTAATTATCAATACTTAGCTATTTATGTATGAATTTATACATGTACATACTCTACACATTTGTATGCTATTGATACAGACTTGCCCACTATTATCTGTCTCAAATCTCTTTGCAAAGGTTCTATGGCATGCAAGGAATTCTTTTTACCGTTGGCTATAATCTCTTTTTCTTTGAAGGTCCCAAGAGTAGAGATGGATTTAGATAAAACTTATTAATAGGACCACACAGAAGACGACCCATATAGCTCAAGCAAATTTTATTCCCTCTGGGAATTTCTAACCTTCAGTAGAGCAGTGATTACCCCAGGATCAGCGCTGTGACAACAGTGAGCAAAGACACACCAGAGCCAGCTCGAAACAAGGCAGAGCAAGTTCCTGAGAGCACGACCTGAGCTCTCTGCTCACTGCCCCAGCCATGGGACCCAGTGCTGCAGAGAGGCAGCTGGACACCACACAACATCACAAACCCTTGCAAGTAATTTCATTCCTTCCTTGAACAGCAAACAACAAACTCTTTGTCCCAAAGACAGTGCTACAAAGACCTCATAATGAGAAACAAAACTGTCCTGAGGAAAAAAATCCCAATTATGCTACCGGCATCGTCTGTAAAAAACATCCCACCGAAAGATGCCACACACTCAAACCACTGTCTTGCCTTACACAAAGATGATTCCTCAAATCCCATCTGAACATTTCAGTGATATTGTTTCTACTGCAATGCCAGACAATATCTCCACATCACTATGGATTCCTACATTTTAAAGACAGCACATATTTTCTAGCTCTTTCATCCTCATATTTAATAACCAGTTTATAATTTAACATATTCTTTGACATTATTTCAGTATTTAAAAATACATTCTTTTAATTTATCAGAATATAATTTTTTTTACCAAATTCCCCTCAGTTTTTTGGGACGTGTGGGTTTTGGTGGGTTTTCAGTAAACAGTTTTTGAAAACATACTGTGTTTAGGACCAATTCTAATATTTTGTAAACAGTATAAATAGCAGGACATCTACCCCCATGTACTATACTCTTTGATTATTAACAATATATTTCCTTCCACTGTTTGGATGTAAACAGATCCTCTTGAATTAAAAGTTGGGTGAAAATGTATTTAATTTTTCTCTCTCAATTCAGCAAAATCTCTAAAGCATCACTTATACAAATTCTCTTAAACCATGACCACACTAAAGTTTCTGAAATTGTAACATAAATCTACACCCTAACCAAAAAGAAGTATATACCAGTACTGCTTAACTGCAGTAACATATCATCTGTGATACCAGCTTTCAAGTGCTACAGGCATACACATCTTTTAGAAACATTTGTTTCCTTTTCTATTACTTTTCTATAGCCATACACAACTAAAATAATTTTGTAGGTTTCGTAAAAAAGAATGTTTTAGCTTAAATGCAACTTCCAAAATCTAAATATAAAAATTAATTTTGAAAACATATTTCATTTTTCATATTTACTCCATTTCCAGTTATGGGACTCAGTTAATTTCTTCATCTTATGCAGGCAGCAATATTAAAATCTGACATAAAAATTTATAACTCACTCTTGGTGAAGAAGAATATAGTTGTGCATTACTAATACTAAATACAAGCAACACTTCTGCTCTTAACATCTGTCAGTGTAGAAACACAACTAAAACATTATTAAGTAGAATACCTTTTCTAATCTGACAAATAGGTAAACTCAATGCAAGAAGGAAACTGCTTTATTAACAAGATTCTCATAACTTCATCTAGGATAAATGTAAAAGATACGGTACTTACAGTGAATTCACAGAAATCAATGCTATCGAGACTTTTGCTTCTGTGTATTCTCCCTTTTATTCTTCTTAAAGAGGGCTTTCCCTGACTTACACTACAGGTAGCACCATTGGGATTTTCAGAAGATGGAGTTACCCTGCCAAACAAAAAGAGCCACGTATCAGACAAAGGATATACATTTTATTGAACACCTTTGCTTAAGTAAAAAAATTACAAAGAAAAATACATTGCCATGCTATACACAGAAGGAATGCCACTCCAAGCTTCAGCTTTCAATCACTAAGTGCCAAAACGAGTCCACAAAAGTCTAGATCCCATTAAGTCCAGATCACTTGCAGATTTTGTCAAAAACCTACTGTAGTTATCTCGTTTGTACGAAAGTGAGAAGAATCAGACAAAAGATAGGTTACAGAATAATATATTTAACTTCTGAAAAACTAAAAGGAATATTTTTCTCTGCTACTTCAGTGGAAACTCGAGTTCTGTGATACATGTTGATGGCTGTCAGTTAAATCACTTTGAGTGCTAATGGTACTTCAGCTGTTCTAGTAATGAGTAACAACAAACAATGATGAAAATAATAGCATCTGGTAAAATTATAGGGGGAATATATTAAGGAACTACACTTTATAAGGGCTTTCATCACATTCAAACCTACACATAGTCCTAAGAGGAGTCAGTAACTAAAATACTTGGAGTAAGCAATCCATATTTCAAGGAGCTTGTTGGAAGTTGCTAATGAGGAGAATTAAGTGGGGTTAACAATTAACCAAGTGTATTAGGGTTTGTCAGGTCAATATCTGAAACACAAAATAGTCTCTGGTCAGACTGACACCATGTTAGAAAAAGGAAAACTGTATTCCAGCAACTATATTCACTAAGAATTACCTACAAACATAAAATTCTGAATGTCCAGATTGACACTTGTTTCATTAATTTCTCAACTGCAGCCATAAAAGACTTCAAAAACTGGCTTAACACTTGAAATACAAAATTCCAAGCACAAGATACAATAACCACATTCTGAATACACTTGTTTGATTAGTGAAACTTCTGAGGCTACACAGTGCCAGGGTTAGGATAGTAGGTGGCTAGGGAGAAGAAGTTGCAATATCCAAAGGTGAAAATTAAAACAACTATTTTCAAATCTCTTATTCAATTTATAAAAATAAAGCCTTTCATTTTTTTGTTGAACTGCTGTGACTACCAAATCAGTATTTCATTTTCAGATGCCTGATTTTTTGGGGTTTTTACACATGCACACTGACACACACGAACTGCTTGCTGTAAGTTCTCTTGATAACATAGTGATTTGGTTTAGATGGCTTTTTCCCCTTGGGTTATTTCCCTGGAAACTTTAAACTGCAAGGATAAATAAAAATTTCTACCTGAAAACATAACCATAATATTGAGAAATTTTAATTACATTATAAACCTCCTGCTGAAACTCCACCAGATTTTTTGGTATAATCATATATGGATTAAATTCTGAGAAATATGCCCTGGCTACTACAGTAACATATTGGTTCACACAACAGAAATATCAAAAACACAAGTTTCCCTGCTAAATGTCTTAAAGCATTAACAAGACAAATGTCCACAGAAAGACAACTCCTCAGACTCAACCTTGTTCCACAGACAATGACATTTACAGTGATAGTACATTTCTATTGTATCACTATCTTCTGTTGCTGAGCTCTCCAAACATCTCTGATGAAGTTAACGCAAATGTACCTAACTGTATATACTCTGTGCTCTGGGTCCAGAAAAATCAGAAAATCTTTGAGGGCTGCCTTTTCCATTACTTATAATTTGGGTTAACTAATCTTCACATGCACCTCTGATGAATTAAACATATGGTACATTAGACTTCTTCCTTAGTAGAAGAGTTTAACAGCTCTAAGCTGCACTTAGCTTTTCCTTATTTTGAACTACATTTCAAACCACTTATTCTAGGGCCTTACCTACAAATGTACATTTCTTTAAGTTGCGGGTTTTTTTAATGTTTTCTGATACTTAAGACTTAATGAAACAAAAAAAAAAACCCACAAACAAGTCAGAAGAACAGGCTAATCAAAGTTATAGAGTTTTAACAAAGAACTACATTAATGGTACGTTTTGAAGGCCCTTATACTTATAAGCTTCACCCTTCAAAGCTGCTTGAAAAAATGAACTTGAACTGCTTCTGGAATCCAGCCATCATTTCATTCTGCTGGAGACTAAGTTATGGCTGTTACTTGTTAGCTTCTGAGATACAGAAAAATGTTTTTAAAGTTGCATTTAACTTTCAAAATATAATTTTGTGAGAAAAAATATCACAATTGAAAGATTCCCTTCAATCCTTTATAAAATCATTAATTCCTAGCTATCTTTACTAGAAAAAAAAAAGTATTATTTAACCAACCAACAAAAAATTCAATCAATATCATTACTGAGAATCGGGAAGCTTTGCACTATATGTACACCAAAAGAAGGATCTGAGGTAAGATAATCATATTGACACTTCATGGGGTTTTGACTCTATGGTTGATGAGGAAACTTTGGGACAAGTGCAAACAAATGAAATATCAGCTGCTCCAGTGCCTCAGATACTCCTCCAGTTTTACCGAAGCCAAGCAATAACAGCCCTGAGACAGACTCCGGGCAGTTTCCCCCAGTCTTGGCAGAATGGCAGGTGCAGCAATGAAACTCTCAGGAATCCATTGCCAGCAACACTCGTGCAGTACTGCAACAGGAAATCTGTCAAACACCAGAGATTTCCACAATCAATACTCCTCAAAAGTTAAGACCATAGGGTTGCAAGATAAACCCAAGTGTCAGCTTCAGTGAGTCCAAATTCATCAGACAAGGTCCAGTGTTTTGAGATTGACTTGGAAATAAATTATTCAAAAATCTGAAAACCATTTTTTTAAAATCCTTCTTACTTTTGAATCATGTTTTGTGTTCTCAAAGTATTCACTGTAATCTGAGAAATAAAGTTTATTCTTTTTAAATGAATACTGAAACTATATTGCAATACTCCATGGTTCTGGTATCTGAACCTTAAGTTTAAAAAATTATCAGTGAAATTTACTATATTTGATTACCTCCTTCCTTCAGATTTTTACTTGTGTTGCTTAATACAAATTAATACAATATTAATAGCAAATTAAGAAGTGAATTGCCAAGTCATTGACTGTAATACATGCATGAGGAGTATAGAGGAATTATCATAGGCTAAAGTAGAAAGATTTGTAAGAGATCCCTTTAAAATATCTGCAGCCTATCAACTACTTGAACAAAAGCCTAGGAAGTCTAGGGCTTTAAAAAGTAGAATATAGCATCAAGATATTTGAAAGGAGTGAACAGTTCCTGATGCCTTGCTTCAAATGTGCTGTTTCTGTTCAAATACTATGTTTAATATTCTGGAAACATAACACCTTTTTAATGGAGCTCATCACAGGAATTCTAAAACCAGGTACCCCAATTCATTAACTTCCGGAAATTTTAGTCAAGTGAAATTGAACCATTTTGCAAATCCCACATGGAGTCAGAGGCCCTTATTTATTATCCACAATTCTTAGAACAGTTTCATTGACCTTGACTGGTTCCTGATCATATATCACATTATATAACCATGACTCTAAATTATTTCTCTAGTTTGTAAAATAAGCAAAAACCTTAAACTTTCAGTATCTGTATTCCACTGACAAAACACGCTAGGCTAACAAAATGCTCTGCAACAGTGACTTCAAGGTGCAGAATCACATCAAGGGCTAACGACTTAATACACATTATAACATAATTGGATGGTCTGTATACAACAGGGGTTTATTAATAAAACTATCTTTATCTTCTACTTGCACATAATTACTATTTACAACTTCCGATATGACCTAACATGTTTTTGTAGTTAAATTATGTCTGAAATGACTAACGTCATCTTATTTTCTAGACAGACCAGTTAGATTGAAAAATTTTTCAAGAACTTAAAAAATTCCCTTCTTGTTCAGAGTTCTGAACAATTTGTAAAAGTCAGCATCAGCATGTATAAAAAACAAGTCTTGAAATGACACATTTTTCTGTATTCGTATTTCAAGTGTAGTGTTAATGGTACAATTAACGCAGAGTGGACAAGGTTTTGTCAACTCCATAGCCTCCACGAGACTTCTAAGGGTGACGTAATTATTACACTTTTTCTGCCTAACCTATTAAAAAAGCATTTAGATACTTGTAGCAATATCAAAGTCTAACTTAGAAACTTCTACGTCTAGTAGCTACACAGATATCAGTTGAAAGATGCATAAAATGCCCGTAATTATATGCCCTCCCATTAGAAGCTAGTCTTCCTCAGTACTACAGAAAGTGAAGACACAGGCTGGGCTCAGCTTAATGCGATCAGTATGGCTTCTGGCTCAAAGAGAAGGCTGGAAAAGCAGACATTCACTCCCACTTATGCGACTGGAAATCCTAACAATTATACATACTCAGTATTAATATTGGTTTGGGAAAATAAAAGGCAAATTAGAAACAATGGCTGGCCACACTGAGCAGTCAGCTGCTATGCTGAATTCTTGTGCACCTCTGGAAATATGTGGGTCCTAAGCACAGTATCCTGCCTCCATCAGGAAAAAAAAAAGTATTAATTAATTTGCAACATGAATAATCCTTACAATGGGCTAAACTCAAATTTTTATCCCCATTTCAAACAAATATTAGTTGGAACCAGTAGTCAAGAACGGAAAATACCCATTCTGAGGCTCTGTATTTTTCCACAAAGTTCTGTAGAGACACCAAGAAGATCAATCTTTGATGTTTGCTATCTCCTATATTAAGGTGACATTTTCCATTATTTGATTCTACTAAATATGACACTACTTAGAACATAAACAAACAATGGCACTTTTCTCCCAAGGGATGGTCCTAATGATAAAACAGATATCCTTCATTATAAGTCTAGGCTTCTACAGCCAAGCCTCAGCCTGAATACAAAGACTCTGAAACAACGAAGCTTTCAGGTCAGTGCTTAATTCCAGAGACGCTGGTTACTCTTCACTGATTTCAAGTAAGTTTACTCCTGCTCTTGAAAATAACTGTGCCTGTGCAGTATCTTACAAGAAGCAGCTATCATTTAACATCCCAGCTACTATATCACACATGCTTTTAATAGTAGCACCAAATGGGAACTGGATCCTGTCAAAATTCAAATTCTGCACTGCACTGCATCTGCACTCTTTCTGTAACCTAGATTGCCTCAGACAACTACCAATCATTCTTAAAAGAATGTAAATATGGAATAGTTTCAGCCATTTCCATAATCTCCACAATGAAAACTTATCAGTAAACAAATTTTTTGCCTTATTTCATGACTCTGCACTCCCCTGCACCAAGGGGAGCAGCAGGGGTGTAATCCAAAGCAGAGGAAGTCTTTCAAAGTAAAGGCAAATGTTTAAGAAAGAGAAGGGAATATCAGTGCTATTAGAGTTGCTAAGATATCCTGTTGGGGGGGTTGTTATTGGCTTTTCTTTTTCATTTGCTTGTTTATTTGCCTGCACATCTTCTCCTTGCAGCAGAGAAACACAATATTCAGTGTGACAAGAAATTATGGTCTACCTGTGTAGCTCCCCTTAATAATGTGATTTAGCATTCCCTGTGTAAAAGGACTCAGGTTGCACGTATGGGATTTCAGTAAATATTTACAACAATTTACTATTTAAGGTGCTCCCAGGTCAGTTGTCAGTTTTTCCTTGATCACCTTTGCAGATGTTAGTCACTGCTGCAGTCTACCTGTACTAGCAGTGTTATAATGGCGGGTTTTGTATCAAAATACTGTCCCTCCAGCAAGAGGATTAAAAACATCCTATTCATCTCAATTAGGTTCCTACGTATTAGATTACAACACTGTACACACACAGGAAGGGTCTGAATCAGCAGTTCGAGACCCCAGCAGCTTCCTTCTTCCCTGAGTCAAAACTCTACTGCCCCAAGTAAACCTCATCAGAAAATGATAAGCTCCACATAAAACAAGTTTCTGTCTCCTCCACTTCCCGCTGCAAGCCTGTGCCATAGCTTCCTTCTGTTTGTTCAATCGCCTGGTTTATTCTCTGCTACTTAATAAGTATGTATTCTTAACCCTCGTGAGACAGCCGGTGTCCATCTTTCGTGTTTTCATTTGTAGCTCTGCTTCATGCAGAATAGGACTTAAATTTTGGGGGAAGAGCAGGAGAAAATTGGAGTGACAGATGCTCTCTAAAGAAATAAAACATTGCTGTTACCTTTTTCATTTTCTTTTAGTAGGATTCAGGTGGATTATCTCCACCAACAAAAACATGAGTATTTTAACCCTTTTTATTAAATTATGTCTTGCTTCCAGTCACACACATTAACACATCAAAAGCTTACAAATATGATTGGTTAAACACATGTTGTCATTTTTAAAGGATAAGCAAATAAAAATAGAGGGGAAAGCATCCTCTGACCATGGACTAACTTGACTTATACATTTCTTTAGTTTTTTTGAAATTTCCAGTTATATAGTACTGGAAATCAACTTTTGGTTTAAGTGTGGAAATATACACTAATATCTCACTGATTTTACTAACAGCAGTATATCCTTCTCTCTAACATTCAGATTGTTAATGTATTATTGGAGAGACTACGCACAAGTAAGAAAAAAATAACGTGACAGAGTTTCTTTAACATTTCTCTAAATGCATCAGAAAATAGTATTTCATCCATAAGCATAATTCTATCCAAACATATAATGCCTAATGCTATTAAAGTTCTCAAAGAAAACGGGAATACATTATATCATGTCACCTATTAATAAGAATATCCAGAGACATACTTTCAAATGCTCAAGATAATTCATACATCTCCCTAAAATTAAAAAAGTCTACCTTATTTTTTAACACTTTTAGTCAACTAAATTCATACATACTTCATACAGCATTGCATTGCAGCAACATGATATCAAGCTAGAAATGTTATGAAATGCAATGCTTGTGACAAGTATTAGTATGGATCCACTATAACGTTTTGCTATACCTCAAAAAGCACAGAATCTCACCATGAAACAGGACAACATAGAGCTGATCTAACTTCAACTGAAGACAAAGTAGGAGCTGAATTGGGTCCTTTCAGACTTACAGAAAGTAAGTACACAAACAAAGATAGCTTTCCTTTCACATGCCAGCAAATAAAACATTTCCAGTAAGCCACAGGAAATATGAAACTGGACAACTGTTATTATTACACAACCAATAATTAAACTTCTTAAAATAATTAACACCTAACTACTTACACTGCTGCACACAGGAGTGGCATTTGGGGAGAATAAAATAGGTGTGGTACACCTTATGCAGCTTATATAATCAGAGTCAAACCACTGAATACATTGTAAAAATCTTGGATTAATGCAATAAAACTTATCTGTACGACAACATATTTTGTGTAAGACTTCATTTGATTTTGTTCAATACAGTCAGGATGAACAGATTCGCCAAATTGTGTTCTATCTGCAAGGAACAGCAAGATCTGGAATTAATGACAGAGAGCTTACTAGTTTCACATTATGTTTCTTCAATTAATACATTTTCTTGATGCTGTCTATGCTAGCTGACAATGTGGGGGAAAATGAAGTAAAAAACCACACTCTACAATTCATGTACAGCCTACAACTGCTGACATGATAATATTTTTATTTGCGAACTATGTTTAAATAAAATGACACTGTGACACTTTCCTTCACAGAAATATGTTAAGTCCAGTGAAAGAAAACTGTACGACCATTGCCAACTAAACATCACTCTTGGGTATTTTTATAGATAAGAAATTACAAATTTATTATTGATATTTTCTTCACAGAAAATCTAACTTCACAAGTGCCTGTATTTTCTCCTTATGATTTGTCCTGATGATGACACACATACCATTGCTCCCATCAAGCTGACAGTGGGCTCTTGCACACCCACGAGTGACAGGGTATTGCAGTGCCATATGCCTGTCGGTGCCCTACTCACCCACATTACACCACTATACTTTAACACATTTTTCATAACATGTTGTTGATTCATCCAGAAAAATCAGTTCAGCACACAATTAGCAAGCACAAAAGGAGTCAGAATCAGTCAGGGGAAAAGCGAGGTTTAAATAAAAATGACCATATTTGACCAGCACTACCTCTGTCGCTCACTAATCTGGAGATCTGCGTCTCTCTTTTCACGTTTTCCTCGTACACCTGTCAGCCAGGAGCAGGGGATTCGGACCCGTCTCTCTGCACAGCCCGCGGCGGGAGCACAATGCGCTACAATCGGCGGCAACACTCGGGATGTCACGCAGCGGTGCCTCCGCCGGTAGCCGCTCCACCACGCCCTCAGCCCGTGCTGCCATTGCCGCTGTTGCCGGGTCCCGGCAACGCTGTCCCCGCGGGAGCGGAGCTGCTCCGCGCGTCCTGCGCTTGGACCGGGCGCGTGACAGCTTCCGCCGGCACCGCCAACGCCTCCTGGCGTTTTCCGCACGGCTGGCGGCGAATCCGCCGGGAACTTTGTGGCCCCGGCGATGCCCGCCCGCGCCGCAGGCCGGCCTGGGCACGGCGCCCCCCATGTCCGCGGGGGGACCCCCCGCCGCCGCGCCCGCCCGTCCCGCCGCGGCCCGCGTTCGGCCCGCCCGGCCCGCAGCGCCCGCGGCCCCGTTTGTGCCTACTCACCACAGGCTTCCTCTTTAAGGGCTCAGACTGCCCCTATTGTAGGCGGTCACACCCTATGGCCATCGGCAAGACAGTCAGGTATTTCTGATACTTCATTTTGCCGTCGCCCCCCCTGTCCCTGCCTCGTCCCCGCCGCCGCCACCGACAGAGTCTCTCCAGCCGCTGCATGCAATCATCAAATTTTTATTTCCAGGCATCTGCCGTCCCTGCGTCGCGCTTCTTCCCCTCCTCCTCCTCCTCCTCCTGCCGCGCTCCCTCTCTCTCTGCCCCCCCGGCTCACGCTCTCCTCCTCCTCCTCCTCCTGCCGCACTCCCTCTATCTCTGCCCCCAGCTGACGCTCTCCTCCTCCGCCTCCCGCCGCGCTCCCGCTATCCCCGCTCCAGCTGACGCTCTCCTCCGCCTCCCGCCGCGCTCTGCCCTCCCCCGGGCCCGCGCTCCTCTCCTCCTCCCGCTGTCGCACTCCCTCCCTCGCAGCCCCCCGTGCTTTGCCCCCCGACCCACTGCCGCGCCTCCCTCTCCCCCGTCGCGCCGCACTCCCCGCTCCCGACCAGGCCCCCCGCTTCGCCCTCTTCTCACCTGGGCTATCTCCGGGCGGCTGCCGCCTCCCCTCGCCCTCGGCGCGAGCGGGCCTTCCCCACCATCCCTGCCCGCCGCCGGGGCGCTCCCGCCCCGCTGCCCTCCCCGGTTACCTGGGGTATCCCGCCCCCGCCCATGAGGCGCAGCCGCCGCGCTGCCCTCCCGCCATCAGAGGCGCGCCATGGCCGCAGCGTTGCCCGCGCCTCCTCGCTTCGCCTCTAATCCCATTAGCCTACAGGAGCCCTATGTTATTTTAATCGTCCTCCCGGCTGACGGTGCCGGTTGGGGGGTAGCAATAACCGAACTCCGGGGCAAACGCCTCACGGCCTGCCGGGGCGGCCCCGTGAGCGGGAAGGTGAACAGGAGGGTCAGCAGGAGGGTGGGGTGAAGTGAGGTGAGAGTGAGGGTGAGTTAAGGATGAAGGTGAGAGCAGTGGTGAGGGTGAAGGTGAGTGTGGAGGCCGGTGGGACAGCGCATCCCATGTGAGGAATTCCATGTGCGGAAAGCAACTGTAAGTGTGTTCGAGGAATCAGATGGTGATTAAGTCAAACTAAAAGTATAAAATGTTTTTAGGGGGTGCCCACCTTCTGGGTACTTAAGCACAAATAGCTGAACATGTAAGTGTGTCATGGCCTTAGGTGTCACACAGTTGTCATTACGGCTTTAATCTGTTCTGTGCCTTCCTCCTCAAGCTCAGCACTAACAGCAGCAGAAGACCACTGCATTTGAGAAGTGCTTTTGGAATAAGTTCTAACACATGGCACAGTATGATCAGAGACATCAGCACAAACATCTCTGAAGTGTAGCACTTAGGCTGACACATTGATCAACAGTGCTGGGAAAATACTTTGGCTAGAGATACCATGTTCAGCACGTAGATATTTTGCAGAGTGCAGGTATGAACAAATCCATGCTCAAGTGACAACTTTTCATTAAGTTGCTATAATAGATATAGTATTAAGTGTAATCCTTACCCAGAGTTGGAATCCTAAGGTGGCACTGTCAGCTAGGAAGAGATAAGCACACAGCATTGTCACTTTATTGTCTCAGAGATGAGCATTTTGCTGATTAGTCTTTCTTTGGTGTGTGTGTGTTTAATATATACCTCAAGACTGGAGTAGGCGTAGTAGGCTGCATTCTAGCTAGGCCGGTTCATTACACAGGAAGTAGAGAACATAAATACCGTACTTATAAGCCAATTAGAAACACGATTAGGTTGTATTGCTGTAGTTAATGAGTTGGACGGCTTTGCATTTTTCAGCCAAGAAATCTGATGTACACAAATGTCCTGAAAATTCTGTGTCACAAACGATTTAAAAAATTCAAATGGCAGCTTGAATGTTCATGTGAGCCTGTAATACTCCAGCTCTCACAATACAATTAATGGGTTTTTGACTTCAGAGTGCTCAAGCATTAAAAAGCAATGAGGGGATGCCTAACTTGAAAGATCACGAAGATAAAGGAAGGAGGCATTAATTTTTGTACTTAAATAATGCTAGTAGTATACTAATTGGAAAGGTCTATATCTTTTATAGACAGAACATCAAATCAGTTTTGAAACCTCTAAGGATCTTACTTTGACTTAAACAAGCAAACTTGTAAAACAAACAAATTGCTTTTTTCCTTCTGCATATCTAGTCATCATTAGCTGACTGAAAAAACTGCTGTTGCCCAGAAAGTTACAAAAAGAGTAAGTGTGGGCTGAATTTTATTCTTGACATCAAATGCTAGCTACTGATGAATGCTATTGTAATTGAAATAGTCATTTACATTCAATTACATCCTATTAAAAATACAATATACACTTGATATGCTAGGTAATACTGTCTAAAAGAATGATGAGACTGTTTGAATATCACATTTGAGGGTTATACCCACCAGTTAGAAAAAATCCATCTCATATAGAAATTCTTGAAAGAAAAATCTAGTCTTAATCTGGTTTAGTGGTAAAAATTTTTGTAGATCAGGCAATCTAAAGATAAGAGGGAAGCAAGTTTATTTGAAAGCTTGATCAATCTGGAAGAAGCAGGTAAGCTTTCAGAGTTCTTTACCTTGTAAAAGGACTCTGTATTAGAGAGTCCAAAACACTGTTCTTCATTTTTACAGTAGCAGGTTTGGGACATAAATTTATTTTAAGTATTCATATACGAAAGAGTTAGAAATATGCAACCATACCTTGTGTAAAAACTTACAATGGAGCATGGGTGTATACTGAAATCTTATTCAACTGCTTTATAATACGATTCCTATTCTTAATTCACTAGGAATTCCTAAATCTATTTAAATTTGCTAAATAATTACAGTTATCCCAAATTTAGCTCTATAGTTCTCAATGATTATACTCTATCAATCTGGCACTAACAAATTAACTTTTGTACATTTTATGTATCGTTTCTGTACTTCTTGATGTGCATTACAGAGACAAAAATCGACATTAATGAAGACATTTTATTCTCTAATTTTAACTGGCAGTATTTCTGTTTGTCCTTGTACCTGTTCCTTCTTAGCTCTATCACCAATGGCTTCATTATATGTTGGCTTTCATAACATCTTGCTTTAAGCAGCAATGTTGTATACATACGCTGAAAGAGTAAAAGATCCCGTCTCTCTTGCTTTCAGATGAACATCCTATTTTTAACAGGAGTCAATCAGCAACTACCAGATTAGGGTAAGCATCCAAACATCCCCATTATTTTAGCTCTAATGCCTGCGGGACCTATTGCCAAGGTAAGACCAAAATCTATACAGTAGATATCCCTGCAAGAGAGGGAGTCTGATGATATTTACTGTTCTCAATGCAAACCTGTTCTGTCTAACACTCTCCTTCACTGCAGAAAGATGGAAGTTGTTTACGTTTTTTGAACCTAGCATGTGTTTTAAAAATTATTTAAGTTATGTTAGAGTTACTCCAAGTTAATATAAGTTGTGTCATGGGATTTTTTTCAGTACAAAACCAACAGAACCATACTAATTTCTTAACTTTTATTTCCTTAGGTAACTTAACTGCAGACTTCACCTCAGAACTGTGTAATCTATATTGCTTACAGACTGTGATGTCCCAACCTCTTCTGAAGCCTGTCCCCTGAATGTCCTTCCAATGCACTTCTTGATTCATAGGAAAAACTGCTCTTTCAGATAAGTTTACGATATATGTATGACTGCTGCACTTGAAGGATGTGTGTAGTGGCACAAACTCCACTCATACTTGTTTTTCAGTAGGACAGTGGTGTATCTACAAGACAGATGGGTGATCCCGAGAAGGTGGAGTTTAATACCAGTGTGTGTGATGGAGTCTTGGCCCATGCCATGGTGGTTTTAGGCTGTTTTCAGCAGCAGGAGGCTGACTGACTGCGACTTAGAGGATGCCACTGAGGCAGTTGTACTTTGGGAGCTCCCATCAGCCACTAAGAATAAGGTAGTGTAATTGTAGTGTAAAGCTACTTTCATCCTAAATTGTGACTCTCATTTTTTCTGTTTCAATGTTGGTAGAATATATATCAGATTCCAGGGAGTGCAAAGCAAGATTTTGCAGCATTATCTACCCCTGCTGGTTTTAGATTTGAGATCAATAAGCCTGTCACTGGAACAGGGATTTTGGAACCTTATCTTGCTTTCCTTTATTGTTAGCCCTTCACACTACTCTGCAGTGCCAGTTGTCACTAGGTGACATCCTTTTCAAACTCTCACCTGTGTCACTTCAATCTTAACTGTGCTCACAGGAGGAAGGGACATTTAAGTCTTACTCAAAAGTCTCCTTGGAGACACTACAGAAGTGCACTTTTAAAAGTCTTGGCTGTGCTTGTTACTTCAGATAATGTAATTTTTCTGCAATAATGTGAGGAAAAAAAACCTACACTCCTAACTGGCATAGCTGTGCTGGTGAACAAGCAAAAATACTCTTTATTTGCTGACATAGTTTATTTTGTTCCACAATCTAACACTGTTGGGTAAAAAGAAAAAAAAATCATCTTACCCAGAATAACTGACATCCTTATTAGTAATGTAATGATCACATCAGCAACTTTTGACGGCAGATTAGACTTAATGACACACTTCAAGCACTCAAGTTCAAAATTTATTAGAGCTAAATCAAACATTAAGTAACTTGTTGCTGATTTTATTACATATTAAATAGAATCTTTATTTGCATTTTAGGATAGTCCTTAATTAGCTTTACTCTGCATATAACAGAGACTTTTCATAACCTTACACCATCCATTCCATGGAGTTTCTCAATAATGTGCTCTGTGTATGCTGAAGAATTATATTGTGTTTATTCCTAGGATAAACCTGTTCCCCTTGCTGACTTATACTCAATGATTGATAAAAAAGTCTTGATACATATGTCCTATTCTATGCTTCTGTGGTATTTAATATGATTTGAGAACATATTATTACACAGTTCAGTTGGTAAAGTGGCGGTGTTCCAGAGACCGATACAATACAGTAGTAACATTAAAACATGACATTAGATAACTGATCTCCATCTTTAATTTTATCCAAAAGTTCCTGTTTACCAAGGAGGGGTTTTTTTTCTGCAGTAGTTGTTAGTAATGTGAATTTATACAATTACTCAATTATAGTAATAATACTAATAAAGGTTTATATCAAAGCTACCGTAACAGACTTTCTTGCCATTTCAATCTATCATGTGTAAGCTTCATACAGCTCCCATTTTCTTTCCAGAAAGAAAAAAAAAAGCAAAAGATTTCCTTAGAATCCACAAGTTTGTCGGATGCAATGACTCTGGGGGCTATTTTCTCTTTCCTCAAAAGTAAGTAAAATGTGTGTGTGTTTGTGTGTTTCCTATCTGCACTTAAAATACATAATTCTGTGACTTTTTCTGATCTTCTAGGGTTTCTCTGTACTCACATTAATGTATTTATTGTATATAATGCAAAGGTTTTTTCTGGTCTAATACTGCTGTTTCCATAAACTCCATGTTAAGTGAAAATGATAGATATAGCGAGAGAGATAAATACAGTACCACTTTAAAGTGTCTTCATGACAGGCTGGCTTGAGTGGTAGCAAACAGCTATGGGACTAAGTAGGGTCTAATGGGTCTAATAAATGAACTGACATAGTCATTTAGAACTGACCTGCATTTCCTGAAACAGTTCATCCTGGTCATTTATTTCAGCTGCCAAAATGGAAAGAGGTAAATAATTTTGCTTTTGGAAGAAAAGAATGTTCACCTTGTTTTCTCAGAAGACAAAGAAGATCTTAAGTGAATTTATTCACAGAATAAATAACTTTTATTTTACTATGGATTATCAAGAAGAAACGGTTTTTTAGATTAAGCAATTGAAATATTTATAAGAAACTTGCAAGCAAATATCCCCGTTTCACTACAGTGGAAATGGTTTCCTGTACAAATACAGGTCTGATGTGCTGCTGCTTTATACACTTACAAGCAAATTTTAGGTTACTGTAAAAATAAGAATACTATTGAAGTGAAGAATTCAGGCTAGAACAAATTGGACTTGTACAGGCACTTGTACGTCCAGTGCTTTGACGTTCACCTATTTCTTGCAAACTTGTAATACTAAGATTTTACTCCTTAAAAAAAAACAAAAAACCAAAAAAAAAAAAAAAAAAAACAAAAAAAAAAAAAAAAAAAGAAATTAAAAAAAGGAAAACCACCCTAAGTCAAAATTATCCAAATATCACATTATGCCTGACAAGCATGACCCTCTTACAGGATAAAATAAGCTTAATGTAGAAAAAAATAAGCATATGCATGAATTCCATTAGTGCTCTCTGATACGGCTTATTCATGTAGAAAACTACTGGAGGGAAGAAATCACCAAGCATACAATTTCAATGTGAGATGCAGAAGAAAAAGAAGCGTAAGTAACATCGCTTCCCAGAAAAGATTCTAAGAAATACATTGCCATCTGCAACACATCACAATCTTAGTACACAAAGATCTAATTAATTAGTCCTGCCAACCGTGTACTGTTAGAACTGTGAAACTATGTAACTCTGAGGTGAAGTGTGATCAGACCTTGCTGTGATTTTGGGATGTAGAGTTGTTAATAGCTTTCATTTTTAGATGTTATGCCCAATGGGGAAGCCTCCAAGCACACAACAATTAAAAGAAAATGGAAGATTGTGAAAAGCGGGGAATAATGATGGTTCCCTGAAGAAAGGGTATGGAATTCTGAAAAACAAAAATTCAGAATATTGGAGGCTAAGAAAAAAATATGGCTTTCTGAATTGTTTTGTTAGATGTGTTATAGAACCACTGTGAAAAATTTAGAATGAGGACCAATTCATACCACTGTGCTCAGTTGTCTAGAAAGTCTACTTCCTTAGAACATTGCCTTCGCATTTTTTTCAGTTGAGTAGTGAGTTTTGTGCATGGTAGCTGTACACATGAGGATAAGTACATCAAAATGACAGAGAGTACTACTAAAATTTAAGGAGTTTCTCCTGCCAAAAATTATACACATGCCTCATTTTATAATTTAGTTTTATATTATAAATATAAATTTCTAATTATCATTTATTTATAATATAATATGACTAGGAAATTTATAAAGTCAGAGCATTTTTAGCATCATTAATATCTTTCATTAAATGCTGATAGGAATGTTTCCACATTCATAAGTCTGAAGGCTAGCTGGATGTTTCATGAATGTGTTGAAATTGGTTAGAATCCTAGTTCAAGACTCGTTTATGTCTCTAGTTGTGTATTCGCACACTTATTACAAATATGGAAAACCATTTTTATTTCAAGAAAAAAGTTGCTCTCATTACAATGTATAAAGCTGTTTTCATTACAATGTGTATGACTCTTAATGCTATACTATTTTAATCCGATTACCAGTACAATGAAAATTAATGTAATAGGATTTACTATAATTAGAGGCAAGAATACAGTAATCTACTATTAAAAGAACACCAAAAATGTCAGTGGAGCTTATTATAGGGATATTGTTTATGCTAATTAATCAAATTTTTAAAAATCACACTGTCTGATTTTAATTAGGGTTTTTTTGGGGTTTTTTGACAAAACTTTAATAAAGCAATCCAGAAATGTTAGTCCTGTTCAAGTATTACTCTTTTCTGGGCCACAGAGAATTGGAACTAAATTCAAACAACAAAAAGAAATGAAGGACTACAAGCTACTCATTCCACTGTCCTGTCCAAATAAAAGATAAAATAAAAACAAAGAGTAAAAATGTTAAAAAATTGAAAACAAGACTTTTACAGCATAGATGAAGGAATCAAATTTGAATTTATGGTTTTAGGCCTCTAAGTGCTCAATATCTATCAGTATTAATACATCCCAAATGTTCCTGTAATTCCAGTGTAGAGAAACCTATGTGAAATTGTGGTGCAGATTGCAGATCTGTTTCCCAAATGATTAAACAGTTATTACATACCTCTCTCTCATAACATTCTGATAGATCATAAAACTTAAGATACACTCATGAAGCCTAACAGGTGGGAATTAAGAAATTAAAAGCTAACTAAAAATGATAGCTAAACCTAATAGCAAAAGGTTTGGTGCTGTAGGGAACTTTCTCGTGTGAGTATCTGGGACTACACCTGGTGAAAGAATCAGCTGGAACTCAGCAGGTTGAAGGACTGGTTCCTACAATGTCGATTTGATGGCAGAATTAATTAGCTCATGCCATACCCTGGTGCCATGGTATCCTATCCTACTGCAGATATTTGGTTAGATTCAAAATATGGCACTGGGTTACAGTGTGCATCTGCAAAATTCCAAAAATCCAGTATGAATACTATGAAATCAGGAACAAAAGCTCTTCATGCTATTAGGAATCTGCAAGATCCTATCTTTCAGTCACTGAATTTTTAATTTTGATAAAACAGCAGAGGTCCCACTGGTAACGTTCCAGTAAGATAGAGCCCTCCCACTAAGTGTGTGTGCGTGAAGAGTCAGTTATACATAAAAAAAAAAGAAATACGTGAGAGACATAAAAATCCACTTACAGGAACTCTTGCGCCAAAATTTAAAATATTTTTCCATTTCTGAAAGCCTGACTTCAGACAATATATGTCTGAGTGGGTATCCCAAATACAACTTTGTCATATTTAAAATATTTTATATTAATGTGGATCAATATTCTCAATGTGATAAAAATTTCAAATATGTCATTCCTTCAGGTATATGGAAATGAAGGATATGAAACACTTCAGTTTCTTTCAAGACCATCTAATGCAAAATAAAGAACAGATCTGTTCATTCTAGATACAGGTAGTTTTGAATATCAAGCATGTATTTTTTTACTGTATTGACTACATAAAGGATTTAGAATCATCTCTATTCTTTTACTAACCAGTATCAAGAGTTTTTTAGATTTTACTCAGTTATTTATAAACAATAAGAATTCACATGCAGATCAAAGATCTTACTACAAAACAGATTTTTATATCATATAAGCAATTTTCTGTCCTTTGCTTCAGAGAAGACACAATCAATTCTAGCTTCTTTTATACACTGCAGTCATTGCTACTTTTGGCATAGATGATCTGGCTCCAAATTTGCTGTGAGTAGACCATTTTTTTTAAACTGCCCCAGCATAAAAATAAAACTGCCTTTATGGCATTCCTGATGTTACACTATCAAATTGCATAAGGCCTTTCATCCTGGAGAAAGCATGAATAGCAAAAGAGAAAATGGGGACAATTAAGCAACTTGCTATTCTTCCATTGACAGACAGCACAAAGTTTTGGGTTTGAGTTGTGGGGTGTAATGGGGGTCAGTCCCTTGGTTTTAAGCAAAATAATAACATAAATAATGCACTGCTAAAGATTTTGTCCGGTAAAGTAAATAGACTTAAATCACCTTTTGCTGTTATGGCAGTTTATGTAACATTTTCCTTGTTTATGTAATATTTCTCTTGATTATTTTTAGACATTAAAATAACAGAATTATGTACAATGCTGTTGTAAAATTTTATTTGTCCAGTTTAAAATTGGTCATTGCATTAGTACTCTCTAATACTGAAATATTACTACTTCCTATCATGTTCTAAAAATAAATCAGCAAAAGTATGAAATGAAGTTATATTTTAATATACTCTCTATCCTTTCCCTTTGTTTGCCTCTTATTATTTAACACGTTTGCTTGGAGCTTTGAAAGAAAAAGCACGACCATGTTAGGATCAGGTGTATTCAGCTGGCATAAAGTAACAAGACCACATTGAAGTCACCATTTTATACCATGTGAGGGTCTGGTAATGTAGTCTAGTCCATGCATTTGATGAGTGTTGGAAACACTGTTTCTAAGGAGTGTTTTCCTGGAGGTGACCTGGACAGTACCTGTCCTGAGGTTGGTCATGCTGTGATCTGCAGTGCTGCAATGGCAGCATGCACCATGTTAACAGTTACAGGACAATTACTCAGCTCAGTATAACCTACTACTTTTTTTTTCTCGTTACACACTAGCAGGTTTGAGAGCTCACTTGCTCTCTTGCCAACCAATCAATTTACCTACCATCTGCGTGTAAAAAGCACCCAAGCAGTTATGAAGCTGGTTCTTATTCAGCGCTGTGGTTTCTTGGGAGCTATTCACTGGCTCTCCAGACGTAGGAGCAGCAAGAGAGAATTCAACAAAAATGAAAATAAAGCTTGGTGTTTATTATTTTTGTTTTAGTTAAAGAACTCTACTTTTTACTTCTAAGAAAATTTCTTAACAATACACACAGGCTAAATTTTGAAGATTAACTATAAGTGCCATTAATAGAGATCTCTCCTGGCACACGAAACATCTCTGCAAATCTGTTCATTTTATTACAGTAGTGCAAACTCTTCCTCAGAACCATCTGCACCACTACCGAGATTTGAAAATGAGAACACATTAAAACGACCATTGCTTAAAGAATAATGATCAAGGATGTTCTCAAACCCACTGCACTTATCTTCAAGCCAACTGCCCAAGCAGCTGGAGCACCTACTCACTGATCTCACTCCCATGCTACGGAAGCCCAGAGAATTTCTCTGAAGAAAATGAGTTAATTTCTCACACAAATGTAGTGTGATATTCCTTCTCCAAATCTTTGCCTGGACCTTAGGGACAAACAAATAGAATGAATAAAGCAGTGACCAGACACCGGAACAAATAAATAGCAGTGAATATTTAGATCAAATTAATGAAATCAAGCTTCGTATCTGCTCATGTAGCCAAAACTGATGATGTTCCTCTTATTGTGAGTGACCTCGCAGTGGCTGGAGACACTGTTTTGCACTGCTGACAGTTTGAATGTGTACTGCAGCACACTGACACTAAAAGAAAACACACAGATCTCAGTAGAAGACAGAAGACATAGTGTTTGCAGGAACAAAGCAAAAATACCAACACTTGCAAGTAGTCACTGCAAACACACTTAGTCTGGTGATCTGTGCACATCATTGTGACAGCAGCAATAAATCACAAGCTCTGCAACTGTTCAGAGGGAAGATTTCCTGTAAACCTGAAGCCAAAGATTAAGGTGGATTACATGATATTGGATTCACCCCATTCAATAGATAAGTTTCTGGTTATCTTATTATTCAAAGAATATATGTACCATCTGTCTTGGGTGTTTATGAAATGTTATTACTGTGGTATCTACACTGTGAACAAAACAGAAATAGACTCTGCTCTTGCCTTCCTGTGTTTTCCTATGAGCACATCTCTAAGTAAGGTATGTTATTTTTAAATTATGTCTTCTACTGCAACTTCTGAAAGCACCTCTGTTTGAGCATTGTGCTGCACCTTTTACCTGATCACTTGATCAGAGGTATTTATCTGCTTAGTTCTCACTGAGTTCTGTAAATTCTGACAACATAGTGCTATTCCACCAGAATAAAACTTTGACTTACACAACTTGGATCTGAACAATTTCAATTGCGTAGAAAACATGCTAAGAAAAATCATTCAGCATAGCAGTGGAATAGTAGTCCAGTAGCAAGGAAGAAAAGTTGTATATAAGTATCCTGATGCTGTCCTGGTTGCAAGGAATTTTATTCTTTTGTTGGATTTAAAATTAGGATAGCACCAATGTCATTTCTCAGTTACTTGTCATCCTACTTGATGCAGACATCTGACATCTCATGACAAATCTGATGCTCTAGAAGCTCAACTTCTATCTGGTGAATTGTATTAAAATACAACCAAATTCAATGTCATAGCTAAGAATCTAAGTGAATATTATAAAATTAAATATAACACATAGAATCTCATTTGCATTTATGTCATCTCTTATATGAGCATCTCTGAAGGAGTACAACGATGAATAACACCAATCTCGAGACTGATGAATTTCTGGGGGAGTTGATTACAAAAGTTATATGAACCTCCATACACTTTTCAGCTTGAATTTGCATTTTCTTTGCCATAGGTCTTTTACCGTGCAAGAACATCAAAATAAGAGACACTGCTTTCTCTTCACAATTCATTGTCATACTACTCTACAAATAATAATTATCTGTTCACACACCTAACATGCACCAGTGACAACATTCTGCTCTGGTATATAGCATTATTTTAAAATTATTCCACTTCTAACCTACAGTACGTACTCCCATCATCTCTTCTCTCAATTTGTGTTTCTCTGAGTCTCATTAGCATGATTTAGCAACCAGATACTTGCCCTTTGAACTCAATTGGCCTTCACTAGAGGGAACAAGAGAAGAGTATTTTCTGTTATTTTCAGCCGAGACACCTTAAAGACACATTTTTGTTCTTCACATGTTTTCTGGCTAACATTGAATAGAAAGAGACTAGTAGGGAAACAACTTGTGTAAGAGCCCTTAGGTTTTACCTTTAGTTCTGCAGGCCTAATATTGAAATATCTTGAGACATTTTCAGAGACTTTATTGCTAGCTTGTGATGTGCTTTCTTTTTAACTGCTTCCCTCTCCAATATCATAAGCTAATTTTTTTCTTTGTGGTCTGTTGCAAGTGTTTTAGAAAGAACAAATTCATCTTCTATCACCTACGCAGAGTGACAATGCTGTCTTCCATTTTTTGCAGCAACAGTGCTAAAGTTACTCATAAATTGGGCTATGCATTTGACATATAGCCAACCACCAGAAGAAGCAAATTTACCCCTCCCCAGATATTATTCTTCATTCAATAACTTCACTATATTTACTAGACACTGCTAGTTACTGTGGTACGTGTATTTACTCTTATATGCCCTTGTCAACCCAAAGAAAAGAGGAGCACCATTGCCTGGTTTGTACATGCCAGTTTTCTGTAATCTTATGAATAATTAATGGAACACTTTTAATTGAGCTGTATTTGTATGAACAAGGTTTACAGGTGGTTTATAAAGATTGTTCCTGTTTTCCCATTTGTTTGTAGAAGGAATACATATCCTCTCACCTATGTTTTAGTAATAGCTTGGTAAAGTTCTCAGAAAATTCACAGAATAGGAGAACAATACTCAAGGGATGAACAAACCCAGGAAATCAGACAACTTTGAAAATGAATATAAATTATCCTCTTGTGCCTGCCTGTTGTATATTGCCTTTATTTAGCTAAGTTTCTACTAATAATGATGGCATATTTGCTTGTGTAAAATAGGAGAAGCCAATAGCCAAAGTCATATGTAGAATGTGTTTAAAAATGCCACAGAATGGGATAGATGTGTAATCTAATTTTCTTTTTTCAGGTAGACATCATGTGTCTATATGCTGTGTGTAGCAACAGGTAGCATAATATGTTACATTCTGAATTCTTAACTGAGGAACACATAAAGCAAAAAACAACTGCGCCTGGTTCTAAAAGTACTGCCTGTACTTCTACTTAGCTGAACAGACAGGGGTTATTTCCAAGCAGTACTTTCCATTTCTTTGGGGGAGGGTTTGAAGAAGGCAAGGAAAAAACCCTAACCATGTTTAAATGTCCTATAGGATTTCTTATGTGTTTCATGGGTTGAATAAAATCACGTGTTGCTGCTTGTCCCTTATCCTTTATCCCCTACAGAAGGAGCACATAGCAACAATTTACAGCAAGATTTTATGTAAGTTTCCCCCTTACATGGGTTTTGTGCAGAAAGGAAACATGGTTCTGAAAGAGCATTAATACCCAGGTACAGCTGGGCTTTGAAGATTTTAAGTGATCTAGATAAGAAGAGCGATCAAATGCCTCCCAAGAGAGACTGTGGCTGTTCTGACACAGTTCTTTGTAACAAGTGTAACACTTACAGGGAGACCTATGAATAGGATGGGGGCAAAAGAAAAATAGACATATAAGCAAATAAGACAAAAATAAACCCCTCAACCTGGCCAGCAGTAGAGAACTTCATCACAGTCTACCAAGTTGGCAATGAAGAAAAGCAAGCAGACTGATTAATTCATCTATTGTTATTAGTTAATGCAACAAGCAAACATTTCTCCATGACAGCAGTGTCTCTGAGCCAGGTTTTTATTATCCTGCGGCACTGGCACTCTTAAAATTCCCATTATTCAAAGATTTTACATTGATTTGAAATGGAGTTTTGTTTGCTGGATATGAAGACGGCTATCACAAAAAATTTAGAGTCAGACCTAAGGTGAGTTTCTATTCAAAAGACCCACTGGATCTAAAGAAAAGTTACTTTTAAAGAAGGAAAGATCTAAGGCAACAGGTTTATTTGAGAAGTTGATCCCAAATAATGTTCAATCTTTATTTTTATTATACAGAAATATCACATGGCTCCAATTGTACTTAATCAGGCTTCATTACTGCATACTTCAGAGTCCCGGTGGAAGTGCCAGAGCCAAGGCACTGCCATTCACTGCTCTTTTGCAAGGTGAAATTTCCCAAGTGTATGTTTCCAGGACAGAATACTTTGCCAAAAGGATAGAGAATAAACTTGATACAGAGAATGTGAAATTCAGAACAGAAAGTTCACAACAGAAGGTTTAGGAAACCTGGAAAATTTATGAAACTCCTATAGTCTCATGACTGCAAGAGGTAAATTAAAGGAGAAGAAGAAAGTCAAGAGGAAAGAGGGAAGGGAATTGTAAAATCCAGGCAGAGCTCTGAGCACCTGTTAAATACAAACAAGAAATCTAAACCACAGAATCAGAAGCCATGAGCCAACTCTGCATAATTGAAGTTGTATTTTGCAGAGCTTGCTCAAGGTAAAAATTCCATTTCAGAAATAATCCACCTGTAGTTACAACAGCAATGAAAATGAAGTTACTAATACAAAATAACCAATCATTTTTCCTGAATTCTGTAGAAAGAATGTATGCAGATAAGGTGCAAATCTTGTCCTGGGGCTGCCACTGGATAACATGTCCCTAACCAGAAGGATTAGATCTACCATGACATAAGAAATCCTAAGCTAATTTGGAAATAGAACAGCTGAAGAAAGGCTGTTCAACAGAAGTTGGAATAAAAATGAGAGGTTATTTCTATCTGTGCTGATACTAGTGCCAGATGTGAAAGTCTGGGTGAGATAACCGTCTTTGCAACCATCAAATCTTTCATAAGCCAGGAAGTTTGGGAGGCAAGATCAGATGTATCTAGGAGTGTAATAAGGAAAACTTCCTTTTATTCTTCTCATGTAAGGTTATTGAAATAAAAAAATGAAAAAAATACATGAAGGGAGGAACACTTGGGTTTTTTTAATGAGGAGACAAAAATATTAAGCACAAGTCAAAAGTTTAAATTATGGTAGTTATTTTAAAGTAACTAAAGATTGCTTCACATATTTTTAACAAAAAACATCCAAGGACTAAAGTGGATACTTCAGTACTTACTCCGGTAAGTAATTTCTCAAACCAAAACTAAATATGCTATTATAAATCTTAAGTAGGTCCGACTTGCAGTCTTATTCTATAATACCTGTATGTGTATTTTATAATGTTACAGGTTATTAAGCATGTCAATGTATAAAAATATGCAGAAGTGTTCGCTGCTCATAGACCACACAGCAGCACAAAGAGATAGTAGCTACATAACAAATTAGTAACAGCTGGATGATTTGGAACCAGAAGGCCTAACATGCCAGTGCAGGGCAAATTCCACTCAGTTTACAAAACAAGACTACTTTACCTAGGGCAATAAAACAATGCCTCTAGACTGGATTTTGCAGAACCTGAGGCTCTCTTGTGAAACCTCACAATAACTTAGGCATGACAAAGATGTCACAGGATCAGGGAGCCCAGCAGAGAAATTCAATGCCCGGAAAGATTCTGACTTGAGAAATCCTGATTGCTTGAAGAGTTGAAACGAATAAAGGAATTAAGCTTGAGGTTACAAAATTAAAAATGGAAGTCTATGCTCCTGTGCTGTAGTATGTCTTATGAATATTTTGATTTCTTTAAGAAATAGAACTGTATTCTGCCATCTTTTGTATTTAGAAATATTTCATTGCATGAAATGCTTAAAATTTTTTTGCTTTTAGATTTTCTTTTGGCAGAAGGATGGTTTTTTTCAATGGAAAGACTCTTCAGCTTTAATGTCATATTTCAAAGAAATTTTCTTGCTGCCTTTTGCTCTTTCCCTTTAACAACCATCATTGCTGAGTAATGCCCAGGGTCATACTTTTGAAAAGCAAATTCTTCCTTTGCAGCATTGCTACAGGACCTATGGCAGAGTGTATATACAGAGAACTAGGTGCTTACCCTTTTATAAGATGTAGGTTGACACCTTATATCAACCTTCATATCTGGCACAAGATACATTCACATGTATATACAACTTTGAAATATTAAGTAAGAAATGCATTAAATCTAAGGTAATTTATTCCACTAGAAAGCATACAGCGAGTTATTAGTCCAGGTCATTACTTGCTTGGACAAAACTTCTGATTGAGCCAAAACCTTCACCACAGAGTACAGAGAGATTCAATTGAAGTCAAAATAGTTGACCCAAAGTATCAATGTATCAGTAGAATTTATTACCAGAACAAAATTTACTTGAAAAAAACCCAGAACTCCTTCTCATATCTTTTGGCAAAACAGCAGATATTTAGTAAAATGCAATCATTTTCTCCTGTAACAGATTTCCACCCTTAATAAATCTTAATACAAAAAGTCACTAGCATTCAACTCATACTCAGTGACAAAATTGGACCAATGTGTCTAATGGGACATTAAGCATTAATATGGCATTGCAGAAAGATTGTTCAGGTCATTTGTTGCTAAATCCTGCTTCAACAAAATAAATAAATTCTGTTCATTGCAAGGAAAGCAGAAGTGGACCTTTAATCACATGATGATTCAAGAGATAATCCTTGTAGAAGAGGTTTATTACCACTGAAGGTGATCACTTAACAAACCCTGATTGTGAGTGGGGTTTCTGTAAGGATTACTAGATGGGGACAAACTTATTAGCCTGTTGCAATAGGACAAGGGGTAATGGTTTTAAACTCAAGGAGGGTCAATTTAGACTAGATAGAAGAAAGAAGTTTTTTACAGTGAGGGTGGCGAAACACTGGAACAGGTTGCCCAGTGAAGAAACATTCAAGGTCAGGTAAGACAGAGCTCTGAGCAACCTGGTCTAGTTAAAGATGTCCCAGCTCACTGCAGGGGGTTTTGAACTAGATGACCTTTAAAAGGTCCCTTCCAACCCAAACTGTTCTACGATTCTATGATTCTATTTTTACAGTCATACAGCAGATCTTTAAAAGAACCTTAAAATATTCCCTATTTATAATTTGATTTCTACTCCCTCATTCCAGTATTTTTGTCCAACTGGTTTTGTGGTTGTCCAGGATAAAATGTGACTAGTTAGTGTATGACATGTTACCTCTGCAGTATATGAACATATTTTGATTTCTACAGCACTGAGTCAGCATTCTGATGAGTTAGCATTTATATTCCCGACAGCTGTTTATTCCTCTCAATGTAATTTCAGAGATAAATGTCCAGAAGGGCTTTGCTGCCCCAGATCTATCAGAAAACATATTTAAGATATTCTGTGTTATTTAAATCATAAAAAAACCACCTTATTCAGTAATGCTAGACCAAAAAAGTGTTTAATTTTTAATATTAAATAACTAATTTAAACCTTACTATATTATTTTCAACTATAATGTACTAAAAAGTTGAATTATTTTTATTTTCTATGCAAAATCACATCAGTGGTTTCTAGGGACATTATAAATTTAAGAAACATACTGAAACTTCCAATCAGTATTTTTACTTTACTCATTTTACTTGGAGTTGAGAAAATAGCCTTGAAAAGAGAAGAAGAGGTAAGAACCAGTGCACATGAAGGACCAAATGGTTCCTGGAGCAGCTGATTGATTGTGTCTTACTAGGGCCATGGGACTAGTTGGCACAGTGGAACATAAATTTTGATAGTAGGCAGAACTAGCAGATAAGGATTCACTGAATTCTGAAACTCTTCAGGTAATGCTGCAGGGTTATTTTGGCAAATATGGCTGTGGTCATTCATATGCTGTCATTTTTTATCTGCTTTTTTTTGTTTGTTTTTAGTCTTCTCATAAAGCAATGTGGATGTTGCAGAGTAGCTAGATTTTATTTTCCTGCACCAGCTCTACAGAATCTATGGGGTGTACTACCTGTTTTAGCACAGTTGCCTTAGCTTTGGATTTTAGTAAAACTCTTTTGAGAAGATCTTTCTTCTAAACACTCTTCTGATAGATGTGGGTTTACAATATGGCAGGGAAATGAACTATTAGCAAGATTATAGAAGTGTCTGTTATCCATGCAAAAATAAAATCAAATTCTGAATCCCATTAGAGTAATTATTTTGATCATATGTGGTAGGAATTAATTCTACAAATTACTTATGACACTGATAAGAGAATAAATACTTTATTGCTCTATTCCCCTCTGTCCTTTCAAACTCCATTTTGTCCTGTCTCAGGAAAAAAAAAATAAAAAAGATTCTTGATATAACCTCTCTAAAAATTCGGTTCATATCCTCTATTACCTGCCTTTTACTTTTTCCTAATCTCTAGTCTAAATTAAACAGTCCCTTTTTTCAAACTCTGATAAAAAGATATCTTTGCTTATTAAAGTAATAATGTATATTGCCTAATAATTTTAATTTTATTCTTATTGATTTTTTTATTTCTTCTTGTCCAGGGTAGAGTATAAAGAACAGTGAACAGTATTAGAGAGAAGAGTTTTCCAATAGATCCTCTCTGCACCTTAATACTTTGGCTGTCTAGACCACCAACCATCAGTTCTTACTGAGCTTTCTACACTACTGGCAAGTACTTTTCTTTTTTTTTCCTCCTACGGTACCTATAAATTTAGAAATAAAGATAATTGGCCAGATTTACTTGCAGGCAATTCCATTCATTCATTCATTTATAACTGCATCCATAAATGAAAAGACAAACCAAAGAATAAAACCATAATGGTTACTTCTCCAGTAAAGTAGGACTTTTAAAATAAAAGCAGTACTTTTGATGCTGAACTCCTTAATAAAACACCAGAAGTTGAATGTTATTACCCTAGGATTTTTTTTTCCAAAATCTTTACTTATATGAGTAAATGACGTTAAACACAAGGTGAAAATCTTCATCAATGTACACCATTCAAACCTAAGCTACGATGCAAACCTTATTGTGAAAAGAAACCATCTTGAATCCAAGCATTCAAGATTATTTATATGGCTGTGACACATACACCATAAATAAAAATGTGTAAGTAGAAGATAATAATCTCTCTGATGTATTCATGAAAATTTATTTGGGCCCTCTCTGTACAAGTGTTGCATTGCCAATGTAGACTAATGTATAGCTGTCTCAAAAATCATTAAATGAATCTTGAAATTGGACACTGGTTGCAAATTATTATTATCCCTTCTTAAACCAATTCATAATCCTGTGTCTTCATTTGTCACTTTTCTTCTGGTTTTGTAAAACATCCTGAAGATTGCAGCGCCTGTACTGTAATTTTGTGTATTTGTGTTCAATATTCCACTTAGATTTAAAAATGTAGTGAAGAATGGACGTCAGAGTCAATATATTGTATAAAAGGTGTTCTAAGTTTAATGCTTTACTTTATTCCTAGATATATGGACAGTACTATTTCTTTTTTATAACTCAGTCTTAAAAGACATGGAAAAAGTAATTTGATCCATTGAAATGCTGCTTTAAGTGATTAGGTATAGAGCTCTCTGCCTCTTGAGAAAACATTAGTTTACATAGCAAACAGCTGTATATATGTGTGTATGTATATATACTGTCACTGCAAGAACTCTGAAAGAACTTTGTGCTGAGATTTGCAAGACTATTCATGCCATATTCAACGCAAAAGTTTGCCAAACACTGTACAAAATATATATTGCAAATTATACCAAAACCAACAATGATATTTTTCCCCCCTCATAAACCAAGTATCTGTTTTTTGGAAATATTGTCACTAGTGTTATTCATAGGACATCAGTGCCTGAAGTTCCCAGGTGATAGACATGGATTCCAGCCTAGAAGTGTTTACAATCTAGTGTATTCCATGACAGTATTGCTATGAGAAAAAGGTTGAAATTATGTTATTACATACAGTTTAATACATTTTTTGTTGGTAGAGCAAATGCCAACAGCACCTGTAGAAGAAATATGGCTATGTTATGATTCAGTGCTGTTGGGGCTGGGCAGTAGCAAAGAATATGTAAATTTACAGGGAGGTAATCTTTGTAAGTACAGCCAAGTCTTAAGACAGAATGCTTCTGCGAAAAGGTTTTACTAAGGTGTGGTCATTTTGTTGTGATCTCTTACTCAAAGGCTGGTTTAAATGTAATGAAATTATGGCAAGAATATATGCATCCTCTAAGTGACCCATTAGCATGGTAACAGTGGGTGTAAATACTACTAACCTTGGTTCTCACATACCCCTTCTCAAACATGACACTTCCATTTTACTGATCTGTACCAAAACCCCCTGGCTTTTATAAGATGAAACCATTATAGAAAGGAAGAGTCATCTCAAGACGAGACTGTTGGGTGCTGGCTGGACAGGCAGCTGCAAGGCCTGACCCCCCTGTCTGTACCTGGTCTACTGTGACAATGCCAAGTGTGCCTGGGAAGCACACGTCATGGTAAAAGCCTCTGGATAGGCAAGATAAGGTGGCTTAATATGCAGATAGTGGCCCCATCACAGATTCTGAGGATGGGATTTAGCTGAGTTACTGCTGTACTCCGATGTTTTCTGATGCAAAGAACAATCTTTTGGGCATTCCTAGCCAAGAATAGCCAAAAATAAGTTAGAGACTGCAGTAATTAACTGTAGAAGCCAGAAATTAGGGAAATTCAAAGACCAGAAAAAATGTTTTCAAGGCCAAATGCTACCTTTATCCTTTTTCTGGTTTTGTTGAAGCAAAATTCAGGGAGAATAGATAACTGGGTTCTGGATATTTTGAGACATGGGATATTGTGTAAGGAAGTATGTATAATGCATTGCTATGGTAATGCTTGCCAGTGTTGGTATCTTTTATGGAAAAAAAATTAAATTCTGTAAAAGTGTAGTTACATAAGCAACTGCTACTTCAGTCACAAGAGCCTTCTAGTTATCTATAATGTCTTAGAACTTGTTATATTTTCTATTTTGTGTAGCAAAGAGAGTCATTTACAGAAAGCGAGACTTTATATAGATGAAAATGCAGATTACCCTGAGCTGAGCAGGCTACTAAAGAAAGAGTCTGGTCTTTATTATGAAGCATTATACTAACAATACAATTAACTATGGTGTTTGATATCTGCTAATGTGCCAACACTAACAAGAAATTACAATAACAGACTGGAAAGCACTTTTAATGGTATTCCTAAAGTGGAAATATTCAAAATTACTTGGGAAAGACACCTGTTCTGACATCTTTATTTGCCTTTCTCTTCTCATCCTTCATTTCTCTTTTACACTTCTTTCTACTGCTGACTATAGTCATGGCTTATCTGTTCCAGGTTCCAAACTGAGATAAGCAGCTTCCTGTCAAATAAGCCAGTGCTGCTGGACGAATTGACCTTGACATGACTGCTGTGAAGCCAAAAGCCACAAGCTCAATGCTAAGAATTGTTAGGTATGTCAGCGCTAATTTTTATCGTTGATGCATGTCATAAAAATATCAGGTGGTAAAGACACACACGAGTTCAGTCCCTTGGTTCATCAAAATCTAATCCTCTTGAACCTCAATAAACATTTGGGATCAGATATAATCTGAATAAAACCTTTTCTGTACTCATATTACCTGTAGTATTAACTCCCAGTTTACAAAACATATTAGCACTGAAAATGCATGCAAAATTAGGGATGACATCCTCACAGCAGTAATACTGGCAATGACTTGGACATACCAAGTAGCAGGTGTTTGGAGGGTGCCAGTCAAGGTTTTGTCTCAATAATTACTGGCAAGAAATGGCTGTTCCTCTTTTTCTTGATCCTTGATTGCATTGGCTCAATGCATCCTCTCTTGCACTCTATGAGGATATGCATAATCCATGAGAATTTTCTCTTATGGATTCATCACACATAAATTCCATCAGAAGAGCAGACTTTTTTTTTCTATCTTCAATGCCACTCCAAATTATTCAGATGTGGAGAAAAACATGACCATTCATGAAGGAACTCTGTACTCTAAGCACATCATAAAAGCTCCTTTGAGAACTAACTTCTCTAAGTAATCATTGGAAGCAGGAAAATGTGAGGTAGAAAAATCTATCCTCCCAGTTTCTTTCCCCAGAGAAAACATAGGTTTTTGGGAGGGAGATGGAAGCCTGTTAGCCTAACATTCAGAATAAAGGGAATTAATTTGCACATACAGAATTGCTCTGTACAGAATATGGGGTACAAGCAATCTTGCTTTTTAAACACACTGCATGGCACTGGCAGCACTGAGGGTTGACTGGAATGCTGCTTTATGTTTTTACGTGAGAGTTACCACATCAGTAAAGATTATTACAGGTAAGTCATTCCAATTATGTTTGAAGACTGTCATGTGTGGATTACAGTGATAATATTTCCTGTTCGTAGTTCAAGGCATCTCACTAGAAATGGGTATATTTCAGTTTCCATAAATATATTTTTAAGTGTCAAAAATTTAATGAATGACAACAACATGACAATCCTGCCTGACACAGCATGGGCTTACCGGATTTACTATGGTTTAAAGGTGTGGTTTCTGTAAAATGCTAACTGGTGCATTCTGATATGTGTTCTCAAACTCCAATAGCCCTCATTTCTGCCTTTGGAGGGAGCCTCTGGTTATTTGGAACTGCCTGCTCAGAGTTGGTTGATTTCATTCATCTTACAAATTACTCACTAACAAAAGATGAACAAACAATGGCACATCTAAAGACCTTCTCATTTAGAGGACCTCTTTGGCAGTGTCTCACTGCCACTGTCAGCCTGGTCTGGCATTTCACCTCACCAAGAAGAGAAGGAATCTTGACAACGGGGATCCAACTCACTGTGGAGCCGTTTTCTCTTTCCTTCTCCTGTTCTGTCACTGAACAAAGCACAGTTAGCCAGGACCTAACAGCTCCTTGGACACCTTTTAGAAGCAGTGGGTGCTGTCATGTTCACTGTTCTCTACATCAGCTTAGCTTCCCATACTTACATATTTGATCCTTTAATTCTCACTCTTCTTTTTTCATTTTTTATTTCTTTGCCGGAATAAAGAGTTCCAACCTGCTCAATTATTTTCCCAGTGAAAACCATTTGTCCCATGTGTTTGTTCATCATTGCCTTTCTCTGAACTTTTTTCAGATATTATCTAACATTTTCAAGATGCAAGCGCCAGAACAACACACAGTGTTCCAGGTGTGAGCAAACTGTGGCATTATAGGCTGGCATAATTATGTTTCCTGCTTTTGTTCATTTTAGCTTTTCTAACAAACATTTGCATTTTTGGATTTGTGCCATGCACTGAGTTGATGTTTTTATGAAAATGTCTACCTGTCACAGTTCCAAACTTTCACTTCTGAATGGTAACAGGCAACTGAGAGCTCATCACTTTATTCATACAGCCAAGAACACTTTAGCCCATCATTTCACATTTATCTACACTGAATTTCCTCTACCATTTATTAACCCATTACTTACTCTTAAGGCCCATTTACAGTTTTCTGTGCATTCAGCTCTCACACATCCTACCCTGAGTAAATGCGTATGCTCAGCAGACTCTTCCACTTCACTGCTAAGATCATTTTCCAATCAATTTTTGAGTTTGTTAAGAAGAATCAATCCCCTGCAGAATTCTACTGGTGACTTCTCTCTATTGTCACTCTGCTCACACGGTTGAAGGTTTGGGAGCGGGCATGATTATGGTGCTGGGGAATGTGGCATTCAACATGGGTCTGTAAGGGTGCTAGGGAGCTCTGTGCTCCCTCACCTTGGACTGCACACATGCGAACCGTTCGCAGTGCTGCACTATGCTCTGTCTCTTGCACTGGGATCCTGCACCCCAGCAAGAGCTCATCAACATGATCTGTAACTTCATCTGTGCCTGACATGCTGGTCATGTGAGCGGCTTATTTGGCATTTCCCAGCAATGGAGGACTATGCGATTTCTGCCAAGATTCTGCATTAACTGTGGTTTTCTTGATTTTTTCCTATATGCAGTCCAGACTTATGGCCTTTGCCTATCATGTGATTTGACCCCTGTGTTAAACATCTCCCTTCATGTGGTTAAACATCTCCCTTCATGTGATAAGATACATGTAAGGAAGAATAAAGTTCAGAAGTCTAACTTTGCATAGAAGGTAGAACACTAATAGTCTTTGCCAAAGGAATGCATCAGGGCATAGAAAAAGTATTTTAGAGCAAAGGAAGTTTAACAGCACATAGCCTTGTGACCCAGTAAGTTAGGACCCAATACAGCAGTTCAGTACGGAAACTATATAGATGATGAGTAGAAAGGCCGCGGAAATATGATTTGGATTGATACAGGCATGCAAAAAAAGGAACCATGAACAATCTATTGGAAGTGAATACGTATTCCAGCAACAGTTAGCAAAACAGATAAAACCTAAACTTTTAAATAGCTATTGGGTTTTTAATTTGGTTTGGATTTCATGGGCTTGATTTATCACTACAATGCATTTCATTTTGCTATTTCCATATGGGAAGTGAGTATGAATGTTTCCAAGTCTGCAAGGAATTCCAAATTGTGAAAATTATCATATCTCTGAATTTGGGCTTGTACTTTTCACTGGTTTGTGTTTGGATGCCGTTTGTTCCTGTCTGGGGAGCACAGACTACAAAAGAGTATTTTGTTTTCCACGTGCAATGAAGCAATGGAAGTATTTGTCACTGTGCCTTTGAAAAATCATAGTTACATTTGTATGGGTTAGTAGGTAACATACACTCATTAGGGATGTTAGCAAATCAAACCAAGAAATGCTTCTAAACACCTTACATGTATCCTCTCTATTTGTGTGTGTGTGTATATTGTGTGCAGGAAAACTGGGCAAACAAATCATTATGATATTATTACAATTGTAAATAATCATTCACAGCTGTAATGTCAAATCAACAGCCAAGGAATTGTACTGTAGTACAGTACCATCTAGTGGCCCAATGGAACAGGGCTTGATTGGAGACTGGTACTGCAAGTGTTCAGTATTAACTGCCAAACGCTGCATTGTTGATGTTTCATCATCATATTATTATCATCATCACCATCAATATCATCATCATTATCATTGTACAGAAAGCATCCTTCTACTTTTAATAGATATATAACTTACTGGGCAACCTTGAAAATCTAGACAGACACCTTAGTGCCCTGTCTTGTGCATCCAGCTACTCAGACACAGTTTTTTGAACCCTGTGATTGGGATACTCAAAAAATGTATTTTGAGTTTTAAACCCAACATTCTCTTTTTGAGATTTTTTTTGGTCAATTACTAGTTCACTGACTATTTATTGCAAATAAAAGTAAGTTCTATCTCCAGAGCAAAAAGCCTAAGAGAGTTCTAAGCCATTACTTTACAAATGGTATGGGAAACGCGAAAAGGCAAATTTACTACATTCATTCAACAAGCTTGATGCTGTAACACCTCCTCATTCATCCTGTACTAGTGTGAATTCACTTTTTGTAACTCAGTATTTTTAATTCTTAGAAAACCAATTGTTGCAGTTACTTAGCCAGACCACAACCTTTGCAGCCTAAGACACAGTAGAGATAATCCAATGGTTATATGATGAAATAGTAAGAAGTTAAATAGAAACTTACATTTATAAGCATGAGATTGCTATCTTACAGAAACAATACAAGTACTTATTTTGTGACTCCTAGACTATAGTGCCTTCGCTAATAATGGGGTCTTGTCCCCAACAGTGCTGAGGTAAAGGCATGAATTTAATTTTTTTGATTGTAGTCCCTGTGCTCCTACAAAGTCTCTGAAGGAACACAAAACACATGCAAAAAATTACATAAACATTCTACTATCTAAATTACTAATGATGTTTAGAGGTGTCAGATGCCAATATACAGCTCTTCAAATAAAGCATAAAAATCTGGCTGTGGCTTAGCTCTGCGCTTCTTTCTGAATAAATGCTGTTTACATGATTTGTACACATTATTTTTTATTATCTAAAGCAAAGCAGAGACTGTGTTCTTTACCATAGAACTTACAATTAGTGAAGTTTTGCCACACTTAAACTTTTTTTCCCTGTCCAAAGTGTTGAATTTCAAATGTTAAAAACTGATTTATTTAAGAGCTGTAAAATACCATTCCAGTAGATTCAGAAAGGTTCTACAATGGAACTGAACTATTCCAAAATTTAAACATAAATGGGAAATCCATCAATCAGACTTCAAATACAAAATAGTTACATGCACTCTACAAGTATGTACCACACAATCATAAACCATTTAGACAACAATGGAAAAACTGCACGCAAAAATCTCTTGTTGCTCACAGTGTGAAAGTAGATAGCTTGTTTTAAAACAACTGCAAAAATAGCATCTGATTGTCACAGTCTGGATGTTACTTATTCTGATAATTTATTTGACAGCCATTGTGACACAATCTTTTCTTGGGAAAGTAACATATATGTACTATTTTAGTTCTCAATCAGTAAGAGAAATAAACTGTTGCTGGAGGAGAAAACAGAAAGATAGTCTGAGGAAAATAATTAACTATTTTCTTTTATGACATCTGCATGATTTTCATAGGGCCAGCACCAAATGTCCAGGGATGCTTGAGAGATAAAGTAGCAAAAAAACCCCAACCAAAACAAACCCATCCAAAAAAATCCAAATGAACAAAAACTGCCAAAATCAAAAAGAAACCCACAAAAACCAAAATAAGGATGTTGAAAGCAGTACTTATTTGAGGTCTTATTCAGGCAATTACTGATCCAACCTATAATTCCATTCACTTGTCTTAATACAAATGCCCTCTTTTGAAGAGGGTATTCTGAGAGAGGACAATAAACAGAAGCATGGACAATGTATTCTGGTCCAAAATCAGACTATATCCTTAGCATTGACTTATTGAATTCATACAACATGGTACTTCTGTCTGGTATTTTTCTGAGTGCATTTGTCAATAAGCTGCTTGCCTGGGAAGTCCTAGGCCAAATCACAATATGCAAACCTCAGATTTACTCTATTTCATTTGTGTTAAAGACCATATTTTTATTGTAGTAATCAGAAACGCTGGAGCTGTCTCAAGAGGGGATATTGAGAAAGTAGAGTGGGGTATCCTTATTAGGGCTTTCACCTTTAAATGAAAAATTGAGTGTGAATCCACACACCTTTTGCCTCTTTAGTTTTATTTTCTCTTTGTCTGAGGTACTGACTGAACATAGCAATGGCTATAGTTGGTTGATTCTTGACTAACAGGGTCATCTTAGTGTTTAGAACTGAGGGGATTTTGCTCTTCTCAGACCATCTATTCTGCAATGGTAAGATTTTGACACCTTGTCTACACATAAATATAAAACCATAGCTTTACAACTGCTATGTAATTGTGGAACTTCTATTATTATCTGTAGTGTCAAAGTACTCTAACTTACCGTGATGCTCCCACTAACATCATCTGGAATTTTGCCACTTACTTCAGACACGGGGAGTTCTTGTCCTTAAAGTGTCTGTGTGTCTGACATTTTTCTATCATAGAGAAAAAAATACAAAGGATTGAGAATATTTACAAATATTTAGGAAAGGGTAGTAAAGCCATCTTCCACTTTGTCCTTATACTCATCTCCTCTCGTCTAGCTACTGCTATGTATTTCTAGTTACCTTTATGCTCCCTACAGTCCTGCACGGTTGTATTTATGTTTGGTACTTTCTGTCTCTGACAAGTTGCCTTGTTCATAGAGGCCCTGCAACTGTGGTTTGTAAAGTGTGTGTCTGCAGGATACACGTAGGTGGCACATTTGCTTTGCTGTCAGCTTTATTGTTTTCTTCCAAAGTGGAGTTGTCTTTTTCACGCATTGTTCCAAGCACTCAAGACTCTCATGTCCACAAAGACCATGTTGCCTCTGGTGCTTGACACAGGTGTGGCACTTAAGAAAAAACTAACATAGGTCAGTTAGACATTACATTTTTTTCTTGAGTGTCAGCATACAACAGAAGGTTGCTGGTGCTTTTTTAACCTGGTGTCAAGATATATTTTTTCTTCCAGGACACTGGTGTTGAAGTAAATCGTGTGCTATTGCACACCAGTTTGTCTTTTTCATTGAGTTTTCTCTTTCCAATACAGGTGACTATTCCCTTCTTGCTGCACGAGTTCTGGAGCTACACTAACTTCTACACTTCACACTGATACACCCCAGAGAGAGTATAGCTTCAGCATCTTTTTTTTTCTTCTTCCAGGTTGTATGCAGAACTGATGTTCCATATGCCTTTTGTCAGGTGGAATGTATGTAACCATCTTACAGTGAGACTACTTGGCCCTGCAAATACTGATAGTGACATCTTTTATATTTGGTTGAGGTTTTTTGAACTCTCAAGCATTTCCAGCATAGGCTGACCTCAGGAAAGCTTTCCTACTTGGCTACTACTTCCCTAATGTGATTCTTTAGCTGCAGGCATTTCTTAATTGGTTTGGTTTTGTAAGTGAATTGCCTTGCAAAGTTAGAGGGCCAGTGCTACAAAATTAATCTTTTAAAATCCAAATGGCACATATCCAGATTATGAATGACTACAAGTCTCCTGGAAGTCCTGTGAATATCTGTGCAGAAAGGAGTTCTGACTGGGATTTCATTGGCTGTGTGTGTATCTGCCCATACTATATTGTATCAAGTGTCTTCATACTCTATTACCATTTCATGTTTCACAGCTACTCAAGGTGAACCGAACATCTTACAACCACAATTTTTTCAATCACTTCACAGTCATTAATTTTTACTACATTTCTAAAAACTAGTGTAATCCAGACCATAGCCGAAATGTAACAAAACTAACCTAGACATGCAAAGGTATTAAAGCCTCCAGAATCAACTGTTTATATGTTACCAACACACCAAAACAGCAGAACAGCTTTTAACTGCTTTTAAGCATTTTTCTCAGAATGGCTTAGGTGAACGTGTAAATTACCTACAGTATTTCTAATAGCTAATGAGCTATTGAGAACAGTAGTCCATTCTCAGCTAGATTCCTTATTGAATTTGGCAAAGAATGACTCCAAACACACAACTGCAAATGCCTGCACTGAATAATATCCACATAAAATGTAGCATTTTAGGACTTTCCAGGGGTTTTTTTGTCCTCTTTTTAGGTGTAAATCCCAGTATCCCAGAATGTATCAGGTTACATGCTGTTCTTATATAGGTCTTCCTCTGTTTCTATTCCTCTTAAAATAAATGACAATAACAGTAACTGTGATATTAACTTAGGTTGTCTCTCACACTCCTAGAAAATTTAGAAGGAAAATGTACTTATGGTATGTACTTGAACACTGAAAACTAGCAGTGTCATCAATGCATTACATCACTAATGAGTATCTGTAGTAAAGACCAGAGGTGACCCCCAACATAAATCAGCATCCAAAAATCAACATCAAAAATGTTTGTTATAAAAGTAGAATTGTAGTTTACAAATGCCAAGTCAAATCAGATGCAAATGAAACACTTTTTGAAAGCATCAGTGATGTACTTCACTTACATAGAACTAAATCACGAGAAATACTGGGATCATAAAAGACATCATGACAGTGATAATTTTAACCTGTATTTGTTGAACGATTGATTCAGTTGTTCCTCAGCAGAAAGGCTTCCTTCTTGGTCGCTCATCTGACAGGTTTCATGAAGCTCCATCCCTGCAACAGCGCTCAGTTTTGTTTGCTCTGATAACACTGGGAAATTCATGTAGTCTGGATAATAATAAAAAAATTTCTCTGATGCATTATTCAGAATAACATCTACAGTTTGATGTAATTCTGTCTGTGATGTTGCACTTGGATAAGTGGCTGTTTTAGGTAAACATAATCTCTTTTGACTTTTTGTATATAAGGTTATTTCCCTATTCATATTTACAATAGACCTGAGACCTACAGGTCAGACAATTTATAGGTATTTTGGAAAAAACCTGCAGTTCTTACTCAATATAAAATTCTGCCTGGTCAATGAAGAAACTGACTTCCTACTGTATCATATGGGCAAGTAGTAACCAAACGTTTCACCCATGAAATCATTAGGAGCTTTGCTTTATACTATAATGAGAACTGTAAAGTAGAAGAATCAAGTCACTAGTGCCTTGAGGCATAAATGCAGCTATAACACCCCTTAAATTACTGTAGGTGTAATTCTTTGAAATAATGAGATGAAAGAGTTCAAAGTGGTGTTAAAACAGTTATATGCAAGCAACAGTACATCCTTCACTGGACACATTTCACTAGCACAGTTCACAGTTTTTGCAGTGAGCTACATCAGCCCAGAGACTGAGTGACCTCTTGGAATCCTGCCACGTTTCCAGCACCTGTCAAATGGTTCTTTCTGTAGGGCATGCAGACAATGGAAACACATTAAAATAACCATATCTGCCAACAGGGGCAGGTCCAGAGAACAAAAATTGGCCCCCACTGTACATGCAGCAGATCAATAACAAGGATTGATTCTATTCTGTGTGCTCAGTCAGCCTGCCATAAAGAGTGTCTTTAACAAGTACAGTGGACAGGATGGCATAACTGCTTGATTAGCTGGGCTGTTGATGCCACATAGCACAGCCATAGCAATTTCTCCTCATGCATCTAGACTGCATGCCTTCCATTTGAGTCCTTTGTCCTATCAGTCAGCTATTACGGGGTAGAGAGGAAAATTTTTTTAATGGAAGCAATGAACAATGCTCTTTTTCATCATATCTTTCTGTGTACCTTGTAACACAGTTTATCAAAATCAATCTATAAAAATCCACAATGTCAGAACACATAATGCATTTTAATTGAATCTGCAACATATGCATGCACGAATTTATACAGATTATTTGCATGAATTAATGTGAATATATAGCATGTGGGTTTTTTGCCTGCTATCCAGTAGATTATTATTAGCAATAACAGATTCTAAAACTAGCTTTGCACATTTGATAAACACCACTGGGGGAGGGGAAGGAGGAAAGAGTGTAACAGTGGCTGAGCTAAGGCAGCCTAAGGCATTTTTCTGCCTACACAAGGCACAGACAGACAGAATGGATTGGGGACACTGCTCCAACAGTATCCTTCACTCTTTTGGAAATGTACGGCATTGTCTTTCTCCTTTTTTCTCTGTATCTACTATGATGTTGTCAGGGAGACAGAGTCCTTGACTTACACCCAACTGCTGAGGCCATCACCCTTTATAACTATACCCCAAACCTTGTACCCACTGGAAGATTTAAATCTGTTCTGTGACAGGCCCCTGCATGATATGTTTAGGTGGTGTAGAATAAAAATCTCCTTCTCTGTCTCTTCAGTTAACTCAGAGGAAACCCAAACTTCATTCCAAAACGCGTATTACAAAATAACTGACTTTATAATGTATTTATAACCCATTATATTTATATTTGTATGCTTTTTAAAAAAAATTATGGCATAAAGAGGCCCTGGGTAGCCTTTTCATAACATGGTTGTCCATGAAGTATATTTTATATTTATTAAAATCCCCAACATTTGTGAATCTCCTTTGATTTTCTTGTAACTGACATAAAACCTTACCGTAAATTGATCTCAAAAAGATACATTAAATGGGCATCTTTCATAATTAAATTAGAGTAATATATCTGTTGCCTTCTCAAGTAATTAGATCTCTAATTGTCAATTTTAAAAGTAATCAGGTTGTCAAGAGAGAACACAATCTACAGCTATTTTAAAGATCAAAATAGTTTTAGATTTCAATTTTATATATTTATTAAAATTCTTACAGTACTCAGACTTACTTTTTTATTTATAAGTAGTTGTAATATTAAGGTCTTTAAACCTCATTCTGAATTGAGGGGTAAAAGATATGACTATTTTAATTAAATTCTAAAAGGACATTCTGTATATAACCTTTGAGCACAACCCTGAAGTCATTGTTGAGAAAAACTCTAGCTGACTTGATAGACTAAAATTTAGAATATAACAGACATAAAAAATAAAAATAGGTCAGTAAGATATAATTGTAAACACTCTGCACATATTTTTTCACATTATCTTTCCTAATATCTAGGAAAACATTGTTCTGCAAATAAGTACGAATAGTGCCTGATTTCTAAATAACATTTTGGTTAAATTCAATGGTATTGTTGACATTTATTAATAATATCTTTTTTCATGCAGTTGCTTACAGATAGATATAGTAAATAATGTGACTTACAAGAAAAATGTGAAATGAGTCACTTACTTGGGCACTATACCTACAGAACTTCTCGATCTATTTTTAAATATTTTAGAAAAGGAAAGGGAACTAAATGATCAGTTACATTTCTGAGCTAAGTGTTATCAGTAATACTTAGAAATCCTATCCTGACTTTTATTTATTAGTAGCAGCAATTTGAATATGCAGCATTTTGTTAGCAGTTTAAATATTCAAAGTATAAAAATAAAAGATATTTAATAATTTTTTCTTAATAGCAAAGAACGATCAAGACAGCAAATACTCTCTCCGATTTAGTGCAAGAGAGAAAGTAAACACTAATTATAGCAAATAACTATTAGTGTCAAAGGATTCCAAGACATTACCAATATACACTTAAGCATTTCAGAGCAGACAGTGACCTTACCTTCATAGCCAAGGAGAAAGCATGTCAGCAAGTTAGGACTGACCTCCTCCAAAATGGAACAAAAGGCAGAGAAAGCACCTGGGCCTTTTAGAGAGAGTTTATCTAAAAAATATTCAGTTCTCTTCCTGTAGCTCTCCTGGGACCAAATGTCTTTGTATTCCTCCAAGGAAAAGACTCTCTTGTAAACCAAATATGACAGCACTTTGTTCACATCCAGCTCTTCCAGTATTTTCTCTCTCTGATTGCTTGGGATTTCAGAAAGCCACTTACTCCTGTTTTCATTTTCTCTTTTGGTAGATTTTGCACAGTTATAAAACCAAGATTTGGCTGTTCTTCCAAACATTTTGATACTTAAAGAGAAAATAGAGAATTCTACTTCTGCATTTATCGTACTGTATTCAGTATGCAAAATAAACATAATGTGGATGGTTAGAATGCAAATACATACTGATGTCTGTAATTATTGTAATTCCAATGGAATAAAGAAGGCCTACATACAAATTATAAAGAAATCTAGCTCAATGCCTGCAGCCTCCTAAGAGGATTACATTACACTAATTAGCCCTTTACGACTGTTAACAGCTTCTGAACCGTAATGATGAGACTGAGAATTGCTTAGTTACTGTTACTTTTTAATTCTGTAACTGATCTTCAAAGATATGCCTTTGCAAAAAATAATTCATTCTAGAAGACAGCTGGCAAACTGAAATCAAACTGAAATATTCTGTACAAGCTGGTACAGGGCATAAACTAAAGCTTCTTTTGTACACTTTAATTTTATATTCCTCAGAGGCCATACCCAAACCACAGTACAAATGCCCTCCACTTCTCATTCTTTCATAAAATATTAGCTTTAATATGCAATGGAATTACACATTCAGAAAGCAAGTTTCTATAAATATTTAGTAAACCTTTATGCAAAAGGTAAAAAAAAAGGTTTCAGAATAAGACCCTTTTTTGTGAAGATAAATACATAACTGTTAAGAATAACATTTCTGCATGTCTAGATCTTTATGTTGTTTCCAAGCAAAATAAACCATGTAGTGTCCATTCCATGAGCCAGGTTGACAGTGAAGATTATTGCAATCCCAGTGGAGGTGTTCTGCCACTGATAATCATTCATTGGGGATCACACATTACATAACCTCCCTTATGCAAATGCTCCTTAATACGTGGACTTCTCGGTCTGGTTTTTATACTTTCTGTCAACATAAATTTCCTGTGTAGAAAAGGTATGAGTACTTCCTGCCTCCTCCTACTGTTTCTTGAACTATTTTTTCTAGTTCCATTACTTCCAACATCATGATAGTGCATCCATGGCCTTGCCCTTGTGGCCTTACCTGTACTTTTCTTAAGAGTGGTTTATCGGTTGTGCAGCAAACAAAACCATTTTGCCAAGCTCTTCAGCAAAAGAGTTTTATGATATTTTCTGTCCTGATGATCTGAAGATGCGACCACTGTATCCTCCTGTCAGGCTTCTTCTGCTTCTGAAATTTCAATTATTCATCAGTCAGCATTAAAGTTGACCACTGTCCATGTAAGAATTCAGGAATTTTTTTAATTAATAATATGACCATCCAAACAATTAACTCGTCAGGTTTCACAGAACTGTTTGGCAGCATTGCCTTTTGCAGATGTGGTTGTTTGCAGATACAGCAAGCCTCATATGTTACACATCATCTGGAGTAAGGAAGAGTGGAATTCTGTGTTATTTGAAGCTGTATTAATGGTCCTAGTTTAGGGTGTTTTGGCTTATTAACCATAGCAGTGAGATTCTCATACTTCTGTAATCATCTTGCATCTACTCGGGTAGAGCTACCATGCATTCCATGGTATCACACACCACACCAAAGATGACCCGCGGGGGGAAGAGAGGTGGTAAAAGGCACCTTCTATCCCAGTCATGAGCCAGGTAGTACAGCTAAACAAGGGTCACTGCAGTAGGCAACTTATCTGGCACATCTTCTATGTGGCCTTTAAAAGTAAGGGCTCCTTTATAATACTGGTTCTTTAAATTCCCTCTAGTTTTTCAACCTTCATAGAGGTAGTACAATTTTTTTTTTGTCTTCAAATTGTTTCTCTCTCAGAAGTTCTACTACTACTAATACAACAATATCTCAGGAGGTAAAAGATCCTGATAAAGCCTGGCACTCCACGTATGCTAGACAGCATCCTATGACTCAGCCTTCTCAGCCTCTACAACTTCTGATGGCAAGTTTTTCTATTACTTCACTAAAAGCTAGAACAAGCGCAAAGTTACAGGTTTTGGGTTCATAAGGCAGTGACCAAAGATGAAATGAAGGAGGATGTAACCTGGATACATTTTTCAGAGTTTAATTTTTAAAAAAACAAATCTGTTTTTATTTTATTGTGCTGATAACACTGGTTGTAATCAATATCCTAAACAGAGTAATAAATTCTGCACGGTAGTGAATTTGGAAGTTAAAAAAAGCAGGTAACCTGTCAAATTAACAATGAAATTTATTTCTAACAGAAGCTATAGGTTATGTCTTATTTTTACATATGTCCATAATGGTTCTAACCATGACAGTCTATCCTTGAAGATGCATGACCTTGTTATAGTCAATGATGGACATAAGTGTCAGCAAGTTGCATCACTTCAGAAAAGGAAGGAAGAATTGGTGCAAATGAAAAATGTATATAGGTATCAGTTTGCTGAGGTACATTCTCAATATACCTTAAATAATAAAACTAACTTAAAACCATCATTAAAAGGTTTAGCTGGGGTAGAATGACAAGCAGGATTAACTACAGAGCCATTAGACAATTCTGGGGATTCATGGGAGAAAAACCAGTACTCTGCAATAGAAGTTGTACAATCCTCTCAAGTTCTGAGTCCTAATGCCTGGCAACTCAAACCTCTTCAAATTATTTACCTTGGTGCCTAGTTCTGCAATTTGTACAAAGATGCTCCTTAGTTTTGGTCAGCCTAATTTCATAAGAAATGCTCTTAACCAGGAAGCATCCACTACAAGTAAGATGTGGCAGTGTTTATTTGACATTGAGGTCAAAGAAGGATGCAATCTGACCAACACTTTTTGACATTGACATTGTTTCATAATGAGAATAGCAAAGGGGGGTGCAGCAAGTGGTTTTTCCCCTCCCTATTACAAACCACTTGTGCCTGCCATGTGCTCTGCAAAATGGCATGATGAGGATTTTGAGAATTAGTGATGTGATTCTTCACTGCAGCCTCAGAATATTCAGCTTCTTGTTTATGAGAGTTACAGAGAAAAGCTTTTCAAAGAGCATTTTTAGATAAACTGAAGTGGGACTTCAACATGAGCCATCCAGAGAAGGGCAATGCAGCTGGTGAAGGGTCTGGGGCACAAGTCTGATGAGGAGCGGCTGAAGGAGCTGGGGGGGCTCAGCCTGGAGAAAAGGAGGCTCAGGGGAACTTTACTGCTCTCATCAACTCCCTGACAGGAGAGTGAAGCCAGGTGGGGGTCGGGCTCTGCTCACAGGGAACATGGGACAGAACAAGACGACAGTCTTAAGCTGTGCCAGGGGAGGTTTAGGTTGGACATTAGGTAGAATTTCTTCTCAGGAAGGGTGATCAGACATTAGAATGGGTTGCTCGGGGACGTGTTGGAGTCATCTTCCCTGGAAGATGTTTAAAGAAACAATGGACGTGGCACTGAGTGCCAAGACCTGGTTGACAAGGTGGCGTTCGGTGATAGGTTGGACTCGATGATCTCAAAGGTCGTTTCCAACCTAACTGATTTCGTAGATATCGACATTTTCCAATTGCTCACCGGCCTCGGAGCCAGGCGAGTGGGTGCGTTTATTAATTAACACCACAGCAGCGAGAGCTACAAAGAAGTAATCAGTCCATTAGAAGAACGAGTGATGACAACAGCTTCACCCCCGCACGGCCCCGGGCCCGGGCGGGTCACGGCGGCGGGCGGAGAGGCCCGGGGCCGGAGAGGCCCGGGGCCGGAGAGGCCCGGGGCCGGAGAGGCCCGGGGCCGGAGAGGCCCGGGGCCGGAGAGGCCCGGGGCCGGAGAGGCCCGGGGCCGGAGAGGCCCGGGGCCGGAGAGGCCCGGGGCCGGAGAGGCCCGGGGCCGGAGAGGCCCGGGGCCGGAGAGGCCCGGGGCCGGAGAGGCCCGGGGCCGGAGAGGCCCGGGGCGAAGGTGGCGGTCGCCGAGGCGGCATCGCTGCGGGTGTCGCGGGAACTGCGCTGGCTGGCGGCCGAAGTCGGGCGGCGTAAAGAGCCGCAGGAGCCGCGCTGCCCCGGCAGCGCCAGCTCCGAGCGGCAGCGGCTGCGGGCCGAGAACGACAGGCTGCGCTACGACCTCCTGCTCCTGCGCCACGGCTCGGCGGCCGAGCGGGGCTGGGAGGTGCCGGTCCAGGCCCTGGGCGGCCGAGAGGTGCAGCCCGGGGCCGCTCGGGGGTGGGGGGGCGAGCAGTGGACTGCTCGTCCAGTGGCTGACCGGGCCTCTGCGGGGAGTGACGGGACAGGGACACTCACGGCGCCGAACCGCCCGTCCCCAGCCCGCGGGGGTCGCGGTGCTCCGCGGGTGGGAGCCGGTCGCGGTGTCTGCCCGCAGCACTGAGCAGTGGACCTGCCTTTGCGCGTGCATCATAGAATCAGAGAATGGCTTGAGTTGAGAAAGACCCTAAAGATCAGTCGTGTTGTTCCAACTCCCTGCCGTGGGCAGCAACACCTTACACCAGACCAGGTTGCTCAGAGCCCCATCCGACCCAGCCTTGAACGCAGCCAGGGATGTGGCATCCACAGTTTCTCTGAGCAACCTGTGCCAGGTATGACACCACTGAAAGTTGTCACTGTTCAGTGTGCCAGTGTGATCACCCACGGTTCCGCTGGGGAGATTTTGCCGGTGATAGTTCTGGTAGTGCCACTGAGCAGTTTTGCTGTGTCCACAGAACATCAAAAAGATGCAGTTTAGATGGATCATAAGAAGTCTTTGTGCTAGGAACATAACTTATTCCCCTGTAATTACCTTTTTAGCCCAATATTGTACTGGTCTGGTTTGTTTCAACGATTGCTGGGAAAAGTCTTAAAGGTATAGTAGGGGTATACTTTGTATTATCACTGCTTTCAGAAAGTCTCCAGTGCAAGTCCAATTGATGCAGTGAATCAAAATAAAAGAGGAAAAGAAAAAAGAAAGTAAATCTGTGAACCAACATCAGAATTACGTAAATGGTTATTTTAGGGTACATAATAATAGAAGAACTGGTGTTTGATCAGGTTCAGAAATACTTTGTGTATTTTGAAATCCCAGCTTTTGGGGAAAAGGTTTGCTATAGCAGAGAGAAAAAAATATTATTTAGGAGCTTCAGCTTGTGTTAGTAGGGTTACTTACACATTCTTAGATCTCTACTTTTTATGTAAGAAAAGGATTGGGGTTATTTGGAAATAAAGGTCATAATTCTGTGGTGCCTAAAGAGAGTGAAGGTTCATGAGCAGTTAAACAGCGTGATGGCTGAAAGGATGTTGGCAGCACTAGCTGTAGTACAATAGAGCTTAATAACTAGAGTAACCTTCACGTGAACTATCTTGTTTGAATCTGATGCTTTGAATGGACTGGCAGAAATGAGGGCTCACTGGAGTGATCCAGATTTCTCTAGGACATCTGCCAAATGCAAATTCTGGGGCAGGAATATAGACTGCTTTCTGAGGTCAAACTTGCAAAGCCATTTAGGCCCAGATTGATGAAAGTGCATGGCAAATTGGAAAGCTACTATAAAGTAGTCAGAAGGTTGGATGGGACTATCCTTTGTATAATTATGTACAAATGGTTTACTGCATTTTGGTATAAATTCTAGTACAGTGAAATCTGGTCAAAGTTGGGACCTCTGGGGATGCACCAACAGTGTGAATCCTTTTATTCTATTTCTCTCACAAATATATATGTGCATAATCTAATTTATTTGTTACAGCTACAGTGTGTGCCAAGCTTCACAGAAGACACACTGAAGCTTTATGAAGCACTGAAAAAAGAACATGATGCTTTGTTAGGTTACAGAGGAGCCAACCAGAGCAAGTCTATCAAAATTACTCTGACAGATGGAAAAATGGCTGAAGGGGAATCTTGTGGGGAAAACCACACCATTTCAGTTAGCTGTAGGACTTCGGTAACCTGCAGATTCAAGGAGTCATACTTTTGCAGTGATAAAACTGTTACTATCATTTGTCTCTTACCTTGTTGTGTAAAATATATGTCATGGTCAGTGGACAATGACTCTTAAATTGGTTCATTTGGAAACCATTGAACCTTCAGTTTAATGCATAATAAACAGCTGGTTGAGGTTACTGTTCTGAGTGATGCTTGAGGTTCTGTGCTAGGATCATAATGCTTGCTTCCAATTAAAAAGTAAATCAGTCAGACTGCTAGGAATTAATAGAGACATTGGAAGTTTTGTGAGTTACCAGATACAGTAGAACTTATTGTAAGAAGCAGTCTTTCCTCCAGATCCCCGGCACTGAAAACCATTAAATGAAACTTCTCAAGACCTTAAGGTTCTTTACCTTTAAAGTGGAAAAGTGTTTAAGACCACCATAGAAACAAAAATTTAAGGTATTCAGGTGCTACGAGATGTGGCTGTGGTCTCATGGGGTTTAGAAACCTAAGGTCTTTTACAAGTCTGAACCTAAATATTCAGGTCTCTTGTCGTCCGTTCTTGTTTTTTAGTCAAGTGTTGGCTTCAAATGCTGTCATAGCTAAAGCGGATGGTGAACTGTGGGACCTGTATTGTCCACTGGAGGGAGATTGTACTCTAAAGCTGCTGACCTTTGATCATGAAGAAGCAAAAGCTGTGAGTAAACACTCTCTGGTTTCTGCTTGATTAGATGAACTAATGACATAAAATTGATTGCAGCATTAGGTTTTAAAATCTTGACATAAAAAAAAAAAACCACACAAAACTATTCAAGTAATGTATTTCCCATGATTCAGCAAAGAAGGTGAGATACTAAGTGCCTATTATCTGAGAGTAAATAAAATCTTAGGGTTCTTTTCATCCTTCTCTTTTACATAAACAGGTTATTTCTCAAATGAGATCATACAGAACATCTTGATTTGTATGCTAACTTGAAATAGTTTGATGTCTTCTAAGATATGTTCTGTGGTTTGACAGTGCATTTGAAGATCAGACAGTGAAAGCAAAGTAAGGCTGTCTTGCTGTTTTCTAAAAATTGTCCAACATTACATTTGAGTCATAAATAAAGTCTACACCTTCTTTTACTGGCACTGTTTATTAGAACCTTAAGCAGTCGTATCTTAGTCAATTAAACTATGAATATACTTAGCAACACACCCAAGATTTTTTATTTTTTAATGAGATTCAGTCTGAAGCTTATGTTTATGTATGACAATTAGACTTCAATTTTGTCAAAGAATGGTTCATGTGATTAAGCTTGTTTGAGGTATTTCAGAAGCCTGTAAAGGCTTTATCTTGTAGCAGTGGCTCTGAATTAGTCCAAATTAACAGGAACTTACAACATAAGACTGGTATTGATCTACTGGGTTGTTGGCTCCCCTCTGCTGACATTTCAGGTAATGTCCTTTACAGACCTATTAATAAAGGTACTGAATGTGAACAGTGGAAACTTAATTTGCTACATTGTTTTAGATCTGATTAGTGTTGCATAGACTTTTGACTGACTGGAAACTGACTTATAAATTAACAAGGTACAGTAAGTAGTAAGTTGATGGAATAGCGCACAGGTATAATCATCACCTTTCAGACTACAGTATGGTGGGCTTTTAGTGCTACATCTGCCATTGTATTAATCATTTAGAGCACTTCAAAATGAGAACAGAAAATTGTTTTACTTCTCTTAAAATTTAAACAACATTGGTTCCCGTCTACTTCCCATCTGCAGATATACTTATGGTTTGATTTTTTCCTTTTTAGTTACACAATGCCACTGACCCCATGGCTTGCTCACCTGACTTTATTTGCAGGTTTATTGACATTCAAGTGGTCACATTCTTGGAGAGGCCATGGAAGGATATTTTGGGGGCTGCTTATGTTATGGACCATCAACTGAGAATGGATTTTATTTTGACATATATATTGAAGGTAGGTAAAATTTCAGTGTCTTAGAACTTTAATACTCTGTATTGAATTGCAGTACTAGAATTATTTTGTTCTGTCAAGTTTCTGCATGTTAAAAGTAAAATAGTGTCTCTAATATGATTGGAAGCTGACAGGTTTGTTGTCGGAACAGAGAGATTTCTCTGAACAATTTTCCCCCGCACTCTGTAGGCCTTGCTTGCCATGGAAGTGACAAGTGTGTATTGTTTATATTTATAGACTGTGTGAAAATATGTGATGTTTATACTTGTTAGCTGTGTGTCTAATTATAAGGTTTGAGAACATAATATGTTTATAGTAAGAAAACCTTGAAAACCTAGAGATAAAGGTACACCTGCAGATTTCGGAAAGCCCCTAATTAGGAAGGCCTTTACATGCCAAGTATGATTTCAGATCGCGTGGACAGAACATCAGGTCCAATGAACTGGAGACATGAGATGTGTGCACAGACTGAGCTATCCAATCACCTTGTTGTAAGCATGTGCCCCAAACAAACTAAACTGTATAAAAGTTAACTGATTTAAATAATAAAGTGGACATTGCTTTTATCATATTGATCGTGTTGCTATGTCTCTGAACCTCCACATCGATACAGGTTAGTCTTCTATGTAGGTACATAAATTGAGTGTGTATGTACATTTAAATTCAGGAGCACTGTTCAGACACCTGCTCTGTAAGACTTGCAGCTGTTCGACGTTCTGCGGAAAAAATGTGGTGTTTGGGTAAAACTTCGTGAACTTCTGGAGAGACAAAGGAGATGGTTTCCTTGAAGAGTCCTGGGAGTTTGGTTTCCAAGTGCCACAGTCACTTGTAGAGAAGACACATATGCTTATAACTTGTATAGGTGTTTACTACTTTTCTAATCCCTGTGCACAGCTTTACAATTCTGTTTTTTCCTTGTTTATCTTTCTGTAGTCAGGGAGAATACTGAATCTGCATCAGCCCATAAACAGACTCCTGCAACTGGGTTGAGCCTTTTTCCCCCCTATTTTTTTTCTTAAATCATACATATACTTTGACCTGTAGGTCTTGCAGACATTTAATCATGTCAAAGACTGTTCTAGGAATGATTGCAGTGGGTTTGTTTGAGGTGGCATTATTTGCGTTTCTGAGTTTAGTGTCTGAAAATACAACCGATTGGAAGAAGCTAAGAAAATACTGGGACAAATCACAACAACACATTTTACAGTTTCCATTTAGACCACTGGAAAGTGGTTATTTCAAAAAATGGAAATATCAAAATAATTAATTTATATTTCTTTTGCCTGTGTCTTTTTGTTTAGAGGTGTATCTAGTACTGAACTCCCACTACTAGAGAACTGCTGTAAAAATATCATAAAAGTGAAACAGGCTTTTGAAAGGCTGGAAGTCAACAAGGAGACCCTGTTAGACATGTTTAAGGTAAATCTTTTGAGTAGCTGTGGTTGTGGTACAATGATCTTTTAAAATGGTAACTTTTATAAAATGCTGCATGTGACTGAGTCATCAGAACTGTACCCATCTAGTAAAACAAAGAAAAAGAATACCATCCCTTTCCCCCTCTGTTTCCTCTCAAGTGTTCAGAATGTTTTCAGGCACTAATAAAAACAATTTTGTATTACACAAAAATACCTCAGGCTCAATGAGATGACAAATAAGTACAGAAAAGGCACTCATTCCTTCTGGTGCACTTGCAGAGACAGGTCAAAAAAGACTTTTGCTATTGCCCCCTGTTTTATACAGTGAATATTGCCAGTCTCACTATGCTGTGTAATTGCCTTTTGCAAGTGCTTTGAGGTGTTCAGGTGGTAATCACCATCCTCAACACACCCTCAGAGGATTTAAGATGTTTTTGTCTCTTTCCTCTCGTTTTGCAACTCTTCTGAAGGATGTTGAACTGTTGAGTACAAACTTTTAATTTAGTTGTGTCTTTTACCGATGCACTTGCATTATTAATACATAATTTAAAAAGAGAATTTTGCTAGCCATTTTATTGATGTTTCTGACTTTTCATGTTTCCACACACAGTATAACTTTTAACTGTCATATGCCTAATGAGAAGGTGAAGACACCAACTACCCCAATATACAGGTACAGAAATATGCTTCTAAGATATTGTATTTTTATAGTTTATTTAAATTGAGACAGGAATAAATTGGTTTTTTGTTTTAGGGTTTTTTTATTTTTATTCTAACTTCCAAATTCTTGTGTGATTGGGACTTAGGTTTGCAATTAATATTGCTACTTTTGTAAAACGAGGTATTTTCTTTCTCTTGGGACAGATTAGGTCTCAAACAACTAAGAATTAACTGTGAGAGTTAGGTTTGTTGTGTCTTTCGTGTTTCTCTACTGCAGTATGTTTTGAACGTGCTTTGAACTGCTTTTCTAGCTGCTATAATACGAAATAATAAAACATGCCATGACATGAGTTGAAACAAGGTACCTAAGTAGAATAAAAATATTACTTGACCAGTCACTTTTGCTTGTCTTCTGTATTAGTATGCTGACTAAAAGGCACTGCAAGTATCTTTGTTATAAACAAATGCTCAAAGACTGCATATAAATCTCTTCCCAAGGAAAGAAATAATACTGTTTGAATGCATTAATGCTTATCTCTCCTTTCTGTGATATTATATAATATTATCTTAAAGTTTGGGGTTTGTGTATCAGAGTTCCTCTGATATGGAAACTCTGCAGAGAATATATAGAATACCCTTTCCTTATAACAAAATGATGAAGGAATGTGAAAAAATCCAGGAAGAAGCCAGGAACTGGGATCATAGGAAAACTGGAAAGGTACACTATTCCATTGTTTACTTATTTTATGCTTCTATAATAGAATTCATTCTCTTTCCTTGTTTTTTAGTTTTGGTTTGCTTGTTTTTTCCATTTTTGACAGCTTGAATGAGAGCCAGTTCTGTATGCTTCTTGGTGTTGCTTATGTTTTGAAATTTTAGTTCTGCAAACTCAATGCTGGGCTTCCACAAGTGAACAGCAGCCCTTTCCCCCCAGGAAAGAAAGCCCGGAACCTTGGGCTCTCAGGTGCAGATGATGGGCCTCCCAGGGCACTCTGTGGGCAGCAAGACCTTTCTGTCCTGGCAGGTTCTGTCTGGGAGAAATCTTTGTCCATATTCAATCTGGGGAGGCGGCCTGGCAATTTTGGAGCTGGGCTCCTGCCTGCAGACAACAGCCCTTTCCCCTATGAAAGAAAGCCTGGAGCCTCAGGTTCTCAGGTGCAGATGATGGGCCTCCCAGGGCACTCCACAGTGTGACAGACTGAAATGTTGTTAATGGCTTAAACACTCTCAAAATCATAGAAAGATTTCTTGTCAAACTATAGGAAGCAACTGCCTGTCTGCGACCACTGAAGCACCCCCCTCCTAAATGACCTTCCTGACTGGAATTTGGACTGTGACAGGGACTTCAGGTAAGACTATTGTCTAATCATCTCAGGTCTGAGGAGAAGTAAACAAGGCTCATCGGGTGGTGGAAGAGAAGGGTTTTGGGGGTGTGATGGCAAAATCTTTCTACACCAAACAGGAGTAATCCCCTCCCCGCTCCAGAAGACCACATATACACAGGACATTCACGTAAGAGGCAGTTGAGTAGGGGTCATAAACCATTAAAGACCTCCAAAGAGCCCCCACGACTCATTCCTGAGGTCTTCCATCACTACAGAACTGCATGTGATGCAACAAATCCAGAGCCTGTCGCAAGAGACTGCAAAGCTTCCTCCCTCCCAGGGCAGGTGTCTGGGCATCTGCTGGACGTGTATTAATCCACTGCACTCCATGTTTTGCTAGGCCCTCCCCACTAAGACCAGAAGAACAGGACTCCATCAGATGCCACCGGGTTCCATGGAGTGGTGATAAATTTTCTATTTTAATCTCTCTCTGTCACTCTCTTTCTTCCCCCCACTCCTTTTTCCTATTTCTTTCTATGTCTCTTTCTCTGCCTTTACTGTTAAATAAAATCCATACTGATGATTTTGGCATAAGGTGTCATTTGCACCTTAATTCAGGCACAGGCATTTCTAATAATTTTTAATAGCCACATCATAACACAAAGGCAGCAAGACCTTTCTGTCCTGGTCCCTTTTCGTCCGTATTCAATTTTGGGAGGCAGACTGGCAATTTTGGAGCTGGGTACCTGCCAGCAAACAACAGCCCTTTACCCCAGGAAAGAAAGCATGGAGCCTGAGGCTCTCAGGTGCAGGTCTCCAAGGGCACTCTGTGGGCAGCAAGACCTTTCTGTCCTGGCAGGTTTTGTCCCAGACAAATTTTCTCACAGACAAATCCAGTTACTTGCAGACAAAAGGTGTTTCAGGAAGTGCCCTGAAATGGAGGGGAACCTCCCAATTCAAACCCTTAAAATGATCAAAAATTAGGAGTTTTCTTCAATTTAAACCTTAAAATGAGGGGAAAGGGGGTGGGGGGTGTTACCTCAAATTAAAGCAATAAAATGGCAAATAAGTGGGTTCTCCCCTCAATTTAAACCCCTAAAATATTGGAGTAAGAGGGCTTTCCCTCATTTTAATTACCTCAAATGATTGAAAAAGGGGGATTTCCCCTCAATTTCAAGTCTTCTATATAAGGAAGAACAGGGATTCACCCTCAATTTAAACCTTACAGTGATGAAAAGGGGGGGTTTGCCCTCAATTTCAAACCCATAAAATGGCATTGTAAAGGTTTTACCCTTCCATTGCAACCAGAAAATAATGGAAGATAGGGATTCCCTGTCAATTCATACCCATGAAATCATGAAAAGGTTGGGGTTCCTTCAATTGATACTCTTAAAATTGCAGGTGCAGGGGAATGTCCTGTCGCCCCCCTAGTTTAAACACAGTAACAGAAAAGGAGGTTTTCAATTTGAACTCCTTTTCTTTTCTCTTACCCCCCCCCCTTTTCTCTGCGGTCACTCGGAGGCACTGGAAGATGAAACTGAAAGGAGAAAAACCTTTCCCGCGCTCCCCCGCGTTGCCCCACCTGCTCAGGTGCTGATCCCCTCAGCACAGAGCTCGTTCCTCGGCACCTTCCTCGAGCAAAGCTCCATATCCAGGTGCTCCCCCAGCCCCTGCGAGGTGCTCTCACCATCGTTCCTTGAGAGATCCACCTGAATCGTACCTCAGCCACTCCCGTCCGGCACCTGAGCCCGCATGACCCCTGGGGGACCCGCCCCCTCCCCATCCTCACTGGCCACCCCTGGGGCCTCCCCGCCTGACAGGGGACTCCGCCCGGTGCTCCCAGTTCCCTCCCGCCACTCCTGGTGTCACCCCCAGTGTCACTCCCAGTGTCAGTCCCATTGTCACTCCCGCTGTCACTCCCAGTGTCGCTCCCACTGTCACTCCCACTGTCACTCCTGCTGTTACTCCCAGTGTCACTCCCACTGTCACTCCCACTGTCAGTCCCAGTGTCGCTCCCAGTGTCACTCCTTGGCTCCGCATGGGGGGAGGCCGGGCCGGCGGCACCGAGCGGGGCAGGAGCGGCTGCCATGGGGCCGGGCTGGTGCCCGGCGTATTGTGGTCTCCAGTCTCTGCTGGGGGGATAAAACGAACACGTTGAGGTAAAACCGAGGCAAGTAGTGAGGGACATTCTGGGGGTATAATCGAGGTTCTCTGAGTGAGACAGGTAGGGACAATTTTGGGGTAAAACCTGAGCTACTCAGAGGAGGTTTGGGGGTCAAACTTGAGTTCCTTTACAAGGAACAGAAGGAACGTTTGTGAGGGAAAATCAGAAGGAAATTGGGAGTGGTAGCAGAGGTGATATTTTCCACAGAAATGCTGAGGTAATTTAGATAAAATCACCTTTTTTGTGGGGTGAATCCAGGGGTACCTTGGAGAGAAAAAAGGAGCCTTTTTGAGAGAAAGGCTGGAAACTCAAGAGGAGACTGAGGCAGCATTTTGGACAAAAACCTGGCGTTACTTAGAGGGGGCAGAGGTGACCCTTTTATCTGAAAACCTGGGGTAATTTAGAGAGGACACAACCACTGTTTTATGTAGGAAAGTGGGAGGTGATGTAGAGGGGAGGGAAGTGGCATTTTGGAGGGAATGGCTGAGGTGGCAGATTGAGCCCTGGGGCATGAATCCTTTCCAGTCGGCAGGAGCTGTTCCCAAATGCCATACCCTGGCTCATTACTTAGTAAGATTGTGTTCCTCCAACTCCTAGATGGTGCTTTGGTGTTCCTGTATGCACCTCTCGCCTTTGCCTCCTGTGACCATCCTTGTGTTGCAGCTCAATAAAGTCGATTTTGGTGTTTCTTGGTTTTGATTATTGTATGTAATAAAAGTACTGCTCAATTTCTCTGAACTATTCCCCTCCTTCAATGGCTGTATCACTGGTCCAAAATTTATGTTCATAGACACTCCTTTTCTAACAGGAAACATCATTTTCCTTTTGCCTTTTCCAGGTTGTTTGCAGGTGCTGCCCAAAATGAGCATCCATGTGCTCGGACAGTGACTCCCCAGGAGGAGAGGGAACCTTGGCCTCACCTGCTTAGGTTATGTGGATAGGACAAAATTGGGGTGGTGTAGTGAGTTTTGGTGGCTTGGTTTTGGTAGCGGGGGTTGGCTACAGGGGTGGCTTCTGTTAGAAGCTGCCAGAAGCTTCCCCTGTCTGGCAGAGGCAATGCCAGCTGGCTCCAGGACAGACTTCCTGCCACTGGCCAAGGCCAAGCCAATCAGGAGTAATAGTAACGCCTCTGGGATAACATATTTAAGAAGAGAAGATTGTTGCACAGAAAGAATTCCAGCCAGGGAAGAGCAGAGTGAGAACATGGGAACAAGGTAGACACCAAGGTCAGTGCAGAAGGAGGGGCAGGAGGTGCTCCAAGCGCCGGAGCTGAGGCCCTGTAGCCCGTGGTGCAGAGCAGGGTGGGGCAGCTGTGCCCCTGCAGCCCATGGAGGACCATTGGGGTGCAGAGACCCCCCTGCAGCCCATGGAGGAGCCCATGCTGGAGCAGGTGGATGCAGGAAGGAGGCTGCGATCCCATGGCAGGCCTAGGATGGAGCAGGGTCCTGCTGGAGACCTGTAGCCTGTAGAGAGGGAAGCCCAGGCTGGAGCAGGTTTTTCCCGGGTAGGACTCATGGCCCCTGTGGGAGACCCACACTGGTACAGCTCATCTGTGAAGGACTGACCCCATGGAGGAATGACTCACGGGACAGCAGTCTTAGAATAGCTGCTGCCTGAGGGATGGATTCACATGGGAGAGGTCCATCAAGGACTGTCTCCTGTGGGAGGGACCCCATGGGGGCAGGGGAAGGACTCCTCTCTCTGAGCAGCGACAGAAACAACAACTGGCCGTAACCCCTGTTCCTGTCCCCCTGCACCGCTGGGGCGGAGGAGGGAGAACATGGAAGGAAGGAGGGGTGGGGGTGTTGCCGTGGGATTTATGGTGCTGAAAAAATCTCCCGGAGCAGTTAATTAGGGGTGAGATAAGAAAGGGTTTATTTTGCCAAGGCTAAAGATGTTACAAGACGCACACCGGCCGTGCCTGAGATGTTACATTTTATAATACCATCCATCCAATCCCAAATGTGTCCACCCTGTGGCCTTTACTCTGGACCGCCCCGAGTCCACCCCCTGAGAAATGGGTCTGGGGGTTTTGGGGGCCCTCTCTTCATCCCATCTTCACAATCATCAGAGCACAAAGGGTACATAGTTACCCAGTTTTTGACCCTGTTCTGTGGTTTAGGCCCTGATGTGCTGTTCTGCCAACAATCTAGGCCTTGCCTTGACAAAAGACTAAACATTTCTGCTAGATTCAGGGGTAGGACTGATATAGGGAGCATAGAATGGGGTAAGAGGGTTAAGGAATGTGTAAACTAAGGGTGCTAGAGGGAAAGGGACAAGGGACAAGGGATGCTGCTTTTAGAGTTTACTTCCACTACTTATAAAACTTACAAGGCTTACAAGTATTAGAAAAATAAAAAAACCCTTAGGGGCTTAAGGCATCAGGGGGAAGGTGTTTTTAAGATTATTTCTTATTATTTTGCTCTGATCCTGTTAGTAATAAATGTAAGTAATATCCCCACTTTGAGTCTGTTTTGCCCATGAAGGTAATCAGTAAGTGACCTCTTCCAGCTGCTATCTCAACTCGAATCCTTAGCTGTTTTTTTTTCTCTCCTCTGTCCGGTTGCAGAGGGAGAGTGAGCGAATGGCTTTAGTGGGTACCTGGCATCTGGCCAGGCAAGGCATGAACATATTTCTGAGTTCTTGAGTGCCTTGAAACCTTTCTCTGTTCCAGGTCAGTCCCTGTTGGTGAGTCTGAGCATTGGTGTGGGGGTTCAGGAGGCCGGGGGGCCAAGCTCGGGGAGTGTTTGCAGCTCTGCCAGGGATGGAGTTGACGCAGTGTCAGAGACTGAAATGGTTAATGATTTATGCATTCTAGGAGACTTTTACAGGCTTTTGACTTGCATGATACCTCTGATGAGCAATTGGGCCCCTCCCTCCCTCCAGTGCTGAAGGTGTGAAATCCTGAAAAGGCAAGAAGCCCAGCTCGCAGGCCTTTGACTGTTGATACCTCTGCTGAGCAATCAGGCCCCTCCCTCCCTCTGCTAATTTGGAAAGGCGGGAACCAGGCAAGGCACAAAAAAAAACTCAGCACAGACCCGGGAGATGTTTGGAGGCTCGAGGCACGGCCTGTGACACTGACCATGGATATAACTCACAACTTCTTGGAGTGTGGGGGCTTCCTTCCTTCACCCCCAGCGGATCAAGGCCACCACTTCAGACATGGAAGCATCGTTGGACCACGTGGGCGGTGACTATATACATCTGTCCACCCTCAGCTTTTCTTTCTCTTACTTTCCCTTACTGTCATCCTGGGGTTTTTTTCTCTCCCCTATGCATTTTCTTCGCCCCCCAAAGGTTATCTCTGTATCACATTGTTGTATGACAGCACCCAAACTGCTAGCATGCCTGTTGATACAGAATTGTTAAAATAAACCTTGCCAGTATATGTTTTCAGACACCGATTATTTAGTGTCGTTTCACTTTAATCCACCCCAAGGGAATTATTGATAAAAACCTGAGTTACCCCCTCCCCCCCTTTTCCTGGAGCGGGTCGTAACATTTTTGGCGTAGTCGGCAGGATCCTTTGGATGCGGTGGAGTAATCGGTGTAGTCTAAAACTGGTACCGAGGGCGAGTCAAATGGTGACTATTCCTTCCCTGTAAAATTATAGTGAGAATTTTTCTCCTCTCGGTGTGACCCGGGCACATCAGACCTGTTGAAAGGTTTCCTGGTGTGGCCTGGACCTGTTGAAAGGTTCTCTGGTTCCTGGGCCTGTTGAAAGGTTTTCCAGGAGAGAGTCAAACCAGCCCTCAGAGGGTTAAGGGGGAGAAAGACATTACCTAAGCTGGGTTAATGACTGAAACAAAGGGGATGACGCCCCAGGTTGAGTTATATGGGGATTATTCCCTCCTGATAGTTATCCTTGGTTTAGAACTGTTTTTTGTGGGTACTGTCTTAGGCGTGTTCCTTAGAGCAGTGCAAAAGCAAAAATCAGCTATTCAGAAATCTGTAAGTGAAGTGATAAAATCTTTCCAAGAGTCAATGAGAACTTTGCAGGACCAGCTAGAAAAAGAGGCTATTCAAAAATCTACCGGTGAGGTGATAAGATCTCTTCAAGAGTCGTTGAAGGCATTACAGGAGCAATTAGGAAAAGAACGCCTGCAGTTAACTGCTGAGCGTCAGGCACTGCAGAGGGAGAGAGAGATAAACTCATTGCTTCGGTCAGCCCTACAAGATGAGGAGGAACAAAATGAAAGGCTTAAAAGGATACTGGAAATGAAAAATTGTGAATTGCGAGATATTAATTTAAAATACCCTAAACCAGTGGATGTTAACAAATCCCTGTACCCCTCTGGGGAATTAGAAGAGTTGAAGCAAAGTTACCTGGAGGACGAGGTAATACATATGCGTCCCCTCATTAAAACTGAAACCACTGGCCAGGGGGCAGATCGGCAAACTACCACACGAATTACCCCGTACACGGGGGAGGCACTGGCCAAAATTCAGGAAAAATACAGCCGTAAGGCCAGTGAATCAGAGACTGAATATGTGTGGAGAGTGTCCCTTACCGGGGGGGATCGAATTTTGTTGAGTGAAGATGAGGCCAGAGGATTTTGGGGCCCAGGGGTCTTCCTGACCACAAATGATAACCGAGCCCCGTGGTCCTTGACCCAGAGAGCTGCCTACTGGGCAGGCGGGTTAGACCCTATAGAAAGGGGAGATCCTTACACGATTAAAACACCCACAATTGGCCACATTGTAAAAAGCGTACAAAAAACCGCATGTCTCCAATTAATGCATACAAAATTATTAGACCCACAACGAAATTCCCCAATGGAACTCGAGGCGGATCCACAGAGATTTCCAGTCTTAATTCGAGGTCTGCCTGATGCACTAAAAGTTTATGCTAAACAATTACAGGAGCGCATAAAGGCAACCCCCAGACCTAGAAGAAGGGGTGCTCCATCAGGAATAACCTGGTTGGAGATAGCCCAAGAATTAATAGCTACTGGTCAGCAACTGGGGCTCTCTGGTACCAGTGGTCAGAGAATACACTGCAGGAGGGCAGGGAAGGTCCAAAAACCTGCCCCACCAGGTATTTGTCAACAAAATGTGTCATCTAGCAGGAGAAAGAGATACAGTTTGTGGGTAGAAGGTGTTGCAAAAGGAATCCCTCGAGAAGTGATGGATAAATTACCCACTGCTAATTTGGAATACTTGATAAAGCACTGGGATAAGATAAAAGAGCACAAGTCACCCCCTAGGGACAGTCCCCCTAAGGAGTCCAACACTGTGATCCCCTCAGCCTCTCCAGAAACTGGACTAACCAGTTTGACCAGTTCTGAGTCAAGAAACTGGACTTACTGCTCTCAAGTAAATAAGGCAAAAAATAGCCAGTGGGTTTATGAGAGAAAGCTTACAGAAAACAACCAGGGAGATATGGTAGTCGCTTTTCCTCTCGGCCCTTTTATATCTTTGGTTACATTCGTGGTAGACACTGGTGCTCAGGTCTCAGCACGCCAAACTGAAGCTGCTACTCAGTGTGGCATTAAACCAGACAAATAAAAGATATGGGTAACTGACGCTTTTGGCAAATCCCACCCCCAATACACTGCTCGAGTGAAATGCTGGTTACCTGGAGATGAGACAGCCACAGAAACTATCATGATTGTGGGGCCATTACCAGCTAACATCCTGGGGTTAGATCTGCTAAAGGGGAAGGCCTGGACAGACACCAGAGGGAGAGAATGGGTGTTTGGTCTCCCACCCCCCTCTGTCCGTCTGTTACAAACTGTTCCAAGTCTGCCTCCTTCTAAAATAACAAATGTAAACCCCCACCCACTCCCTTTAGGAACACGTGAAAAAATTACCCCAGAAATTGCAGAATTCCAGGCACCATGGACAGTACGGTCTGTCCATAAACCTAATGGGCAGTGGCAGCTGCCAGTGAGTTACCTCGATGCTGACACTGGCTCACAAATAGCTGCTGTACATAACAAAGCTGAACTGATTGCCCAGATTGCTGATGTCACCACAGGGGACCAGACTCAGACAACTACTATCACCCACTTGGAAAGTCTGAGACTTCAAATTCCCACAGGAAAATTAGCAGTGTGTATTCCCCCTGACACCTTGGCCACCCTAGAACAAATAAAGATGCTGAGAAGTAAAAAGGAGCTCCAGCATGCTCTGAGTTTATTTGTTTTTTGGAGAAAACATGCTCCAAACTTCTCTATTATTACTACCCTAGTGACATTATGCCAGATAAGAAAAGGAGTTGGATAAATAGATAGTTCCTTCTTTTTAATAATGGGTCCGTAGTGGGCCAGATTTCTTTTTTTTTTGCAGAAACCTACCAGCAGAAGAGATCCCACCACATGAGACTGATAAAGCCTTCTACCGCTGCTATCATTAGTTCTCATTATCCTATGAGAACATGAAGTGACAACAGAACTGAAGAGTTATACTGTTTTGGTTTTTTTTTTTTACCACATTGGTTGTTTACATGTGTTTTATCTTAAAAATGTTATGATCCTAATAATTTTGAACCTACCATAAACATTGTGTTTGTGTTCCCCTACTCCCAAAATTACTTGTATTAAGAATTGTTAACTTGTTTGTGTAGTTTTTCTGAGATGTATTGTTAGTTTAATTTTTGCCAAGTGTATTTTGTCTTTTTAAATATCTAAACTCAATGAAATATAACCTGGGAGTTAGTACAAGTATTCATGCATATTTGAAATCATACAAATATGTATTATATACATTAGCCTTCTGCCTTGAAAGGCATTGAATTTCATATTTGGTTAAATTTAACAAATAGAACTAAATTTAGGCCCAAAGAGAACATAAGAAAGCCTTTTACCAGCTCCCATGTAACTCAATGTTTTTTGATGTATAATTTCAAGTATGTGTATATGTTTGTAACCTTATTAATGTTAAGGAATTTGATTGTAGCCTATTACTCACCCTGATTACTCACGGGGTGGAGAGAGAGTAGTTAATACAAATTAGCTTACTATTTTATTATAAAGTTTTTTTTTTTGAGAAAGGAGAATTGCAGTGCATTGGGGCTATCTCTTCCTTTTCTTTACTCTTCTCTCTTTCTGTCCACTATACGAAAGGCACCGCCCACAAAGAAGATTCACAGCGAACAACAAAAGAAGAAAAATTATTGAATGCATAAATCACGGGGTGGTGTCAGAGACTGAAATGGTTAATGATTTATGCATTCTAGGAGACTTTTACAGGCTTTTGACTTGCATGATACCTCTGATGAGCAATTGGGCCCCTCCCTCCCTCCAGTGCTGAAGGTGTGAAATCCTGAAAAGGCAAGAAGCCCAGCTCGCAGGCCTTTGACTGTTGATACCTCTGCTGAGCAATCAGGCCCCTCCCTCCCTCTGCTAATTTGGAAAGGCGGGAACCAGGCAAGGCACAAAAAAAAACTCAGCACAGACCCGGGAGATGTTTGGAGGCTCGAGGCACGGCCTGTGACACTGACCATGGATATAACTCACAACTTCTTGGAGTGTGGGGGCTTCCTTCCTTCACCCCCAGCGGATCAAGGCCACCACTTCAGACATGGAAGCATCGTTGAACCACGTGGGCGGTGACTATATACATCTGTCCACCCTCAGCTTTTCTTTCTCTTACTTTCCCTTACTGTCATCCTGGGGTTTTTTTCTCTCCCCTATGCATTTTCTTCGCCCCCCAAAGGTTATCTCTGTATCACATTGTTGTATGACAGCACCCAAACTGCTAGCATGCCTGTTGATACAGAATTGTTAAAATAAACCTTGCCAGTATATGTTTTCAGACACCGATTATTTAGTGTCGTTTCACTTTAATCCACCCCAAGGGAATTATTGATAAAAACCTGAGTTACCCCCTCCCCCCCTTTTCCTGGGGCAGGTCGTAACACGCAGCACTGGGGGAGAGCCTGGAGCTGGGCTGGGCCGTGGGACAGACGCAGGGGAGCCATGGGAGGGTTTGGGACTCCCTGGAGGGAAAGGAGGGATGGATGGGCTGGATGGAGCCACGGGCTTGTGCTCGTCGGAACACACTTGTCCAGGGTGCCGGGATCCGGGTCAAACTCCAGTTACCCTCGTGTCCAGGGATGCAGAGTCTGAGGGATTGGATTTCCCTGTGGGTTTGCAGGACACCAGGAATGAGAGGAAAGGCAGTGCCAGAGCTGTGTCCCACTGGGTTGTGTTTTCCTCTGAGGACAGAGAGCCTGTGGGCTGAGGTGAGGTTGCTGTGAGTGTTGGGATGAGCAATGCAGGGAACGAGGAGCTCGGAATTCCAGGTGCTGATGGAACCATTGCCTTAGGTGTGTTTAGTTTGTGTCTGTGGGAGCTGGGATTCAGGCTGGAGAGTTGTTGTTGAGAACAAAGGGTGGAGGAGAAATTATTGAAAAACTATGAGGAAAAAAAGGAACTTCTGTTATTCGTGGCAAACCTTCTGTTATTCCTTGTACAGTCTTTGCATTCTGTTCTAGGAGTTACTGTCCAGTATCTTTCTAACAAATCCTGTTAGAAATTTAGATGTAGGATTCGAATTTGGGTCTGTTCCCTACAAACTCCTGCAAAACCTGAAGGACTGGGCTGATGACTGCTCTCAGCAAAGGTGGTTTATTAACATTCTGTCAGATTTCCCTCAGCTCTGGGCAAGAAAGGCAAGGGTTTGGGTCAGGAATTCTGCAAGCAAGGCCTGTGTGCCTGTGGATTTCTCGTGTGTGTGGCAGGGCTGGGACAAGGACTCATACAGGAATCGATGGAGATGGCAGAGATGGCCGGGAGTGGTGGCATAGCCCCTGGCATGTGCCCCTGTCTCGGTGCCCCGGGGGGCGAGGGGAGCTGGAGGCGGCAGCTCAGGAAAGGACCCACCGGGGCAGCTCCACATTCCAGCTTGCCTCCCTGCCAGAGGGGCCCTGCCACTGCCCTGCCGGCACAGAGCCCCCCCTGCCTGGGCTGAGGCACAAAGGAGCTGTGGGCACCGCTGCACCTCAAACCCCCCAGTTTCCAAGGCTGTGCATTGAAAGTCAGCAATTCTGCTTGCTCGGGCCTCCCCCAGTTCTCCATTTCTCCTCTCCAGAATGCAACTGGACTCTGCATTCCCTGCAGATGGCGGGGATACCCCAGCTCAGTACAGCCTGGCGGCCCTGCTGCGCTCCTTCCAGCCCCTGCGGGGTCATCGAGGCAGGTCTTTTGCAGCCTAAAATGGACATTGCATCACGGGCCAAGGCATTCCCAGCAGGACTGGACACTCCTGGCCAGGGTGACCAGTCCAGGGAATTCAGACCGGTGACAGTCTGGGGGACATTTTAAGTTGGCTACTTGCAGATTTTGTTGTCCAGAAACTCCAATTCTTTTTGGCACCTCTTGCTGAAATGTTTCCCTGCTGGGGAAGAGGTCAATTAGTCTTTTTAATGGCCCGATTGCCAGAGGTAGGGGAAAAACTCTCAGCATCCCCTACATCCCACATCCACCTGTGGCCAGGGACCAATGGGCAGGAGCCTGCCCTGGACAGGCTTGAGGGATGGTGCTAAGCCCACTATTGCCAAAGTGAAGGATTCTGGCGTTGTCCCTTGGCCAAGATCTATCAGCAAAAGGCAGAAAAAAGGGCAAAGGCTTGAGGAAACTCTGCTGCCATCTAATGAATACTTCTCTCCAGTTTCCTGGAGAGGTTTGAAAAGGTCATAGGTTTGAAAAGAGATTTTGGAATTTTTTCCCGATGCTCGCCCTCCCCCCCCCCCTTGGCGATCCGTTTCTTCCCGGATGGGGGGGACGGAGTGAAGCCGCAAGCACTGGGCAGCGTGTGTGGGGGGGAGCTCTCTCGGGAAATAGGGTTGCCGTGGGGAGAGCTGGCGAGTTTTTTTGTTTGGGAGCTTTTGGGTTTGATCTGCAGAACGCACAGGGAGCGGGCAGCCCGGTTTCGGCTACATCCTTTTCTTTTCCTGACAGGAAGTTTTTTTTCCCCATGGGACACCTCGCGGAGAACGACGGATAGAGAGAGAGACCAACCCATGTCAGAGCGAGGTATTCTGCCTTTGGGACTGCCTGTGGGAAAAAAAGAGACTTCTTCATTGCTGGCTGCGAGCACACGTGGCTCTGAGCGGCTGTTGAACTACCGCGACAGTCCTGCCTTTCCCCCACCCCCTCCCCGGGTTGCCGCGGATTTCTCCCCTCCACCTGAGGAACTGGGACTTTGTTTTGTTTCTGCTGAAAGTTTTTGATTGCACCATTTGTTGTTTATTCAGATTTTGTTAATAAAAAGCTGTTATTTTCCTTTTCCACACTTCCACCTGAAGTGTCTTAATTTCTAAATTGTTATCTTGTTAAACTAAGACAGTGGGGACCCCCAAAAATGACAGAGGAACCCCCCCCCCCAAAAGTGGGTAGGGATCCTCAAAATAAGGAGGGGTTCCAGAGGGGACCCCAATAATGTCCCCACCCTGCATTTTGGGGGTCCAGGGGACCCTCGCTTTCTGCCCCTCTCATGACACAGCATAGGGGGGCCAGATCACCTCACAAAGCTTTTAAAGAAAAGGATAAAAAACCCAAAAATCCCCTAAAAAAATAAAAGTAAAATAAAAATAAATACAACTAAAAAAAAATAAATTAAAAAATAAAAACAAAAGTAAAACAAAAGAAAAAATGAAATAAAAGATAGGAAATAAAAATAAAATAAAATAACAGAATTGAAAAATATATATAATAAAAAAATCATGGCCAGGTTTCACGAACGAAGATTTAGGAAGGCTCTATCCATGTTCGTTACAAGCACGCTGGTGGCTAATGAGGCCAATACGAGATAGACACATCCGATTGCAAAAGACACAGCAGAAAGACTCCTTAGGTGGTATATTCTGCAGGGCACGATTCTTTCTGTGTTGTCTTTTCTCCTCAAGGGTGATCCTCTGTGCGTTCTCAAAGGAAACGGCAGCATTATAGATGGTGTGTCTCCAAACCTCCCGATTGGAGGCCAGAGTAGACCAGTTATGGTGATCAATATGGCCGAGGCCATATTGATGTTGTTTCAGGAAGTCCTTGTATCTTCTCTTCAGGGCTCCTCTCATGCGGCAGCCGGTGGCAAGTTCACCATAAAGCAAGATCTTAGGGAGGTGGTGGTCCTTCATCCTTGAGACGTGCCCTGCCCAGCACAGTTGTGTTCTCAGCAACATGGTCTCAATACTTGTGACTGCTGCTTGTTCTAGAACAGATGTATTGGTCACATAATTTGACCAGTGGATGTTTAGGATCGTACAGAGGTGGCGCTGATGGAAGCGTTCTAGGAGTCGCAGGTGGTGGCGGTAGATGACCCATGATTCAGAACCATATAAGAGAGTAGACAGCAGTATGGCTCTGTAAACACTGATCTTTGTACTTTTCTTCAAGTGTTTATTACGCCATACTCTTCTATGGAGTTTTCCAAAAGCACTGTATGCCTTTGCTAACCTGTTGTCTATCTCCCCGTCAATCTCACCATCCGAGGAGATGAGGCTGCCTGGGTAATTAAACTGCTGGACTGATTTAAGCTCTGACTGGCCAATGGTGATATGGGGATGATGGAAGACTTCCTGAGGTGCAGGTTGATAGAGAACTTCCGTCTTCTTTAAGCTGACTTCCAGCCCAAAGAGCTCAGCAGCGTCTGCAAAGGAGGATGTTAAACGCTGCAGAGCTGCTTGTGTGTGAGCGACAAAGGCGGCGTCATCAGCATAACAGTTTTATAATACAAAAATAAAGAATATTAAAAGGAACGGACGGGAATCCAGGCTGCTGCCGCCTGGTGGTGACCTCGAGGTACTGCGGGTGCGCGATGACTCGCGCGTGACACCTCGTGACTGAAAGCAGTACTGCAGCAAAGAGCGATACGCATGCGCACTTGCTCCACCAAAGCCGAGTGTCACGTGATAAGAAAGGGCAAAATGGCGATGATTTGGTGCATGCTCAGTAATAAAAGGATCCAATGAATCACGTTGTGAGAAAAGGCAGGGCAGTAGCTCTCGCGCATGCGCTGTCATTTGCAAGACGCCCTCGGTCACGTGGTCACTAAGGGCAGCCCTGTACAGATGACGCATGCGCAGTGACTTTGATGACTCTGCAGTGCTGCCTGCGGGTACAGGGGCAGCACTGCAGCGAAGGGACCAGTGCAGTGCCTGCCGCGGCTGCCCTTAAGTCCCTTAGGCCGTGCGCGCACCGAGGGGAAGGGCAGCGGAGAACGGCGACCAGGCAACGGCCCAGCGGAGCCCGCGGGGAGGGCGGCCGGGCCGGCACCGAGCGGGGAAGCAGCGGCCGCGATGGGGCCTGGGCTGTTCCCAGGGCACGCCGGGACCTATGATCTCTCGTCTCTCCCGGGGGGGGAATAAAATGAACATTTTGAGATAAACCCGCGGAAATTAGTGAGGGACATTCTGAGGGTAAAATCGGGGACCGGAAGTTAGGGCAGTCCCCTGAGCGAAAGTCCTCCACTGCCGTACAAAGGATGGCGCCCCCCGGACCAGAAGTCCTCCAATGCCATACTAAAGATGGCGGTCTTTGGCAAGTTCTCCAAGGCCATACTAAAGATGGCGGTCTGCGGCAAGTTCTCCAAGGCCACACTAAAGATGGCGCTGCCCGGACCGGAAGTCCTCCAAGGCCACACCAAAAATGGCGGACGAGGCCCCCCTCGCCTCAGAGAGGCGTGCCTCCGCTTGCCTGAGCTCCACCCCGTCCCCGACCCCACGCCGTGCTCGCAGCGCCGTCTTGGCGCGGTGCTTCCCACTGTGGGGACAGGGCGGGGCGCTCGCCGGCGCTGGGTGCGGGCGGCAGGTTCTCGGGCGGCGGCAGGCACCGGCGCGGGCAGCCCCGGTCGGGGACGCGGCTCAGGCACGAGGACCCCTGGCGGAGCGCAGGCCCGGCGCTGAGGCGGCTCTGCGTCCGCGCTCGGCGCCCCTATCCCGTATTCTCCCGCCCCGTCCCTTTCCCGTCCCGCTCCGCTCCCGCCCCGCTCGGTCCCGCGGTGCCGCGTTCAGATGTGCCCTGGGATTCCAGTTCCTCGGGGGGGATCTGTGCTGACTCAGGTACAGAGGAAGTGTATCTTGGAGTACCCGTTTATTCACCCGTTGGGCTCGGAAGAGACACAAGGGACATGAAATCCCAGGGAAACTACACTTGCTGTAGGGCCTGGAGTGAGAAGCAGCCGAAGCTGTTTGCTCTTTGCTCGTTCCCGAGCTTCCCCTCAGTTCCCTGGGACTCCAGATAATCACACCTCATCTTGGCATTGCCAGGGGCCTTGCTGAAGAATTTCAAAACGTGGCACTGAGATTTTCTGTAGTTGGAATTGATTTCTCTTTCAGGACACGTCTCACTGGGCAGTCTGTGTTTTAATACTTCCCAGAACAGGATAATTACAGTGGAAGAAAGCAGAGGAAGCCCAGAGCCTGGACTGCGAAGGCCCAGGCCTCTGCCAAGCCTCTACCAGCCTCTGCCCAGCCAAGCTACTTGGTGTTGATTGTGCCTAGTGCTGGTGCCACACTGTCTGCTCAGGGCTTGTTCCTCACCATTCAGTTCCCAATGAGACGGGAGCAAGAGACAGAAAATCCCACTGCTACTGGGGCTGAATTGTCTCCAGTGCCTGGGGGCCGGGCAGGACTTTGCCCCAATGTGTGCATTGCTCTGCAGCGGCTGGGGAGGGATCCCAAAAGTCATCCCCCCACGTGCTGTGCTGCACAGCACAGCAGGGGCTGGGTAGCCCGGTTCCCAGCTGGGGGACCCCAGGGGAGGCCGTAGTGGGACTGAGGGGCTGCTGCTCTCTGGTGATCTCTGGGTTTGCCCTGGAATCCCAAAGGCTCTGCCTGCGTGGGGGGATGAGGCAAAGGTGACTAAATTGCTTTATTGTTTAGTGTTCTGGTGCTGAGCTAATGCTTTTGGCTTGTTCTGTGTCAATTCCCAGCCTCACTTAGGGCTTCCTGTGGAGCATGAAGTGCTGCTGCTGCCGGGAAAGAGAAATCCTTTGGGAAACTGGGATACAAACAGCAACTCTGTGAATTGTTCAGCTTTTCATAGGTAAGAGCAGGTTTTAGGGAAGAAACCCCTCTAGTGAGTAATCAGAACAGAAAGATGGAAGCCAGGAGTCTTTGACTTTGGCAGTGCACGTAATTTTCTTGTGCTCCTCTCTTTCAGGACGGGGAAAATCATTGACTTGGGTCCAGTGATGCCAAATGCGTTGGGGTGCGAGCAGTCAAAGGCAACAGGCTCCAGCCCTGCTGACCAGCACTGGGGGCACCTGGTCCTGCCTGTGGGGTGGGGTAAGTCAGAGGGACACATTTCTCTTCTTCTGGCTGTTGGCATTAGCTCTCTGGGAAATGGCTCTGTTTCCCACTCCAGGCTGGTCTTTGCCATGTGTACTGGGAAGGGTCAAGAGGAAGAGAAGGGGCGAAGGGCCAGGTGAACGCGCGGTCACAGAGTTGTGGGGTTGGGCTGTGCTGAGAGGGGCAGGTGGGTCCCCGTTGGTGAGCCTGAGCCTTGGTTTGGGGGTTCAGGAGCCCGGGGGGCTGAACTTTGGGGTGTTTGTGCAGCTCTACCAGGGATGGAGCTGACGCAGCACTGGGGGAGAGCCTGGAGCTGGGCTGGGCCGTGGGACAGACGCAGGGGAGCCATGGGAGGGTTTGGGACTCCCTGGAGGGAAAGGAGGGATGGATGGGCTGGATGGAGCCACGGGCTTGTGCTCGTGGGAACACACTTGTCCAGGGCGCTGGGATCTGGGTCAAACTCCAGTTACCCTCGTGTCCAGGGATGCAGAGTCTGAGGGATTGGATTTCCCTGTGGGTTTGCAGGACACCAGGAATGAGAGGAAAGGCGGTGCCAGAGCTGTGTCCCACTGGGTTGTGTTTTCCTCTGAGGACAGAGAGCCTGTGGGCTGAGGTGAGGTTGCTGTGAGTGTTGGGATGAGCAGTGCAGGGAACGAGGAGCTCAGAATTCCAGGTGCTGATGGAACCATTGCCTTAGGTGTGTTTAGTTTGTGTCTGTGGGAGCTGGGATTCGGGCTGGAGACCTGTTGTTGAGAACAAAGGGTGAAGTAAACGTGTTCCACGGATGTGTAAGGATGGACTGAGAAGCAGAGAAAGGGAGTATTTCTAAACTGTATGAATATTCCCGCAGATGTGGGATGGAGCAGCGATGGGGGTGATTGAGTTTGTCCTGGCCTAAAATTCTCTTGAATGTTTCCAAGCAGAAGTGGGAGGTTGTCTTGCCCTTCCCCAAAGCACTGCAAGCACATGGGAGTAGCTCAGTGCTGGCCCAGTTCTGAGACATAACCATGTGGGAGAGGTTTAAGTCTTAATGACAACACTGTTGTCTCTTGATGGCAAAGACTGGGCCTTACAGTCCCAGCCTGATGAGGGAGAACAGGAACTTCTGTTCTTCATGGCAAACCTTCTGTTACTCCTTATGCAGTTTTTTCTTTCCGTCGTAGGAGTTGCTGTCCAGAATCTCTCCAACAAAACCTGTTGGAAAGTTAGAGGTAGGATTTGAATTTGGGTCTATTCCCTACAAACTCCTGCAAAGCCTGAAGGTCAGGGCTGATGAATGCTCTTAACAAAGGTTTATTAATATTCCGTCAGATTTCCCTCAGCTCTGGGCAGGACAGGTAAGGGTTAGGGTCAGCAATTGTGCAAGTAAGACCTGTTGATTTCTCCTGTGTGTGTGTCAGTTTGGCAGGGCTGGGACAAGGAGGACTCGTGCGAGCACCTCCAGAGACAGTGGGAATGGGAACGTGCTGCAGAGAAGGAAAATTCCATGTGGTAGGTGCTGAGAAATTTGTACTTCCCCTGTCCTGTGCTCTGCACTTAGTTATGGGTCAGCTGCAGAAATTTCCTGGGGACCCTGGGAAATGATCCCTGGTCTGCTGAAAAGTGGGAGAATCCTGCTGTCAAAATGCAGCCCCTGAGGAGGGGCCCAAAAGAGCAGGACCTGGGTATGCAAGTGTGGGAGAAACAAGGGAGAGAGCAATGTCTGGGTCATCCTCTGCATCCAGGAGGGAGAGCACCAGGAAAGGCCATGGACTAAACCACTGAAGTGCTGTTCCCCAGGGAGCCCCTGCACAGCACTGAACTTGTTTCTGCACTTGCTGTCCCTTTCCCAGCGGAGCCGAAGCATCAGGTGCGACTGTTGCGGGGATGGAGCTGCCAAGGACAAAGTGGGAGGGTGTTTGCAAAGCAGGGGTGTAGAATGAAGTCTTCACTTGCTTTATTTACCTCATTCCACAGAATTGGCACAAGAGGAATTACCTCAGAGGGGCTTAACTCCAAATAAGCCCTGAATATCCCAGGAGGTTTCAGCTGGGAGAAAACCACCCTAAAAATAGCCAGTGGGGATCATCAGGTTTTCCAGCCAAGGAAAACAAGGACAGTGATGAGGGAGTAGGGTTCCAATTAATAATGATTTGATGGGAATGATTTCTGTATGTTTTACAGTCCTTTTTATTCCTGGAATGATTTTAAAATTATGGCCAAAACAATCAACTAATTTGGAGATTTAGGGTTAGGGTTAGGTGTACCGGGGTGGGCGCGGCGGCAGTCACGAGAAGCGCCGCCGAGCCAGGGATCAGCTACCCCAGCCAGCTTCTCCCGCGGGCAGCTGTTTTCTGGGCTGTTGGTTGTTGAAGCCCCTGCAGAGAGACAAATGTGACACAGACACCTCTCTGGAGGTGTGAGCTCAGCTCAGGACAGGGCGAGGTGGCTCACACGGGCAAGGGCAGCCTCTTGCTGCTGCTGCGGCTGGACCGGTTTTCAACCCAAAAAGGGAGGGAGATTTTGGGGATGAATCGTTCCCAGGGATGTGTCTGGTTGAACGAGGCGCATCACAGCAACATTCAAAGAGCCTCAAATCCTGGAATTTGGGTCTTTCCAGTGATTGCTCGGTGGAAGCTCTTTGGAGAGAGGGGAGTCACGGCAGGTGTGCTGTCCCACACTCGGAGGGCAGGCGGCATCGCTTCCACGTGTGCTCCCAGAGAACCGCCACCTCTCCGAGGCTGGGAGAGGGAGAGCGGCAGGCGGATTTCTTGGCTGCGCCAGGTGGAGGGAATCCCTCACCCCCCGCCCCTGGGCCTGCCGGGGAGAACCGGCACCCGCTGCTGCCGGTGCCCGGGTGCACGTGCCTGGCGTCCCGGCACTGCCGGATCCTGCCCGTCCGTTCCTTGTGGCGGAGCGCGGCCGGGGGAGCTGGGCATCCGCGGCTCAGGGGCCGCGCTGCCGCGGGGGGGGAAGTTGGAGGGGCCTTTCCCCCTCAGTTTCACTGGCCTGTACATCTTAAAACATTTAGCAGTGTATTTTTCTGACCTCTTGAGAAAAATAAATTAACGTCCCTGAAAAAGCAACCCTGAGCAGTTTTTGATAATTGCAGGTGTAACGTCCTTAACATTCTTAACACAAGACAATGTGTTAAGAGGCCCATATGTGTTTGGGTGGCTTTGTACTCTAGACAGTGGATTTGTTAGACTGGCAGAAATGCTTGTCCACCTGGAAGTGTGCTGCCATAATCAATATTCCCTGCTTAAGAATTAATTGGTTTTTTTACTTTTTTTTTTTTTCTGTACAGATTGTGGATAGTTTGGGGAAAATGTCTGTGATAACTAAATGAAATATGTTTAAGTATTTCCTTTCTAGAGGGGTGGCTTGTTATTTTGTTATGAATCCTCAAGGAAACGAAACCAGAGTCTGATTTGCCATTGGGTCCCTGCAGTTCATAATCTGCTGGACCAGGGTTTTTGTGGACAAGATAGCTATTAACAAAATGCAAACTCTAAGATGAGCTAAATAGCTACAAAAGAGAAATGGTTTCCAAAGAATTGGATATCTGTTTTCTTTTGGAGTAGCTTTGCCTAAGGCAGGGATGCTCCAGTGTCTGCACCTTCTTCCAGCTTCTTCCCGCGAAGGTGCCACACGAGCACATGTCCCCAGAGCACCAAACTTGGGGTGTTGTGTATAAAGTGAAAAGCAAAACAGCTTTCCTCCTCTGCAGTAGCTCAAGGTTTGCAGTCCTGTGCCAGGCAGTTGTTCTGAGCTGCAGTATTTCCCTGTGCCGAAGCCGAGGGAGAACCAGAGAACCCCCGGCCCATGCCAGGGACTAGACAGGATTTTCTGCCCAGCCCCCTCCAACCCAGCGAGGGGCAGGTTGGGAACGAGGTCCTGTGAGGGCTCTGCCTACCTTTTCATCCTCTCTGTATACATATTGAGAAGAACTTGTTGTTGCCAGCCTGAGTCAAATGAAAATACATTGGTGTGTTAAGGGAAAATATAAATACGTTGTTTTAGTAGGAAGCATTGGGCTTTACAGATAAAGCAAAGGTGGCTCTCTGTGGGGAGAATCTATTTTCTGTTCGGGTTCTACTGCACAAAATTAACATCAGTTTAAAGGCATAGAAGGATGCCTTTAAGATCTTGGATCTTAAAGACCTTGGAGCATGTGAATCTCTTTCCCTTCACCATCCCCAAGAGGTCTAGTCTTGGTACTCGCTGGAATTCTTACTGATTTGTCAAACTTTTGTTCTATACTAGAACAGTTCTGGCAGTAGGAGCAGCTGATGACAATTGTTTGTAATAGACCCTAAAAAGCCCTCCCAGTCTGTGTTTAATGAAACAGCTTGAGTGCTTTGTCACTGGTTTCTTAGGGCTTAAATCCAGAGTTTGAAATGATACCTTGTGGTTGAGTGAGTGTCTTCCTGCTGAATTCAGCAGGCATTCAGTGAATTTGGGCTTCTGCAGGTGAATTCAGTCTGGTGGTATGCTTTTGTTTGTTTCCGTACTTGTGACGGTGAACCAAATGTCTTTTTCCCTCGCCATGGGCACTCTGAGGAGACCAAATGTCCAGAATGGTGCCGGTGACTTTGCTTGTGCGCCTGCTGGGTGGAGGAGCTGGTTTGGCTCTGTGTGGCCCTGCTCTGGAGGCCGGCAGGGCGCTCTCTGGGTGCCTTGCAGCGCTGCCCTGGGAACAGAGCAGCCCACGCTGGGCTGTTCCTCAGGGCAGCTCTTGTACTCTCTCTGGTCCTTTGCAGTGGAGGAGGTGGACCAGCTGAAGAGCCTGTTGCAGCCGAAGCAGCGCGAGCTGGTGCTGGCCATGCTGAAAGCAGAGGAACTGCCCTGCCACCTGAGATGCTGAGGAAGGGCTGAATTGATGGTTACCACGACAACCCATGGGCTGTAGCTGAGCTCCACCCACCGCCTGCCCAAGGAACTGCAGGTAATGGAAAGCCAGCTTGTGACCCCCAACTCTTAAGGGCTTCAAAGACGGTTGGGTCATTTCTGAGTTCCTTGGAAAGAAACGCTACTGCTCCTGTTTCTGCCGGACCCATGTGGCAGCCTGCATGCTGAGGATAGAGGGGCGGTTGTGCCGAGTTCACGGGAAAGGGAGGAAGGAGCACACTGTGCATATCCTTTTCCTTTCTGCGCATTTGGAGACTAAGCAACTCCTGCAGATATTGGGGCTCTTGGAGTCCTGTGGATGCAGAGTAGGATGGGGGCCAAGGGGCAGGAGGACTTTGCAGGGAGGATGCTGCCCCAGAGGGACAGGCAAACACGACTTGTGCTCCGGGCTCGTGGTGTCCGGAAATGAAAGCGGGGGCTCTGCAGGCGCAGCGGCCGCAGTGGGGGCTGAGGCAGGGCCCCCGCTTGCCACAGCCCCTCCTCATGGGAAAGACCCTGCCAGCCACAGGCAGGCAGCAGGACCAGTCCCAGCTGCTCTGCAAGGTACAGGCCAGGCAGCTCTTGAAGCGCTGTGCAGAGCTCAGCCCACAACAGAAGCTTCCAGGAGAGGCTGTTCTGCTGCACCACAGCCTCCTGCCTGTTGGGGACAGGGCAGGGCATCCTCTGCTCCCTGAGGTGCATTGACAGTGCCCTGTCCAGACAGTGCTCAAGCCTCACACAGGAACCCCTGGGGCAGGTGGTTCAGGGCTGAGGATCACCCTGGCCAAGGGCCCTGACAGTCCTGGGTGCTCAGTCCCTGTCAGTTCTCCTGCCCTGGCACCACCCTCATGCCTGACCCCAGAGGTGTCCAGCCCTCTGACCTGCCCTGAGGAGCCCCCAGGCTCATGGTGGTGCCCCCAGGAAGGCTCTGACATTGCCTCTGAGACACTACTGCAGAGACACCAGCACTGCTACCAGTTCCACAAGCCCTCAGGGCCTACACAAAGGCAAGGACACAAAGGGACAGAGTGGAAGGGAGAAGATCCCAGAGCTGAAAAGGGCACGTCCTGCTCTAGTCCATTGCCAAGGTTCCCAGGAAGCAGCAACCCTGACTCCCAGGCAGCAGAGGCAGCCAAGGCTGTGAGGGACAGCTCTGGGGACTACCAGGGCTCTGCTCAATGGGTTCTCTAAGCTCTTGGCTCCTGACCATCCACCTGCCTGCTGGGGGTGCCCAAGGTGTAGCAGAGATGGGAATAGATGAGAACTGAGACAAATCACTTCCTGCTGCTTAAGCAAATTCAGCTCAACTTGGAGCCTGGATCCATATGTCCACAAGGTCTCTGAATCACAAAACACCCTTTGGAGGCCAAGAATAATATTGCAGGTCTGTATAAATAAAAATGCAAACAAAGCAACCAACTGCCAACTCACAAGAAAACCCAAAAACCCAATCCAAAACCCACAATAGAAGCATTATATCTATTATCAACAGCTGGTCTTGGAGTTTCCTCAGCTCCTCTGAAGTCCTGTGAGCATGAGGAGCACTTTATCGTTGCTGGAATTGTCCACTGTTGACAACATTCACTGCTGTTTGAGTTTGGGAACACCCCACTTGGATACACTACTCCAGAGTGTAAAGGTCTCCGAAAGGATGATGAACATCGGAACCCGTTGGACCCACAACCCTGCGATTAATGCAACATTGATTTGTATGCTTTTGCTTGGACTGTGTTGCATTGATGGAACTGTAAGTTGGGGTCAGAATGCATACTTAAATTTACTCCAGGAAGTTACCCACAGTTATAATCTTTCCAAATGCTGGGTCTGTGCTCAGTTGCCTAAGAACTCACGGAGTGGATCCCCAGTTATTGGAACACCTTTAGCTATGGACGATATGAAGCTAACAGACTGACCGGGCTTTACAATTTGTATTTGAATTTGATCTTGACCCATTTGCGCTTAACAAAACCTCGGTTAGTTGTGTGCAACGATGTTCACAGGCTACCATTGAAGCCGGTAAAGGGGAAAATTCAGAAGACAAGGGCTGTGGAGAAACTCTATTTGTGGGGAAGTTTCCATATTGTAATTCGTATTGGAGTTATGGGGCAGCAAACGTGGAATAAAGTGCAAACTAGGAAAGGGGGGAAATCTACTGCTCCCAGAGGATGGCCTGTACCACAAGGAAAAGGATGGTACTGGTTATGTGGGAACACTGCACGAAAGGTTTTACCTTTAGGATGGAAAGGTGAACGTACCTTAGGATCCACTTATCCACCCATTACCATGATGGCCCAATTAGAAACAGGGTGGACCCAAACATTCCTTAAGCATTTTAAACATAGTCCAGACCGATTTGTCCTGAGACCGACTGCATTCCATAGCTTTGCCAGGTGGTTCTTACCTTGGCTGAGAGTAAGTGAATTGGAGAAGTCAATAGTTAATCTTTCTGCCATAATGGAAACATTGTGGAATGCTACTACAGATGCTATAGCAGCCCAGCAGTTAGAAATAAGCAGCCTTTCACAGATAACTGCAAAACAGAAGGGCTTTGGACATGCTATATGCCAAAGAAGGGTGTGTGTGCACAGTAATCAATACCAACTGCTGTAGCTATGTAGATCAACATAAACGTATTTCCACTGATCTGTCAGAAATATGGGAACGAACAAAAACCTTACACCAAATAACCCTAGTAGATACCTCATGGGGATTTGGAGAGCTACGGAGTAAACTGACATGGTGGCTTCCTGATATTAACTGGTTGAAAAAATTGTTTTTTACCATTCTAGGAATTGGACTATTAGTACTGATGACCAGCGATAATGGCCCAGTGTTCCCTCTGGTGTTGTAAAAGGTAAAAACTTTACCTTATAGGGACTGGAAACGGAATGAAATAAGACACTAAGTTGAAACAGAAAAATATTTTAAAAAGACTCCAAATGGGAATAAGATGTTATAAAAGCAAAAGAATTTGCACTATTTTTAAAGAAAAGGGGGAGTTGATAAGGGAAAATGTTAAGTTGCCATGTAATTGACGTAGTTTAATAGGTGCAATTTTAAGGTTGGCGTGCTGTTGCTAAGATAGGAGCCGTGTTGCCGGTGAGCAGCCAATGGGGAGTTGCCCAGAGGCAGCCAATGGGAAAGGTGCATGATGGCGGGAAGGGGCAGCCAATAGGAGAGTGTGCAGTGTAGCAAAATGTAGCCAATAGACAGCCAATGGGACACCGAGCAGACGGGCAGCCAATGAGGAGCTGTCACCACGGGAAGGTGCTGAGGGACTGCGATGCTCTGAGAGCAAGGTGGAAAGTTCAGAGAGGAAGACTCTAAGCCTTCATCCCCTACGACCACCAGAGAGAAGTGCTCAGATACCAGGAGGCGGGTACCGAGATTTACATAGAGCACCACCCACTCTTGCACAGGTTATGAATATGTAAAAATATGCAATGAATATGTATGAGCTAACTGGATAAAACAGAAGCTGTGATGGGGGAGCAGTACGTGCCAGAGCTATCCCCTGCGCGTCAGGTGCTGTAATAAACAAATACCGACTTGATAGCACCTGTGGCTATTGGGTTTTACTACCACTGCTTTTTCTCAGCATCAGTAGGTAGGAATGATTTGAGTTTTGTTACACCTTTGATTCCCCTGAGGTGACCAGACTCTTCTGTAGTAGAATGTTTATATTTGTTAATGTCAAATTCAACCAAAGAACTGTATTAAGGAGCAGGAGTGGAAGTGAAGGGAGTTGCTGACTAACCTGTTGAACTCCTCCAATCACTGCCCCAGAAGGAGGGTCCATGGATTCTGCCTCTGAATCCTGGTTTGCATCCCATCTTTCCTACAGGTGTAAGACTCAAGGGGTGGGGAACATCCTGATCTACGCAAACTGGTAACATCATGAGTAGAATAACGTGTTTGATTTGTTCCCAACTGCAATGGACACTCTGGATTTTAATGTTATACCCTGTTATTATAATGCTGTTATTTTTCTGGTACTCATTATAAACAAATATATATATGAGTGTACTATGTAACCCAAAACAAGAGGATACCAATCATTCCAAAAATACATACATTGATATAACAATGCTTTTTTTCCCAAATTGGTAATTAATTCCATATGATGCTCTGTTTAATATTGCTAACCGTTAATATTTTTGCAACAACTTGAAGTTGTAATTGTAATATAGGCAGCACCCTTTTAAACTACAATAAAACTTGGGAGATTGATGTATCCCAACTGTCTTAGTTTAACAAGATTACAACTTAGAAATTAAGAGACTTCAGGTGGAAGCGTGGAAAAGGAAAACAAACAGCTTTTTATTAGCAAAATCTGAATAAACAACAAATGGTGCAATCAAAAACTTTCAGAAGAAACAAAACAAAGCCCCAAATCCCCAGGTGGGCGGGAGAAACCTGCGCAACCCGGGGTGGGGGGAGGCAGGACTGTCGTGGCAGTTCAACAGCTGCTCGCAGCCACATGTGCTCGCAGCCAGCAATGAAGGAGTCCCTTTTTCCCACAGGCAGTCTTGAAAGCAGAACACCTCGCTCTCAGATGGGTCAGTCTCTCTCTCTCAGTCATCCTCTGCGAGGTGTCCCATGGGGAAAAACTTCCTCTCAGGAAAAGAGAAAGAGGCAGCCAAGAACCAGGCTCCTGCTCTGTCCGGTCCCAGACCAAACCCCAAAAACCCCCAAACAAAGGACACTCCAGCTGTCCTTGTGGCCACTGTGCTTCCCCGCAAGACCTCCCCCTCTCTCCACTCCTGTGCTGCCCCCCACCTGCAGCCCCGCTCTGCCCCCACCCCCTCTCTGACTCCCCCTATTCCGGAAGAAACAGATGGGGGGGATGGGGATGGGACCCTAGGGAAGAGAAAGAAAATTCCAACATCTTTTCAACCTATGACGCCAATATACTTGGTGATAACATGCGCATGTACAGTGGATGCTGTTAAAGCCTGGAGGCCAGAGGTACTCTTCATAGGGTAAAGATAATTGACTGCAGTCATGGGGGATTCTGTAGCAGGATGTTCTAACCCAATAATACCTAGATCAGAGAATGCAAACAATACAAGCTCTCATACAACTTTTTCTGCTGGCACCAGGGTACTGTTTTGGTGTTGAATTGTGCTAAAACCAGCCTGGTTCACCAAACCTCAAACACACATCCTGCTTTTTGAAGCAGCATTTGACAGATAATCTTCTCACTGGCCTGTAAATCTGTGGCTACCAGTCCATCACTTTATAACTATAAAAACCCAGTCCAACTTTCGTATGGCAGAGTCTTCCACAGACTTCCTTGAACTGTGGAACTTCTCCCATGAAGCAGGGATGTCTCTTCATGGTCATCCCCCAGGATGTATTGTGCTCATCACTGGGCACTGGCAGTTCCAGGGGGAACATGGGCTGTGACATCACGGCTCTGGGAGCTGTGGGATCATGTGAGTTCTGGGGCCACTCCACAGTGGGGGATGGAGACCATACAATGATGGAATCCTGGAATGGTTTGGCTTAGCAGGGACCCTAAAGATCATCTCATTCCAGCCTGAGCAACCTTCTACCAGACCAGGCTGCTCAGAGTCCCATCCAACCTTTCCTTCGGTGTTCCCAGGGATGGGACATCTACAGCCCCTGTGCACAGCCTGTGCTAGGGCCTCTCCACCCTCACTGGAAAGAAACATCTTCCTTAGATCTCACCTAAATGGATCCCCTCCAGTTCAAAGCCATTCCCATTCTCCTCTCTCCACAGGCCCTGCTGAACACTGTCCCATCTTTCTTCTGGGCCCCTTCAGGTCCTACCTGGCTGCACTGAGGCCTACCCAGGCCCTTCTCTTCTCCAGGCTGAGCAACCCCAACTCTCTCAGCCTTTCCTCAGAGCAGAGGTGCTCCAACCCTCTGATTGTCCTTGTGGCCTCCTCTGGATGGGGCCAACATGCTGGGAACAGAGCTGGGATGCACCTGCATCACCAGTGTGATCCAGGCTGCACCTGCTGGTGCCAAGCAGAGGCTGTGGCCACGCCCCAGGGGCTCCCTGGTGCATCCATTGGTGCTTCCCAGCCTCTGCCTGCTGGGACACCTGGAGCTGTGCCCATGCACGGGGAGTACTGGCCCCCGCGGGGCTGGGAGTGACAGAGTGACCCTAGTGTGCACATGGATCTGGCCAAAACCAGGACCAGCAGAGACCTTCCAAGCCCTCCCTATGGCACCAGTCCCCCCTGCCCTGCTGCCCGCAGTGCTGGGGATGAGCCCAGGACATGGGAGGTGTCTGGGCTGAGGGTGCACATGGCTGGGACAGATGTGAGGCTGATATCCAGCTGTTGTTCTCTTGGCTGCACACAAGCATCACACCCCCCTCTCCTCACTAGCCAGTGATGGTTTCAAATGCTCCTAACATCAGCCATGGAGGCTGCTCAACATCCCTTGAGGGGGCTGGCCTTGGAAACTGCCAAAGCATGGGAGCTCTGTGGTTCCCAAAGGAAAGGAGAGAGGAAAAAATGACCAGGAGCAGTGCAGGAAGCCAGAATGACAGAGGTGAAAAGCTGGTGATCCTGGGTGCATGTGAAGTGTTTGTGGGTTTAGTAGGCCCTTGGTATCTCTTGCAGTCTTGTGGGGATGTTTGTGGTGGGGCAAGTCCAGAGGAACATTTTTGATCAGCAGTGTGTAGAACATGAGCTTTGGAAAAAGGAAAGGTTCACAGAATCACGAATCACAGACTCACAGACTGTGCTGAGTTGGAAGGGGCCCCACAAGGATCATTAAGTCCAACTCCTGGCCCTGCACAGGACCATTCCCAAGAGTCAGACCGTGTGCCCAAAAGTATCATCCAAACGCTTCTTCAGCTCTGGCAAGCCTTGAGGCCATGACCTGGGGAGCCTATTCAATGCCCAGCCTAACCCTCCTCTGACACAATTTTAGGGCATTCCCTCAGGTCCTGTCACTGGTCACCACAGAGAACAGACAGTTCCTACCCCTCCTCTTCCCCTCACAAGGAAGTTGTAACTGCAATGAAGTCTCCCCTCAGTCTCCTGTTCTCCAGCTGAACACACCAAGTGCCCTCAGCCACTCCTCATACAGCTTCCCCTCAAGGCCCTTCCCCATCTTTGTTACCCTCCTTCAGACACTCTCTAATGGCTTACAGTCTTCTTTATATTGTGGTGCCCCAAAATTGCCCCAATATTGAGGTGAGGCCGCCCCAGGTCAGAGCAGAGCAGGACAGTCCCCCCTCTGACCTGGCTGGCGACGCTGGGCCTGATGCCCCCCAGGACAGGGTTGGCCCTCCTGGCTACCAGGGCACTTCTGATTCATAGCCAACTGGCCACCCACCAGGACCCCCAGGTCCCTTTCCTGGAACTGCTTTCCAACATCTCGTTCCCAGTCTGTCCATATATCCAAGGTTGCCCCATCTCAGGGGCAGAATCTGGCACTTCCCCTTGTTGAACTTCCTATGGTTGGTGATTCCCAGCCCTCTGATTTATTGAGGTCTCTCTGCAGGGCCTCCCTACCTATGAGGGAGTCAACAGATCCTCCCAGTTTTGGGTCATCTGCAAACTTGCTCATTGTCCCTTCCAGTCATTGATGAAGATGTTGAAGAGCACAGGGCCTAAGATGGAGCCCTGTGGAACCCCTCTAGTTACAGGAGGTCAGTCTGATGTCACCCCAGTCACCCTTTGTGCCTGACCCATAAGCCAATTGCTCACCCACCCCATGATGTGTTTACCAGCTGTGGGCTGGATAGTTTGTCCAGAAGGATCCTGGGAGAGACATTGTCAAAAGCTTTACTGTCCTAGTTAGAACAGCTGGGACCGATTCATCACTGGATGGGTGTAGCCCAAAACTGTGTATTCTATAGCCTTCCATACCATTTCCCAGAAACTGTTGTCAGTAGAGGCCTGCGAGGTGGGGGGATGTTCCTATCCTCATGCTCTTTTATGGAATTCCCCACTCTGAGGGAAGGACTGAGCATCCTTTTATGGAATTTCCCGCTCTGGGCGAGGGACTGAACATTCCTGCCTGAGCTGGAGAATATATAAACTTGGAGTTTCAGAACCTTTTTACCACTCGTGGGATCCAGAGGAAGACTGCAGCTCACCGCTCTCAACCAGACTGCACCTTACCGCTCTCAACCGGACTGAGACCACCACCGTCGGCTGGACTGCAGTCACCACTTTTGGCAGGACTGCAGCAGTTCTCCCACCGGCAGGTTTTTCCCCACTCCCTTTGCTTTGGACTCGGGGGGGGGGGGGGCAGGGAGCACCGCTTTTTTTGTGCCCTGGAGTGCTGGGTTGTACATTTGGGCTTTGTGGGTTAGGACCGGTTGCTTGTCTGTGTGGTCATACTTATTGTATTATTTTATTAAATTGTTATTCTGACTTGTAATCTCTCTTTTGAGTTGGGTTGGTTTCCCCTGCTGGTTAACTTTTAAACCAGCACATTTACTGAAATCCAAAAACCCCAAAGAGTTATGACATTTCTTAGAGATTTAGCAGCAGAAGCCTGGAGGGAGTGTAGTGGCATAGATATTGTGAGCGTGGGATGGTGGTGCTCCATCTGTTCAATTAATAGTGAGTGAAAAGGATTTATGGACTCCCATAGACACTGATCACAAAATCCAACAGGGCTATGCTCAACTATGGGACGTAAAAGGCCCTGATGGGCAGGAAATTGTGTTCCTCCCCACTGTGTCAATGGATATGTACCATGGTGTTAACAGCACAAGCAGATCCTGCTGTAAGAGCATATAAGCCAGCAAAGCTGAAGAAAGTCACCTCATGGGTGACCAGGAAAATAATGTCTGTTGCCCTTCTCTCTGCCCACACAGATACTCCCACCTGTGCATCCAGGTGAGCATCAGTGTGGGCACAGAGAAGAGCCCACCCGGAGCTGGATCATGGGGTTTATGGACACACAGGTTCCTTTTGACACAGGGGAATGGAGATGTCTTCACTCGAGGTGCTCACGTGTCCATGTGCAATACAGGGAATAGATTTGATATGGATTTATCCATCAGACATTGTGCAAGTCACAGAGATCTTTTTGGTTCAAGGCATCCAGAACACACTTCTGTGTGGGAAGGGCTGGGCCTGGTGGAAGGGCTGGGTGTGGACATTTTGGCATGGCCAGGGCTCTTGGGGAGGTGTTGCCCTGCCAAGCCAAGTGCTGGCAATTCCCTACCAGAAGTGATGCAGACGAGCCCAGGAGTTGGCACAGGGCAGGTTCCTGGGGACAGGGACAAAGTCTGTCCCTGGGAGCTGCAGGGAATGTCTGTAAACCCCCTGAGCTGTAGGGGATGGAAGTGGGGTTGGGAAGGGAAGGGGGAAGAACACGGTGAGAGGAGGAGCTGGAGGAGCAGCTCCAAGGTTCCCAAGCTCCCAGCCCTTGCCCAGCCCAGCAAAGCCCAAGCAAGCCCAGCCTGGACCCCCCAACCCCGTTTTCCCAGCTCAGGAGCTCTGTCAGAGAGAACAGCCCGGGCTGGGTGACTCTCCCTGGGCACTGGCCATGCTGGAGCGCTCCCTGGGCTGGCTGCGGGAGGGCCTCACCGGGGCATAGGTTGTGTTGCTGTTCAGCTCTTGCACACGAGGCTTTAGAGAGAAAAAGGAAAGCCCGTTATTTCCCCTGCTGGCTGCAAGTCCTGCACAAGCCTCTGGTCCTGGGCTACAGGAGAGCTGCAGGGAGCTGCAGCTGCCTTCAGTTTTGGTTTGATTATTTTCCCTAGTTTAAACCCCTAAATTTTACATGTGACATTCCATCATGAAGTATTTTTTCCAGGGAAAATATTACAGATGATACCGAGAAAATAAAATATTTTCCTTGGATGAAAATTTATCTCATAAATATCTCTATCTACAAGTGCTTCCCTTCAGTTCTTGGCGGAAATGGCCCTGTGGGACTTCCCAACCTAAACCACTGGTACAGACCCTGAGAGCCACATCCCATGCCCAGGCCCTGCTCCCTGGTTTGGCACCAAGGCTGTGCCACAACTCACCCTGTTCCGTCCAACATGGGCGATGGTGGAGTCTGGTGGGGGGCAAAAAGCACAGAGTGAGCCCTTCCCATTCTGAGAGGGACAAGCCCCACCCTACCTTTGAACAGCAGATCCCTGGGGTCAGCACTGAATCCCCTTCCCTCTGTACCCCTAATCTCATCCCATTCCTGGCAGCAGAGGAAGCTACCCTTCCATCTGTGAATGCAGAGCAGGGATGGGGATCTGTTGTCACCTTTCCTGTGCAGGCTGTGTGTGCAGGGAAGAAGCTGGGGAGCAACAGTATGGGGAGAAATCTGCCCTTGTTCAATGGGAGTTGTTTTGCAAATCCCACTGGGAGATAAATTGCTAGGATTGCATGTGGAATTGGGAATGGCCCTGCAATGAGAGGAGGGGATGGAGAGGATGGAAAGGGGGTTTGGGGCAGGTCCTGTTACTCGGTGCAGCTCCTGAGGCTGCGGCACAACCGGTCAATGGTCTCTGGGTTGCTGATGATGCCAGAGGCAGCCAGGACACAAGAGGGGGGTCAACCAGAATGGGGAGTTGGTATTTCATTGTCATCAATCCCTTCAACCTCTTGGTTGGGAACTTGCTGCTGTCTGGAGAGAGTTGGGAGAAAGGGTTTTGGGGTCTGTGTCCAGACCCTGATGAGCTCTTTGGAGTCATTGCCATGGATGATTGTGTCTTGCATCGGGTCCACGGCTGGAGACAAGGCCGGGGCAAGCCCGGCTCCTCCCTGCCTGCACCATGGGGGAATCCCCCCACGAGCACAGACCAGGCTGCCTCTGCCCAAGGACCACTCCAGGGGGCCTAGGATGCCCCGTCTCCATCAACCCCCAGCCCCCAGCCCACAGGGATTGCTGCTCACCTTTGGCATCTCTCTCTGCAGGTTCCTGCAAGGAAAAGAAAGGGAGAGGTGGGAGGCAGAGTTCCTGCACAGCCCTGACTTTCCATGCTCTGGGCTGTGCAGTGAAGGTGATGGGCTGAACCTCTACATCTCAGAGAGGGATTTTTCAAGCCCAGCCTATAAAACAGTGAATCCCCTTTCCCAGCCTGGCCTCTCCCAGGCTCTCAGCAGCTGTGCACAGGATGGGAGCCAATGTGTGCCTGGTGCAGGGCACCTCTTTGGTAAAGTCTTTATCATCTCAGCAGATTTACTTCCCTCATTTGACAAATGAAAGGCCTGAGAGGCTCAGTTTCCTGTGAAATGGAGTAAGGATCCAGCCATTCTAAACCAGTATGGGTCAGAGAGCAACAGCCCTGCATTAAGTGCAATTTTGGCCTCAGATTTTCCCCTTGACACCCCCAAATCACTCACCTTTCCTCACAAAACAGTAGGTGGTTGCAGCCAGGAGGAAGAGAGAGATGGTCACCAATCCTATCATAATGTCTTGGGAAAAGGTCTGAAAGCCCAGGGGATTGGCAGAGAAGCTGTTGGGGAAGATGGGGAATTATGGGGAGTGGAAGCAGAGAGCTGAATACGCCCTTAGAGCCAAGCGAGGTCCTGGCTGATGAATGTCCTGTGGTTGGCAGCTGGGCAGCCTTGGTCCAATACTGAGGAACATTGGGTTTGAGGGAGGGAATCACTCACCATTGGTGGCTGTCCCCACCTGGGAGTTGGACGCACTACCTGGGAGGAGAAAGGCACAGGCTGAGAATCTGCAGCTCCCCCAAGTGCTGCACAGATCCAACCACCGTGGGGATCCCCTGATCCACCATCTATCAGCTGTGGGATCAATAAAAGAATGCCCTGCACTGTCGAGGACTGGGAATCGGAATGGGAACGATTCCGGAAATGGAAAAATATGTACAGCGATTGAATGGACTTTACACATTGTGTGTTTCCCCCGAATTTGTATCTTCCAGGCATGCCCCGGCCTGCTCACCCCCCTGCACCTCTGTCCTCTCTGCCGACTGGCTGGAGAAGCTGCAGCAGGAGACAGCCCCCATTCGCCCTCTCCTCCCCTGGTCCCTCCTGCGCTTTTCCCCCCCCTGTTTTGCCCACGGCTCAATCCCGGTTTGTCCCCCGACCTGTCTGTCTCCTGCTCCACCCTATGTTCTGGCCCTTTCCCTCCGGATAAAAACCCTATGTGCACGCTGGATTAAAGATTCTACCTGCACCCCACCTTTGTGTCTGGGATCCGTGCCGTTTCGCGGCCCCATTCCCCTCCCCCGTTCGGACCGCGGCATATGGCTCCCAACGTGCGGCGAAGGTAGAGGTTTTTATCTTAAAAAGCCTCCCATACGCCACGAGGGCTCAGACGACGCGGAGAGAGGCGTTTTCGTCCCTCCCGGCTGAACTCCAGAATCACAGCAAGGCGGCCACCGCACCGAGAAAAGGTGAGCACCGGGAAAACCCCTAATCCTATCTCCCGCCCTCACAAACTTTAAAAAAAAAAAAAAAAAGAAACCACAACCCAAAACCAAAAACGAACTGCAGACTAACAGAAACCTGAGTAACTCCAAAAATATGGGCCTCTCGCTATCTACCTCTCAAAAATTCGTGTACCGCAAGCTTAAAGACTTTATTTTGGAAAATGGGCATCCTTTAGACAAAAAATCTGCTAAAGCCCTCGCTAAATGGCTTGAAAAGGGAGGGGAGACGGTCTCCGACAGCATGTCCCTAAAAGACTGGGAGAAAATTGGATACAATATCTGGAGAGCGAAAGAGAGGGGAGACAAAATTGCTACTGAGGCATTAATAGCCTGGAGATTGATTCTGATGATGATACAGCATCAGTTGATGAGTTCCTATGAAAATCTCCAAGAATCACCACGAAAATATAAAAATTCCAATTCAATATCCCCGACAAAAGACAAACCCCGGAAAAACGAGCACGGCGGGAGGGAAAAAAGCGGCGCAGGGAACACGCGGTCTTGGCAACATGGCGACGGGGGGGGGAAGGACGCTTACATGAGCACAGGGCCGAGGCGCGCGGGGGAAGATCGCGGGAACGCACGCCGCGTGGCAGCACGGCGCGCAAACTTTTCGCGCGCACTCCGTCGGTCCCGTCCCCCAGCCCGCCCGCGCGGACTCCGTCGGCACCACCCCCCAGCCTGCCTTCGCGCCCGCCCCCCTACGCCCCCGGCACGCCCACGGACCCTCCTATCAGAACGCCCTCTCCCTCCAGCGCTGCCTCTACCCCCACGTCATCACCCTCCCGGGGTAGACGGAAACTAAGGGGCAGGGCCAGAGCCTCTTCCGACGATAACATCCGGAAAGATGGCCGCGCCCATGAAGCCTTTGTTACCGAGGCTCCCGGCAGTTGCAGGATGGCAAATGCCTCTCTTCCATGCAATGATATTTGGAAAGCTTTCCGGACAGAAACCGCACAGGCTAACGACGCCGAGTTTTTAAAAGCTTTTCCAATTTACCTAGAGGAAGGTTGTGCCCCTGAGTGGCGTCCGGTGTCTTATCCTAAAAAAGCGATCCTAAAAAAGCGATGTCTTATCATCAAAAAGCGATTGTACAGTACGGTTTGGGGTCACCTTATACTGTTGGACTTTTTGAATTGTTTTTTCTCGCCTGTCGTTTAATACCTTATGATATCAAAGTGGTAATTAATGGACTGTTATCGACTGTGCAGGCATCCGTTTTTGAAGCGGAATGGAAACGTCTTATAGTTAAATATGTCAATGAAAAGATGGAGAGGCGTGGAATTTCTGTAAACAATGCTATTGATATGCTGTATGGAGAGGGCAACTACGCGAGTCGACAAAACCAGGCTCTTGTGGATTTAAAATACCTAGATATTACAAAAGATCTGGCAATGGAGGCCTTTAAAAAGGTTGCTGATGCATATGTCCAAACACCCTCCTTCACCCTAATTCATCAGGGCTCAACAGAACCTTTTGTGGACTTTATAACCAGGCTAAGGGAAGCTATAGCATGGCAAGTACAGCAAAAGGAAAGCCAAGACATTCTGTTTAATAAACTTGTGATTGAAAAGGCTAACGAGGATTGCCAACAAGCCTTAAAAATGCTAAAGGATCCTACACTCCTGGAGATGATAGAGGCCTGTAAGAATGTGGGGTCTGATTCTCACAAAGCGAGGTTAATAGCTGACGCTTTGGCCGGGCCACAAACCTGTTTTCACTGTGGTGAGACAGGACATATTAAAAAGAACTGCCCACAATTAACTACAAAGACTGAGCTTCCAAGGACGCCGTGCAAGCGGTGTGGAAAAGGTAGACACTGGACAAAAGATTGCAGGTCTCTTACTAACATCTATGGAGAACTACTGCCTCCTAAAAAGTCACCAGACTCAAAGAGAAAAGTGACTTTTAATTCAATGGCAGATCTTAGACAGTGCGACTGTGAGCTGTCGGGAAACGGGGAGACCAGCGCCCGGGGTGGTGCTATGACACCAACACCCCCACAACTGCGCTCCATCCTTCGCAGCCCGTCCTTCCAGCAAGTGCCAGCAAACCACAGCAGTTAGCGTGGATCATATTAGCCCTACCCTTCCCTACAGTCCGACTTAATTATGACCAGCAAATTATGCAAGCAGTACCCTCACCATGTGACCCTGACCCTGAATTAGACCCGAATGAAACATACTTGGTCATCTCACACCTGGCAGCACGAGAAAAAGGAATTACAGTATTACCAACATTACTAACTGGACTTAATGAACATAATATTTTCATTTGCATTTTTGCCTCTCTCCCACCTGTAGAAGTCGACTGCTTTCCAGTGGCAAAGATGGTTTCAGTAACCGCTCTAGTGAATCTCATGTCACGAGATGAAGAACTCACAGTCAGCGGTGGACTACAAGTCAATTGGACAACAACTGTGCAAGCAGAGAGGCCCTTTCTAACATGCTCTGTTTCCCTTTCAGGATTTCGTAGTCCACAAGAAATTACTGTCACAGGCCTTTTGGATACCAGCGCGGACATTACTATAATAGCTTCCCGGGACTGGCCTCCTAGCTGGCCAGCCCACAGTACTAACATCAAAGTTACTGGTGTGGGTGGCTCACAACAGCCTGTCCAAAGCTCGGAAGTGGTTACCATCCACGGGCAGGAGGGCAGATGTGCAACTCTCCGACCATTCATACTGAACGTACCGGTAACGTTATGGGGACGAGATGCCATGGAACAGTGGCATATTGGACTGCAAACAAATTTTTAGGGAGGGTCACTGAGCGATTGCAGCTACCCAAACTGACTTGGAAAACGGAGGTTCCGGTCTGGGTAAGTCAGTGGCCCCTGCCTAGCCAAAAGCTGCAAATTTTAAACAAATTGGTTGATCAGGAATTGGCAAAAGGACACCTGGAGCCTTCCATTAGTCCGTGGAATACTCCAGTGTTTGTCATCCAAAAATCCTCAGGATCCTGGAGACTTCTCCAGGACCTGCGCAAGGTAAATGAAGTCCTGGAACCCATGGGAGCCCTACAGCAAGGTATGCCATCCCCATCTATGCTACCTGCTGAATGGCCCATGGTTGTTATTGACATCAAGGACTGCTTCTTTCACATTTTTCTTAATTCGGAAGATTCGGCTAAGTTTGCATTCTCTGTCCCAGCAATTAATGTTTGTGAACCTCACCGCAGGTTCCAGTGGCGGGTGCTTCCTCAGGGGATGAAAAACTCACCAACCCTTTGTCAAATGTTTGTTGCAAAAATTCTATCACCAATTAGGCAGAAGTTTAACAAATCCATCATCTTTCACTATATGGATGATGTTCTGATCTGTGCTAATACAGAATTGGCTGTGGAAGAAACTTTGAATTCGGTCATTTTGGCTCTAAATTCTCATGGCTTAGAAATCTCCCCTGAAAAAATACAGAAGGAAGCACCCTGGAGGTACCTTGGACTCAAAATTAATTCAAAAACCATCAGGCCACAGTCAGTTACAATTGACAAAAATGTACAAAATTTGAATAACCTCCAAAAGCTGCTGGGAGCCATCAATTGGGTACGCCGTGTGCCTGGGATCACAACCACTGATCTACAGCCCCTTTTTGAGCTTCTAAAAGGAGATGCAGACCTGTCCTCCCCCAGGTCCGTCACAGAAGAGGCTGAGAAAGCCCTTCAAGTGGTGGAAAAGAAGATATCAGAAAGGTAGGTGTTCAGAAAGGTGGAGGGCCTGCCTTCTTCACTAATCGTCCTGCGGGAGACCAAACAACCTCTGGCTATCCTAGGCCAGTTCTCTAGTGACCAAGGCGACTTCTACTTATGGGAATGGTTATTTCTTCCTCACCAGTTTTCAAAAACAATTGTCACTTTAGTGGAAATGATTGGTAAGCTAATTCATAAAGGCCGTATGAGGTGTTTAGAGCTCAGTGGAAGGGAACCAGATTGCGTTTACCTCCCATTGACTTCAGAACAGCTTGAACAACTGCTGAAGTCTTCAATCGATTTCCAAATAGCCATCAGTGGATACCCAGCAGAGGTAAAATTCCACCTCCCAGCTTGTCAATTTGTACAGAGATTAGCCCAAATCTCAATTAGACTAGAAATTATGCAGTCTGAAATTCCAATCAAAAAAGCCAAAACAATCTTTACAGATGGTTCGGGAAAAACTGGAAAAGCAGTCATTGTTTGGAAACAAGGTGGCAATTGGCAACAAGATATTCATAAAGTCCAGGGTTCCCCCCAAATTGTTGAGCTATCAGCAGTTGTACGTGCCTTTGATATATTTCAAAATGAAGCAATAAACATTGTTTCTGATTCGGCTTATGTGGTGGGCATAGTAAAAAGGATTGAAAACGCATATCTGAAGCATGTCTCTAATCAGCTCCTCTTTGGTTTGCTAACCAGATTGTTGTTTTTCATCCAAAACAGGAAATTCAAGTATTATGTAGTGCATACCCGATCCCACACAGCTCTACCAGGTCCCGTAGCGGAGGGGAACCAGATAGCAGATCAGCTAGCAGGTATGGTGGCGGTACCAAATTTATACCAGTAAGCCAGACTCTCACATGAATTCTTCCACCAGAATGCCCGCTCGCTGCAGAAACAATTTGGATTAAAATTAAATCAGGCAAAAGAAATCCTAAGGACCTGTCCCGACTGCCAGGCAGTGGCCCCGCTTAAATCTGAGGGTACTAACCCCAGAGGGCTGGAGCCACTGGAAATTTGGCAGTCAGACGTGACACATATACCAGAATTTGGAACATTAAAGTACGTGCATGTGTCAATTGACACTTTTTCCAAAATGATAGTAGCAACAGCGCATTTGGGTGAGAAAAATCGAGATGTCAAAAGGCATTTTCTATCTGCATTTGCGAGAACGGGGGTCCCAAAACAAGCCAAAACCGATAATGCCCCCTCATACATATCAAAAGAAAGTGAGGCATTCTTTAATGCCTGGGGTATCCACCATATCACTGGGATCCCACATAACCCTACGGGACAAGGTATTGTGGAAAGAGCTCACCAAAACATCAAAAATTTAATCAAAAAACAAAACAGGGGGAGTATAGGTATGACTCCCCAAGAAAGATTGGACAAAATCACATACGTTTTAAATTTTTTAAATAAATTGGAAGAACCTGACATAACCATAAGTAGAAGTCCCATTGAAAGGCACTTCCATTCAGTGTCAAACCAGGATACAAGGAAGGCCAAAGTGTTGTATTTTAACTGACAAATGGACGGGTCCTTTTCCTCTCATCACGTGGGGGAAAGGACACGCCTGTGTTTCTACCGAGACAGGCCCGAAGTGGGTCCCAGCAAAGAGAGTCAAGATCTACCAGGATCCACCATGCGCTACACCTGTGCCTGCCTCTTCATCATCCTCCTCGACCTAGGAACCAAGCAAAGGACATCGGGAATCGCAGCAGCGCTTCCAAACTGGGCTTACGCCAATTCAGAGAACATCTGGGTAAAATTAGCTAAGGAGACAGGAAGTGAGGCCATCTGCCTGTCCCTGTCAAACATTAATAACCTGTTTCAAACGTGTCTAATTGGAATACCCACAAATGAAAGCCCAAAGGTACATTTTGAATCCCCCTCATATGGGACGGAGGAGCCCATGGAAATTGAAATTATGGGATCAATAATTACAAACCATTGTTTTCTCTTTACACCAAACACCGCTGTCAAAATTCCTAGCCACAAAGTGACTCCCTATAAAGAAATTTATCAAAACATCTCCCTCTGGTGCAATAACACTGTGCCCGAAAAAATAATCACTGAGGCGGTCGGCGCAAAACCAATAGCGTTGCCGGAGGGGAAGTTTTTAATCTGCAGAGAGAGAGCCTGGGTGGGTGTCCCCTCCTATCCGGTAGGAGGCCCCTGTACTATGGGGCAACTCTCTTTAACCCCGGTAGATTCCGTTTCTCAAGCCAAATTCCATCAGCGCCAACTCGATCTAAAAGATCTTCCCCTTATAAATCAGTGAGCAGCATTGTTCAGCCAATCCCAGAAAATTGTGACCCTCTAATATCCTTATGGTCAAAAACCCTGAATTTTTGGAGCGCTTTTGCTGTGTTCCCAGGGGTTGGCACAGCACATTCCCTCAACCTCCTAACACACCTGGGATGCTGGATGGCAAAAGAGGCTAATGCCACCAGCGTTGCCCTAGAGGGTCTGGTTAAAGACACCCTAAAACTGCAAGAGGTATCCCTCCAAAACAGGGCCACGATAGATTTTCTCCTTTTAATGCATGGCCATGGGTGTCAGGAGTTTGAAGGCATGTGTTGCCTCAATTTCTCTGACCGTTCCCAATCCGTGTTCAAAAGCATCAAAGAGTTACGAGACCTGGTCAGTGACATACGAATGTCACCAAAGCTCTCCACCGATGACTTATTTGTCACGCTGAGTTTACCCAGTTTACCTAATTGGCTTAAGCAAATCCTGTTAGCCTGTTTTGAAATTTTACTTCTCCTGTTTGTGTTGTTATTAACCATCTCCTGTGTCACAGCATGCTGCAGGAAGACCATCCCAAAAAATATCTTTTTAGCCGTGCCTGATTTAAACAACAGAGGGCGAGATGTCGAGGACCAGGAATCGGAATGGGACGATTCCGGAAATGGAAAAATATGTACAACGATTGAATGGACTTTACACATTGTGTGTTTCCCCCGAATTTGTATCTTCCGGGCATGCCCCGGCCTGCTCCCCCCCCCCCCCCGCACCTCTCTCCTCTCTGCCGACTGGCTGGAGAAGCTGCGGCAGGAGACAGCCCCCATTCGCCCTCTCCTCCCCTGGTCCCTCCTGCGCTTTTCCCCCCCCTGTTTTGCCCACGGCTCAATCCCGGTTTGTCCCCCGACCTGTCTGTCTCCTGCTCCACCCTATGTTCTGGCCCTTTCCCTCCGGATAAAAACCCTATGTGCACGCTGGATTAAAGATTCTACCTGCACCCCACCTTTGTGTCTGGGATCCGTGCCGTTTCGCGGCCCCATTCGCCTCCCCTCTTCGGACCGCGGCACTGCACAGTTATGGCTCTGCATTAGATCTGGCACCACCACTCTCCCCTTTCCATGATGCTGGGGCAGGAGAGGAGCAGGATTCTCTCCTGGGACTGGGAAGAGTGTCCCCGGTGGCAAGGGCTGCACTGAACTGCACATTGATCCCCAGCATCCCAACTGCCTGGGGATATGACATGTGGTGGGGTCGGGCAGGTTCCCCTCCCTCACCTGGGTTCTGAGGGACCTGGGAGTGTTTCCTGCCCGTCCCCAACTCCCAGGACTTACCTGTGACTTTCAGGTTCTGGGGAGAACTGAGGGCAGAGTTCCTCACTCGGCTACTGTTGTCCTTGTGCTGGTATCCACAGGTGTATGACCCCGTGCTCCTCCTCATTGTGGTGAAGAACATGTAGTAGCTCCCCTTCTTCTGTTGGGCTTTCAGGCTGTGAAAATCCACCCCATCCTTGCAGAAGAAAATTCGGGTGAGAGCAGACTTCATGACTGGCACTGAAACAAAATCTGTTCTCCTTCCTGTGTTGCATCCAAAGTGACATTGGTTTTCATATGGAGGGACGGAGCTTGGAGGTCACCTGCAGAGACGGCAAAGGGATGGCCCCGGACAGCATAACTCTTGTCAGGGATCGAAAAAGACTCTGTTCTGGAAGGGAAAGAGTTTCCCCGTCAGGGGTTCATACCTGGGGACACCTTCCCATCTCCAGCCCCAAAGAAATACTTTCACAAGACCTATCCCTGTACTCACCATCCCTTGGGGAGCTGCAGATGTCCTGGGCCATCACACCAGCACCTGCATCGGGGGGCACAGAGAGTTTTGGTCAGAGGGGCAGCAACCCAGCTCAACCCCTGTACCCCGTCCACTTTCCCGCTGCTGAGCCTGTGCTAGGCAGGAACCATTCAACCCATGGGGCTCCGTCCTGAGTGTCTTGTCTCCAGGCTTGACACCTCCCCAAGCTTGTTTTCATTGGGTTTGTGGTTCCAGGTGGATGTTTCTCGTATAATCTCACACTATAAACCGCATAGAGAATGGTCTAGAGAATGGTCTTAGATGGATCACAGACCCTTTTGATCAGAAATGGAATTGCACTGGAACATGCTTACCCTGAGGGGTGTTTCCCAAGCTTTAATGTGATTCTCTAAATGCACCTAAATGTCACACTTTTGACCTTCCCTGGCCAAAATTTTCTGGTCAGGACTTGGAGCTATCTGGTCTATGGGGATCTGTCCTCAACCATGGCAGGGAGGTGGAACGAGATGATCTTTAAGGTCCCTTCTAACCCAAACCATTCTATGTTTCAGTGATTCTCCAGACTCAAGAAAACTTTGGAAAGTTGATGAGAAAACAAAAATAAAAGCTTTAAACAACAACAAAATAACCAGTTACAGTTGATCCCGGAGCACAGAATGTGTCAGAAATTTCCACACATTTTATGGAAAAGAGGGCAAATTGGAAGAAAAATGGAAAAACAATCAGTGCCATTTTCAATTCTATGTTATCAAGAGGTCTCCAAATTGATTAAAGAGAGCAACTGAGGGAGAGCAGAACAGCCCCCTCCTATGCTGAATTGTGAAGGAACAAGGTATTTCCTCCCACAAACGTTTCTGATTTTTTGTTTTAACCCAGTCAAAGAAGAAAGACCAGCATTTGTCTGTCCTCTAGAAACGGTATTAAGGGCAGGCTGGGGTTTGCTGGGCAGTCACACACTCCTAAGGGCTCAAGGTAAGGGGAGGGTTCAGCAATACAACCTCAAGCCCCTGAGCTCTGGTGGTGCTTGAAGGGGGAAGTGTCCCTCTCTCAGGGAGGGGATTGGGGGATGGTTGCAACTTGATGCTGAGCTGGGCAGGCGGAACCTGGAGAACTGAAGCCACCTGAAATGCAATTTGTTGTCCTCTGGTTCTACCCGTCTCTCCAGAGAATGCTCTTGGTGCCATCAATCATTGCCCAAACTGGTAGGGGGATGTGTTGTGTAGCTTGACTCTTTCCCTGTCAGGGATGCAGGATTCATACCGTGGGGTGAAGCTGCTTTGGGACAGTTTAGGGGAGGTGATCTGAAAGTTCCAGTCCTGAGCTCCATCTCTCCATGTGACCTCCCAGCTCCTGATCTCTCTTTGATCCCCACTGTTGCACAGAATGACGAACAGGTTTTGTTTTGGTGGGTAATTGATCAGAAGTCTCCTGCCACCCGAATCATCTTCTGCAAGGATGGGGTGGAGGTGCACGGCCTTAGAGCTCAACATCGGAAGGGCAACTACTACATGCTCTTCCCCATGACGATGGGGAGCACAGGGACATACACATGTAGATACCAGCACAAGAAAAACAGCTGTCCAGTGAGGAACTCTCCCCTCAGTGTTTCTAAGAACCTGAACTTCGCAGGTGAGTCATGGTAATGGAGCACACTCCAAGGAGACACTCCCAGGCCCAACAGAGCCCAGGTCAGGGAGCTGCCCCCTGGCATGTTCTGGTCTGTTGGGAGAATAGGGAAAGGTTTGCTCTGGGGCAGTTGAGGGTCTTGGGTTTCAGCATCAGCAGCCCCCAACATGCACCCCAAGTTCAAGGCATTGCACAGCAGGAGTATTTTGCTCTTAGCCATGGAGGAATCTTTGTCATATCAGAGCCAATTTTGGGTGGGTTTGTGATTCCAAATGGATGCCTCTGGCTCCTTAAAGCACTTCAGCATCTACCAGGTCTCACTCAAACCCACTTAGAGGGGTTGAAAATCACCCCCATTTCTTAGAGGTCCAAGGGAGTTGCAGCAAGCAATCTTCCTCCTGCTGTCCCCAAAGCAGCTCTGCCCCTCATTGCTGCACTGCTGCTCCACACTCCCTTTCCCTGGGTTCTGCCCTGTGCCCGGGGTGGGCCCTGTCCTGCCCTGCTCAGCAGCCCTCCAGTCCACAATTCCCACCTTTCTCCTGCATGTCTGTGTCAAATGCCCTCACCTTTCTCCAGACTCAGAGGAGGATAGTGGGAGTAATGGCCCAAGACTTTGTTACTGTTTTAAGGGCTGGGAAATACCTCGGTTCTGGGAGGGGTGAATTTCCTCTCCTGGGATTCACACAGGGAACAAAACCCTTTCCTGTTTCCATCTCCAGCACCAAACACCTCCCTTTACAGGATGTGTCCCTGTACTCACCATCCCCTGGGGAGCTGCAGATGTCCTGATGTATCACATCGGCACCTGCACCATGGGGTACAGAGGGTTTTGGGCAGAGGGGTAGCAACCCAGCTTGTCCCGGTGCCCCTGTCCACGTTCCCACTGTTAAGCCTGTACTGGGTCAGAACCTTCCCAGCCACGTGGCTCCATTCTACGGGTACTTTGGCTCCTGTTTGACACTTCACCTAACCCATTTTGATTGGTTTTGTGATTCCAGGTGGATGCGTCTGGCTCCCTGAAGCACTTAAGAATATGCCAAGTCTAATGCCATGAACCAGACTCCCTCAGAGGGGCTGGAAACCGCCCCCATTATTCAGAGGTCCATCCATGGGAGCTGCGGGAAGCAACTGTCCTCCTGCCCTCCCTAAAGCAGTTCTTTTCCCTGTGCTCCACACACCCTTTCCCATATATCCTGGCCTGTACCCGGGTCGGACCCTGTCCTCTCCTGCGCAGCAGGCCTCCAGTGCTGAGCCCCAAGGCAAAGCCAGCCCCCAACTCACTCAGCACCAGCCACAGCAGCAGGAGGAGGAGGAGGAAGACCGGGTGAGCAGGGTACAGCCTGGCACATCCCAGCTGTCCAAAATTGTTTGGGCACAGCAGGAACAGCCTCTCCTGGATGTTTCTGCTGTGGGTTGAGCTCTGCACAGCGTTTCAAGAGCTACCTGGCCCGTACCTTACAGAGCAGCTGGGACTGGTCCTGCTACCTGTCTGTGGTTGGCAGGGCCTTTCCCACGAGGAGGGGCTGTGGTAAGCGGGGGCCCTGCCTCAGCCCCCACTGAGGCCGCTGCACCTGCAGAGCCCCCACTTTCATTTCTGAACTCCGTGAGCCCGGAGCACTAGTCGTCCCTGGGGTAGCATCCCTCTGGTGTTGCCTGTCCCTCTGGGGCAGCATCCTCCCTGCAAAGCCCTCCTGCCCCTTGGCCCCCACCCTACTCTGCCCTGCTCTCACTGCTCCTCCCAGCTCTTCTGACACATGGAGCCAAGGGATTCTCAAAGGGGAAACTGGCCATGGGCACAAGTGGCTCCAGAGCTCTTGGGGTGGTAGCCAAGACCATGGGGGTTCAAGTGGTTCTTTCCCCAGGAAGTGCCAACAATGCTCCATTGTGAAGAAACCCCCCCAAGGCCTTTCTGGGCAGCCCTTGCGCTAAGGAGTCCTGTTTTAGGACTGTGTCCTTGTTGGGATCATGTGTCTCAAATGGGACATGAGACTCCAAATCTGCAGGACCACCACTGGGAGAAGAGGGTCAGGTTTGGTGAAGTCTGTGCACATCCGTGCCGCACAAAACAGACACAGTTCAGAGTCCAGCTGCAAGTGAGTTATTGCAGAACAGATGAAAAGGGAGCAAAGGTGGGGTGTGAAAAAGCTGAAGACAGTGTTAAAAACAACTGCCACCAAAACTTGAAAGAACTTGGGGGAGTTTTCATCAGAAATAGCCTTGACTTTTACACCTTCAGCCAGTGTAGAGATGTCCCACCTGATAACTAATCTTACATGTTTGTTTTGGAGCACATCCGCATGTGTTGCTCTATTTCACCTCCTTTATCTCAAGGCAAAATAGCTGTTTATTATTTGTCTGAGTTTAGGGGTCAGGAATATTCATGGTTAGTAATTGTTTCTGAGATTTTCAACAAGTAAATCAGTACTAGAACAAACATTCCTAACCTGTCTATAAGATATTTCAAAGTGGAAGAGCAAATCCCATTTTGCATCCTGACTTAACTCACCACTTTATTGTTCTTTCTCGAGGTGTCTCTCATCCCCTTGCGCTAAGGTTCCCAATTGATTGCAAATATTAATTTCCAAATTTGAGAACTGTCTGGACCCTTCTCATTTGTTTAACTTTATACTACTTTATTTTGGGGTGTCAGTTTGTAGAAGTTACAGCTGGGACTTGGTTTCAAGTCTCATCATCTTGGCAAACTTTATGGTCTGGCACTGATTATGGTCATAGTGCAACGGCTCCTCATTTTCATTTACATTCTCCCCTTTACCCTTAGTTTTCTCACCTTGTTCCAATATTTGATCTGCCTCATGTTACAAAGCACCAAAAGAAAATTTTCCACACATTGAATCAAAATTTCTCATGTTGCAGTTTGTGCCTGGTGCCTCTTACCAGATCAAGGTACATCTCCAAGTGATGTCATATGGAGAAGGAAATTTAACAAGGACAGTGAGCCCCAGACTGGTCTCTGAGTCTTACAGACACTGTTACCTGGGCAGGTGATGGAGTCTCCATCCTTGGAAATATTCAAAACCTTTGAATGAGGTTCTGGTCAAATGGTTCCAGTTGTCCCTGTTTGAGAAGGGGGGTTGGACCAGATGATTTCTCCAGTTCCCTTCCAACCTCACCTGCTTGGTGTCTCTGTGATTCTGTACAGGGTATGAGAGATTCGAAACCACAAATTTCAGAATCTATGAGGTCCAAGGTAGCTGGATCTGTATCCCGTTCCTGTGTGTTAAATTTTCACTTCCCCTTGGCCATTTGATCATTTGCACGTGTGGTGATAGGAAGCGTGTAAGAAGACGAGTGGTGTCATCCAAAAGTACAGAATCCTTCCGTGTTGGTGAAGTATTGAGCAACAAAAAAATTTGAAGTCAGGAAACAATTCAAAAGTGTGTGGAAAAATCATTATATTGCGTTCTCTGTATCATTTTCTTCCCTAATTCTGGTAGTGGTTGAAGAAATAATGGAGTTGGAATTTTGATGTCCTAAGGGGAAGTCACGAAAGAAATTGTAAGTTGCTTCCTACTTTTTGTGTCCAGCCTTCATTATAGTTTCCCTGAACTTCACCTCCCACCCCCCTGTAGTCCCTGGGCTCGCTGTGTTGGGAAGTACTCGTGCTGCTGGAAGACTCAGATAATTTTTAGGGCGTTTCTCCCTCCTGTGACTTGGTGCCTGATCCTCCCGTGCCAGGGCAGATCCATTGAATGCCTGGTTTAACAAATGACGTGAACAGCAACCTTGGAGCTGCCTGATATGAGATCCCAGGGGTTCTGGGATTTCTCCCATTTCACTTGTTCCCTTGGTGATGTGAGTAGCTATAACGTCCAGGGCTGAAGGCCTCCTGCAGCTTTTCTTGGATGAGGACACCTAGAAGGAAGTAGGAACTGGAGGCGAGCAGAGGGAACACAGAGAGTATTCAGGGTCACAGGCAGGTTTAGAGGTGAGATTCACAGCAGAGTTGGTGGCAGCTGAACGACAGGGCACTTGCTTGGATCCATTTGGTATGGAGATATTTTGGCTCTATCTTCTCTGGGTAATGTGTCATTACTGAAAAAAGAGTAATTTTGCAGGCTGTCCCTTGCACAAGCAGCTCACCTGCTCCTGCTTATCCCAGAAAGCTCACAAGGATCACTGAGCAAGCAGGAGATTCCAGTGCCAAGCCATGGTTCTTGCTCAGCACCACATAGTTCCAGATAGCCTTTGGATAACAATGAAACACTGTTCCTTGTAATCTCCTTGATCAGAGTACAGTCTTCTGGGCATGGGGAAAAACAGAGGCTTCTTTTCTGCCCTGTTCTGCTCATCTGAACCCAGAGACTCAGACATCAGTTTCCCACCAGTAGCAGCCCAGAAAAGCACTGTTGATTTCTCTGAAAGCAGTTGCAGGCTGTTGGTCATTGGTACTTGCTGTGGTTTCTTTCTGTCCCACCCCTGCAGGTGCTGCTGGGACAGGACCTTCAGCCAGTTTGGATGAAGACCCTGCAGAAACATTCTGACAATTCACGCCATCTCTGTGACCTTGCCCGGTCTCCAAATGCCAGTCTAGAGAGGTCCGAGGCACTGTTAGGATGTTCATTGGATATGCTTGACCTACACGGGTGTCTGAATTCAGGGGATATGGCACCACGGAAGCACCTTTTTCATGTCCTCTATCTCTGCCTGAACTGGAGTGAAATCCCTGGCTGAACAAGGACAACCGTGTGAATCCCACCCTCAAAGGTCCAGTCCTGGCCAAGGAGGTTTCCAGTGGCACTTGGGTTTCCTGTGGGTGTCCAGGAGATCCTGTGCCCAGGTCTGGGACACAAGACTCAGAGGGGACACGTCCTTTCTGCAGCAGCTGCACGTGGTGCTTGAAGCAGGAAAAGCTCTAAAACAAGGACGAGGGAGGGCAAAGATCTCAGTCAAGCACAGGAGGTATATTTTGAAATAACCATGCCCTCAGTAATAATTGTCATCCTCAGAATTTGTAAAGATGAGGTTAACGCGACCCTATCATGTGAGAAATGCAGTCATTTCTGCTGATATTAACCTCAAAGTTATTTTTGGTAACTCCATTATAGGAACAAGTGTCCAGATTTCAGAACTGAAGCAGGAGAGGCACGGGGGGCATCGTGGAAAAAAAAGGAACCCTGAGACATTGCAGAATCCTACGTGTCTTGGGTCTGTCTGAGGTGGAGTTCATTTTCTCACTGTAGCCGTCACAGAGCTGTGCTTTGCATTGGGAGCTGCAAAGGGGTAAATCACACCACTGTTTTGGCAACTGCTGAGCAGGGCTGGTGGAGCATCCGCATTGTCAGCTTCCAGCCTTGAATCAGGGGGCAAGATCATGCGAGGGGATACAGACAAGCTAGTTGAACCAAATGGACCAAAGGGACATTGCAGAATATATGGTGTCAGTTCAGTTACAAAAATTCAGGAAAGGAACAGGTAAGGGGGGGAATCCATTCTTTTACAATACTTACCTTTCTGAGCGGCCTCTCTGTGTGCTGAAGCCCTACTTCCAGTCATGTGGTCAGGCATGGTTGCTGACGGGAAGTAGAGAATAAATCTCTTTATTTTTCTCTTCACTTTTGCATGCACAAGCTTTGTCTTTTACCAAAGTGCTTGATCTCAAGGTAGAAGTAATTTTCCATCTCTTTTTGTCTCGCCTGTCTGGCTGGGAAGGGCAGCGAAAGAGCGACTTGGTGGGCACCTGGTCAACCCAGTGCAACATTGCAGTGTCTCATGGAACCAAAGGACTGTTGGGACACTGGGCGAACTCACGGAATCAAGCGGCCGTCGTGACACTGCCCTGCATCATGGAAGCCAATGTTCCCTGGGGAACTACAGAAAACCAGGGAATTAAGGGACGTCATTGGGATGTGCGGGACCTCATGGAATTAAACAAACACTGGGATATCTTTGGTACTTCATGGAATCAAAGGGATAAAACAAAAGAATTAAACCCAGAAACCAGAAACCATTGGATCGAACATTTCTTTAATATGCCAGCTGGAGATTCATGGAGGTACTCTGCCATGTATGAATAAAAGAATCAGTATAAATTTCGGAATATAAATACAGTGATAATTGAAAGACCCCCCCTTCACAAGCAGTCCATTCTTATGATTTTGGGGTCAAATGGTATCTGGGATTGTATTCGTGGAGCAAGACTGCCATCTAGCTTCCATTTCTCCTACGAGGGACAGTCATTTTCGCAGAGTGGTCTTCTCGCTTAGCACGCCTCGTAGCATCTCCGACCTCTAACCACTAAACTAAATGTTCTGGGAGCAACTAAGACATGTGTCTTAGAACTTCCCATTTGCTTAATAAATGTAGAATTGACTTTCTTCGTAACACAACAATCTCTTATTAAAAAAGTTTTCTGAGGTAGGTAGGTTAATTTCTTGAAGATGGGCATGCGATACACTATCTTTTAGTTTCCATGTATCGTCTACATTCTCTCTCCTAATCGTAATCTTAAAAGAAAAGACCTCTACCATACCACGAAAGCCAATCCCTTTTTTGATCAGGATTTTTATCTAAGAAAATGTTCTGATTTACTAAGTTGTTTAGAAAGGAGATCTTCTCTCATTTCAGGGCCATTGTGACAATATGGGGCCACCTGTAACACAAGGAACACTGAACACTGCAGATTCCCATGGAATCAAGGGGCCATTGTGACACTCTAGGGCCTCATGGAAGACGGAGACCCTGCAGAGAGACCTCCAATCAGATGTTTGGGCAGTTATCAACAAGGGGAAATTCAACAAGGGGAAGTGCCGGATTCTGTCCCTGGGATGGGGCAACCCTGGATATACGGACAGATAGGGAATGACATGCTGCATAACAGTGTTGGAAAATGGCCTCTGGGATCCTAGTGGATGGCCTGTTGACCAAGAGTCAGTGGTGCCCTGGCGGGGGCTCACTACTCGCTCACGCAAGGATTTTCAGACATACGAGTACTTCCCTTGCACACAGACACAGACAGTTCATGGTTGCAGGGGCACTATCTCCTGGGGCTCCTGCTGCCACGCCCGGAGCCTGGGTACACCTCAGCCCTTGTGGGGTACCACTTGCTTTACCACCCTCTGAACTGCCCCACGGCTTGAGGGATGGAAGCGGGGAGTTCTGTCCACAGAAGCACATCCCAGAGCTTCATAGAGGGGCTTTGCCAGGATTTCGTACCATAAATACAAAGTTACACCGAGACTCTCTTTGTCCCACATAACTTCAAGGCCCTCCCAGGAGGTTGACTGTAATTGAACTTGCTCAGGGTCTTTGTACTTACTTGGTGTTGGTCACACCAACACCACGTGTCTGCTCAAGACTTGTCTGTGCAATGCAAACAGAGACACCCTGTTTAGTGTCTCTCCAGGGAAGGCTAAAGAACATCTGTTTGCTGGGTGAGAAGCCAGTGCCGGAAGTAGTGGTTCTATTGTGAGTGTCAACCAAGAGTTTTTGGCAGGTCTGGGATGCATGCCTTGGGAAATTGACATGGGTTTTCCAGTGAAAATGGCAATAGATCACACGCTGCCCTGGTGACCCTTTTCCTCCTACGGAAGTGACAGAGATGGGAAAGAGAATGAGTTTTTTGGCGGTGCCTCTCTGTGCTCCTCAAACTGCCGTCGATATGCTGGTTCCAACACATCCAGTTCAGGTGTGACAGACTGTTCCCTGGTCCTCTGAGCAAGAGGAGGAGGAGGGACAGAGCAGGGTTCACTTAGGGAGACTGCATCTCCGTGAAGTTCAAAGAAGTTGAGAGATGCTGTACCAAGTCCGAGTTTTCTCTGGAGAAGGTGTTACTCCCATGCACTGCCTCGCCGTAACACTGGTACCACAGTCCCCGAAAAAACCCCAAGTGGTTTTGTCCCCAGCAGAAGCACTCCTACTGCCAACAAGGGATGCTCCCCGGGACAGGCCAAGAGACACGGAGCCCGGAGTGCTGAGTCCGAATGGACGCTCTGCCTCTCGTACCCTTGGATCATTCTCACAAACGCATGCCCTGGAGGACAATTCAGGAGTCTCCACACGCCAACAGAGGAGGGATGTGAGGGAAGAGACCATGGCTCTGAGAGGAGCTCATGGCCTGTTAATCTTGAGCTGATCGATACCAACCCGCACCCCTGCCACCCTCCACGGTGAAGGGAGAGAGGGAGAGGAAGGTAGAGGAGGGAGAGGAGGAGGAGAGGAGGCGACCCACCCGGAACAGAGAGCCGGGGCTGGTGGGGGAAGCGAGACGCCGGGCGCTGGTGGGGAACTGGGTTGGTACCGCTGGCCGTTGTCCTGTTCGGCGAGCAGGGTTGGAGGTGGCCACAGTGGGGGAAGGGGCAGTACCTGTGGTAGCCGCGCAGGTCCCTCGAGGCTGCCGTCCTGCCTGGCACGTTCTTAAGAGAGCTCTGCCCCGAACTCTCCTCCCGTCCGTCCCTCCCTCTGCTCCATAAAGCACTCCCTCGGAACACTCATAGCTCTTTTTTTAATCGAGCCGTTCCTCTTTCCTTGCTTTATTCTCTGTGCTTCGGAGAACTTCTGCCCTGCATCCTTCACCTTTCCAACTTTTCCTCCTCTCTTTGCTTTGCTTATTCCTGCAACTTCAATGACTACGTCAATCCACCTCCCTTTCCCGCAGCCATCTCTCCAGCAACTACTAATGGACACTTCCACAACAACACAGCTTGACATCTTCTTAAAATTCTTCTCCATATGGTCCTGACTGCTTCTGTGCCCTTTTTTTCTGGGAAAAAACATCCAGTGAAAAAGCAATTTTGACGGCTTTTCTTCTTTATCTCTCCACCAGCGTCTGCAGGCAGAGCCCATGTAAAACAGGACCCATTGGTAGAGAAAACCGAGGGCAGTGAAATCACCATCAGGTGCTCACAAGCAAATATACGGATCGGTGATTTTATCTACCGCACGAGCGATGGTAAGGACAGCATATTCCCTAGGGAACGTGCTGAGGGATGAGCAGGGAACAGGATGAAGACCCGCACGCACATGCAGGGAGCACAAGTGGCAACAACCAGAGTGCTACCTGCGAGTGGTGGTGCTGGTAGAGCCCTGGCCCACCCATCTGATAGGGTAGCTGAAGGTCTGAGGGCTTGGCAGGGGGAGACCCTTACTCCCAGCCCCTCCTCTAGATCAACTCCAGAGTGATCCCGGGCACATATTACACCACTGTAAACTGAGGTTTTCACAGTCTTCCCAGGTGGGAAAGCAGCATCAAATTCACCCTCCCTATGCCTGTGTGCTCCTGATATTTTTCTGCCCTTTTAGGTAATCAGAGCAGAGATAACACCGTTAGAGGAAGTTGAGGATTCTGCATTTGTACTGAGAGGCTAATGAAGGATGGTCCTTTAACCATCCTTCCTGAGCCCAGGGCCACATGGCTCTCTTACTGCCTGGAGTGGATCAGAGTATCCAGGAGATGATGGCTCAGGAGAAGCTAGGAGCACACATTGCAGATGAGAGATTTGCTCTACCCTGTTCTGTGTACGTCACTTGGCACACAGGCATTCTCTTACAAACCTGTGCTCTCTGTAGGACTGAAAGACCTGTTTTCATAGGGGTGTTACTTTGCTCGGCTGTAGAACCAATTAACTGAGGTTTCTGTTCCTAAGAAAATCCCCTGAAAGCTCCAAAGTCGAGGGTGTCAATGAGTCTGTGTCCGGTAGGGCGCGGGAATACAGCGCTGCGTCATCATGACGGGGCCCGGAGAGTTAGAGGACGGTTCAAAGACGATCTCCCGACACCGACAGGCGCCCCACTGGCACCCGCAGCTCTCTGGACCCTTTAGCAACGCGTGCCAGGAGCTCGGGGCTGTGGCCCGGGAGCTACCCGTAGAAATGGATAAAATCACCGATCCGTATGTTTGCTTGTGAGCACTTGATGGTGATTTCACTGCCCTCGATTTTCTCTGCCAATGGATCCTGTTGTACATGGGTTCTACCTGCCGACACTGGTGGAGAGATAAAGAAAAAAAACCTTCAGAATTCCTTTTTTTTCGGGAAGGGGGTGTCTTTCAATTATCACTGTATTTATATTCAGAAATTTATACTGATTCTTTTATTCATACATGGCAGAGTACCCCCATGAATCTCCAGTTGGCATATTAAAGAAATGTTCGATCCAATGGTTTCTGGTTTCTGGGTTTAATTCTTTTGTTTTATCCCTTTGATTCCATGAAGTACCAAAGATATCCCAGTGTTTGTTTAATTCCATGAGGTCCCGCACATCCCAATGACGTCCCTTAATTCCCTGGTTTTCTGTAGTTCCCCAGGGAACATTGGCTTCCATGATGCAGGGCAGTGTCACGACGGCCGCTTGATTCCGTGAGTTCGCCCAGTGTCCCAACAGTCCTTTGGTTCCATGAGACACTGCAATGTTGCACTGGGTTGACCAGGTGCCCACCAAGTCGCTCTTTCGCTGCCCTTCCCAGCCAGACAGGCGAGACAAAAAGAGATGGAAAATTACTTCTACCTTGAGATCAAGCACTTTGGTAAAAGACAAAGCTTGTGCATGCAAAAGTGAAGAGAAAAATAAAGAGATTTATTCTCTACTTCCCGTCAGCAACCATGCCTGACCACATGACTGGAAGTAGGGCTTCAGCACACAGAGAGGCCGCTCAGAAAGGTAAGTATTGTAAAAGAATGGATTCCCCCCCTTACCTGTTCCTTTCCTGAATTTTTGTAACTGAACTGACACCATATATTCTGCAATGTCCCTTTGGTCCATTTGGTTCAACTAGCTTGTCTGTATCCCCTCGCATGATCTTGCCCCCTGATTCAAGGCTGGAAGCTGACAATGCGGATGCTCCACCAGCCCTGCTCAGCAGTTGCCAAAACAGTGGTGTGATTTACCCCTTTGCAGCTCCCAATGCAAAGCACAGCTCTGTGACGGCTACAGTGAGAAAATGAACTCCACCTCAGACAGACCCAAGACACGTAGGATTCTGCAATGTCTCAGGGTTCCTTTTTTTTCCACGATGCCCCCCGTGCCTCTCCTGCTTCAGTTCTGAAATCTGGACACTTGTTCCTATAATGGAGTTACCAAAAATAACTTTGAGGTTAATATCAGCAGAAATGACTGCATTTCTCACATGATAGGGTCGCGTTAACCTCATCTTTACAAATTCTGAGGATGACAATTATTACTGAGGGCATGGTTATTTCAAAATATACCTCCTGTGCTTGACTGAGATCTTTGCCCTCCCTCGTCCTTGTTTTAGAGCTTTTCCTGCTTCAAGCACCACGTGCAGCTGCTGCAGAAAGGACGTGTCCCCTCTGAGTCTTGTGTCCCAGACCTGGGCACAGGATCTCCTGGACACCCACAGGAAACCCAAGTGCCACTGGAAACCTCCTTGGCCAGGACTGGACCTTTGAGGGTGGGATTCACACGGTTGTCCTTGTTCAGCCAGGGATTTCACTCCAGTTCAGGCAGAGATAGAGGACATGAAAAAGGTGCTTCCGTGGTGCCATATCCCCTGAATTCAGACACCCGTGTAGGTCAAGCATATCCAATGAACATCCTAACAGTGCCTCGGACCTCTCTAGACTGGCATTTGGAGACCGGGCAAGGTCACAGAGATGGCGTGAATTGTCAGAATGTTTCTGCAGGGTCTTCATCCAAACTGGCTGAAGGTCCTGTCCCAGCAGCACCTGCAGGGGTGGGACAGAAAGAAACCACAGCAAGTACCAATGACCAACAGCCTGCAACTGCTTTCAGAGAAATCAACAGTGCTTTTCTGGGCTGCTACTGGTGGGAAACTGATGTCTGAGTCTCTGGGTTCAGATGAGCAGAACAGGGCAGAAAAGAAGCCTCTGTTTTTCCCCATGCCCAGAAGACTGTACTCTGATCAAGGAGATTACAAGGAACAGTGTTTCATTGTTATCCAAAGGCTATCTGGAACTATGTGGTGCTGAGCAAGAACCATGGCTTGGCACTGGAATCTCCTGCTTGCTCAGTGATCCTTGTGAGCTTTCTGGGATAAGCAGGAGCAGGTGAGCTGCTTGTGCAAGGGACAGCCTGCAAAATTACTCTTTTTTCAGTAATGACACATTACCCAGAGAAGATAGAGCCAAAATATCTCCATACCAAATGGATCCAAGCAAGTGCCCTGTCGTTCAGCTGCCACCAACTCTGCTGTGAATCTCACCTCTAAACCTGCCTGTGACCCTGAATACTCTCTGTGTTCCCTCTGCTCGCCTCCAGTTCCTACTTCCTTCTAGGTGTCCTCATCCAAGAAAAGCTGCAGGAGGCCTTCAGCCCTGGACGTTATAGCTACTCACATCACCAAGGGAACAAGTGAAATGGGAGAAATCCCAGAACCCCTGGGATCTCATATCAGGCAGCTCCAAGGTTGCTGTTCACGTCATTTGTTAAACCAGGCATTCAATGGATCTGCCCTGGCACGGGAGGATCAGGCACCAAGTCACAGGAGGGAGAAACGCCCTAAAAATTATCTGAGTCTTCCAGCAGCACGAGTACTTCCCAACACAGCGAGCCCAGGGACTACAGGGGGGTGGGAGGTGAAGTTCAGGGAAACTATAATGAAGGCTGGACACAAAAAGTAGGAAGCAACTTACAATTTCTTTCGTGACTTCCCCTTAGGACATCAAAATTCCAACTCCATTATTTCTTCAACCACTACCAGAATTAGGGAAGAAAATGATACAGAGAACGCAATATAATGATTTTTCCACACACTTTTGAATTGTTTCCTGACTTCAAATTTTTTTGTTGCTCAATACTTCACCAACACGGAAGGATTCTGTACTTTTGGATGACACCACTCGTCTTCTTACACGCTTCCTATCACCACACGTGCAAATGATCAAATGGCCAAGGGGAAGTGAAAATTTAACACACAGGAACGGGATACAGATCCAGCTACCTTGGACCTCATAGATTCTGAAATTTGTGGTTTCGAATCTCTCATACCCTGTACAGAATCACAGAGACACCAAGCAGGTGAGGTTGGAAGGGAACTGGAGAAATCATCTGGTCCAACCCCCCTTCTCAAACAGGGACAACTGGAACCATTTGACCAGAACCTCATTCAAAGGTTTTGAATATTTCCAAGGATGGAGACTCCATCACCTGCCCAGGTAACAGTGTCTGTAAGACTCAGAGACCAGTCTGGGGCTCACTGTCCTTGTTAAATTTCCTTCTCCATATGACATCACTTGGAGATGTACCTTGATCTGGTAAGAGGCACCAGGCACAAACTGCAACATGAGAAATTTTGATTCAATGTGTGGAAAATTTTCTTTTGGTGCTTTGTAACATGAGGCAGATCAAATATTGGAACAAGGTGAGAAAACTAAGGGTAAAGGGGAGAATGTAAATGAAAATGAGGAGCCGTTGCACTATGACCATAATCAGTGCCAGACCATAAAGTTTGCCAAGATGATGAGACTTGAAACCAAGTCCCAGCTGTAACTTCTACAAACTGACACCCCAAAATAAAGTAGTATAAAGTTAAACAAATGAGAAGGGTCCAGACAGTTCTCAAATTTGGAAATTAATATTTGCAATCAATTGGGAACCTTAGCGCAAGGGGATGAGAGACACCTCGAGAAAGAACAATAAAGTGGTGAGTTAAGTCAGGATGCAAAATGGGATTTGCTCTTCCACTTTGAAATATCTTATAGACAGGTTAGGAATGTTTGTTCTAGTACTGATTTACTTGTTGAAAATCTCAGAAACAATTACTAACCATGAATATTCCTGACCCCTAAACTCAGACAAATAATAAACAGCTATTTTGCCTTGAGATAAAGGAGGTGAAATAGAGCAACACATGCGGATGTGCTCCAAAACAAACATGTAAGATTAGTTATCAGGTGGGACATCTCTACACTGGCTGAAGGTGTAAAAAGTCAAGGCTATTTCTGATGAAAACTCCCCCAAGTTCTTTCAAGTTTTGGTGGCAGTTGTTTTTAACACTGTCTTCAGCTTTTTCACACCCCACCTTTGCTCCCTTTTCATCTGTTCTGCAATAACTCACTTGCAGCTGGACTCTGAACTGTGTCTGTTTTGTGCGGCACGGATGTGCACAGACTTCACCAAACCTGACCCTCTTCTCCCAGTGGTGGTCCTGCAGATTTGGAGTCTCATGTCCCATTTGAGACACATGATCCCAACAAGGACACAGTCCTAAAACAGGACTCCTTAGCGCAAGGGCTGCCCAGAAAGGCCTTGGGGGGGTTTCTTCACAATGGAGCATTGTTGGCACTTCCTGGGGAAAGAACCACTTGAACCCCCATGGTCTTGGCTACCACCCCAAGAGCTCTGGAGCCACTTGTGCCCATGGCCAGTTTCCCCTTTGAGAATCCCTTGGCTCCATGTGTCAGAAGAGCTGGGAGGAGCAGTGAGAGCAGGGCAGAGTAGGGTGGGGGCCAAGGGGCAGGAGGGCTTTGCAGGGAGGATGCTGCCCCAGAGGGACAGGCAACACCAGAGGGATGCTACCCCAGGGACGACTAGTGCTCCGGGCTCACGGAGTTCAGAAATGAAAGTGGGGGCTCTGCAGGTGCAGCGGCCTCAGTGGGGGCTGAGGCAGGGCCCCCGCTTACCACAGCCCCTCCTCGTGGGAAAGGCCCTGCCAACCACAGACAGGTAGCAGGACCAGTCCCAGCTGCTCTGTAAGGTACGGGCCAGGTAGCTCTTGAAACGCTGTGCAGAGCTCAACCCACAGCAGAAACATCCAGGAGAGGCTGTTCCTGCTGTGCCCAAACAATTTTGGACAGCTGGGATGTGCCAGGCTGTACCCTGCTCACCCGGTCTTCCTCCTCCTCCTCCTGCTGCTGTGGCTGGTGCTGAGTGAGTTGGGGGCTGGCTTTGCCTTGGGGCTCAGCACTGGAGGCCTGCTGCGCAGGACAGGACAGGGTCCGACCCGGGTACAGGCCAGGATATATGGGAAAGGGTGTGTGGAGCACAGGGAAAAGAACTGCTTTAGGGAGGGCAGGAGGACAGTTGCTTCCCGCAGCTCCCATGGATGGACCTCTGAATAATGGGGGCGGTTTCCAGCCCCTCTGAGGGAGTCTGGTTCATGGCATTAGACTTGGCATATTCTTAAGTGCTTCAGGGAGCCAGACGCATCCACCTGGAATCACAAAACCAATCAAAATGGGTTAGGTGAAGTGTCAAACAGGAGCCAAAGTACCCGTAGAATGGAGCCACGTGGCTGGGAAGGTTCTGACCCAGTACAGGCTTAACAGTGGGAACGTGGACAGGGGCACCGGGACAAGCTGGGTTGCTACCCCTCTGCCCAAAACCCTCTGTACCCCATGGTGCAGGTGCCGATGTGATACATCAGGACATCTGCAGCTCCCCAGGGGATGGTGAGTACAGGGACACATCCTGTAAAGGGAGGTGTTTGGTGCTGGAGATGGAAACAGGAAAGGGTTTTGTTCCCTGTGTGAATCCCAGGAGAGGAAATTCACCCCTCCCAGAACCGAGGTATTTCCCAGCCCTTAAAACAGTAACAAAGTCTTGGGCCATTACTCCCACTATCCTCCTCTGAGTCTGGAGAAAGGTGAGGGCATTTGACACAGACATGCAGGAGAAAGGTGGGAATTGTGGACTGGAGGGCTGCTGAGCAGGGCAGGACAGGGCCCACCCCGGGCACAGGGCAGAACCCAGGGAAAGGGAGTGTGGAGCAGCAGTGCAGCAATGAGGGGCAGAGCTGCTTTGGGGACAGCAGGAGGAAGATTGCTTGCTGCAACTCCCTTGGACCTCTAAGAAATGGGGGTGATTTTCAACCCCTCTAAGTGGGTTTGAGTGAGACCTGGTAGATGCTGAAGTGCTTTAAGGAGCCAGAGGCATCCATTTGGAATCACAAACCCACCCAAAATTGGCTCTGATATGACAAAGATTCCTCCATGGCTAAGAGCAAAATACTCCTGCTGTGCAATGCCTTGAACTTGGGGTGCATGTTGGGGGCTGCTGATGCTGAAACCCAAGACCCTCAACTGCCCCAGAGCAAACCTTTCCCTATTCTCCCAACAGACCAGAACATGCCAGGGGGCAGCTCCCTGACCTGGGCTCTGTTGGGCCTGGGAGTGTCTCCTTGGAGTGTGCTCCATTACCATGACTCACCTGCGAAGTTCAGGTTCTTAGAAACACTGAGGGGAGAGTTCCTCACTGGACAGCTGTTTTTCTTGTGCTGGTATCTACATGTGTATGTCCCTGTGCTCCCCATCGTCATGGGGAAGAGCATGTAGTAGTTGCCCTTCCGATGTTGAGCTCTAAGGCCGTGCACCTCCACCCCATCCTTGCAGAAGATGATTCGGGTGGCAGGAGACTTCTGATCAATTACCCACCAAAACAAAACCTGTTCGTCATTCTGTGCAACAGTGGGGATCAAAGAGAGATCAGGAGCTGGGAGGTCACATGGAGAGATGGAGCTCAGGACTGGAACTTTCAGATCACCTCCCCTAAACTGTCCCAAAGCAGCTTCACCCCACGGTATGAATCCTGCATCCCTGACAGGGAAAGAGTCAAGCTACACAACACATCCCCCTACCAGTTTGGGCAATGATTGATGGCACCAAGAGCATTCTCTGGAGAGACGGGTAGAACCAGAGGACAACAAATTGCATTTCAGGTGGCTTCAGTTCTCCAGGTTCCACCTGCCCAGCTCAGCATCAAGTTGCAACCATCCCCCAATCCCCTCCCTGAGAGAGGGACACTTCCCCCTTCAAGCACCACCAGAGCTCAGGGCTTGAGGTTGTATTGCTGAACCCTCCCCTTACCTTGAGCCCTTAGGAGTGTGTGACTGCCCAGCAAACCCCAGCCTGCCCTTAATACCGTTTCTAGAGGACAGACAAATGCTGGTCTTTCTTCTTTGACTGGGTTAAAACAAAAAATCAGAAACGTTTGTGGGAGGAAATACCTTGTTCCTTCACAATTCAGCATAGGAGGGGGCTGTTCTGCTCTCCCTCAGTTGCTCTCTTTAATCAATTTGGAGACCTCTTGATAACATAGAATTGAAAATGGCACTGATTGTTTTTTCCATTTTTCTTCCAATTTGCCCTCTTTTCCATAAAATGTGTGGAAATTTCTGACACATTCTGTGCTCCGGGATCAACTGTAACTGGTTATTTTGTTGTTGTTTAAAGCTTTTATTTTTGTTTTCTCATCAACTTTCCAAAGTTTTCTTGAGTCTGGAGAATCACTGAAACATAGAATGGTTTGGGTTAGAAGGGACCTTAAAGATCATCTCGTTCCACCTCCCTGCCATGGTTGAGGACAGATCCCCATAGACCAGATAGCTCCAAGTCCTGACCAGAAAATTTTGGCCAGGGAAGGTCAAAAGTGTGACATTTAGGTGCATTTAGAGAATCACATTAAAGCTTGGGAAACACCCCTCAGGGTAAGCATGTTCCAGTGCAATTCCATTTCTGATCAAAAGGGTCTGTGATCCATCTAAGACCATTCTCTAGACCATTCTCTATGCGGTTTATAGTGTGAGATTATACGAGAAACATCCACCTGGAACCACAAACCCAATGAAAACAAGCTTGGGGAGGTGTCAAGCCTGGAGACAAGACACTCAGGACGGAGCCCCATGGGTTGAATGGTTCCTGCCTAGCACAGGCTCAGCAGCGGGAAAGTGGACGGGGTACAGGGGTTGAGCTGGGTTGCTGCCCCTCTGACCAAAACTCTCTGTGCCCCCCGATGCAGGTGCTGGTGTGATGGCCCAGGACATCTGCAGCTCCCCAAGGGATGGTGAGTACAGGGATAGGTCTTGTGAAAGTATTTCTTTGGGGCTGGAGATGGGAAGGTGTCCCCAGGCATGAACCCCTGACGGGGAAACTCTTTCCCTTCCAGAACAGAGTCTTTTTCGATCCCTGACAAGAGTTATGCTGTCCGGGGCCATCCCTTTGCCGTCTCTGCAGGTGACCTCCAAGCTCCGTCCCTCCATATGAAAACCAATGTCACTTTGGATGCAACACAGGAAGGAGAACAGATTTTGTTTCAGTGCCAGTCATGAAGTCTGCTCTCACCCGAATTTTCTTCTGCAAGGATGGGGTGGATTTTCACAGCCTGAAAGCCCAACAGAAGAAGGGGAGCTACTACATGTTCTTCACCACAATGAGGAGGAGCACGGGGTCATACACCTGTGGATACCAGCACAAGGACAACAGTAGCCGAGTGAGGAACTCTGCCCTCAGTTCTCCCCAGAACCTGAAAGTCACAGGTAAGTCCTGGGAGTTGGGGACGGGCAGGAAACACTCCCAGGTCCCTCAGAACCCAGGTGAGGGAGGGGAACCTGCCCGACCCCACCACATGTCATATCCCCAGGCAGTTGGGATGCTGGGGATCAATGTGCAGTTCAGTGCAGCCCTTGCCACCGGGGACACTCTTCCCAGTCCCAGGAGAGAATCCTGCTCCTCTCCTGCCCCAGCATCATGGAAAGGGGAGAGTGGTGGTGCCAGATCTAATGCAGAGCCATAACTGTGCAGTGCCGCGGTCCGAAGAGGGGAGGCGAATGGGGCCGCGAAACGGCACGGATCCCAGACACAAAGGTGGGGTGCAGGTAGAATCTTTAATCCAGCGTGCACATAGGGTTTTTATCCGGAGGGAAAGGGCCAGAACATAGGGTGGAGCAGGAGACAGACAGGTCGGGGGACAAACCGGGATTGAGCCGTGGGCAAAACAGGGGGGGGAAAAGCGCAGGAGGGACCAGGGGAGGAGAGGGCGAATGGGGGCTGTCTCCTGCCGCAGCTTCTCCAGCCAGTCGGCAGAGAGGAGAGAGGTGCGGGGGGGGGGGTGAGCAGGCCGGGGCATGCCCGGAAGATACAAATTCGGGGGAAACACACAATGTGTAAAGTCCATTCAATCGTTGTACATATTTTTCCATTTCCGGAATCGTCCCATTCCGATTCCTGGTCCTCGACATCTCGCCCTCTGTTGTTTAAATCAGGCACGGCTAAAAAGATATTTTTTGGGATGGTCTTCCTGCAGCATGCTGTGACACAGGAGATGGTTAATAACAACACAAACAGGAGAAGTAAAATTTCAAAACAGGCTAACAGGATTTGCTTAAGCCAATTAGGTAAACTGGGTAAACTCAGCGTGACAAATAAGTCATCGGTGGAGAGCTTTGGTGACATTCGTATGTCACTGACCAGGTCTCGTAACTCTTTGATGCTTTTGAACACGGATTGGGAACGGTCAGAGAAATTGAGGCAACACATGCCTTCAAACTCCTGACACCCATGGCCATGCATTAAAAGGAGAAAGTCTATCGTGGCCCTGTTTTGGAGGGATACCTCTTGCAGTTTTAGGGTGTCTTTAACCAGACCCTCTAGGGCAACGCTGGTGGCATTAGCCTCTTTTGCCATCCAGCATCCCAGGTGTGTTAGGAGGTTGAGGGAATGTGCTGTGCCAACCCCTGGGAACACAGCAAAAGCGCTCCAAAAATTCAGGGTTTTTGACCATAAGGATATTAGAGGGTCACAATTTTCTGGGATTGGCTGAACAATGCTGCTCACTGATTTATAAGGGGAAGATCTTTTAGATCGAGTTGGCGCTGATGGAATTTGGCTTGAGAAACGGAATCTACCGGGGTTAAAGAGAGTTGCCCCATAGTACAGGGGCCTCCTACCGGATAGGAGGGGACACCCACCCAGGCTCTCTCTCTGCAGATTAAAAACTTCCCCTCCGGCAACGCTATTGGTTTTGCGCCGACCGCCTCAGTGATTATTTTTTCGGGCACAGTGTTATTGCACCAGAGGGAGATGTTTTGATAAATTTCTTTATAGGGAGTCACTTTGTGGCTAGGAATTTTGACAGCGGTGTTTGGTGTAAAGAGAAAACAATGGTTTGTAATTATTGATCCCATAATTTCAATTTCCATGGGCTCCTCCGTCCCATATGAGGGGGATTCAAAATGTACCTTTGGGCTTTCATTTGTGGGTATTCCAATTAGACACGTTTGAAACAGGTTATTAATGTTTGACAGGGACAGGCAGATGGCCTCACTTCCTGTCTCCTTAGCTAATTTTACCCAGATGTTCTCTGAATTGGCGTAAGCCCAGTTTGGAAGCGCTGCTGCGATTCCCGATGTCCTTTGCTTGGTTCCTAGGTCGAGGAGGATGATGAAGAGGCAGGCACAGGTGTAGCGCATGGTGGATCCTGGTAGATCTTGACTCTCTTTGCTGGGACCCACTTCGGGCCTGTCTCGGTAGAAACACAGGCGTGTCCTTTCCCCCACGTGATGAGAGGAAAAGGACCCGTCCATTTGTCAGTTAAAATACAACACTTTGGCCTTCCTTGTATCCTGGTTTGACACTGAATGGAAGTGCCTTTCAATGGGACTTCTACTTATGGTTATGTCAGGTTCTTCCAATTTATTTAAAAAATTTAAAACGTATGTGATTTTGTCCAATCTTTCTTGGGGAGTCATACCTATACTCCCCCTGTTTTGTTTTTTGATTAAATTTTTGATGTTTTGGTGAGCTCTTTCCACAATACCTTGTCCCGTAGGGTTATGTGGGATCCCAGTGATATGGTGGATACCCCAGGCATTAAAGAATGCCTCACTTTCTTTTGATATGTATGAGGGGGCATTATCGGTTTTGGCTTGTTTTGGGACCCCCGTTCTCGCAAATGCAGATAGAAAATGCCTTTTGACATCTCGATTTTTCTCACCCAAATGCACTGTTGCTACTATCATTTTGGAAAAAGTGTCAATTGACACATGCACGTACTTTAATGTTCCAAATTCTGGTATATGTGTCACGTCTGACTGCCAAATTTCCAGTGGCTCCAGCCCTCTGGGGTTAGTACCCTCAGATTTAAGCGGGGCCACTGCCTGGCAGTCGGGACAGGTCCTTAGGATTTCTTTTGCCTGATTTAATTTTAATCCAAATTGTTTCTGCAGCGAGCGGGCATTCTGGTGGAAGAATTCATGTGAGAGTCTGGCTTACTGGTATAAATTTGGTACCGCCACCATACCTGCTAGCTGATCTGCTATCTGGTTCCCCTCCGCTACGGGACCTGGTAGAGCTGTGTGGGATCGGGTATGCACTACATAATACTTGAATTTCCTGTTTTGGATGAAAAACAACAATCTGGTTAGCAAACCAAAGAGGAGCTGATTAGAGACATGCTTCAGATATGCGTTTTCAATCCTTTTTACTATGCCCACCACATAAGCCGAATCAGAAACAATGTTTATTGCTTCATTTTGAAATATATCAAAGGCACGTACAACTGCTGATAGCTCAACAATTTGGGGGGAACCCTGGACTTTATGAATATCTTGTTGCCAATTGCCACCTTGTTTCCAAACAATGACTGCTTTTCCAGTTTTTCCCGAACCATCTGTAAAGATTGTTTTGGCTTTTTTGATTGGAATTTCAGACTGCATAATTTCTAGTCTAATTGAGATTTGGGCTAATCTCTGTACAAATTGACAAGCTGGGAGGTGGAATTTTACCTCTGCTGGGTATCCACTGATGGCTATTTGGAAATCGATTGAAGACTTCAGCAGTTGTTCAAGCTGTTCTGAAGTCAATGGGAGGTAAACGCAATCTGGTTCCCTTCCACTGAGCTCTAAACACCTCATACGGCCTTTATGAATTAGCTTACCAATCATTTCCACTAAAGTGACAATTGTTTTTGAAAACTGGTGAGGAAGAAATAACCATTCCCATAAGTAGAAGTCGCCTTGGTCACTAGAGAACTGGCCTAGGATAGCCAGAGGTTGTTTGGTCTCCCGCAGGACGATTAGTGAAGAAGGCAGGCCCTCCACCTTTCTGAACACCTACCTTTCTGATATCTTCTTTTCCACCACTTGAAGGGCTTTCTCAGCCTCTTCTGTGACGGACCTGGGGGAGGACAGGTCTGCATCTCCTTTTAGAAGCTCAAAAAGGGGCTGTAGATCAGTGGTTGTGATCCCAGGCACAGGGCGTACCCAATTGATGGCTCCCAGCAGCTTTTGGAGGTTATTCAAATTTTGTACATTTTTGTCAATTGTAACTGACTGTGGCCTGATGGTTTTTGAATTAATTTTGAGTCCAAGGTACCTCCAGGGTGCTTCCTTCTGTATTTTTTCAGGGGAGATTTCTAAGCCATGAGAATTTAGAGCCAAAATGACCGAATTCAAAGTTTCTTCCACAGCCAATTCTGTATTAGCACAGATCAGAACATCATCCATATAGTGAAAGATGATGGATTTGTTAAACTTCTGCCTAATTGGTGATAGAATTTTTGCAACAAACATTTGACAAAGGGTTGGTGAGTTTTTCATCCCCTGAGGAAGCACCCGCCACTGGAACCTGCGGTGAGGTTCACAAACATTAATTGCTGGGACAGAGAATGCAAACTTAGCCGAATCTTCCGAATTAAGAAAAATGTGAAAGAAGTAGTCTTTGATGTCAATAACAACCATGGGCCATTCAGCAGGTAGCATAGATGGGGATGGCATACCTTGCTGTAGGGCTCCCATGGGTTCCAGGACTTCATTTACCTTGCGCAGGTCCTGGAGAAGTCTCCAGGATCCTGAGGATTTTTGGATGACAAACACTGGAGTATTCCACGGACTAATGGAAGGCTCCAGGTGTCCTTTTGCCAATTCCTGATCAACCAATTTGTTTAAAATTTGCAGCTTTTGGCTAAGCAGGGGCCACTGACTTACCCAGACCGGAACCTCCGTTTTCCAAGTCAGTTTGGGTAGCTGCAATCGCTCAGTGACCCTCCCTAAAAATTTGTTTGCAGTCCAATATGCCACTGTTCCATGGCATCTCGTCCCCATAACGTTACCGGTACGTTCAGTATGAATGGTCGGAGAGTTGCACATCTGCCCTCCTGCCCGTGGATGGTAACCACTTCCGAGCTTTGGACAGGCTGTTGTGAGCCACCCACACCAGTAACTTTGATGTTAGTACTGTGGGCTGGCCAGCTAGGAGGCCAGTCCCGGGAAGCTATTATAGTAATGTCCGCGCTGGTATCCAAAAGGCCTGTGACAGTAATTTCTTGTGGACTACGAAATCCTGAAAGGGAAACAGAGCATGTTAGAAAGGGCCTCTCTGCTTGCACAGTTGTTGTCCAATTGACTTGTAGTCCACCGCTAACTGTGAGTTCTTCATCTCGTGACATGAGATTCACTAGAGCGGTTACTGAAACCATCTTTGCCACTGGAAAGCAGTCGACTTCTACAGGTGGGAGAGAGGCAAAAATGCAAATGAAAATATTATGTTCATTAAGTCCAGTTAGTAATGTTGGTAATACTGTAATTCCTTTTTCTCGTGCTGCCAGGTGTGAGATGACCAAGTATGTTTCATTCGGGTCTAATTCAGGGTCAGGGTCACATGGTGAGGGTACTGCTTGCATAATTTGCTGGTCATAATTAAGTCGGACTGTAGGGAAGGGTAGGGCTAATATGATCCACGCTAACTGCTGTGGTTTGCTGGCACTTGCTGGAAGGACGGGCTGCGAAGGATGGAGCGCAGTTGTGGGGGTGTTGGTGTCATAGCACCACCCCGGGCGCTGGTCTCCCCGTTTCCCGACAGCTCACAGTCGCACTGTCTAAGATCTGCCATTGAATTAAAAGTCACTTTTCTCTTTGAGTCTGGTGACTTTTTAGGAGGCAGTAGTTCTCCATAGATGTTAGTAAGAGACCTGCAATCTTTTGTCCAGTGTCTACCTTTTCCACACCGCTTGCACGGCGTCCTTGGAAGCTCAGTCTTTGTAGTTAATTGTGGGCAGTTCTTTTTAATATGTCCTGTCTCACCACAGTGAAAACAGGTTTGTGGCCCGGCCAAAGCGTCAGCTATTAACCTCACTTTGTGAGAATCAGACCCCACATTCTTACAGGCCTCTATCATCTCCAGGAGTGTAGGATCCTTTAGCATTTTTAAGGCTTGTTGGCAATCCTCGTTAGCCTTTTCAATCACAAGTTTATTAAACAGAATGTCTTGGCTTTCCTTTTGCTGTACTTGCCATGCTATAGCTTCCCTTAGCCGGGTTATAAAGTCCACAAAAGGTTCTGTTGAGCCCTGATGAATTAGGGTGAAGGAGGGTGTTTGGACATATGCATCAGCAACCTTTTTAAAGGTCTTTTTTTTCCACGATGCCCCCCGTGCCTCTCCTGCTTCAGTTGTGAAATCTGGACACTTGTTCCTATAATGGAGTTACCAAAAATAACTTTGAGGTTAATATCAGCAGAAATGACTGCATTTCTCATATGATAGGGTCGCGTTAACCTCATCTTTACAAATTCTGAGGATGACGATTATTACTGAGGGCATGGTTATTTCAAAATATACCTCCTGTGCTTGACTGAGATCTTTGCCCTCCCTCGTCCTTGTTTAGAGCTTTTCCTGCTTCAAGCACCACGTGCAGCTGCTGCAGAAAGGACGTGTCCCCTCTGAGTCTTGTGTCCCAGACCTGGGCACAGGATCTCCTGGACACCCACAGGAAACCCAAGTGCCACTGGAAACCTCCTTGGCCAGGACTGGACCTTTGAGGGTGGGATTCACACGGTTGTCCTTGTTCAGCCAGGGATTTCACTCCAGTTCAGGCAGAGATAGAGGACATGAAAAAGGTGCTTCCGTGGTGCCATATCCCCTGAATTCAGACACCCGTGTAGGTCAAGCATATCCAATGAACATCCTAACAGTGCCTCGGACCTCTCTAGACTGGCATTTGGAGACCGGGCAAGGTCACAGAGATGGCGTGAATTGTCAGAATGTTTCTGCAGGGTCTTCATCCAAACTGGCTGAAGGTCCTGTCCCAGCAGCACCTGCAGGGGTGGGACAGAAAGAAACCACAGCAAGTACCAATGACCAACAGCCTGCAACTGCTTTCAGAGAAATCAACAGTGCTTTTCTGGGCTGCTACTGGTGGGAAACTGATGTCTGAGTCTCTGGGTTCAGATGAGCAGAACAGGGCAGAAAAGAAGCCTCTGTTTTTCCCCATGCCCAGAAGACTGTACTCTGATCAAGGAGATTACAAGGAACAGTGTTTCATTGTTATCCAAAGGCTATCTGGAACTATGTGGTGCTGAGCAAGAACCATGGCTTGGCACTGGAATCTCCTGCTTGCTCAGTGATCCTTGTGAGCTTTCTGGGATAAGCAGGAGCAGGTGAGCTGCTTGTGCAAGGGACAGCCTGCAAAATTACTCTTTTTTCAGTAATGACACATTACCCAGAGAAGATAGAGCCAAAATATCTCCATACCAAATGGATCCAAGCAAGTGCCCTGTCGTTCAGCTGCCACCAACTCTGCTGTGAATCTCACCTCTAAACCTGCCTGTGACCCTGAATACTCTCTGTGTTCCCTCTGCTCGCCTCCAGTTCCTACTTCCTTCTAGGTGTCCTCATCCAAGAAAAGCTGCAGGAGGCCTTCAGCCCTGGACGTTATAGCTACTCACATCACCAAGGGAACAAGTGAAATGGGAGAAATCCCAGAACCCCTGGGATCTCATATCAGGCAGCTCCAAGGTTGCTGTTCACGTCATTTGTTAAACCAGGCATTCAATGGATCTGCCCTGGCACGGGAGGATCAGGCACCAAGTCACAGGAGGGAGAAACGCCCTAAAAATTATCTGAGTCTTCCAGCAGCACGAGTACTTCCCAACACAGCGAGCCCAGGGACTACAGGGGGGTGGGAGGTGAAGTTCAGGGAAACTATAATGAAGGCTGGACACAAAAAGTAGGAAGCAACTTACAATTTCTTTCGTGACTTCCCCTTAGGACATCAAAATTCCAACTCCATTATTTCTTCAACCACTACCAGAATTAGGGAAGAAAATGATACAGAGAACGCAATATAATGATTTTTCCACACACTTTTGAATTGTTTCCTGACTTCAAATTTTTTTGTTGCTCAATACTTCACCAACACGGAAGGATTCTGTACTTTTGGATGACACCACTCGTCTTCTTACACGCTTCCTATCACCACACGTGCAAATGATCAAATGGCCAAGGGGAAGTGAAAATTTAACACACAGGAACGGGATACAGATCCAGCTACCTTGGACCTCATAGATTCTGAAATTTGTGGTTTCGAATCTCTCATACCCTGTACAGAATCACAGAGACACCAAGCAGGTGAGGTTGGAAGGGAACTGGAGAAATCATCTGGTCCAACCCCCCTTCTCAAACAGGGACAACTGGAACCATTTGACCAGAACCTCATTCAAAGGTTTTGAATATTTCCAAGGATGGAGACTCCATCACCTGCCCAGGTAACAGTGTCTGTAAGACTCAGAGACCAGTCTGGGGCTCACTGTCCTTGTTAAATTTCCTTCTCCATATGACATCACTTGGAGATGTACCTTGATCTGGTAAGAGGCACCAGGCACAAACTGCAACATGAGAAATTTTGATTCAATGTGTGGAAAATTTTCTTTTGGTGCTTTGTAACATGAGGCAGATCAAATATTGGAACAAGGTGAGAAAACTAAGGGTAAAGGGGAGAATGTAAATGAAAATGAGGAGCCGTTGCACTATGACCATAATCAGTGCCAGACCATAAAGTTTGCCAAGATGATGAGACTTGAAACCAAGTCCCAGTTGTAACTTCTACAAACTGACACCCCAAAATAAAGTAGTATAAAGTTAAACAAATGAGAAGGGTCCAGACAGTTCTCAAATTTGGAAATTAATATTTGCAATCAATTGGGAACCTTAGCGCAAGGGGATGAGAGACACCTCGAGAAAGAACAATAAAGTGGTGAGTTAAGTCAGGATGCAAAATGGGATTTGCTCTTCCACTTTGAAATATCTTATAGACAGGTTAGGAATGTTTGTTCTAGTACTGATTTACTTGTTGAAAATCTCAGAAACAATTACTAACCATGAATATTCCTGACCCCTAAACTCAGACAAATAATAAACAGCTATTTGCCTTGAGATAAAGGAGGTGAAATAGAGCAACACATGCGGATGTGCTCCAAAACAAACATGTAAGATTAGTTATCAGGTGGGACATCTCTACACTGGCTGAAGGTGTAAAAAGTCAAGGCTATTTCTGATGAAAACTCCCCAAGTTCTTTCAAGTTTTGGTGGCAGTTGTTTTTAACACTGTCTTCAGCTTTTTCACACCCCACCTTTGCTCCCTTTTCATCTGTTCTGCAATAACTCACTTGCAGCTGGACTCTGAACTGTGTCTGTTTTGTGCGGCACGGATGTGCACAGACTTCACCAAACCTGACCCTCTTCTCCCAGTGGTGGTCCTGCAGATTTGGAGTCTCATGTCCCATTTGAGACACATGATCCCAACAAGGACACAGTCCTAAAACAGGACTCCTTAGCGCAAGGGCTGCCCAGAAAGGCCTTGGGGGGGTTTCTTCACAATGGAGCATTGTTGGCACTTCCTGGGGAAAGAACCACTTGAACCCCCATGGTCTTGGCTACCACCCCAAGAGCTCTGGAGCCACTTGTGCCCATGGCCAGTTTCCCCTTTGAGAATCCCTTGGCTCCATGTGTCAGAAGAGCTGGGAGGAGCAGTGAGAGCAGGGCAGAGTAGGGTGGGGGCCAAGGGGCAGGAGGGCTTTGCAGGGAGGATGCTGCCCCAGAGGGACAGGCAACACCAGAGGGATGCTACCCCAGGGACGACTAGTGCTCCGGGCTCACGGAGTTCAGAAATGAAAGTGGGGGCTCTGCAGGTGCAGCGGCCTCAGTGGGGGCTGAGGCAGGGCCCCCGCTTACCACAGCCCCTCCTCGTGGGAAAGGCCCTGCCAACCACAGACAGGTAGCAGGACCAGTCCCAGCTGCTCTGTAAGGTACGGGCCAGGTAGCTCTTGAAACGCTGTGCAGAGCTCAACCCACAGCAGAAACATCCAGGAGAGGCTGTTCCTGCTGTGCCCAAACAATTTTGGACAGCTGGGATGTGCCAGGCTGTACCCTGCTCACCCGGTCTTCCTCCTCCTCCTCCTGCTGCTGTGGCTGGTGCTGAGTGAGTTGGGGGCTGGCTTTGCCTTGGGGCTCAGCACTGGAGGCCTGCTGCGCAGGACAGGACAGGGTCCGACCCGGGTACAGGCCAGGATATATGGGAAAGGGTGTGTGGAGCACAGGGAAAAGAACTGCTTTAGGGAGGGCAGGAGGACAGTTGCTTCCCGCAGCTCCCATGGATGGACCTCTGAATAATGGGGGCGGTTTCCAGCCCCTCTGAGGGAGTCTGGTTCATGGCATTAGACTTGGCATATTCTTAAGTGCTTCAGGGAGCCAGACGCATCCACCTGGAATCACAAAACCAATCAAAATGGGTTAGGTGAAGTGTCAAACAGGAGCCAAAGTACCCGTAGAATGGAGCCACGTGGCTGGGAAGGTTCTGACCCAGTACAGGCTTAACAGTGGGAACGTGGACAGGGGCACCGGGACAAGCTGGGTTGCTACCCCTCTGCCCAAAACCCTCTGTACCCCATGGTGCAGGTGCCGATGTGATACATCAGGACATCTGCAGCTCCCCAGGGATGGTGAGTACAGGGACACATCCTGTAAAGGGAGGTGTTTGGTGCTGGAGATGGAAACAGGAAAGGGTTTTGTTCCCTGTGTGAATCCCAGGAGAGGAAATTCACCCCTCCCAGAACCGAGGTATTTCCCAGCCCTTAAAACAGTAACAAAGTCTTGGGCCATTACTCCCACTATCCTCCTCTGAGTCTGGAGAAAGGTGAGGGCATTTGACACAGACATGCAGGAGAAAGGTGGGAATTGTGGACTGGAGGGCTGCTGAGCAGGGCAGGACAGGGCCCACCCCGGGCACAGGGCAGAACCCAGGGAAAGGGAGTGTGGAGCAGCAGTGCAGCAATGAGGGGCAGAGCTGCTTTGGGGACAGCAGGAGGAAGATTGCTTGCTGCAACTCCCTTGGACCTCTAAGAAATGGGGGTGATTTTCAACCCCTCTAAGTGGGTTTGAGTGAGACCTGGTAGATGCTGAAGTGCTTTAAGGAGCCAGAGGCATCCATTTGGAATCACAAACCCACCCAAAATTGGCTCTGATATGACAAAGATTCCTCCATGGCTAAGAGCAAAATACTCCTGCTGTGCAATGCCTTGAACTTGGGGTGCATGTTGGGGGCTGCTGATGCTGAAACCCAAGACCCTCAACTGCCCCAGAGCAAACCTTTCCCTATTCTCCCAACAGACCAGAACATGCCAGGGGGCAGCTCCCTGACCTGGGCTCTGTTGGGCCTGGGAGTGTCTCCTTGGAGTGTGCTCCATTACCATGACTCACCTGCGAAGTTCAGGTTCTTAGAAACACTGAGGGGAGAGTTCCTCACTGGACAGCTGTTTTTCTTGTGCTGGTATCTACATGTGTATGTCCCTGTGCTCCCCATCGTCATGGGGAAGAGCATGTAGTAGTTGCCCTTCCGATGTTGAGCTCTAAGGCCGTGCACCTCCACCCCATCCTTGCAGAAGATGATTCGGGTGGCAGGAGACTTCTGATCAATTACCCACCAAAACAAAACCTGTTCGTCATTCTGTGCAACAGTGGGGATCAAAGAGAGATCAGGAGCTGGGAGGTCACATGGAGAGATGGAGCTCAGGACTGGAACTTTCAGATCACCTCCCCTAAACTGTCCCAAAGCAGCTTCACCCCACGGTATGAATCCTGCATCCCTGACAGGGAAAGAGTCAAGCTACACAACACATCCCCCTACCAGTTTGGGCAATGATTGATGGCACCAAGAGCATTCTCTGGAGAGACGGGTAGAACCAGAGGACAACAAATTGCATTTCAGGTGGCTTCAGTTCTCCAGGTTCCGCCTGCCCAGCTCAGCATCAAGTTGCAACCATCCCCCAATCCCCTCCCTGAGAGAGGGACACTTCCCCCTTCAAGCACCACCAGAGCTCAGGGGCTTGAGGTTGTATTGCTGAACCCTCCCCTTACCTTGAGCCCTTAGGAGTGTGTGACTGCCCAGCAAACCCCAGCCTGCCCTTAATACCGTTTCTAGAGGACAGACAAATGCTGGTCTTTCTTCTTTGACTGGGTTAAAACAAAAAATCAGAAACGTTTGTGGGAGGAAATACCTTGTTCCTTCACAATTCAGCATAGGAGGGGGCTGTTCTGCTCTCCCTCAGTTGCTCTCTTTAATCAATTTGGAGACCTCTTGATAACATAGAATTGAAAATGGCACTGATTGTTTTTCCATTTTTCTTCCAATTTGCCCTCTTTTCCATAAAATGTGTGGAAATTTCTGACACATTCTGTGCTCCGGGATCAACTGTAACTGGTTATTTTGTTGTTGTTTAAAGCTTTTATTTTGTTTTCTCATCAACTTTCCAAAGTTTTCTTGAGTCTGGAGAATCACTGAAACATAGAATGGTTTGGGTTAGAAGGGACCTTAAAGATCATCTCGTTCCACCTCCCTGCCATGGTTGAGGACAGATCCCCATAGACCAGATAGCTCCAAGTCCTGACCAGAAAATTTTGGCCAGGGAAGGTCAAAAGTGTGACATTTAGGTGCATTTAGAGAATCACATTAAAGCTTGGGAAACACCCCTCAGGGTAAGCATGTTCCAGTGCAATTCCATTTCTGATCAAAAGGGTCTGTGATCCATCTAAGACCATTCTCTAGACCATTCTCTATGCGGTTTATAGTGTGAGATTATACGAGAAACATCCACCTGGAACCACAAACCCAATGAAAACAAGCTTGGGGAGGTGTCAAGCCTGGAGACAAGACACTCAGGACGGAGCCCCATGGGTTGAATGGTTCCTGCCTAGCACAGGCTCAGCAGCGGGAAAGTGGACGGGGTACAGGGGTTGAGCTGGGTTGCTGCCCCTCTGACCAAAACTCTCTGTGCCCCCCGATGCAGGTGCTGGTGTGATGGCCCAGGACATCTGCAGCTCCCCAAGGGATGGTGAGTACAGGGATAGGTCTTGTGAAAGTATTTCTTTGGGGCTGGAGATGGGAAGGTGTCCCCAGGTATGAACCCCTGACGGGGAAACTCTTTCCCTTCCAGAACAGAGTCTTTTTCGATCCCTGACAAGAGTTATGCTGTCCGGGGCCATCCCTTTGCCGTCTCTGCAGGTGACCTCCAAGCTCCGTCCCTCCATATGAAAACCAATGTCACTTTGGATGCAACACAGGAAGGAGAACAGATTTTGTTTCAGTGCCAGTCATGAAGTCTGCTCTCACCCGAATTTTCTTCTGCAAGGATGGGGTGGATTTTCACAGCCTGAAAGCCCAACAGAAGAAGGGGAGCTACTACATGTTCTTCACCACAATGAGGAGGAGCACGGGGTCATACACCTGTGGATACCAGCACAAGGACAACAGTAGCCGAGTGAGGAACTCTGCCCTCAGTTCTCCCCAGAACCTGAAAGTCACAGGTAAGTCCTGGGAGTTGGGGACGGGCAGGAAACACTCCCAGGTCCCTCAGAACCCAGGTGAGGGAGGGGAACCTGCCCGACCCCACCACATGTCATATCCCCAGGCAGTTGGGATGCTGGGGATCAATGTGCAGTTCAGTGCAGCCCTTGCCACCGGGGACACTCTTCCCAGTCCCAGGAGAGAATCCTGCTCCTCTCCTGCCCCAGCATCATGGAAAGGGGAGAGTGGTGGTGCCAGATCTAATGCAGAGCCATAACTGTGCAGTGCCGCGGTCCGAAGAGGGGAGGCGAATGGGGCCGCGAAACGGCACGGATCCCAGACACAAAGGTGGGGTGCAGGTAGAATCTTTAATCCAGCGTGCACATAGGGTTTTTATCCGGAGGGAAAGGGCCAGAACATAGGGTGGAGCAGGAGACAGACAGGTCGGGGGACAAACCGGGATTGAGCCGTGGGCAAAACAGGGGGGGGAAAAGCGCAGGAGGGACCAGGGGAGGAGAGGGCGAATGGGGGCTGTCTCCTGCCGCAGCTTCTCCAGCCAGTCGGCAGAGAGGAGAGAGGTGCGGGGGGGGGGGTGAGCAGGCCGGGGCATGCCCGGAAGATACAAATTCGGGGGAAACACACAATGTGTAAAGTCCATTCAATCGTTGTACATATTTTTCCATTTCCGGAATCGTCCCATTCCGATTCCTGGTCCTCGACATCTCGCCCTCTGTTGTTTAAATCAGGCACGGCTAAAAAGATATTTTTTGGGATGGTCTTCCTGCAGCATGCTGTGACACAGGAGATGGTTAATAACAACACAAACAGGAGAAGTAAAATTTCAAACAGGCTAACAGGATTTGCTTAAGCCAATTAGGTAAACTGGGTAAACTCAGCGTGACAAATAAGTCATCGGTGGAGAGCTTTGGTGACATTCGTATGTCACTGACCAGGTCTCGTAACTCTTTGATGCTTTTGAACACGGATTGGGAACGGTCAGAGAAATTGAGGCAACACATGCCTTCAAACTCCTGACACCCATGGCCATGCATTAAAAGGAGAAAGTCTATCGTGGCCCTGTTTTGGAGGGATACCTCTTGCAGTTTTAGGGTGTCTTTAACCAGACCCTCTAGGGCAACGCTGGTGGCATTAGCCTCTTTTGCCATCCAGCATCCCAGGTGTGTTAGGAGGTTGAGGGAATGTGCTGTGCCAACCCCTGGGAACACAGCAAAAGCGCTCCAAAAATTCAGGGTTTTTGACCATAAGGATATTAGAGGGTCACAATTTTCTGGGATTGGCTGAACAATGCTGCTCACTGATTTATAAGGGGAAGATCTTTTAGATCGAGTTGGCGCTGATGGAATTTGGCTTGAGAAACGGAATCTACCGGGGTTAAAGAGAGTTGCCCCATAGTACAGGGGCCTCCTACCGGATAGGAGGGGACACCCACCCAGGCTCTCTCTCTGCAGATTAAAAACTTCCCCTCCGGCAACGCTATTGGTTTTGCGCCGACCGCCTCAGTGATTATTTTTTCGGGCACAGTGTTATTGCACCAGAGGGAGATGTTTTGATAAATTTCTTTATAGGGAGTCACTTTGTGGCTAGGAATTTTGACAGCGGTGTTTGGTGTAAAGAGAAAACAATGGTTTGTAATTATTGATCCCATAATTTCAATTTCCATGGGCTCCTCCGTCCCATATGAGGGGGATTCAAAATGTACCTTTGGGCTTTCATTTGTGGGTATTCCAATTAGACACGTTTGAAACAGGTTATTAATGTTTGACAGGGACAGGCAGATGGCCTCACTTCCTGTCTCCTTAGCTAATTTTACCCAGATGTTCTCTGAATTGGCGTAAGCCCAGTTTGGAAGCGCTGCTGCGATTCCCGATGTCCTTTGCTTGGTTCCTAGGTCGAGGAGGATGATGAAGAGGCAGGCACAGGTGTAGCGCATGGTGGATCCTGGTAGATCTTGACTCTCTTTGCTGGGACCCACTTCGGGCCTGTCTCGGTAGAAACACAGGCGTGTCCTTTCCCCCACGTGATGAGAGGAAAAGGACCCGTCCATTTGTCAGTTAAAATACAACACTTTGGCCTTCCTTGTATCCTGGTTTGACACTGAATGGAAGTGCCTTTCAATGGGACTTCTACTTATGGTTATGTCAGGTTCTTCCAATTTATTTAAAAAATTTAAAACGTATGTGATTTTGTCCAATCTTTCTTGGGGAGTCATACCTATACTCCCCCTGTTTTGTTTTTTGATTAAATTTTTGATGTTTTGGTGAGCTCTTTCCACAATACCTTGTCCCGTAGGGTTATGTGGGATCCCAGTGATATGGTGGATACCCCAGGCATTAAAGAATGCCTCACTTTCTTTTGATATGTATGAGGGGGCATTATCGGTTTTGGCTTGTTTTGGGACCCCCGTTCTCGCAAATGCAGATAGAAAATGCCTTTTGACATCTCGATTTTTCTCACCCAAATGCACTGTTGCTACTATCATTTTGGAAAAAGTGTCAATTGACACATGCACGTACTTTAATGTTCCAAATTCTGGTATATGTGTCACGTCTGACTGCCAAATTTCCAGTGGCTCCAGCCCTCTGGGGTTAGTACCCTCAGATTTAAGCGGGGCCACTGCCTGGCAGTCGGGACAGGTCCTTAGGATTTCTTTTGCCTGATTTAATTTTAATCCAAATTGTTTCTGCAGCGAGCGGGCATTCTGGTGGAAGAATTCATGTGAGAGTCTGGCTTACTGGTATAAATTTGGTACCGCCACCATACCTGCTAGCTGATCTGCTATCTGGTTCCCCTCCGCTACGGGACCTGGTAGAGCTGTGTGGGATCGGGTATGCACTACATAATACTGAATTTCCTGTTTTGGATGAAAAACAACAATCTGGTTAGCAAACCAAAGAGGAGCTGATTAGAGACATGCTTCAGATATGCGTTTTCAATCCTTTTTACTATGCCCACCACATAAGCCGAATCAGAAACAATGTTTATTGCTTCATTTTGAAATATATCAAAGGCACGTACAACTGCTGATAGCTCAACAATTTGGGGGGAACCCTGGACTTTATGAATATCTTGTTGCCAATTGCCACCTTGTTTCCAAACAATGACTGCTTTTCCAGTTTTTCCCGAACCATCTGTAAAGATTGTTTTGGCTTTTTGATTGGAATTTCAGACTGCATAATTTCTAGTCTAATTGAGATTTGGGCTAATCTCTGTACAAATTGACAAGCTGGGAGGTGGAATTTTACCTCTGCTGGGTATCCACTGATGGCTATTTGGAAATCGATTGAAGACTTCAGCAGTTGTTCAAGCTGTTCTGAAGTCAATGGGAGGTAAACGCAATCTGGTTCCCTTCCACTGAGCTCTAAACACCTCATACGGCCTTTATGAATTAGCTTACCAATCATTTCCACTAAAGTGACAATTGTTTTTGAAAACTGGTGAGGAAGAAATAACCATTCCCATAAGTAGAAGTCGCCTTGGTCACTAGAGAACTGGCCTAGGATAGCCAGAGGTTGTTTGGTCTCCCGCAGGACGATTAGTGAAGAAGGCAGGCCCTCCACCTTTCTGAACACCTACCTTTCTGATATCTTCTTTTCCACCACTTGAAGGGCTTTCTCAGCCTCTTCTGTGACGGACCTGGGGGAGGACAGGTCTGCATCTCCTTTTAGAAGCTCAAAAGGGGCTGTAGATCAGTGGTTGTGATCCCAGGCACAGGGCGTACCCAATTGATGGCTCCCAGCAGCTTTTGGAGGTTATTCAAATTTTGTACATTTTTGTCAATTGTAACTGACTGTGGCCTGATGGTTTTTGAATTAATTTTGAGTCCAAGGTACCTCCAGGGTGCTTCCTTCTGTATTTTTTCAGGGGAGATTTCTAAGTCATGAGAATTTAGAGCCAAAATGACCGAATTCAAAGTTTCTTCCACAGCCAATTCTGTATTAGCACAGATCAGAACATCATCCATATAGTGAAAGATGATGGATTTGTTAAACTTCTGCCTAATTGGTGATAGAATTTTTGCAACAAACATTTGACAAAGGGTTGGTGAGTTTTTCATCCCCTGAGGAAGCACCCGCCACTGGAACCTGCGGTGAGGTTCACAAACATTAATTGCTGGGACAGAGAATGCAAACTTAGCCGAATCTTCCGAATTAAGAAAAATGTGAAAGAAGTAGTCTTTGATGTCAATAACAACCATGGGCCATTCAGCAGGTAGCATAGATGGGGATGGCATACCTTGCTGTAGGGCTCCCATGGGTTCCAGGACTTCATTTACCTTGCGCAGGTCCTGGAGAAGTCTCCAGGATCCTGAGGATTTTGGATGACAAACACTGGAGTATTCCACGGACTAATGGAAGGCTCCAGGTGTCCTTTTGCCAATTCCTGATCAACCAATTTGTTTAAAATTTGCAGCTTTTGGCTAAGCAGGGGCCACTGACTTACCCAGACCGGAACCTCCGTTTTCCAAGTCAGTTTGGGTAGCTGCAATCGCTCAGTGACCCTCCCTAAAAATTTGTTTGCAGTCCAATATGCCACTGTTCCATGGCATCTCGTCCCCATAACGTTACCGGTACGTTCAGTATGAATGGTCGGAGAGTTGCACATCTGCCCTCCTGCCCGTGGATGGTAACCACTTCCGAGCTTTGGACAGGCTGTTGTGAGCCACCCACACCAGTAACTTTGATGTTAGTACTGTGGGCTGGCCAGCTAGGAGGCCAGTCCCGGGAAGCTATTATAGTAATGTCCGCGCTGGTATCCAAAAGGCCTGTGACAGTAATTTCTTGTGGACTACGAAATCCTGAAAGGGAAACAGAGCATGTTAGAAAGGGCCTCTCTGCTTGCACAGTTGTTGTCCAATTGACTTGTAGTCCACCGCTGACTGTGAGTTCTTCATCTCGTGACATGAGATTCACTAGAGCGGTTACTGAAACCATCTTTGCCACTGGAAAGCAGTCGACTTCTACAGGTGGGAGAGAGGCAAAAATGCAAATGAAAATATTATGTTCATTAAGTCCAGTTAGTAATGTTGGTAATACTGTAATTCCTTTTTCTCGTGCTGCCAGGTGTGAGATGACCAAGTATGTTTCATTCGGGTCTAATTCAGGGTCAGGGTCACATGGTGAGGGTACTGCTTGCATAATTTGCTGGTCATAATTAAGTCGGACTGTAGGGAAGGGTAGGGCTAATATGATCCACGCTAACTGCTGTGGTTTGCTGGCACTTGCTGGAAGGACGGGCTGCGAAGGATGGAGCGCAGTTGTGGGGGTGTTGGTGTCATAGCACCACCCCGGGCGCTGGTCTCCCCGTTTCCCGACAGCTCACAGTCGCACTGTCTAAGATCTGCCATTGAATTAAAAGTCACTTTTCTCTTTGAGTCTGGTGACTTTTTAGGAGGCAGTAGTTCTCCATAGATGTTAGTAAGAGACCTGCAATCTTTTGTCCAGTGTCTACCTTTTCCACACCGCTTGCACGGCGTCCTTGGAAGCTCAGTCTTTGTAGTTAATTGTGGGCAGTTCTTTTTAATATGTCCTGTCTCACCACAGTGAAAACAGGTTTGTGGCCCGGCCAAAGCGTCAGCTATTAACCTCACTTTGTGAGAATCAGACCCCACATTCTTACAGGCCTCTATCATCTCCAGGAGTGTAGGATCCTTTAGCATTTTTAAGGCTTGTTGGCAATCCTCGTTAGCCTTTTCAATCACAAGTTTATTAAACAGAATGTCTTGGCTTTCCTTTTGCTGTACTTGCCATGCTATAGCTTCCCTTAGCCGGGTTATAAAGTCCACAAAAGGTTCTGTTGAGCCCTGATGAATTAGGGTGAAGGAGGGTGTTTGGACATATGCATCAGCAACCTTTTTAAAGGTCTTTTTTTTCCACGATGCCCCCCGTGCCTCTCCTGCTTCAGTTGTGAAATCTGGACACTTGTTCCTATAATGGAGTTACCAAAAATAACTTTGAGGTTAATATCAGCAGAAATGACTGCATTTCTCATATGATAGGGTCGCGTTAACCTCATCTTTACAAATTCTGAGGATGACGATTATTACTGAGGGCATGGTTATTTCAAAATATACCTCCTGTGCTTGACTGAGATCTTTGCCCTCCCTCGTCCTTGTTTTAGAGCTTTTCCTGCTTCAAGCACCACGTGCAGCTGCTGCAGAAAGGACGTGTCCCCTCTGAGTCTTGTGTCCCAGACCTGGGCACAGGATCTCCTGGACACCCACAGGAAACCCAAGTGCCACTGGAAACCTCCTTGGCCAGGACTGGACCTTTGAGGGTGGGATTCACACGGTTGTCCTTGTTCAGCCAGGGATTTCACTCCAGTTCAGGCAGAGATAGAGGACATGAAAAAGGTGCTTCCGTGGTGCCATATCCCCTGAATTCAGACACCCGTGTAGGTCAAGCATATCCAATGAACATCCTAACAGTGCCTCGGACCTCTCTAGACTGGCATTTGGAGACCGGGCAAGGTCACAGAGATGGCGTGAATTGTCAGAATGTTTCTGCAGGGTCTTCATCCAAACTGGCTGAAGGTCCTGTCCCAGCAGCACCTGCAGGGGTGGGACAGAAAGAAACCACAGCAAGTACCAATGACCAACAGCCTGCAACTGCTTTCAGAGAAATCAACAGTGCTTTTCTGGGCTGCTACTGGTGGGAAACTGATGTCTGAGTCTCTGGGTTCAGATGAGCAGAACAGGGCAGAAAAGAAGCCTCTGTTTTTCCCCATGCCCAGAAGACTGTACTCTGATCAAGGAGATTACAAGGAACAGTGTTTCATTGTTATCCAAAGGCTATCTGGAACTATGTGGTGCTGAGCAAGAACCATGGCTTGGCACTGGAATCTCCTGCTTGCTCAGTGATCCTTGTGAGCTTTCTGGGATAAGCAGGAGCAGGTGAGCTGCTTGTGCAAGGGACAGCCTGCAAAATTACTCTTTTTTCAGTAATGACACATTACCCAGAGAAGATAGAGCCAAAATATCTCCATACCAAATGGATCCAAGCAAGTGCCCTGTCGTTCAGCTGCCACCAACTCTGCTGTGAATCTCACCTCTAAACCTGCCTGTGACCCTGAATACTCTCTGTGTTCCCTCTGCTCGCCTCCAGTTCCTACTTCCTTCTAGGTGTCCTCATCCAAGAAAAGCTGCAGGAGGCCTTCAGCCCTGGACGTTATAGCTACTCACATCACCAAGGGAACAAGTGAAATGGGAGAAATCCCAGAACCCCTGGGATCTCATATCAGGCAGCTCCAAGGTTGCTGTTCACGTCATTTGTTAAACCAGGCATTCAATGGATCTGCCCTGGCACGGGAGGATCAGGCACCAAGTCACAGGAGGGAGAAACGCCCTAAAAATTATCTGAGTCTTCCAGCAGCACGAGTACTTCCCAACACAGCGAGCCCAGGGACTACAGGGGGGTGGGAGGTGAAGTTCAGGGAAACTATAATGAAGGCTGGACACAAAAAGTAGGAAGCAACTTACAATTTCTTTCGTGACTTCCCCTTAGGACATCAAAATTCCAACTCCATTATTTCTTCAACCACTACCAGAATTAGGGAAGAAAATGATACAGAGAACGCAATATAATGATTTTTCCACACACTTTTGAATTGTTTCCTGACTTCAAATTTTTTTGTTGCTCAATACTTCACCAACACGGAAGGATTCTGTACTTTTGGATGACACCACTCGTCTTCTTACACGCTTCCTATCACCACACGTGCAAATGATCAAATGGCCAAGGGGAAGTGAAAATTTAACACACAGGAACGGGATACAGATCCAGCTACCTTGGACCTCATAGATTCTGAAATTTGTGGTTTCGAATCTCTCATACCCTGTACAGAATCACAGAGACACCAAGCAGGTGAGGTTGGAAGGGAACTGGAGAAATCATCTGGTCCAACCCCCCTTCTCAAACAGGGACAACTGGAACCATTTGACCAGAACCTCATTCAAAGGTTTTGAATATTTCCAAGGATGGAGACTCCATCACCTGCCCAGGTAACAGTGTCTGTAAGACTCAGAGACCAGTCTGGGGCTCACTGTCCTTGTTAAATTTCCTTCTCCATATGACATCACTTGGAGATGTACCTTGATCTGGTAAGAGGCACCAGGCACAAACTGCAACATGAGAAATTTTGATTCAATGTGTGGAAAATTTTCTTTTGGTGCTTTGTAACATGAGGCAGATCAAATATTGGAACAAGGTGAGAAAACTAAGGGTAAAGGGGAGAATGTAAATGAAAATGAGGAGCCGTTGCACTATGACCATAATCAGTGCCAGACCATAAAGTTTGCCAAGATGATGAGACTTGAAACCAAGTCCCAGTTGTAACTTCTACAAACTGACACCCCAAAATAAAGTAGTATAAAGTTAAACAAATGAGAAGGGTCCAGACAGTTCTCAAATTTGGAAATTAATATTTGCAATCAATTGGGAACCTTAGCGCAAGGGGATGAGAGACACCTCGAGAAAGAACAATAAAGTGGTGAGTTAAGTCAGGATGCAAAATGGGATTTGCTCTTCCACTTTGAAATATCTTATAGACAGGTTAGGAATGTTTGTTCTAGTACTGATTTACTTGTTGAAATCTCAGAAACAATTACTAACCATGAATATTCCTGACCCCTAAACTCAGACAAATAATAAACAGCTATTTTGCCTTGAGATAAAGGAGGTGAAATAGAGCAACACATGCGGATGTGCTCCAAAACAAACATGTAAGATTAGTTATCAGGTGGGACATCTCTACACTGGCTGAAGGTGTAAAAAGTCAAGGCTATTTCTGATGAAAACTCCCCCAAGTTCTTTCAAGTTTTGGTGGCAGTTGTTTTTAACACTGTCTTCAGCTTTTTCACACCCCACCTTTGCTCCCTTTTCATCTGTTCTGCAATAACTCACTTGCAGCTGGACTCTGAACTGTGTCTGTTTTGTGCGGCACGGATGTGCACAGACTTCACCAAACCTGACCCTCTTCTCCCAGTGGTGGTCCTGCAGATTTGGAGTCTCATGTCCCATTTGAGACACATGATCCCAACAAGGACACAGTCCTAAAACAGGACTCCTTAGCGCAAGGGCTGCCCAGAAAGGCCTTGGGGGGGTTTCTTCACAATGGAGCATTGTTGGCACTTCCTGGGGAAAGAACCACTTGAACCCCCATGGTCTTGGCTACCACCCCAAGAGCTCTGGAGCCACTTGTGCCCATGGCCAGTTTCCCCTTTGAGAATCCCTTGGCTCCATGTGTCAGAAGAGCTGGGAGGAGCAGTGAGAGCAGGGCAGAGTAGGGTGGGGGCCAAGGGGCAGGAGGGCTTTGCAGGGAGGATGCTGCCCCAGAGGGACAGGCAACACCAGAGGGATGCTACCCCAGGGACGACTAGTGCTCCGGGCTCACGGAGTTCAGAAATGAAAGTGGGGGCTCTGCAGGTGCAGCGGCCTCAGTGGGGGCTGAGGCAGGGCCCCCGCTTACCACAGCCCCTCCTCGTGGGAAAGGCCCTGCCAACCACAGACAGGTAGCAGGACCAGTCCCAGCTGCTCTGTAAGGTACGGGCCAGGTAGCTCTTGAAACGCTGTGCAGAGCTCAACCCACAGCAGAAACATCCAGGAGAGGCTGTTCCTGCTGTGCCCAAACAATTTTGGACAGCTGGGATGTGCCAGGCTGTACCCTGCTCACCCGGTCTTCCTCCTCCTCCTCCTGCTGCTGTGGCTGGTGCTGAGTGAGTTGGGGGCTGGCTTTGCCTTGGGGCTCAGCACTGGAGGCCTGCTGCGCAGGACAGGACAGGGTCCGACCCGGGTACAGGCCAGGATATATGGGAAAGGGTGTGTGGAGCACAGGGAAAAGAACTGCTTTAGGGAGGGCAGGAGGACAGTTACTTCCCGCAGCTCCCATGGATGGACCTCTGAATAATGGGGGCGGTTTCCAGCCCCTCTGAGGGAGTCTGGTTCATGGCATTAGACTTGGCATATTCTTAAGTGCTTCAGGGAGCCAGACGCATCCACCTGGAATCACAAAACCAATCAAAATGGGTTAGGTGAAGTGTCAAACAGGAGCCAAAGTACCCGTAGAATGGAGCCACGTGGCTGGGAAGGTTCTGACCCAGTACAGGCTTAACAGTGGGAACGTGGACAGGGGCACCGGGACAAGCTGGGTTGCTACCCCTCTGCCCAAAACCCTCTGTACCCCATGGTGCAGGTGCCGATGTGATACATCAGGACATCTGCAGCTCCCCAGGGGATGGTGAGTACAGGGACACATCCTGTAAAGGGAGGTGTTTGGTGCTGGAGATGGAAACAGGAAAGGGTTTTGTTCCCTGTGTGAATCCCAGGAGAGGAAATTCACCCCTCCCAGAACCGAGGTATTTCCCAGCCCTTAAAACAGTAACAAAGTCTTGGGCCATTACTCCCACTATCCTCCTCTGAGTCTGGAGAAAGGTGAGGGCATTTGACACAGACATGCAGGAGAAAGGTGGGAATTGTGGACTGGAGGGCTGCTGAGCAGGGCAGGACAGGGCCCACCCCGGGCACAGGGCAGAACCCAGGGAAAGGGAGTGTGGAGCAGCAGTGCAGCAATGAGGGGCAGAGCTGCTTTGGGGACAGCAGGAGGAAGATTGCTTGCTGCAACTCCCTTGGACCTCTAAGAAATGGGGGTGATTTTCAACCCCTCTAAGTGGGTTTGAGTGAGACCTGGTAGATGCTGAAGTGCTTTAAGGAGCCAGAGGCATCCATTTGGAATCACAAACCCACCCAAAATTGGCTCTGATATGACAAAGATTCCTCCATGGCTAAGAGCAAAATACTCCTGCTGTGCAATGCCTTGAACTTGGGGTGCATGTTGGGGGCTGCTGATGCTGAAAACCCAAGACCCTCAACTGCCCCAGAGCAAACCTTTCCCTATTCTCCCAACAGACCAGAACATGCCAGGGGGCAGCTCCCTGACCTGGGCTCTGTTGGGCCTGGGAGTGTCTCCTTGGAGTGTGCTCCATTACCATGACTCACCTGCGAAGTTCAGGTTCTTAGAAACACTGAGGGGAGAGTTCCTCACTGGACAGCTGTTTTTCTTGTGCTGGTATCTACATGTGTATGTCCCTGTGCTCCCCATCGTCATGGGGAAGAGCATGTAGTAGTTGCCCTTCCGATGTTGAGCTCTAAGGCCGTGCACCTCCACCCCATCCTTGCAGAAGATGATTCGGGTGGCAGGAGACTTCTGATCAATTACCCACCAAAACAAAACCTGTTCGTCATTCTGTGCAACAGTGGGGATCAAAGAGAGATCAGGAGCTGGGAGGTCACATGGAGAGATGGAGCTCAGGACTGGAACTTTCAGATCACCTCCCCTAAACTGTCCCAAAGCAGCTTCACCCCACGGTATGAATCCTGCATCCCTGACAGGGAAAGAGTCAAGCTACACAACACATCCCCCTACCAGTTTGGGCAATGATTGATGGCACCAAGAGCATTCTCTGGAGAGACGGGTAGAACCAGAGGACAACAAATTGCATTTCAGGTGGCTTCAGTTCTCCAGGTTCCGCCTGCCCAGCTCAGCATCAAGTTGCAACCATCCCCCAATCCCCTCCCTGAGAGAGGGACACTTCCCCCTTCAAGCACCACCAGAGCTCAGGGGCTTGAGGTTGTATTGCTGAACCCTCCCCTTACCTTGAGCCCTTAGGAGTGTGTGACTGCCCAGCAAACCCCAGCCTGCCCTTAATACCGTTTCTAGAGGACAGACAAATGCTGGTCTTTCTTCTTTGACTGGGTTAAAACAAAAAATCAGAAACGTTTGTGGGAGGAAATACCTTGTTCCTTCACAATTCAGCATAGGAGGGGGCTGTTCTGCTCTCCCTCAGTTGCTCTCTTTAATCAATTTGGAGACCTCTTGATAACATAGAATTGAAAATGGCACTGATTGTTTTTCCATTTTTCTTCCAATTTGCCCTCTTTTCCATAAAATGTGTGGAAATTTCTGACACATTCTGTGCTCCGGGATCAACTGTAACTGGTTATTTTGTTGTTGTTTAAAGCTTTTATTTTTGTTTTCTCATCAACTTTCCAAAGTTTTCTTGAGTCTGGAGAATCACTGAAACATAGAATGGTTTGGGTTAGAAGGGACCTTAAAGATCATCTCGTTCCACCTCCCTGCCATGGTTGAGGACAGATCCCCATAGACCAGATAGCTCCAAGTCCTGACCAGAAAATTTTGGCCAGGGAAGGTCAAAAGTGTGACATTTAGGTGCATTTAGAGAATCACATTAAAGCTTGGGAAACACCCCTCAGGGTAAGCATGTTCCAGTGCAATTCCATTTCTGATCAAAAGGGTCTGTGATCCATCTAAGACCATTCTCTAGACCATTCTCTATGCGGTTTATAGTGTGAGATTATACGAGAAACATCCACCTGGAACCACAAACCCAATGAAAACAAGCTTGGGGAGGGTGTCAAGCCTGGAGACAAGACACTCAGGACGGAGCCCCATGGGTTGAATGGTTCCTGCCTAGCACAGGCTCAGCAGCGGGAAAGTGGACGGGGTACAGGGGTTGAGCTGGGTTGCTGCCCCTCTGACCAAAACTCTCTGTGCCCCCCGATGCAGGTGCTGGTGTGATGGCCCAGGACATCTGCAGCTCCCCAAGGGATGGTGAGTACAGGGATAGGTCTTGTGAAAGTATTTCTTTGGGGCTGGAGATGGGAAGGTGTCCCCAGGTATGAACCCCTGACGGGGAAACTCTTTCCCTTCCAGAACAGAGTCTTTTTCGATCCCTGACAAGAGTTATGCTGTCCGGGGCCATCCCTTTGCCGTCTCTGCAGGTGACCTCCAAGCTCCGTCCCTCCATATGAAAACCAATGTCACTTTGGATGCAACACAGGAAGGAGAACAGATTTTGTTTCAGTGCCAGTCATGAAGTCTGCTCTCACCCGAATTTTCTTCTGCAAGGATGGGGTGGATTTTCACAGCCTGAAAGCCCAACAGAAGAAGGGGAGCTACTACATGTTCTTCACCACAATGAGGAGGAGCACGGGGTCATACACCTGTGGATACCAGCACAAGGACAACAGTAGCCGAGTGAGGAACTCTGCCCTCAGTTCTCCCAGAACCTGAAAGTCACAGGTAAGTCCTGGGAGTTGGGGACGGGCAGGAAACACTCCCAGGTCCCTCAGAACCCAGGTGAGGGAGGGGAACCTGCCCGACCCCACCACATGTCATATCCCCAGGCAGTTGGGATGCTGGGGATCAATGTGCAGTTCAGTGCAGCCCTTGCCACCGGGGACACTCTTCCCAGTCCCAGGAGAGAATCCTGCTCCTCTCCTGCCCCAGCATCATGGAAAGGGGAGAGTGGTGGTGCCAGATCTAATGCAGAGCCATAACTGTGCAGTGCCGCGGTCCGAAGAGGGGAGGCGAATGGGGCCGCGAAACGGCACGGATCCCAGACACAAAGGTGGGGTGCAGGTAGAATCTTTAATCCAGCGTGCACATAGGGTTTTTATCCGGAGGGAAAGGGCCAGAACATAGGGTGGAGCAGGAGACAGACAGGTCGGGGGACAAACCGGGATTGAGCCGTGGGCAAAACAGGGGGGGGAAAAGCGCAGGAGGGACCAGGGGAGGAGAGGGCGAATGGGGGCTGTCTCCTGCCGCAGCTTCTCCAGCCAGTCGGCAGAGAGGAGAGAGGTGCGGGGGGGGGGGGTGAGCAGGCCGGGGCATGCCCGGAAGATACAAATTCGGGGGAAACACACAATGTGTAAAGTCCATTCAATCGTTGTACATATTTTTCCATTTCCGGAATCGTCCCATTCCGATTCCTGGTCCTCGACATCTCGCCCTCTGTTGTTTAAATCAGGCACGGCTAAAAAGATATTTTTTGGGATGGTCTTCCTGCAGCATGCTGTGACACAGGAGATGGTTAATAACAACACAAACAGGAGAAGTAAAATTTCAAAACAGGCTAACAGGATTTGCTTAAGCCAATTAGGTAAACTGGGTAAACTCAGCGTGACAAATAAGTCATCGGTGGAGAGCTTTGGTGACATTCGTATGTCACTGACCAGGTCTCGTAACTCTTTGATGCTTTTGAACACGGATTGGGAACGGTCAGAGAAATTGAGGCAACACATGCCTTCAAACTCCTGACACCCATGGCCATGCATTAAAAGGAGAAAGTCTATCGTGGCCCTGTTTTGGAGGGATACCTCTTGCAGTTTTAGGGTGTCTTTAACCAGACCCTCTAGGGCAACGCTGGTGGCATTAGCCTCTTTTGCCATCCAGCATCCCAGGTGTGTTAGGAGGTTGAGGGAATGTGCTGTGCCAACCCCTGGGAACACAGCAAAAGCGCTCCAAAAATTCAGGGTTTTTGACCATAAGGATATTAGAGGGTCACAATTTTCTGGGATTGGCTGAACAATGCTGCTCACTGATTTATAAGGGGAAGATCTTTTAGATCGAGTTGGCGCTGATGGAATTTGGCTTGAGAAACGGAATCTACCGGGGTTAAAGAGAGTTGCCCCATAGTACAGGGGCCTCCTACCGGATAGGAGGGGACACCCACCCAGGCTCTCTCTCTGCAGATTAAAAACTTCCCCTCCGGCAACGCTATTGGTTTTGCGCCGACCGCCTCAGTGATTATTTTTTCGGGCACAGTGTTATTGCACCAGAGGGAGATGTTTTGATAAATTTCTTTATAGGGAGTCACTTTGTGGCTAGGAATTTTGACAGCGGTGTTTGGTGTAAAGAGAAAACAATGGTTTGTAATTATTGATCCCATAATTTCAATTTCCATGGGCTCCTCCGTCCCATATGAGGGGGATTCAAAATGTACCTTTGGGCTTTCATTTGTGGGTATTCCAATTAGACACGTTTGAAACAGGTTATTAATGTTTGACAGGGACAGGCAGATGGCCTCACTTCCTGTCTCCTTAGCTAATTTTACCCAGATGTTCTCTGAATTGGCGTAAGCCCAGTTTGGAAGCGCTGCTGCGATTCCCGATGTCCTTTGCTTGGTTCCTAGGTCGAGGAGGATGATGAAGAGGCAGGCACAGGTGTAGCGCATGGTGGATCCTGGTAGATCTTGACTCTCTTTGCTGGGACCCACTTCGGGCCTGTCTCGGTAGAAACACAGGCGTGTCCTTTCCCCCACGTGATGAGAGGAAAAGGACCCGTCCATTTGTCAGTTAAAATACAACACTTTGGCCTTCCTTGTATCCTGGTTTGACACTGAATGGAAGTGCCTTTCAATGGGACTTCTACTTATGGTTATGTCAGGTTCTTCCAATTTATTTAAAAAATTTAAAACGTATGTGATTTTGTCCAATCTTTCTTGGGGAGTCATACCTATACTCCCCCTGTTTTGTTTTTTGATTAAATTTTTGATGTTTTGGTGAGCTCTTTCCACAATACCTTGTCCCGTAGGGTTATGTGGGATCCCAGTGATATGGTGGATACCCCAGGCATTAAAGAATGCCTCACTTTCTTTTGATATGTATGAGGGGGCATTATCGGTTTTGGCTTGTTTTGGGACCCCCGTTCTCGCAAATGCAGATAGAAAATGCCTTTTGACATCTCGATTTTTCTCACCCAAATGCGCTGTTGCTACTATCATTTTGGAAAAAGTGTCAATTGACACATGCACGTACTTTAATGTTCCAAATTCTGGTATATGTGTCACGTCTGACTGCCAAATTTCCAGTGGCTCCAGCCCTCTGGGGTTAGTACCCTCAGATTTAAGCGGGGCCACTGCCTGGCAGTCGGGACAGGTCCTTAGGATTTCTTTTGCCTGATTTAATTTTAATCCAAATTGTTTCTGCAGCGAGCGGGCATTCTGGTGGAAGAATTCATGTGAGAGTCTGGCTTACTGGTATAAATTTGGTACCGCCACCATACCTGCTAGCTGATCTGCTATCTGGTTCCCCTCCGCTACGGGACCTGGTAGAGCTGTGTGGGATCGGGTATGCACTACATAATACTTGAATTTCCTGTTTTGGATGAAAAACAACAATCTGGTTAGCAAACCAAAGAGGAGCTGATTAGAGACATGCTTCAGATATGCGTTTTCAATCCTTTTTACTATGCCCACCACATAAGCCGAATCAGAAACAATGTTTATTGCTTCATTTTGAAATATATCAAAGGCACGTACAACTGCTGATAGCTCAACAATTTGGGGGGAACCCTGGACTTTATGAATATCTTGTTGCCAATTGCCACCTTGTTTCCAAACAATGACTGCTTTTCCAGTTTTTCCCGAACCATCTGTAAAGATTGTTTTGGCTTTTTTGATTGGAATTTCAGACTGCATAATTTCTAGTCTAATTGAGATTTGGGCTAATCTCTGTACAAATTGACAAGCTGGGAGGTGGAATTTTACCTCTGCTGGGTATCCACTGATGGCTATTTGGAAATCGATTGAAGACTTCAGCAGTTGTTCAAGCTGTTCTGAAGTCAATGGGAGGTAAACGCAGTCTGGTTCCCTTCCACTGAGCTCTAAACACCTCATACGGCCTTTATGAATTAGCTTACCAATCATTTCCACTAAAGTGACAATTGTTTTTGAAAACTGGTGAGGAAGAAATAACCATTCCCATAAGTAGAAGTCGCCTTGGTCACTAGAGAACTGGCCTAGGATAGCCAGAGGTTGTTTGGTCTCCCGCAGGACGATTAGTGAAGAAGGCAGGCCCTCCACCTTTCTGAACACCTACCTTTCTGATATCTTCTTTTCCACCACTTGAAGGGCTTTCTCAGCCTCTTCTGTGACGGACCTGGGGGAGGACAGGTCTGCATCTCCTTTTAGAAGCTCAAAAAGGGGCTGTAGATCAGTGGTTGTGATCCCAGGCACAGGGCGTACCCAATTGATGGCTCCCAGCAGCTTTTGGAGGTTATTCAAATTTTGTACATTTTTGTCAATTGTAACTGACTGTGGCCTGATGGTTTTTGAATTAATTTTGAGTCCAAGGTACCTCCAGGGTGCTTCCTTCTGTATTTTTTCAGGGGAGATTTCTAAGCCATGAGAATTTAGAGCCAAAATGACCGAATTCAAAGTTTCTTCCACAGCCAATTCTGTATTAGCACAGATCAGAACATCATCCATATAGTGAAAGATGATGGATTTGTTAAACTTCTGCCTAATTGGTGATAGAATTTTTGCAACAAACATTTGACAAAGGGTTGGTGAGTTTTTCATCCCCTGAGGAAGCACCCGCCACTGGAACCTGCGGTGAGGTTCACAAACATTAATTGCTGGGACAGAGAATGCAAACTTAGCCGAATCTTCCGAATTAAGAAAAATGTGAAAGAAGTAGTCTTTGATGTCAATAACAACCATGGGCCATTCAGCAGGTAGCATAGATGGGGATGGCATACCTTGCTGTAGGGCTCCCATGGGTTCCAGGACTTCATTTACCTTGCGCAGGTCCTGGAGAAGTCTCCAGGATCCTGAGGATTTTTGGATGACAAACACTGGAGTATTCCACGGACTAATGGAAGGCTCCAGGTGTCCTTTTGCCAATTCCTGATCAACCAATTTGTTTAAAATTTGCAGCTTTTGGCTAAGCAGGGGCCACTGACTTACCCAGACCGGAACCTCCGTTTTCCAAGTCAGTTTGGGTAGCTGCAATCGCTCAGTGACCCTCCCTAAAAATTTGTTTGCAGTCCAATATGCCACTGTTCCATGGCATCTCGTCCCCATAACGTTACCGGTACGTTCAGTATGAATGGTCGGAGAGTTGCACATCTGCCCTCCTGCCCGTGGATGGTAACCACTTCCGAGCTTTGGACAGGCTGTTGTGAGCCACCCACACCAGTAACTTTGATGTTAGTACTGTGGGCTGGCCAGCTAGGAGGCCAGTCCCGGGAAGCTATTATAGTAATGTCCGCGCTGGTATCCAAAAGGCCTGTGACAGTAATTTCTTGTGGACTACGAAATCCTGAAAGGGAAACAGAGCATGTTAGAAAGGGCCTCTCTGCTTGCACAGTTGTTGTCCAATTGACTTGTAGTCCACCGCTGACTGTGAGTTCTTCATCTCGTGACATGAGATTCACTAGAGCGGTTACTGAAACCATCTTTGCCACTGGAAAGCAGTCGACTTCTACAGGTGGGAGAGAGGCAAAAATGCAAATGAAAATATTATGTTCATTAAGTCCAGTTAGTAATGTTGGTAATACTGTAATTCCTTTTTCTCGTGCTACCAGGTGTGAGATGACCAAGTATGTTTCATTCGGGTCTAATTCAGGGTCAGGGTCACATGGTGAGGGTACTGCTTGCATAATTTGCTGGTCATAATTAAGTCGGACTGTAGGGAAGGGTAGGGCTAATATGATCCACGCTAACTGCTGTGGTTTGCTGGCACTTGCTGGAAGGACGGGCTGCGAAGGATGGAGCGCAGTTGTGGGGGTGTTGGTGTCATAGCACCACCCCGGGCGCTGGTCTCCCCGTTTCCCGACAGCTCACAGTCGCACTGTCTAAGATCTGCCATTGAATTAAAAGTCACTTTTCTCTTTGAGTCTGGTGACTTTTTAGGAGGCAGTAGTTCTCCATAGATGTTAGTAAGAGACCTGCAATCTTTTGTCCAGTGTCTACCTTTTCCACACCGCTTGCACGGCGTCCTTGGAAGCTCAGTCTTTGTAGTTAATTGTGGGCAGTTCTTTTTAATATGTCCTGTCTCACCACAGTGAAAACAGGTTTGTGGCCCGGCCAAAGCGTCAGCTATTAACCTCACTTTGTGAGAATCAGACCCCACATTCTTACAGGCCTCTATCATCTCCAGGAGTGTAGGATCCTTTAGCATTTTTAAGGCTTGTTGGCAATCCTCGTTAGCCTTTTCAATCACAAGTTTATTAAACAGAATGTCTTGGCTTTCCTTTTGCTGTACTTGCCATGCTATAGCTTCCCTTAGCCGGGTTATAAAGTCCACAAAAGGTTCTGTTGAGCCCTGATGAATTAGGGTGAAGGAGGGTGTTTGGACATATGCATCAGCAACCTTTTTAAAGGTCTTTTTTTTCCACGATGCCCCCCGTGCCTCTCCTGCTTCAGTTGTGAAATCTGGACACTTGTTCCTATAATGGAGTTACCAAAAATAACTTTGAGGTTAATATCAGCAGAAATGACTGCATTTCTCATATGATAGGGTCGCGTTAACCTCATCTTTACAAATTCTGAGGATGACAATTATTACTGAGGGCATGGTTATTTCAAAATATACCTCCTGTGCTTGACTGAGATCTTTGCCCTCCCTCGTCCTTGTTTTAGAGCTTTTCCTGCTTCAAGCACCACGTGCAGCTGCTGCAGAAAGGACGTGTCCCCTCTGAGTCTTGTGTCCCAGACCTGGGCACAGGATCTCCTGGACACCCACAGGAAACCCAAGTGCCACTGGAAACCTCCTTGGCCAGGACTGGACCTTTGAGGGTGGGATTCACACGGTTGTCCTTGTTCAGCCAGGGATTTCACTCCAGTTCAGGCAGAGATAGAGGACATGAAAAAGGTGCTTCCGTGGTGCCATATCCCCTGAATTCAGACACCCGTGTAGGTCAAGCATATCCAATGAACATCCTAACAGTGCCTCGGACCTCTCTAGACTGGCATTTGGAGACCGGGCAAGGTCACAGAGATGGCGTGAATTGTCAGAATGTTTCTGCAGGGTCTTCATCCAAACTGGCTGAAGGTCCTGTCCCAGCAGCACCTGCAGGGGTGGGACAGAAAGAAACCACAGCAAGTACCAATGACCAACAGCCTGCAACTGCTTTCAGAGAAATCAACAGTGCTTTTCTGGGCTGCTACTGGTGGGAAACTGATGTCTGAGTCTCTGGGTTCAGATGAGCAGAACAGGGCAGAAAAGAAGCCTCTGTTTTTCCCCATGCCCAGAAGACTGTACTCTGATCAAGGAGATTACAAGGAACAGTGTTTCATTGTTATCCAAAGGCTATCTGGAACTATGTGGTGCTGAGCAAGAACCATGGCTTGGCACTGGAATCTCCTGCTTGCTCAGTGATCCTTGTGAGCTTTCTGGGATAAGCAGGAGCAGGTGAGCTGCTTGTGCAAGGGACAGCCTGCAAAATTACTCTTTTTTCAGTAATGACACATTACCCAGAGAAGATAGAGCCAAAATATCTCCATACCAAATGGATCCAAGCAAGTGCCCTGTCGTTCAGCTGCCACCAACTCTGCTGTGAATCTCACCTCTAAACCTGCCTGTGACCCTGAATACTCTCTGTGTTCCCTCTGCTCGCCTCCAGTTCCTACTTCCTTCTAGGTGTCCTCATCCAAGAAAAGCTGCAGGAGGCCTTCAGCCCTGGACGTTATAGCTACTCACATCACCAAGGGAACAAGTGAAATGGGAGAAATCCCAGAACCCCTGGGATCTCATATCAGGCAGCTCCACGGACAGTATTTCCACGGTCCTGGACATCTGGGATTGCTGCTGGGAATGCTCTGCTTTCTTTACTTTTCCGGTGGACTCTTGATCAAGGCCTGAGATCTCCATCTTCACGTCATTTCTGGTTGGCTTTCAGTTTTCTCCTCATGGTTTGTATGAGTTATTCCCTCTTCAACCACTTCCTCAGAGATAAAAGAACAAGGAAATTAGGGCCAAAAAATACAAGAGGGATAAGAAGACGGCAGGTGCTCTTGGGTGGTCCCTGCTGGCTGGTCAGCAGCAGCTAGAACACGATGATAAACAAAATTGACTCTTCTGACAACATCTCAAGAGTCAGATCTGCTTCGGGAGCCAGGAGGGCTGAGGTGAGAGGAGAGGGGGAACTTTCCCCTGCAAGCCCAGAAGGGGCAGATCAAGCATTCTGGGTTTGCCACATCGGCACCTCTTTTGGCCCTTTGGGCCACAGTTGCTGCCACCCCCTCAAAGAACAGAGGGGATTTCTGGAACTGGTTGTGTTGTTGTCCCTGCAGGAGGAGAGAGGCACACTCTGTTCCACTGCTGCTTGTCTCTCTGCCCAGAGGTCCCTCCTAGCAGACTCTACAACTGCCTGTGTTTTTTTTACTGTGTTCCTTAGACCTATATTTTTCCAGAAATTGGCATCAACACACTGCAGAAAAAGTTTCACTTTCTGTTCCATCCTCTGCTCTGCCCTCTCTTTCTTCAATTTTTCAAGATGGTTCCTGGCTCCTTCCTCTCACAGGCTCTGCACCTCCTCTCTCCCATGTCCTTCTTCTTCCTTCCAGCTGAATCAGCAGGGGAACATGTGGCACAGGGCACAGAAAACGAGGACATGAGGGAGAGTGAAAAATCCTGACACCTGGAAGAGAGAATGTTAGATGCAATTCTCACCAGACTTTATATCCTAAAGATTTTTCACATCTTTTTTTTAATTTAAAATCCTTGCATATTAGTAAGCCTCATAGTCTTTCTTATGAAATACATCCCTTGCTCCTACTATGGTCAGAGGACAAATACAGACTCACTGGAACAAGGAATAGCAACAACTCTCTCTCCCTCTCCCTTATTTCCTATTTTCCTAAAAGACTCTTTAAGAACGAGACAGAAAACACAGGCGTAAATTTGCAGAGTAAACATGGAGAAATGCATTCACAGTTCAGGTTTCAGTTTTAGAAGGAATATTCAAAGAGTAAACTTTAATCAATGATATACATTGATTAAAAACAGAAACAGGGAAAAAAAAGTACTCGGAAATGCAAATGTATTAAACATATCACATAAAAATCATAACTGCAACTGAACACTTTTTTCTCTACAAGAAATGGTTCCAATAGTGGTGTACATCCCAGATTCTTCACACACTGTTAAAACAGAGTCCAAGATTCCCAGGACTGTTCCCTGTGATTTTGGGAAGAACTGGCGAGGTAATTCAGCTACTCTGCTCTGGGTTGCACGTTGGATGCTGTTCACGTTATTTGTTAAACCAGGCACTCAATGGATCTGCCCTGGCACGGGAGGATCAGGCACCAAGTCACAGGAGGGAGAAACGCCCTAAAAATTATCTGAGTCTTCCAGCAGCACGAGTACTTCCCAACACAGCGAGCCCAGGGACTACAGGGGGGTGGGAGGTGAAGCTCAGGGAAACTATAATGAAGGCTGGACACAAAAAGTAGGAAGCAACATACAATTTCTTTCGTTACTTCTCCTTAGGACATCAAAATTCCATTATTTCTTCAACCACTACCAGAATTAGGGAAGAAAATGATACAGAGAACGCAATATAATGATTTTTCCACACACTTTTGAATTGTTTCCTGACTTCAAATTTTTTTGTTGCTCAATACTTCACCAACACGGAAGGATTCTGTACTTTTGGATGACACCACTCGTCTTCTTACACGCTTCCTATCACCACACGTGCAAATGATCAAATGGCCAAGGGGAAGTGAAAATTTAACACACAGGAACCGGATACAGATCCAGCTACCTTGGACCTCATAGATTCTGAAATTTGTGGTTTCGAATCTCTCATACCCTGTACAGAATCACAGAGACACCAAGCAGGTGAGGTTGGAAGGGAACTGGAGAAATCATCTGGTCCAACCCCCCTTCTCAAACAGGGACAACTGGAACCATTTGACCAGAACCTCATTCAAAGGTTTTGAATATTTCCAAGGATGGAGACTCCATCACCTGCCCAGGTAACAGTGTCTGTAAGACTCAGAGACCAGTCTGGGGCTCACTGTCCTTGTTAAATTTCCTTCTCCATATGACATCACTTGGAGATGTACCTTGATCTGGTAAGAGGCACCAGGCACAAACTGCAACATGAGAAATTTTGACTCAATGTGTGGAAAATTTTCTTTTGGTGCTTTGTAACATGAAGGGGATCAAATATTGGAACAAGGTGAGGAAACTAAGGGTAAAAAGGGGAGAATGTAAATGAAAATGAGGAGCCGTTGCACTATGACCATAATCAGTGCCAGACCATAAAGTTTGCCAAGATGATGAGACTTGAAACCAAGTCCCAGCTGTAACTTCTACAAACTGACACCCCAAAATAAAGTAGTATAAAGTTAAACAAATGAGAAGGGTCCAGACAGTTCTCAAATTTGGAAATTAATATTTGCAATCAATTGGGAACCTTAGCGCAAGGGGATGAGAGACACCTCGAGAAAGAACAATAAAGTGGTGAGTTAAGTCAGGATGCAAAATGGGATTTGCTCTTCCACTTTGAAATATCTTATAGACAGGTTAGGAATGTTTGTTCTAGTACTGATTTACTTGTTGAAAATCTCAGAAACAATTACTAACCATGAATATTCCTGACCCCTAAACTCAGACAAATAATAAACAGCTATTTTGCCTTGAGATAAAGGAGGTGAAATAGAGCAACACATGCGGATGTGCTCCAAAACAAACATGTAAGATTAGTTATCAGGTGGGACATCTCTACACTGGCTGAAGGTGTAAAAAGTCAAGGCTATTTCTGATGAAAACTCCCCCAAGTTCTTTCAAGTTTTGGTGGCAGTTGTTTTTAACACTGTCTTCAGCTTTTTCACACCCCACCTTTGCTCCCTTTTCATCTGTTCTGCAATAACTCACTTGCAGCTGGACTCTGAACTGTGTCTGTTTTGTGCGGCACGGATGTGCACAGACTTCACCAAACCTGACCCTCTTCTCCCAGTGGTGGTCCTGCAGATTTGGAGTCTCATGTCCCATTTGAGACACATGATCCCAACAAGGACACAGTCCTAAAACAGGACTCCTTAGCGCAAGGGCTGCCCAGAAAGGCCTTGGGGGGGTTTCTTCACAATGGAGCATTGTTGGCACTTCCTGGGGAAAGAACCACTTGAACCCCCATGGTCTTGGCTACCACCCCAAGAGCTCTGGAGCCACTTGTGCCCATGGCCAGTTTCCTCTTTGAGAATCCCTTGGCTCCATGTGTCAGAAGAGCTGGGAGGAGCAGTGAGAGCAGGGCAGAGTAGGGTGGGGGCCAAGGTGCAGGAGGGCTTTGCAGGGAGGATGCTGCCCCAGAGGGACAGGCAACCCCAGAGGGATGCTGCCCCAGGGACGACTAGTGCTCCGGGCTCACGGAGTTCAGAAATGAAAGTGGGGGCTCTGCAGGTGCAGTGGCCTCAGTGGGGGCTGAGGCAGGGCCCCCGCTTACCACAGCCCCTCCTCGTGGGAAAGGCCCTGCCAACCACAGACAGGTAGCAGGACCAGTCCCAGCTGCTCTGTAAGGTACGGGCCAGGTAGCTCTTGAAACGCTGTGCAGAGCTCAACCCACAGCAGAAACATCCAGGAGAGGGAGGGTGGTCCTGCAGATTTGGACTCTCATGTCCCATTTGAGACACATGGGCACGACCTGCAATTCCACACATCAGGCACTTTACTAAAGCAATAGCCCAAGTTTGTGCATGCCTTAAATGAAGAGGAAAATAAAGAAATTTATTCTCTGCTTTCCGTCATCAGTCATGTTTGGCCACTTCATGGGAAACAGGGCTTCACTACACAGATAGGCCGCTCAGAAGGTAAGTATTGTAAAAAAATGGATTTCTCCCATTTTCTGTTCTTTTCCTGAGCTTTTGTAGCTGAGCTGGCACGATATATTCTGCAATATACCTTTGGTCCATTTGGCTCACCTACCCTGTGTCTTTCCCCTCCCATGATCTTGCCCCCCATTCAAAGGAGGAAGCTGAAAATGAGGACGCTGTGCCAGTTCTGCTCAGCAGTTGCCAAAGCACTGATGTGGTTAACACAAATGAACTCCAACTGAGACAGACATGTGGGATTCTGCAATGTCTCAGGGTTCCTTTTTTTCCACGATGCCCCCCGTGTCACCGTGACACCGCTGTCGGACGTAGTAGCAGAAAAATTAATCAAAAATTCAGAAGAAATCATCTTAAAATCATGCTAATCCCTTCTTCTACAGTCTAGAATCTACGTATGTGTGAGTGCAGATACTTAGGATTCGGGTAGATGCTCCAAGGAATTCATGGGCTTTGGTCTAGGAAATCTGTCCCCAAAGTTTTCACCGCCTTTTCCTCCTCGGACAGTTCCTGATGCCCGGAGGAAGCTCATGTCCAACAGCAGCTCCATCCCCCACTTCCTCCTCCTGGCATGCGAGGGGTGCAGCTCTTGCAGTTCTGATTCTTCCTGGGCATCTCCCTGGTTGCCCTACTGGGCAACGGCCTCATCCTCAGCACCGTAGCCTGTCACTACCACCTGCACACCCCCAGGGACTTCTTCCTGCTCCACCTCTCCCTCACGAACCTGGGCTGCATCTGCAGCACTGTCCCCAAAGCCATGGCTAATTCTCTCTGGGACAGCAGGGGCATCTCCTACTCAGGATGAGCTGCAGGGGTGTTTTTTGCTTTTCTTCCTGATCCCAGCTGAGGTTACCCTTCTCACCATCATGTCCTACGACTAGTACTTGGACATCTGCAAAACCCGGCACTACAGGACCCATCTGGGCTGCAGAGCTTGTGCCCACGTGGCAGCAACTGCCTGGGCCAACTGGGAAGAGGGTCTGGTTCTGAGGCTGCAGGAACTGCCGCTGGAGATGATAATCCCCTGAACAGTCCAGAACATGCAGTCCCTGTCCCTGTCATCTATTTCCTCCCTTTCTTGCTGCAGGATCAGAAAGGACTGTGCTTCTCTGCTGGGCTGGGGCGGGGCAGGGAGACTGGGGGACAGGGGAGGGGCTGGACTGGGCAGTTCCAGTGAGTAGAAAGCTTCAATGTTCATCTGAAGTGGAGGAGTGGGCAGGGTGGGAGCCCTACAGGGTTGAGGTGGCTCCGGGCTCTGGGAGTGGCAGCAGGAGCCCAGGGATACACTGCCCCGGCTGCAATGAACTGCCTGTGTGTGTGCGCGATGGAAGGACTGGTGTCTCGGAACACCCCAGCATGTGTGAGCAGTGCATCAGTCCAGCTCAGGGGTGGACACCTCTCAGAGCCCTGACACATTTCTGGGTGTGACTCCAGGAAAACCCCCGCTGTGCCAGGGAGTTATCAGATCCTTTGCTGTCACCCTCCTGGTGTCCTGTGTAATGATGAAACTAGAAAAGATGATCATCTTACCCTGTTAATTTTCTAAGGGGAGAAATGTCACTGCTGGAAAGAAATGTCACTGAAGAGGTGAGAACAGGGAACATCATTGTTTCCTCCAACAACAGGTTCCCCGGTAGCCCCAGGGACACCCACGGGGACCCAGAGGGGCAGAGAAAGGGTTACCTTTGGCTCTTACTGTTGCTCATCTGGACCTGGCTCCTGGCACGCAGGGAGCTACTGACAAGCGGGCAGCACTACAAAGACAGAGCTCTGCCCAGGGGCGGGTCCTCTGGTCAGCCCTACAGGGCCGAGGGCACTGCTGTAACCACGAGAGAAGTAAGGCAGAGGGAGGTTAAAGGTAGCGAAAAGATGGGAGGTGTTCAGCTGAGACTTCCCTTGGGGACACTACTTCACACTCCTCTGCAGAGTAAATCTACGGGTGTAGGGCAGTGCCACTTGTGTTCCTGGGGGAATCTCCCAAAACTACCATATCGCACAACTTTGTGCATCTGTCAGGACTCTCTCAGTTTCTCTGTTGCAGAGGAGGAGGATGTTCTCTCCAGGGCAGGTGTTCTCCGCAGTACCATCAGAGGGACAACGCAGGTGGGCTCCTTCTCCCAGGGACGGTTGCCGGGTGGGAAGATGGGGGTGCAACCAGGGGTGCCCAGGGCTGTCCTGCAGAGCAGGGTCCCTGTGCTCCGGGGTTCTTCGTGTCAGGGCAGGGACCCGGCTGACTGCCGGAGTCAGGTCTCATCCTGCCTGGATATTTGCCCACACCTCTACAGGGAGAAGCTGTCGGTGGGTGGCAAGAACACCAGCAGGAGCCAGGCAGGGTCTTCCTGCTGTTGGATGAGTGCTGTGGGAGGTCAGGGCTGCTCCCAGATCCAGATCACACTAGCACATTTCCAAGGGCACTGTCAAATGGGAAGGACAAAGCACAATTATTAGGAAGGAAAGGAGCTTTTCAGAGTCAGTGTTTTCAATTTCCTACTTCTGGGGAATCTGGGGGTTGAGAAATTGAAAAGGAGTTCTCATGTTGGACAAGTCACTGAGACTGCTGAACTGTAGTTTGGAAGGCACAGTGCTTCTGCAAGCAATTTCCTAAAGTGCTTTCGGCCTCTGCTCTTCTTTTGACAGAAGCAGTATCACTTCTGCTGGACCCATCTGTTTTTTCTTGATCTACCCTTTTCCACCTGCAAAAAGAAAAGTTGCCCAGTCAGTGCTCTGCAAACAGGCAGGTTTCTCTCAGGTCAAAGTGAGTGCACAGACATTCGGATGGAGTGTTGACAGGGAAGTCCGGAATGGATTTCTGATATTGAGTCTACTGTTTTGAAAGCAGAAAATGTGTTGAAGTCATCGTTAGCCTTTGAGAGGGAAACAGGAGAAAAATCGGATAAACATGTTGCTAAAAATGAGCTACTTCAAACTGAGGTTTACCACCTTCAAATTCTTGTTAAAATTTGGATGATTCTGAAACAGTCATCTCACTGGTTACCCCCATCAATACGAGAAAATGCCTGTAGTAAAAAGGCATAAAGCCCTCCCAGCCCCTCCAGGAGCCCTCAAATCCCATCCCGTTCCCACAGGACACTCCCAACTTCCCCTCAAACCCTCCCAGGCCATCTGACTGCCTCCTAGACCCGCAAATGCCCACAAGATGTCCCTAAGTCCCTCCCAGTTACCTTCAACTCTCCCAGGACCCCTCAAACCCTCTCCTAGTTGCCGCCTTCCCCTCGAGGACACCACCAAACTCCCTCCCAGTCCCTTCTTACATCCTAACTATTCCCCAAAGCACCTCCCAGTCGCCCCAATCTCCCCAGCTTCCCTCCCAACCCCCAAGCTCTCCCAAACCCCTTCCCCCTTACCTCCACAACCCCCAACCCTTTCTCAGCCTCCCCATTCCTTTCCAAACTCCCTCCCAGTTGCCAGTCCGTGCCCCCAGGTTTGGGTGAGGAGGTGCCCCAGGGTGACGGGCCTACCCTGGCAGGGGGCTGATCCTGCAGCACCTCGGTAGCCACAAAGTGCCCTGAAAGCTCCCACCCACCCTAGAACCACCTCAGCTGCCCCTGTAGGAGAAAAATCCAGACCAGAGTGGAGCAGGGGGCGGAGTTGGGCTGGGAGTTCAATGGACGGGGTCACTGGGAGAGAACGGGAGAGACCGGAATGGGCTGCAGGGGCACTGGGAGAGAGGGGAGACACGGGAATGGGCTGCAGGTGCACTGGGAGAGAGACAGGAAGATTTTTACCCTTTTCCTGGGCACTGGAACACCCTCTGCACCCCCGTTCCTGGCCATGTTGGTTCTCCTTCCCTCCCAAACCACGAACAGGTTTTGGGGCTCCCTTATGGGTCACAGCCAATAGAACGGATGTACTGGAATGACCTCATTGGCAAATTATGCTCGCCCCCTCTCCTGGTACCTGTGAGTCATCCAATAGAACTTCGGTATTTCAACAGGGGCTGCCAGGAGTGGGGTGGTGGTGGCAGGGGAGGGGAGGATCGCGATTGAACCCAATTTGTTCTGATCAATCCCGGCCCCAGGGTCTCCCCCTACCGTGATGGTTTTCATGTGTGTCCCCAACCAGACCATGGTGGTGTCAGGAGAGTTCGGGGGGTCCCGGGGCTCCTGGTGACCCCTCCGAATCTCCCTCAAGACTCTTGAGAAGTACCCAGAGCCCCAAGACTCCTAGGGCCCCTCCGAAATCCCCCCTCCTGGGGGCCACCCCTCCACCTTTCCCCCTCCCTCCCCAAATCTCCTGTGCATCCCCTTAACCCTTGAAAATCTCCTGGGACCACCTCAGACCCCCAGACTTCTCCTGTGGATCCCCAAACCCTCTTCAGGACTCCTGGGCCCTTCCCGACCCCCTCCTAGAATCTTTTGGGTCTCCCCAACCCTTAACGGCAGATTCCTCCATCCAATTTTCCCCCCGGACTGCTGGGGGGTCAAATCCCCCAAGAAACTACTGGGAACCCCCCAGTGTCGCACCACGAGATTCTTGGGTGCCTCCCCCCCCAGCCCCCTGTGGGTGCCCCCATCCTTTTCCCCCCTCAAAAATACTCTTGGGGGTCCTTCAATGTCCCCTCAAGCCCCCATCCTGCCAGGGATGTATTTGGGGGGATCTCCTTCCCCTTCCCTCTGGCCCAAAGGCAAATGCCCTCCCTGTCCTTCTTCCTTTGCCCCCAGGCTGAAAAGAGAAGAGAAACAACCAGTTGGCTCTGGTAGGTGTGGGTGTGTGCAGGTTGTGGTTGAGTGGTTGAGGAGGGTAAGGAGGGAGCTGATGTTTGGGTAGAGTCCAGCAGGTGATGTCTTTCATGTCTGGCAGTCCTTGGTGGGCTCCACGACCATCCAATTGTCAGTGTTCACGACATACCCATCAGCCCCTTCTCTTGTGGGCTCCTACACTTGCCAGCCCTAAGCTACTCCCAAGTTATCTTGCTGTGAATTCATAAAGAGGTCTTGTCAAGTGTTACTGATTTAGAAACTAAACCCTGACATCTTTGTCATTGCAAAAGGTGTGTGAAAGGGTAGTGGTGGTGCAAAGCTGTGTTGAGTTTCACATTGGGTGACTTGGCAGTTTCCTCTGCATCACCCATGCACCCTGGGTTTCTTTGAAAAGTACTTTTCACTCCAAATGTGACACCACATTAGCCTGTAGGACATCCTGTCCCCAAATGGATAACTGTAAATATTAATAATAAAAAAGTTACCCCCTCCATTATTCAAGAAAATCTTGTATCTCTGTAATAAAAGCATCCAAGGGTCATGTCCCCCAGTTTTCTATCTGACAAAGGTTTGGAGGGGCTGCTTTGTGCAGGGAACCCTCGGGGACCCCTTGCAGATGGGTGGGGTTGCACTCTGGGAGTGTGGGGCTTTGGTTCTTTGGTTGCTGGGGGCCACTGTGAGTCTCTGAGCCAGGGTGGGGACAATGGGCAGGGTTGGCTGGGACAGGCTGTGGTGCCTGTGACAAAAAATGGAAATGTCCCCGTGGGGTAGCTCTGCAGGGCCCATCAGGGGATGCTACTCAGTGCAGCCTGTGCTGTGGGGAGCGTGCACACAGGGAGAGGCTAGGCCGGATGAGGGTTCGGACAGCAAGGCTGCCCCGAGGAGTGGGCTCTGCCCCTGCCTGCAGGGCCCAACCCCTGGCAGGAGTGCCTTGGACAGGGTCCGGTGCTGCTGCTGGGGCAGGGGGTGAGGCCTTGCCACCTGCCAGCTGCCTGGGCCCCTGTCCTTGCTGTGCCACATCCCCGAGGCTCCCGTCCCCCCTCCCCCAGGACCAGCTCCCTCTTTCCCAGCCCCAGTCAAGCCCTTCTCTGTGTCCTCCTGCAGACCATGGCTTTCACAATATTCCTTTTGGTGCTTGTGCAAAGCATCATCCAGTCCCTGCAGGCGGTCGGGGAGGGTTGCACAAGACTCAATGAGCTTGGAGGTCTTTTCCAAGCTGAAAGACTCTTGGATTCTGTGATCGTGTGCTGGATTCAACTGGGTCCGTGTTAGTAGCATTAGTTTGCTCCCAAAGTTTCCTCGCTGTC